>NC_086445.1:473046475-473690437 GCF_028390025.1 Pseudophryne corroboree | reverse complement strand
CAAGGATAGATTAATTGCTTCTTTTTTTGTAGGGGCCTAAACCTGCCAATCATTTCAGCGACAGTCATGTGGTAGACCCTGTCGCTGAAATGATTGGTTTGTTAAAGTGTGCATGTTCTGCTGCCCTATATGCGGTGCTGCCCCACTGCCGTTTAAGTCCAGGGGCCAAATGTAATTGAGTGAGAGTTTAAAAAAGTGAGAGATTTGGTAAGGTTTTGCAGTTTTTTTTAAAGTGGCAATCATTTACACAGCAAGATCAACCTGGTTTTGCTGTGTAAATGATCGCCACTTTAAAAAAAAACCTGAAAAACCTTACCAAATTACTCATTTTCTGAAACTCTCACTCTATTACATTTGGCCCCATGGGTGCTGTTGCCTGTCTGCTGTGCTGTGTAATTCTCCGGGGGTGCTGCCTATGCTGTATAAGTCCAGGGGTGTTGCCTTTCTGCTGTATAAGTCCAGAGGCATTGCCGTGTAATTCCAGGGGTGCTGCTGTACTTGATCCTAAGTTTAAACTAAAGTGTAGAGCAGAATATGAAACAAGCTTCAACATCACAACAAGACTTGTGAAAACATATAGCCGCAAAGGTGGAAATGGAAATTCCAAGTCAGTCAGACTCAGTAGAGACAGAATCATAATACATGGCAATATCTACTACTTCATCATTTGCTCTGCAACTGCCAGAGAAAACTAGATTTTACAAGCACACTTATGTCTATATGTCTGCCATATAATTCCAGTGGTGCCCTGTCTGAACCTGCTCCTCTCTAGTAGATATATCTTCTAGTGTGCACTGTGTACTCAGCATTAGAGATAGGTTCTTCTCAATTATTTCATGTTAGAGACTCAAATTAAAGGCTCCAATTAGTCCACCTTAATTTAGATTTATTAATGTTCCACATTTTGGGATTATTTCCAAGATGCGCATTTGTTGTCAGAGGTGTTTGGGCGCAGGTGTTTCAGGCACACTGAGAGGCCAGGAAGGTCACTACTGCACTCCACGCAGGCGGCGGGAAAACTGACTAGGGGTTTTTCGAACAGCACCTAGAGATAGGAAGGTACTAGGAGGGACAAGCCCCTGCGCCCCCTTGGGGCAGAGAGGGGAGCGAGAACAGCTTTGCAGCACCTGTCAGGCCAGCTGCACCTGACTGAGGGTTAATGCCTGTATAATTATTTAAGATTAACATGTTGCTTTTTGAATCCATTATAGATCTGAAGTACCAGCCAATCGGTTCCTAACTGTCACTTTTCAAACACAGCCTGTGGCATAGCAGTTAGGAGCAGATTGGCTGGTACTTTATCTACAGTGACTTTATCTCCATCCAATGCTTAGTAAATAGCCCCCTGTATCATGTATTGCAATAAACAAAGTTGAAAATTATATATTGAAGATTTCTTTATTGATATCATAGGTGTACTTTTCATATTAACACATATACAGTAAATGTATTGGTTGCCCCTTTGTGAAGGCATGTTCATTTCCCCCCCCCTTATTGAAATGATCTTACTTGCTGCTAAGTTTCCTAATGTGTTTTGTGTATACCTTGGTTTTCTTTATTGCTTTTTTACAATATGAGGTCACAATTTAGGGGGACATGTACTAAACAGTGATAAAAGTGGAGAAGTGAGCCAATGGAGAAGTTGTCCATGGCAACCAATCAGCATTGACGTAACATTTCTAATTTGCATACTATACAATTGTACGGAGCAGCTGATTGGTTGCCATGGGAAATTTCTCCACTGGATCACTTCTCCACTTTTATCACTGCTTAGTACATGTCCCCCTCATCAATACTCTATCCATATTCTGTCAGGAATCCTGTTCTATTTTACCAGCATCGATTGGATGTGTGAACTTCCATTTACCATTCCCTTAGATAATTTGACACAAAGGTTTATATATCCTCCACAATGTAATTATTGCTACCTCAAACTGTTCCTCTGACAGTCAGAAGTCCTCAGAGTACTTGTGATCCACTAAGGTTAAGGCAAATGTCAAGTGTCCATAATCTTCTATTACAAATGCAGCTCCCTAGTTATTTGTTATTGTTGTTGTTTGTCTGTAGGAATTATTGGTCAAAATTAAATTGGTCTGGGTTTCATAGTACAGCCACATTTGTTGTGAAGAGACAGTTATTCTAAATGTGTGGTAATAATATTGTAGTCTTAAACCTAACATCCCACAGGCCACTGTAACCAGGTAGCAGTGATCTGTGATATTCAAATCTTAGTATCATGTACAGTATACAGTTATGTGGGGTACCACAAAAGTATTGCATCACCAACCTTCCAGATTGGCCCCACCTCACTTGGGTAGTCTAGTAATGCACAGAGGGGGAGGTATTATTAAGCAAATCCCATCACCACACCCCTGTACTTTATCAAAGGTCTATTGGAGGGGAGGTCCAAAAGATGGCATGATTAAACTTAATTAGTATTCATTCAATTTTTTCCACCTGGACATTTAAAAAGCATTGTACATTACAAATAATATTGAATAAATACTGCAAAGGACACCTCAGACAGACTATTCAAGAAACAAAGGGCGGTACCCTATTAGCCCCGCTGCCGGCACTTATTAGGAATTATGCTTTGGGTGCTTCAGGCAATCCGTGATAAGTCAAAGTCAAAGGAAAAAAAGAGAAGAGAAGGGGTGCGCTATCAATAGCAGCTGGTAAGGGGATGGTAGAACCCCTAGAGTGATGCGAACAACAAGACAAAAAAAGGAATTACCAGCGCTGGCCGATCATGCTGAAATCACTGGAGATGTCCATCACTAATCGGTTATTTTTGCATAAAGCCGATAATCTTGCTCCTGAGGAAGCTGGATCATCTAAACCAGCGAAACGCGTTGAGCTATTTATTCTTCTGGATATCTATTATCACCATTACCACTGGCTTTGCTGATACTCTGGTGCATACCATTTGGGACATCACATTAGCAGTATCCACCTCCTCGGATTCAATCCTCCATGCCAAAGAGGACAACCGACCCAGCTATACAACAGGTGGACATTATCTGCTTTCAGGATCACTGGTAAATACCTCACATCTGCAAAATTATCGGCTTTATGCAAAAATAACCGATTAGTGATGGACATCTCCAGTGATTTCAGTCCCCTTGAGTACTACTAACAGCCAAAAGTGGAGATATAAATAACTCAGACATCTTGTGGCAATATTTACTGAATATTTTATTCACTTATTCATTTTATCTTTTTATATGATTATATATGTGAAATAAATATGTCATTTTAATCTTAAGCCTTTTGGAATGTAGATTGTCATTTATATTTTTAAGCATGATCGGCCAGCGCTGGTAATTCCTTTTTTAATCCGTGATAAGTGGCCGCCGGAGCCATGATAGCACAAGGGAATGGGACTTATCCCCGATCCCATGTATTTTCGTGCAATCGCTGGTGCAATTTTGGCTGATCAAAACAGCCTCTAATTGGATACCGCGATGACCATCGGTCATTAATTGCAATATCCGGCCATTTTGATCAGCCAAAATCGCATCAGGGCTAAAAGGATACCAACCTAAATTTAAAATGTACTTGTACTTATTTTATTACTGTGCTCTCTTTAATACAAGAACTTCTACAATTTTCTTGTTCAGCACCCTATTCTTGCAACTAAAACTCATTCCAAGTAGATCTCAGATTATTTGATGCTGTAGAAAGTGACTCTATTCCGGCAGGACACATAAATTAGTTTGGGCACAACTCATTTCATTCACGCTAACGCCACTGCTATTAAATGAAAGCATTTTGAAGAAGTGAACTCTGCAATAAGACGCAGTCTGAGTTAGACAGTTGTGAGAATCCAGTTGTGGATCACAGCTGGTAGCTGACATGAGGTTATATGGCTAGCTGTGCAATGCAACACTTAATGCACATCAGTTTTCTGTTTGGAACATCAAATATGTATGGAGGTAAAACACATTCACAGAGGTTATATCCCCAAGGATAGTAGAGCATCAAAGTGATTCCATGCTCCACTGATATGAAGAAATATATATATTTCTGCATGCATGACTGTGTCTTCAGTTTACACCTATAAACTATATAAACTATATAAAGGGTCATGTCCACTTGTGACCCTTGACCAAGATTTGTAGCACTGTATGAAAATATAACTTGTCAAGTTTAAAGAAAATAAATACAATTATATACAGAGAGAGAGAGAGAGAGAGAGAGAGAGAGAGAGAGAGAGAGAGAACGATAGAAAGGCTATCTTGGGATGCAGTAATTATGTAGTTCAAGAAGAAAATGGTATTCAATGATCAGATTCCAACCAACAGAAGTGTTTAGGCAAACAGCATATTTATTACAGCAACATCTTGGGAAGCTTCTGTATGTGCCCTTTATCAAGCTACCAATATATCTACAAGTAAAGGTAGATATACAGTAATCACCAATTAATTTGAAAAAAGGTGCAAAACCGAGGCCTAGTGGAAAAACCCTGTGATGTAGTAGCAATCAGTGAGCAGTAAAATGAGACAGTCAAAACAATCAATTATGCATCAGTATTCAAGTACAGAGGCTGCGTTATATGTAGGGATGAGCAGGTTCGGATCTATGAGATCCGAACCCCCCCGGACTTCTGGATCCGAGCCCGGATCCGAGTTCGTCTCGGGACTTCCTTCCAGACTCGGATACCAGAATGAGTCAAAACGTCATCATCCCACTGTCGGATTCTTGCAGGTTTTGGATTCCATATAAGGAGCAGGGTGTCATCGCCATTTTCACTCTGAACTTGGAGAGTGAGGGAGACAGACCTCTGTCTCTCTGTGGGTAATGGTGTCAGGTGGGGTCAGTGTGTGCTCTTTAGGGGTGCTGTCCTGTGTTCTGTTAGGGGTGCTGTCTTGTTGTGTCCTGTGCTGTTAGGGATGCTGTCGAGTGCAGAGGTGTAACTGTGGGAGGCAACGGAGTCGGCTGCTGCAGCGCTATGCATTCTGGGAACAGTCAAAGCTTTTAGCCTGTTGGTGTCTCGGATCAAGAGCCTACATCCTAATGTCATTCCCTGTGGAGCCCAGTGTACCCCGCAGCAGAAATATAAGGGTGCTGTAAAAATAAAGGACCACTGTGGCCCTGTCCTCTATACTGTAAAAATATAGGGGTGCTGTAAATATAAAGGAATGCTGTGGCCCTGTCGCTTGCTGTTAGGGGTACTGTACAGGAGTGCTATCCTGGGGTGTCCTGGGATATTTGGGATGTGGTACAGGGGTGTTGCTGTCCTGTGCTGTACGGGGGTGCTTTCCTGTGGTGTCCTGTGCTCTTTGGAATGCTGTACAGGGGTGTCCTGTGCTGTTAGGGGTGCTGTACAGGTGTGTTGCTGTCCTGTGCTGTACATGGGTGCTGTACTAGGGTGCTGTCCTGTGGTGTCCTGTGCTGTTTGGGTTGCTGTACAGGGGTGCTGCTGTCCTGTGCTTTATAGGGTGCTGACCTGTGCTGTTTGGGGGCGCTGTCCTGTGTGCAGTAAAATTAAAGGAACGCTGTGGCCCTCTGAGGTGCTGTAAAAATAAAGGAACACTGTGGTCCTGTCCTGTATGCTGTAAAAATATAGGCATGCTGTAAAAATAAATAAATGCTATGTCCCTGTTGGATGCTAAAAAAATAAAGGATTGCTGTGGCCCTGTCAGGTGCTGTTAGGGGTGCTGCACAGGGGTGCTATCCTGGGGAGTCCTGTGATGTTTGGAGTGCGGTACAGGGGTGTTGCTGTCCTGTGCTGTACGGGGGTGTTGTCCTGTGGTGTCCTTTGTGGTTTGGAATACTGTACAGGGGTGTCCTGTGCTGTTAGGGATGCTGTACAGGGGTGTTGCCTGTGCTGTACAGGGGTGCTGTAGCTGTCCTGTGGTGTCCTGTGCTGTTAGGGGTGCTGTACAGGGGTGCTGCTGTCCTGTACTGTATAGCGGTGCTGTCCTGTGCTGTTAGGGGTGCTGTCCTGTGTGCTGTAAAAATAAAGGGACACTGTCCTGTGTGTAGTAGAAATGAATGGAACGCTGTGGCCCTCTCAGGTGCTGCAAAAATAAAGGAATGCTGTGGCCCTGTCCTGTATGCTGTAAAAATATAGGGGTGCTGTAAAAATAAAGGAGTGCTGTGGCCCTGTCAGTTACTGTAAAAATAAAGAAACGCTGTGGCCCTGTCCTGTATGGTGTAAAAGTATAGGGGTGCTGTAAAACTAAAGGAACGCTGTGGCCCTGTCCTGTATGCTGTAATAATATAGGGGTGCTGTAAAAATAAATGATTGCTGTGGCCCTGTCCTGTATGGTGTAAAATTATAGGGGTGCTGTAAAACTAAAGGAACGCTGTGGCCCTGTCCTGTATGCTGTAATAATATAGCGGTGCTGTAAAAATAAAGGAACACTGTAGCCCTGTCTGTGTTGTAAAAATAAAGGAACACTGTAGCCCTGTCTGTGTTGTAAAAATAAAGGAATGCTGTAGCCCTGTCTGTGTTGTAAAAATAAAGGAACAATGTGGCCCTATCCTCTATGCTGTAAAAATACAGGGGTGTTGTAAAAATAAAGGGGCACTGTTATGTTTGCTGCAATAATAAAGGCTGTCCTGTGAAATGGAGAACAAAAATGTGGAGGAAAAAATAGTGAAAGATCAGTAACCACTTCCTAGTACTAGTTGTGAAGCTGCTGCCACCAGTCATGACATTGACGATGCAATTCCATCAACGTCGTCTGCTACTGACAATTCCCAATGTCATAGAAGGCATGTCAAATCCAAGAAGAAAAAATTAATAACCAAAAAAAAATAAGAAATTATCTGATGAGAAATTTAAAATTGGCAATATGCCATTCACGACACAAAGTGGCAAGGAAAGGCTAAGGCCCTGGCCTATGTTCATGACTGGTGGTTCAGCTTGTTATGAAGATGGAAGCCCTCCTCCTTCTTGAAAAATTTAAAAAATAAAGCTTGTTAAAGCACAGGAAACAACTGTGCATTCAGAGATATCACAAATCCCCAAGGAGAGTCCAAGTGTGTCCGCAATTGCGATGTCTAGGCCTGACCTTCACAACAATGTTTGCACGCCCTCTGCAAGTGCTGGGAGGAGCACCCACCACCAGTCCAGTTGCTGATTTTGAGATTGTGGATGTCACTGTAGAAGTACACCAGGATGAGGAGGATATTGGTGTAACTGGCACTGAGGAGGAAGTTGACGATGAGGATTCTGATGGTGGTGTGGTTTGTTTGAGTAAGGCAACAGTGGAGACAGTTGTTGGCCATGTAATGAAAATGCCATTGTCATGCCTGGGCAAAATACCAAAAAATCCACCTCTTTAGTGTGGAATTATTTCTCTGTGAGGATGGGGATGAGGATGTAAACACTGAAGTTGATGAGAAATTGGAGGATGGGGATGACATTTTGCCTCTGTAGAGCCAGTTTGTGCAAGGATAGATTAATTGCTTCTTTTTTTGTAGGGGCCTAAACCTGCCAATCATTTCAGCGACAGTCATGTGGTAGACCCTGTCGCTGAAATGATTGGTTTGTTAAAGTGTGCATGTTCTGCTGCCCTATATGCGGTGCTGCCCCACTGCCGTTTAAGTCCAGGGGCCAAATGTAATTGAGTGAGAGTTTAAAAAAGTGAGAGATTTGGTAAGGTTTTGCAATTTTTTTTAAAGTGGCAATCATTTACACAGCAAGATCAACCTGGTTTTGCTGTGTAAATGATCGCCACTTTAAAAAAAAACCTGAAAAACCTTACCAAATTACTCATTTTCTGAAACTCTCACTCTATTACATTTGGCCCCATGGGTGCTGTTGCCTGTCTGCTGTGCTGTGTAATTCTCCGGGGGTGCTGCCTATGCTGTATAAGTCCAGGGGTGTTGCCTTTCTGCTGTATAAGTCCAGAGGCATTGCCGTGTAATTCCAGGGGTGCTGCTGTACTTGATCCTAAGTTTAAACTAAAGTGTAGAGCAGAATATGAAACAAGCTTCAACATCACAACAAGACTTGTGAAAACATATAGCCGCAAAGGTGGAAATGGAAATTCCAAGTCAGTCAGACTCAGTAGAGACAGAATCATAATACATGGCAATATCTACTACTTCATTTGCTCTGCAACTGCCAGAGAAAACTAGATTTTACAAGCACACTTATGTCTATATGTCTGCCATATAATTCCAGTGGTGCCCTGTCTGAACCTGCTCATCTCTAGTAGATATATCTTCTAGTGTGCACTGTGTACTCAGCATTAGAGATAGGTTCTTCTCAATTATTTCATGTTAGAGACTCAAATTAAAGGCTCCAATTAGTCCACCTTAATTTAGATTTATTAGTGTTCCACATTTTGGGATTATTTCCAAGATGCGCATTTGTTGTCAGAGGTGTTTGGGCGCAGGTGTTTCAGGCACACTGAGAGGCCAGGAAGGTCACTACTGCACTCCACGCAGGCGGCGGGAAAACTGACTAGGGGTTTTTCGAACAGCACCTAGAGATAGGAAGGTACTAGGAGGGACAAGCCCCTGCGCCCCCTTGGGGCAGAGAGGGGAGCGAGAACAGCTTTGCAGCACCTGTCAGGCCAGCTGCACCTGACTGAGGGTTAATGCCTGTATAATTATTTAAGATTAACATGTTGCTTTTTGAATCCATTATAGATCTGAAGTACCAGCCAATCGGTTCCTAACTGTCACTTTTCAAACACAGCCTGTGGCATAGCAGTTAGGAGCAGATTGGCTGGTACTTTATCTACAGTGACTTTATCTCCATCCAATGCTTAGTAAATAGCCCCCTGTATCATGTATTGCAATAAACAAAGTTGAAAATTATATATTGAAGATTTCTTTATTGATATCATAGGTGTACTTTTCATATTAACACATATACAGTAAATGTATTGGTTGCCCCTTTGTGAAGGCATGTTCATTTCCCCCCCCCCTTATTGAAATGATCTTACTTGCTGCTAAGTTTCCTAATGTGTTTTGTGTATACCTTGGTTTTCTTTATTGCTTTTTTACAATATGAGGTCACAATTTAGGGGGACATGTACTAAACAGTGATAAAAGTGGAGAAGTGAGCCAATGGAGAAGTTGTCCATGGCAACCAATCAGCATTGACGTAACATTTCTAATTTGCATACTATACAATTGTACGGAGCAGCTGATTGGTTGCCATGGGAAATTTCTCCACTGGATCACTTCTCCACTTTTATCACTGCTTAGTACATGTCCCCCTCATCAATACTCTATCCATATTCTGTCAGGAATCCTGTTCTATTTTACCAGCATCGATTGGATGTGTGAACTTCCATTTACCATTCCCTTAGATAATTTGACACAAAGGTTTATATATCCTCCACAATGTAATTATTGCTACCTCAAACTGTTCCTCTGACAGTCAGAAGTCCTCAGAGTACTTGTGATCCACTAAGGTTAAGGCAAATGTCAAGTGTCCATAATCTTCTATTACAAATGCAGCTCCCTAGTTATTTGTTATTGTTGTTGTTTGTCTGTAGGAATTATTGGTCAAAATTAAATTGGTCTGGGTTTCATAGTACAGCCACATTTGTTGTGAAGAGACAGTTATTCTAAATGTGTGGTAATAATATTGTAGTCTTAAACCTAACATCCCACAGGCCACTGTAACCAGGTAGCAGTGATCTGTGATATTCAAATCTTAGTATCATGTACAGTATACAGTTATGTGGGGTACCACAAAAGTATTGCATCACCAACCTTCCAGATTGGCCCCACCTCACTTGGGTAGTCTAGTAATGCACAGAGGGGGAGGTATTATTAAGCAAATCCCATCACCACACCCCTGTACTTTATCAAAGGTCTATTGGAGGGGAGGTCCAAAAGATGGCATGATTAAACTTAATTAGTATTCATTCAATTTTTTCCACCTGGACATTTAAAAAGCATTGTACATTACAAATAATATTGAATAAATACTGCAAAGGACACCTCAGACAGACTATTCAAGAAACAAAGGGCGGTACCCTATTAGCCCCGCTGCCGGCACTTATTAGGAATTATGCTTTGGGTGCTTCAGGCAATCCGTGATAAGTCAAAGTCAAAGGAAAAAAAGAGAAGAGAAGGGGTGCGCTATCAATAGCAGCTGGTAAGGGGATGGTAGAACCCCTAGAGTGATGCGAACAACAAGACAAAAAAAGGAATTACCAGCGCTGGCCGATCATGCTGAAATCACTGGAGATGTCCATCACTAATCGGTTATTTTTGCATAAAGCCGATAATCTTGCTCCTGAGGAAGCTGGATCATCTAAACCAGCGAAACGCGTTGAGCTATTTATTCTTCTGGATATCTATTATCACCATTACCACTGGCTTTGCTGATACTCTGGTGCATACCATTTGGGACATCACATTAGCAGTATCCACCTCCTCGGATTCAATCCTCCATGCCAAAGAGGACAACCGACCCAGCTATACAACAGGTGGACATTATCTGCTTTCAGGATCACTGGTAAATACCTCACATCTGCAAAATTATCGGCTTTATGCAAAAATAACCGATTAGTGATGGACATCTCCAGTGATTTCAGTCCCCTTGAGTACTACTAACAGCCAAAAGTGGAGATATAAATAACTCAGACATCTTGTGGCAATATTTACTGAATATTTTATTCACTTATTCATTTTATCTTTTTATATGATTATATATGTGAAATAAATATGTCATTTTAATCTTAAGCCTTTTGGAATGTAAATTGTCATTTATATTTTTAAGCATGATCGGCCAGCGCTGGTAATTCCTTTTTTAATCCGTGATAAGTGGCCGCCGGAGCCATGATAGCACAAGGGATTGGGACTTATCCCCGATCCCATGTATTTTCGTGCAATCGCTGGTGCAATTTTGGCTGATCAAAACAGCCTCTAATTGGATACCGCGATGACCATCGGTCATTAATTGCAATATCCGGCCATTTTGATCAGCCAAAATCGCATCAGGGCTAAAAGGATACCAACCTAAATTTAAAATGTACTTGTACTTATTTTATTACTGTGCTCTCTTTAATACAAGAACTTCTACAATTTTCTTGTTCAGCACCCTATTCTTGCAACTAAAACTCATTCCAAGTAGATCTCAGATTATTTGATGCTGTAGAAAGTGACTCTATTCCGGCAGGACACATAAATTAGTTTGGGCACAACTCATTTCATTCACGCTAACGCCACTGCTATTAAATGAAAGCATTTTGAAGAAGTGAACTCTGCAATAAGACGCAGTCTGAGTTAGACAGTTGTGAGAATCCAGTTGTGGATCACAGCTGGTAGCTGACATGAGGTTATATGGCTAGCTGTGCAATGCAACACTTAATGCACATCAGTTTTCTGTTTGGAACATCAAATATGTATGGAGGTAAAACACATTCACAGAGGTTATATCCCCAAGGATAGTAGAGCATCAAAGTGATTCCATGCTCCACTGATATGAAGAAATATATATATTTCTGCATGCATGACTGTGTCTTCAGTTTACACCTATAAACTATATAAACTATATAAAGGGTCATGTCCACTTGTGACCCTTGACCAAGATTTGTAGCACTGTATGAAAATATAACTTGTCAAGTTTAAAGAAAATAAATACAATTATATACAGAGAGAGAGAGAGAGAGAGAGAGAGAGAGAGAGAGAGAGAACGATAGAAAGGCTATCTTGGGATGCAGTAATTATGTAGTTCAAGAAGAAAATGGTATTCAATGATCAGATTCCAACCAACAGAAGTGTTTAGGCAAACAGCATATTTATTACAGCAACATCTTGGGAAGCTTCTGTATGTGCCCTTTATCAAGCTACCAATATATCTACAAGTAAAGGTAGATATACAGTAATCACCAATTAATTTGAAAAAAGGTGCAAAACCGAGGCCTAGTGGAAAAACCCTGTGATGTAGTAGCAATCAGTGAGCAGTAAAATGAGACAGTCAAAACAATCAATTATGCATCAGTATTCAAGTACAGAGGCTGCGTTATATGTAGGGATGAGCAGGTTCGGATCTATGAGATCCGAACCCCCCCGGACTTCTGGATCCGAGCCCGGATCCGAGTTCGTCTCGGGACTTCCTTCCAGACTCGAATACCAGAATGAGTCAAAACGTCATCATCCCACTGTCGGATTCTTGCAGGTTTTGGATTCCATATAAGGAGCAGGGTGTCATCGCCATTTTCACTCTGGACTTGGAGAGTGAGGGAGACAGACCTCTGTCTCTCTGTGGGTAATGGTGTCAGGTGGGGTCAGTGTGTGCTCTTTAGGGGTGCTGTCCTGTGTTCTGTTAGGGGTGCTGTCCTGTTGTGTCCTGTGCTGTTAGGGATGCTGTCGAGTGCAGAGGTGTAACTGTGGGAGGCAACGGAGTCGGCTGCTGCAGCGCTATGCATTCTGGGAACAGTCAAAGCTTTTAGCCTGTTGGTGTCTCGGATCAAGAGCCTACATCCTAATGTCATTCCCTGTGGAGCCCAGTGTACCCCGCAGCAGAAATATAAGGGTGCTGTAAAAATAAAGGACCACTGTGGCCCTGTCCTCTATACTGTAAAAATATAGGGGTGCTGTAAATATAAAGGAATGCTGTGGCCCTGTCGCTTGCTGTTAGGGGTACTGTACAGGAGTGCTATCCTGGGGTGTCCTGGGATATTTGGGATGTGGTACAGGGGTGTTGCTGTCCTGTGCTGTACGGGGGTGCTTTCATGTGGTGTCCTGTGCTCTTTGGAATGCTGTACAGGGGTGTCCTGTGCTGTTAGGGGTGCTGTACAGGTGTGTTGCTGTCCTGTGCTGTACATGGGTGCTGTACTAGGGTGCTGTCCTGTGGTGTCCTGTGCTGTTTGGGTTGCTGTACAGGGGTGCTGCTGTCCTGTGCTTTATAGGGTGCTGACCTGTGCTGTTTGGGGGCGCTGTCCTGTGTGCAGTAAAATTAAAGGAACGCTGTGGCCCTCTGAGGTGCTGTAAAAATAAAGGAACACTGTGGTCCTGTCCTGTATGCTGTAAAAATATAGGCATGCTGTAAAAATAAATGAATGCTATGTCCCTGTTGGATGCTAAAAAAATAAAGGATTGCTGTGGCCCTGTCAGGTGCTGTTAGGGGTGCTGCACAGGGGTGCTATCCTGGGGTGTCCTGTGATGTTTGGAGTGCGGTACAGGGGTGTTGCTGTCCTGTGCTGTACGGGGGTGTTGTCCTGTGGTGTCCTTTGTGGTTTGGAATACTGTACAGGGGTGTCCTGTGCTGTTAGGGATGCTGTACAGGGGTGTTGCCTGTGCTGTACAGGGGTGCTGTAGCTGTCCTGTGGTGTCCTGTGCTGTTAGGGGTGCTGTACAGGGGTGCTGCTGTCCTGTACTGTATAGCGGTGCTGTCCTGTGCTGTTAGGGGTGCTGTCCTGTGTGCTGTAAAAATAAAGGGACACTGTCCTGTGTGTAGTAAAAATGAATGGAACGCTGTGGCCCTCTCAGGTGCTGCAAAAATAAAGGAATGCTGTGGCCCTGTCCTGTATGCTGTAAAAATATAGGGGTGCTGTAAAAATAAAGGAGTGCTGTGGCCCTGTCAGTTACTGTAAAAATAAAGAAACGCTGTGGCCCTGTCCTGTATGGTGTAAAAGTATAGGGGTGCTGTAAAACTAAAGGAACGCTGTGGCCCTGTCCTGTATGCTGTAATAATATAGGGGTGCTGTAAAAATAAATGATTGCTGTGGCCCTGTCCTGTATGGTGTAAAATTATAGGGGTGCTGTAAAACTAAAGGAACGCTGTGGCCCTGTCCTGTATGCTGTAATAATATAGCGGTGCTGTAAAAATAAAGGAACACTGTAGCCCTGTCTGTGTTGTAAAAATAAAGGAACACTGTAGCCCTGTCTGTGTTGTAAAAATAAAGGAATGCTGTAGCCCTGTCTGTGTTGTAAAAATAAAGGAACAATGTGGCCCTATCCTCTATGCTGTAAAAATACAGGGGTGTTGTAAAAATAAAGGGGCACTGTTATGTTTGCTGCAATAATAAAGGCTGTCCTGTGAAATGGAGAACAAAAATGTGGAGGAAAAAATAGTGAAAGATCAGTAACCACTTCCTAGTACTAGTTGTGAAGCTGCTGCCACCAGTCATGACATTGACGATGCAATTCCATCAACGTCGTCTGCTACTGACAATTCCCAATGTCATAGAAGGCATGTCAAATCCAAGAAGAAAAAATTAATAACCAAAAAAAAATAAGAAATTATCTGATGAGAAATTTAAAATTGGCAATATGCCATTCACGACACAAAGTGGCAAGGAAAGGCTAAGGCCCTGGCCTATGTTCATGACTGGTGGTTCAGCTTGTTATGAAGATGGAAGCCCTCCTCCTTCTTGAAAAATTTAAAAAATAAAGCTTGTTAAAGCACAGGAAACAACTGTGCATTCAGAGATATCACAAATCCCCAAGGAGAGTCCAAGTGTGTCCGCAATTGCAATGTCTAGGCCTGACCTTCACAACAATGTTTGCACGCCCTCTGCAAGTGCTGGGAGGAGCACCCACCACCAGTCCAGTTGCTGATTTTGAGATTGTGGATGTCACTGTAGAAGTACACCAGGATGAGGAGGATATTGGTGTAACTGGCGCTGAGGAGGAAGTTGACGATGAGGATTCTGATGGTGGTGTGGTTTGTTTGAGTAAGGCAACAGTGGAGACAGTTGTTGGCCATGGAATGAAAATGCCATTGTCATGCCTGGGCAAAATACCAAAAAATCCACCTCTTTAGTGTGGAATTATTTCTCTGTGAGGATGGGGATGAGGATGTAAACACTGAAGTTGATGAGAAATTGGAGGATGAGGATGACATTTTGCCTCTGTAGAGCCAGTTTGTGCAAGGATAGATTAATTGCTTCTTTTTTTGTAGGGGCCTAAACCTGCCAATCATTTCAGCGACAGTCATGTGGTAGACCCTGTCGCTGAAATGATTGGTTTGTTAAAGTGTGCATGTTCTGCTGCCCTATATGCGGTGCTGCCCCACTGCCGTTTAAGTCCAGGGGCCAAATGTAATTGAGTGAGAGTTTAAAAAAGTGAGAGATTTGGTAAGGTTTTGCAGTTTTTTTTAAAGTGGCAATCATTTACACAGCAAGATCAACCTGGTTTTGCTGTGTAAATGATCGCCACTTTAAAAAAAAACCTGAAAAACCTTACCAAATTACTCATTTTCTGAAACTCTCACTCTATTACATTTGGCCCCATGGGTGCTGTTGCCTGTCTGCTGTGCTGTGTAATTCTCCGGGGGTGCTGCCTATGCTGTATAAGTCCAGGGGTGTTGCCTTTCTGCTGTATAAGTCCAGAGGCATTGCCGTGTAATTCCAGGGGTGCTGCTGTACTTGATCCTAAGTTTAAACTAAAGTGTAGAGCAGAATATGAAACAAGCTTCAACATCACAACAAGACTTGTGAAAACATATAGCCGCAAAGGTGGAAATGGAAATTCCAAGTCAGTCAGACTCAGTAGAGACAGAATCATAATACATGGCAATATCTTCTACTTCATTTGCTCTGCAACTGCCAGAGAAAACTAGATTTTACAAGCACACTTATGTCTATATGTCTGCCATATAATTCCAGTGGTGCCCTGTCTGAACCTGCTCATCTCTAGTAGATATATCTTCTAGTGTGCACTGTGTACTCAGCATTAGAGATAGGTTCTTCTCAATTATTTCATGTTAGAGACTCAAATTAAAGGCTCCAATTAGTCCACCTTAATTTAGATTTATTAATGTTCCACATTTTGGGATTATTTCCAAGATGTGCATTTGTTGTCAGAGGTGTTTGGGCGCAGGTGTTTCAGGCACACTGAGAGGCCAGGAAGGTCACTACTGCACTCCACGCAGGCGGCGGGAAAACTGACTAGGGGTTTTTCGAACAGCACCTAGAGATAGGAAGGTACTAGGAGGGACAAGCCCCTGCGCCCCCTTGGGGCAGAGAGGGGAGCGAGAACAGCTTTGCAGCACCTGTCAGGCCAGCTGCACCTGACTGAGGGTTAATGCCTGTATAATTATTTAAGATTAACATGTTGCTTTTTGAATCCATTATAGATCTGAAGTACCAGCCAATCGGTTCCTAACTGTCACTTTTCAAACACAGCCTGTGGCATAGCAGTTAGGAGCAGATTGGCTGGTACTTTATCTACAGTGACTTTATCTCCATCCAATGCTTAGTAAATAGCCCCCTGTATCATGTATTGCAATAAACAAAGTTGAAAATTATATATTGAAGATTTCTTTATTGATATCATAGGTGTACTTTTCATATTAACACATATACAGTAAATGTATTGGTTGCCCCTTTGTGAAGGCATGTTCATTTCCCCCCCCTTATTGAAATGATCTTACTTGCTGCTAAGTTTCCTAATGTGTTTTGTGTATACCTTGGTTTTCTTTATTGCTTTTTTACAATATGAGGTCACAATTTAGGGGGACATGTACTAAACAGTGATAAAAGTGGAGAAGTGAGCCAATGGAGAAGTTGTCCATGGCAACCAATCAGCATTGACGTAACATTTCTAATTTGCATACTATACAATTGTACGGAGCAGCTGATTGGTTGCCATGGGAAATTTCTCCACTGGATCACTTCTCCACTTTTATCACTGCTTAGTACATGTCCCCCTCATCAATACTCTATCCATATTCTGTCAGGAATCCTGTTCTATTTTACCAGCATCGATTGGATGTGTGAACTTCCATTTACCATTCCCTTAGATAATTTGACACAAAGGTTTATATATCCTCCACAATGTAATTATTGCTACCTCAAACTGTTCCTCTGACAGTCAGAAGTCCTCAGAGTACTTGTGATCCACTAAGGTTAAGGCAAATGTCAAGTGTCCATAATCTTCTATTACAAATGCAGCTCCCTAGTTATTTGTTATTGTTGTTGTTTGTCTGTAGGAATTATTGGTCAAAATTAAATTGGTCTGGGTTTCATAGTACAGCCACATTTGTTGTGAAGAGACAGTTATTCTAAATGTGTGGTAATAATATTGTAGTCTTAAACCTAACATCCCACAGGCCACTGTAACCAGGTAGCAGTGATCTGTGATATTCAAATCTTAGTATCATGTACAGTATACAGTTATGTGGGGTACCACAAAAGTATTGCATCACCAACCTTCCAGATTGGCCCCACCTCACTTGGGTAGTGTAGTAATGCACAGAGGGGGAGGTATTATTAAGCAAATCCCATCACCACACCCCTGTACTTTCTCAAAGGTCTATTGGAGGGGAGGTCCAAAAGATGGCATGATTAAACTTAATTAGTATTCATTCAATTTTTTCCACCTGGACATTTAAAAAGCATTGTACATTACAAATAATATTGAATAAATACTGCAAAGGACACCTCAGACAGACTATTCAAGAAACAAAGGGCGGTACCCTATTAGCCCCGCTGCCGGCACTTATTAGGAATTATGCTTTGGGTGCTTCAGGCAATCCGTGATAAGTCAAAGTCAAAGGAAAAAAAGAGAAGAGAAGGGGTGCGCTATTAATAGCAGCTGGTAAGGGGATGGTAGAACCCCTAGAGTGATGCGAACAACAAGACAAAAAAAGGAATTACCAGCGCTGGCCGATCATGCTGAAATCACTGGAGATGTCCATCACTAATCGGTTATTTTTGCATAAAGCCGATAATCTTGCTCCTGAGGAAGCTGGATCATCTAAACCAGCGAAACGCATTGAGCTATTTATTCTTCTGGATATCTATTATCACCATTACCACTGGCTTTGCTGATACTCTGGTGCATACCATTTGGGACATCACATTAGCAGTATCCACCTCCTCGGATTCAATCCTCCATGCCAAAGAGGACAACCGACCCAGCTATACAACAGGTGGACATTATCTGCTTTCAGGATCACTGGTAAATACCTCACATCTGCAAAATTATCGGCTTTATGCAAAAATAACCGATTAGTGATGGACATCTCCAGTGATTTCAGTCCCCTTGAGTACTACTAACAGCCAAAAGTGGAGATATAAATAACTCAGACATCTTGTGGCAATATTTACTGAATATTTTATTCACTTATTCATTTTATCTTTTTATATGATTATATATGTGAAATAAATATGTCATTTTAATCTTAAGCCTTTTGGAATGTAGATTGTCATTTATATTTTTAAGCATGATCGGCCAGCGCTGGTAATTCCTTTTTTAATCCGTGATAAGTGGCCGCCGGAGCCATGATAGCACAAGGGAATGGGACTTATCCCCGATCCCATGTATTTTCGTGCAATCGCTGGTGCAATTTTGGCTGATCAAAACAGCCTCTAATTGGATACCGCGATGACCATCGGTCATTAATTGCAATATCCGGCCATTTTGATCAGCCAAAATCGCATCAGGGCTAAAAGGATACCAACCTAAATTTAAAATGTACTTGTACTTATTTTATTACTGTGCTCTCTTTAATACAAGAACTTCTACAATTTTCTTGTTCAGCACCCTATTCTTGCAACTAAAACTCATTCCAAGTAGATCTCAGATTATTTGATGCTGTAGAAAGTGACTCTATTCCGGCAGGACACATAAATTAGTTTGGGCACAACTCATTTCATTCACGCTAACGCCACTGCTATTAAATGAAAGCATTTTGAAGAAGTGAACTCTGCAATTAGACGCAGTCTGGGTTAGACAGTTGTGAGAATCCAGTTGTGGATCACAGCTGGTAGCTGACATGAGGTTATATGGCTAGCTGTGCAATGCAACACTTAATGCACATCAGTTTTCTGTTTGGAACATCAAATATGTATGGAGGTAAAACACATTCACAGAGGTTATATCCCCAAGGATAGTAGAGCATCAAAGTGATTCCATGCTCCACTGATATGAAGAAATATATATATTTCTGCATGCATGACTGTGTCTTCAGTTTACACCTATAAACTATATAAACTATATAAAGGGTCATGTCCACTTGTGACCCTTGACCAAGATTTGTAGCACTGTATGAAAATATAACTTGTCAAGTTTAAAGAAAATAAATACAATTATATACAGAGAGAGAGAGAGAGAGAGAGAGAGAGAGAGAGAGAACGATAGAAAGGCTATCTTGGGATGCAGTAATTATGTAGTTCAAGAAGAAAATTGTATTCAATGATCAGATTCCAACCAACAGAAGTGTTTAGGCAAACAGCATATTTATTACAGCAACATCTTGGGAAGCTTCTGTATGTGCCCTTTATCAAGCTACCAATATATCTACAAGTAAAGGTAGATATACAGTAATCACCAATTAATTTGAAAAAAGGTGCAAAACCGAGGCCTAGTGGAAACCCTGTGATGTAGTAGCAATCAGTGAACAGTAAAATGAGACAGTCAAAACAATCAATTATGCATCAGTATACAAGAACAGAGGCTGCGTTATATGTAGGGATGAGCAGGTTCGGATCTCTGAGATCCGAACCCCCCCCCGGACTTCTGGATCCGAACCCGGATCCGAGTTCGTCTCGGGACTTCCTTCCAGACTCGGATACCAGAATGAGTCAAAACGTCATCATCCCACTGTCGGATTCTTGCAGGTTTTGGATTCCATATAAGGAGCAGGGTGTCATCGCCATTTTCACTTTGGACTTGGAGAGTGAGGGAGACAGACCTCTGTCTCTCTGTGGGTAATGGTGTCAGGTGGGGTCAGTGTGTGCTCTTTAGGGGTGCTGTCCTGTGTTCTGTTAGGGGTGCTGTCCTGTTGTGTCCTGTGCTGTTAGGGATGCTGTCGAGTGCAGAGGTGTAACTGTGGGAGGCAACGGAGTCGGCTGCTGCAGCGCTATGCATTCTGGGAACAGTCAAAGCTTTTAGCCTGTTGGTGTCTCGGATCAAGAGCCTACTCTACATCCTAATGTCATTCCCTGTGGAGCCCAGTGTACCCCGCAGCAGAAATATAAGGGTGCTGTAAAAATAAAGGACCACTGTGGCCCTGTCCTCTATACTGTAAAAATATAGGGGTGCTGTAAATATAAAGGAATGCTGTGGCCCTGTCGCTTGCTGTTAGGGGTACTGTACAGGAGTGCTATCCTGGGGTGTCCTGGGATATTTGGGATGTGGTACAGGGGTGTTGCTGTCCTGTGCTGTACGGGGGTGCTTTCCTGTGGTGTCCTGTGCTCTTTGGAATGCTGTACAGGGGTGTCCTGTGCTGTTAGGGGTGCTGTACAGGTGTGTTGCTGTCCTGTGCTGTACATGGGTGCTGTACCAGGGTGCTGTCCTGTGGTGTCCTGTGCTGTTTGGGTTGCTGTACAGGGGTGCTGCTGTCCTGTGCTTTATAGGGTGCTGACCTGTGCTGTTTGGGGGCGCTGTCCTGTGTGCAGTAAAATTAAAGGAACGCTGTGGCCCTCTGAGGTGCTGTAAAAATAAAGGAACACTGTGGTCCTGTCCTGTATGCTGTAAAAATATAGGCATGCTGTAAAAATAAATGAATGCTATATCCCTGTTGGATGCTAAAAAAATAAAGGATTGCTGTGGCCCTGTCAGGTGCTGTTAGGGGTGCTGCACAGGGGTGCTATCCTGGGGTGTCCTGTGATGTTTGGAGTGCGGTACAGGGGTGTTGCTGTCCTGTGCTGTACGGGGGTGTTGTCCTGTGGTGTCCTTTGTGGTTTGGAATACTGTACAGGGGTGTCCTGTGCTGTTAGGGATGCTGTACAGGGGTGTTGCCTGTGCTGTACTGGGGTGCTGTAGCTGTCCTGTGGTGTCCTGTGCTGTTAGAGGTGCTGTACAGGGGTGCTGCTGTCCTGTACTGTATAGCGGTGCTGTCCTGTGCTGTTAGGGGTGCTGTCCTGTGTGCTGTAAAAATAAAGGGACACTGTCCTGTGTGTAGTAAAAATGAAAGGAACGCTGTGGCCCTCTCAGGTGCTGCAAAAATAAAGGAATGCTGTGGCCCTGTCCTGTATGCTGTAAAAATATAGGGGTGCTGTAAAAATAAAGGAGTGCTGTGGCCCTGTCAGTTACTGTAAAAATAAAGAAACGCTGTGGCCCTGTCCTGTATGGTGTAAAAGTATAGGGGTGCTGTAAAACTAAAGGAACGCTGTGGCCCTGTCCTGTATGCTGTAATAATATAGGGGTGCTGTAAAAATAAATGATTGCTGTGGCCCTGTCCTGTATGGTGTAAAATTATAGGGGTGCTGTAAAACTAAAGGAACGCTGTGGCCCTGTCCTGTATGCTGTAATAATATAGGGGTGCTGTAAAAATAAAGGAACACTGAAGCCCTGTCTGTGTTGTAAAAATAAAGGAACACTGTAGCCCTGTCTGTGTTGTAAAAATAAAGGAATGCTGTAGCCCTGTCTGTGTTGTAAAAATAAAGGAACAATGTGGCCCTATCCTCTATGCTGTAAAAATACAGGGGTGTTGTAAAAATAAAGGGGCACTGTTATGTTTGCTGCAATAATAAAGGCTGTCCTGTGAAATGGAGAACAAAAATGTGGAGGAAAAAATAGTGAAAGATCAGTAACCACTTCCTAGTACTAGTTGTGAAGCTGCTGCCACCAGTCATGACATTGATGATGCAATTCCATCAACGTCGTCTGCTACTGACAATTCCCAATGTCATAGAAGGCATGTCAAATCCAAGAAGAAAAAATTAATAACCAAAAAAAAATAAGAAATTATCTGATGAGAAATTTAAAATTGGCAATATGCCATTCACGACACGAAGTGGCAAGGAAAGGCTAAGGCCCTGGCCTATGTTCATGACTGGTGGTTCAGCTTGTTATGAAGATGGAAGCCCTCCTCCTTCTTGAAAAATTTAAAAAATAAAGCTTGTTAAAGCACAGGAAACAACTGTGCATTCAGAGATATCACAAATCCCCAAGGAGAGTCCAAGTGTGTCCGCAATTGCGATGTCTAGGCCTGACCTTCACAACAATGTTTGCACGCCCTCTGCAAGTGCTGGGAGGAGCACCCACCACCAATCCAGTTGCTGATTTTGAGATTGTGGATGTCACTGTAGAAGTACACCAGGATGAGGAGGATATTGGTGTAACTGGCGCTGAGGAGGAAGTTGACGATGAGGATTCTGATGGTGGTGTGGTTTGTTTGAGTAAGGCAACAGTGGAGACAGTTGTTGGCCATGGAATGAAAATGCCATTGTCATGCCTGGGCAAAATACCAAAAAATCCACCTCTTTAGTGTGGAATTATTTCTCTGTGAGGATGGGGATGAGGATGTAAACACTGAAGTTGATGAGAAATTGGAGGATGAGGATGACATTTTGCCTCTGTAGAGCCAGTTTGTGCAAGGATAGATTAATTGCTTCTTTTTTTGTAGGGGCCTAAACAAACCAATCATTTCAGCGACAGTCATGTGGTAGACCCTGTCGCTGAAATGATTGGTTTGTTAAAGTGTGCATGTTCTGCTGCCCTACATGCGGTGCTGCCCCACTGCCGTTTAAGTCCAGGGGCAAAATGTAATTGAGTGAGAGTTTAAAAAAGTGAGAGATTTGGTAAGGTTTTGCAGTTTTTTTTAAAGTGGCAATCATTTACACAGCAAGATCAACCTGGTTTTGCTGTGTAAATGATCGCCACTTTAAAAAAAACCCTGAAAAACCTTACCAAATTACTCATTTTCTGAAACTCTCACTCTATTACATTTGGCCCCATGGGTGCTGTTGCCTGTCTGCTGTGCTGTGTAATTCTCCGGGGGTGCTGCCTATGCTGTATAAGTCCAGGGGTGTTGCCTATCTGCTGTATTAGTCCAGTGGTGCTTCCTTTCTGCTGTATAAGTCCAGAGGCATTGCCGTGTAATTCCAGGGGTGCTGCTGTACTTGATCCTAAGTTTAAACTAAAGTGTAGAGCAGAATATGAAACAAGCTTCAACATCACAGCAAGACTTGTGAAAACATGTAGCCGCAAAGGTGGAAATGGAAATTCCAAGTCAGTCAGACTCAGTAGAGACAGAATCATAATACATGGCAATATCTACTACTTCATTTGCTCTGCAACTGCCAGAGAAAACTAGATTTTACAAGCACACTTATGTCTATATGTCTGCCATATAATTCCAGTGGTGCCCTGTCTGAACCTGCTCATCTCTAGTAGATATATCTTCTAGTGTGCACTGTGTACTCAGCATTAGAGATAGGTTCTTCTCAATTATTTCATGTTAGAGACTCAAATTAAAGGCTCCAATTAGTCCACCTTAATTTAGATTTATTAATGTTCCACATTTTGGGATTATTTCCAAGATGCGCATTTGTTGTACAGGGTTCTTTTCCTTTATTTTGTAAATGTTTTCTCCTTAACAACTGTACAATGTAAGGGCTGCGTAGGGTTATCGCAAGACCTCGCGGTGTTAGAAGAACAGAGTTCCAGTGAGCTTGCATTGCATCAGCTTTGCATTGCACTGCAGCACTAGATGTGCCAGGAGCTCCTGTGAGGCACAGACAGTTACTGTGTAAGGGCCCAGTATGGAGTCTCATGGTGGCTTACAGCCAGGAAGCTGTCTGACATGCCAGGCTGAGGCATGCTGGTGCACAGAGTTTAGCATTGCTTCCTCCCACAGTCCTACTTATAGAATGAAATGAGTTTTGACTGTAGAGTGGTAAGCTCCACGCACAGTCCGGCTTAGTACTGTACTGAACCCACCCAAACTCAACTTGCCCGATCCAGGGCTGCAGTGGTGGCACACGAGGGGCTGCTAAAACATATAAGGGGCTGCTTTATTTAAAAATAAAATATGAACAAATTAAACAAGACACACAAGTATGCTCACGAGCATGTAACTGGAACACACAGGTATGCTCACATGCGTTTAACTGGGAGCTGTGAAAAACAAAAATAAGGCATCTGCCACAAAATATGTAAATAAAAATACAATTAAAAAATGGAAAAAAAAGAAACCTACGACATTTTCACAAAATAAGTTTCCAGACTCCGTGGAGGGGAAAATATTCAAACATGATCCTATAAAACAGTTTATTTGCATCCCAGCATTAAATCTGAGATGATCAAAATCCCTGAAAATGGAAAAAGGGGGAGGGGGGAGGGGAGGTACAGATTTGGAGGTTTTGGCCCCTAGTTTTTCAGTTTATCCCGTTATGTGTAATTATACATTTGCTTGGTTAAAGTCCTTTCTGTTCCACACCAGAGTGGAGGTGAAAGCCTGTGTGTTGTTCCTGATTGCATGTGCCTCTCTAATTTTTAATAACCTTCTTGACACTGTCCTCTTCCTCTTGCCTCTTCTCATAATGTGAAAAATCATCAAAGAAGGAGGTGGTGTGTTTGTAGCTAGCTATGATTCGGAGAACTTGGCAAGCTTTTTCCTGGGGGACCACCTGTCGCTGAAATGATGGGTTTATTAAACTGTGCATGTCCTGTTTAAGCAACATAAGGGTGGGTGGGAGGTCCCAAGGACAATTCCATCTTGCACCTCTTTTTTTTCTTTTCATTATGTGCTCTTTGGGGCCAAGTTTTTGAATCTGCCATCCAGTCTGATACTGCAGTGCTACTCCTAGATGGGCCAGGTGTTTGTGCCGCCCACTTGTGTCGCTTAGCTTAGTCATCCAGCTACCTCGGTGCAACCTTTTGACCTAAAAACAATATTGTGAGGTGTGAGGTGTTCAGAATAGACTGGAAATAAGTGGAAATAAATGTTGAGGTTAATCCTCCTGTAGGAACAACAACAACAACAACAAAAATTCTGTGATTTTAGCTGTTTTTATGTTTTTTGTTTTTTCAAAAAAATCCAGATCAAAAACCAAAACCCAAAAGGGTGGTTTTGGCAAAACGAAGCCAGATCCAAAACATGAACGGAGATCCAGAGCCAAAACCAAAACACAAAACCCGAAAAAGTGTCCGGTGCACATCTCTAGTTATAAGATACATATTCTATGATCAGAAAATATCAATTATACGTGTCATAATAGACAACTGAGGCTATAATGCACTCATATATGAATTTAAAAGTAGATACAATATACAAAATGCAATAAATATAAATCAACAAAAACAAATTCCCAATTCTTATGGTTATTAACAACGCAAGGTCCACAGATCATTCTGAGAGGATAAAAGGTTGAGATTGAGCACAGTAGCCATATATAAGAAAAGAAATGGTAATCAAGATTGTGGACCCTATTCAGTACGGATTGCAAATTCTGCTAAAAAGCAGAATTTTCAATCCGTTATTTTGCATGCTGGGGGCCACCCATCGCAGGGCAAGGCCGTCCAGCATGCTACCCGCAGCAAACCAACTGCGACCACGCTCTAATTGCAATTGCACCACAATTAGTGCGTGGTTGCAGAAACTAGGGAAGCCTCCTGCTAGCACAATCTGGCTGCGATGGCAGGATTCCCGCTGCCATTTTTTTGATTGGAGCAGCTGCGTGTGACGACATGCAGCTGCCCCGAAAATGCCACCGACACCTCCCATTTACTCTGCGTCGTCCCCGCAATGGTTCGCCAACGTCCCCCACCCGCCCTGCGAACGTTTCTGCCTGTTAATGGGAATGGTAGCCTTTATTCAAAAAAAAAAATATATATATACGTAAAATTATTATCTTAGTAAACAGTAAAATATGTAAAAATATGTGAATATTTTTAGGGAAACAGGTCAGGTCATGAATATAGAAACTACAGTACTACCCAATATGAAAGTGGCTAAATCTATTTTGTGTGCTGATAATAAATTTGCCAAAATAAAGCATTTCCTGAATGACTTGCAACCTCTTTAATAGCGAAAGCTAATGGGATTAAATACTCTTTATCTCATGGCAATAATTAGGTTCCTAGAGAGTGAAGAATCAGAATCAATGCCTATTCTATTGCTGGCAATAAATCTGTCCCACAGTAGCATTAAGGGAAGCCGTATATAGTGATAACCATGCCAATGGCTATGTATTCCTGCATAATAATTCTGTATGTCTCCCTATTGAATTTTAGTTCTTGTTTCCATCTACTGTATTTATATTTCATAAAATCAATGAATTATTATTAATTGATAATGTTTTAGATAACATTTTCTAAACTGAGTTTTTTATTAGCTCATATTAGTTCTCAGTAATAGAAGCAACTACAGGGGATACCAGCTGCCATGAAGCCCGGAGGTTCCGTCTGCAGGTTATTCACAGGCTACACTGCTATGATTTTATGTGGGCATGGTTAACAATGCCCTGGCTTTTCACACTGCAGAGTGACTGCTATGGGTGGTATTCAGTTTGCCGGTTGTTGGGCTCAGTATACCAGTGCCGGAATCCCAACACCTGGCATACTGACAACTATTCTCCCTCTTGGAGGTCCACGACCCCCTGGGGGAAGAATAAATAGCGTGGTGCTTGTAGCGTGCCACCGTGCCCACAGAGAGGCGAGCGCAGCGAGCCCGCAAGGGGCTCATTTGTGCTCGTCCAGCTGTCGGTATGCCGGCGGTCAGGATCCCGGCGCCATTATGCTGGCCGCCGGGAGCCCAGCCGCCGGCATACCATACTACACCCACTGCTAAAATATACCTATGCATTTCTTTAATTGCCCATAACATTTGGAGGCTACTGTATGTTATACTTTCTTTGTAACACATTGCAATACATATACTTTTCTGTGATTTGTGATGAAAAAATATAAAATCTGCATTTAACCATTATCTTTGGTCAGAGTTGGACCGGCCCACAGGGCTACCTCTATAGAGTACAGTATATACCTCTACTGCCTGTGGGCCCTCCTCCTCCTCATCTAGGTATTAGGTTCCAGACTGTACACTTGAATTATACATTATACATATGTTACATTATACTGCACATAACTAGGTGTATTTTCTAGAGATGAGCGCCTGAAATTTTTCGGGTTTTGTGTTTTGGTTTTGGGTTCGGTTCCGCGGCCGTGTTTTGGGTTCGACCGCGTTTTGGCAAAACCTCACCGAATTTTTTTTGTCGGATTCGGGTGTGTTTTGGATTCGGGTGTTTTTTTCAAAAAACCCTAAAAAACAGCTTAAATCATAGAATTTGGGGGTCATTTTGATCCCATATTATTATTAACCTCAAAAACCATAATTTCCACTCATTTTCAGTCTATTCTGAATACCTCACACCTCACAATATTATTTTTAGTCCTAAAATTTGCACCGAGGTCGCTGGATGACTAAGCTAAGCGACCCTAGTGGCCGACACAAACACCTGGCACATCTAGGAGTGGCACTGCAGTGTCACGCAGGATGGCCCTTCCAAAAAACACTCCCCAAACAGCACATGACGCAAAGAAAAAAAGAGGTGCAATGAGGTAGCTGTGTGACTAAGCTCAGCGACCCAAGTGCCCGACACAAACACCTGGCCCATCTAGGAGTGGCACTGCAGTGTCACGCAGGATGTCCCTTCCAAAAAACCCTCCCCAAACAGCACATGACGCAAAGAAAAAAAGAGGCGCAATGAGGTAGCTGTGTGAGTAAGATTAGCGACCCTAGTGGCCGACACAAACACCGGGCCCATCTAGGAGTGGCACTGCAGTGTCACGCAGGATGTCCCTTCCAAAAAACCCTCCCCAAACAGCACATGACGCAAAGAAAAATAAAAGAAAAAAGAGGTGCAAGATGGAATTGTCCTTGGGTCCTCCCACCCACCCTTATGTTGTATAAACAGGACATGCACACTTTAACCAACCCATCATTTCAGTGACAGGGTCTGCCACACGACTGTGACTGATATGACGGGTTGGTTTGGACCCCCACCAAAAAAGAAGCAATTAATCTCTCCTTGCACAAACTGGCTCTACAGAGGCAAGATGTCCACCTCATCATCATCCTCCGATATATCACCGTGTACATCCCCCTCCTCACAGATTATCAATTCGTCCCCACTGGAATCCACCATCTCAGCTCCCTGTGTACTTTGTGGAGGCAATTGCTGCTGGTCAATGTCTCCGCGGAGGAATTGATTATAATTCATTTTAATGAACATCATCTTCTCCACATTTTCTGGATGTAACCTCGTACGCCGATTGCTGACAAGGTGAGCGGCGGCACTAAACACTCTTTCAGAGTACACACTTGTGGGAGGGCAACTTAGGTAGAATAAAGCCAGTTTGTGCAAGGGCCTCCAAATTGCCTCTTTTTCCTGCCAGTATAAGTACGGACTGTCTGACGTGCCTACTTGGATGCGGTCACTCATATAATCCTCCACCATTCTTTCAATGTTGAGAGAATCATATGCAGTGACAGTAGACGACATGTCCGTAATCGTTGTCAGGTCCTTCAGTCCGGACCAGATGTCAGCATCAGCAGTCGCTCCAGACTGCCCTGCATCACCGCCAGCGGGTGGGCTCGGAATTCTGAGCCTTTTCCTCGCACCCCCAGTTGCGGGAGAATGTGAAGGAGGAGATGTTGACAGGTCGCGTTCCGCTTGACTTGACAATTTTGTCACCAGCAGGTCTTTGCACCCCAGCAGACTTGTGTCTGCCGGAAAGAGAGATCCAAGGTAGGTTTTAAATCTAGGATCGAGCACGGTGGCCAAAATGTAGTGCTCTGATTTCAACAGATTGACCACCCGTGAATCCTTGTTAAGCGAATTAAGGGCTGCATCCACAAGTCCCACATGCCTAGCGGAATCGCTCCCTTTTAGCTCCTTCTTCAATGCCTCCAGCTTCTTCTGCAAAAGCCTGATGAGGGGAATGACCTGACTCAGGCTGGCAGTGTCTGAACTGACTTCACGTGTGGCAAGTTCAAAGGGCATCAGAACCTTGCACAACGTTGAAATCATTCTCCACTGCACTTGAGACAGGTGCATTCCACCTCCTATATCGTGCTCAATTGTATAGGCTTGAATGGCCTTTTGCTGCTCCTCCAACCTCTGAAGCATATAGAGGGTTGAATTCCACCTCGTTACCACTTCTTGCTTCAGATGATGGCAGGGCAGGTTCAGTAGTTTTTGGTGGTGCTCCTGTCTTCTGTACGTGGTGCCTGTACGCCGAAAGTGTCCCGCAATTCTTCTGGCCACCGACAGCATCTCTTGCACGCCCCTGTCGTTTTTTAAAAAATTCTGCACCACCAAATTCAAGGTATGTGCAAAACATGGGACGTGCTGGAATTTGCCCATATTTAATGCACACACAATATTGCTGGCGTTGTCCGATGCCACAAATCCACAGGAGAGTCCAATTGGGGTAAGCCATTCTGAGATGATCTTCCTCAGTTGCCGTAAGAGGTTTTTAGCTGTGTGCGTATTCTGGAAAGCGGTGATACAAAGCGTAGCCTGCCTAGGAAAGAGTTGGCGTTTGCGAGATGCTGCTACTGGTGCCGCCGCTGCTGTTCTTGCGGCGGGAGTCCATACATCTACCCAGTGGGCTGTCACAGTCATATAGTCCTGACCCTGCCCTGCTCCACTTGTCCACATGTCCGTGGTTAAGTGGACATTGGGTACAACTGCATTTTTTAGGACACTGGTGAGTCTTTTTCTGACGTCCGTGTACATTCTCGGTATCGCCTGCCTACAGAAGTGGAACCTAGATGGTATTTGGTAACGGGGGCACACTGCCTCAATAAATTGTCTAGTTCCCTGTGAACTAACGGCGGATACCGGACGCACGTCTAACACCAACATAGTTGTCAAGGACTCAGTTATCCGCTTTGCAACAGGATGACTGCTGTGATATTTCATCTTCCTCGCAAAGGACTGTTGGACAGTCAATTGCTTACTGGAAGTAGTACAAGTGGGCTTACGACTTCCCCTCTGGGATGACCATCGACTCCCAGCAGCAACAACAGCAGCGCCAGCAGCAGTAGGCGTTACACGCAAGGATGCATCGGAGGAATCCCAGGCAGGAGAGGACTCGTCAGAATTGCCAGTGACATGGCCTGCAGGACTATTGGCATTCCTGGGAAAGGAGGAAATTGACACTGAGGGAGTTGGTGGGGTGGTTTGCGTGAGCTTGGTTACAAGAGGAAGGGATTTACTGGTCAGTGGACTGCTTCCGCTGTCGGCCCAAGTTTTTGAACTTGTCACTGACTTATTATGAATGCGCTGCAGGTGACGTATAAGGGAGGATGTTCCGAGGTGGTTAACGTCCTTACCCCTACTTATTACAGCTTGACAAAGGGAACACACGGCTTGACACCTGTTGTCCGCATTTCTGGTGAAATACTTCCACACCGAAGAGCTGATTTTTTTGGTATTTTCACCAGGCATGTCAATGGCCCTATTCCTCCCACGGACAACAGGTGTCTCCCCGGGTGCCTGACTTAAACAAACCACCTCACCATCAGAATCCTCCTGGTCAATTTCCTCCCCAGCGCCAGCAACACCCATATCCTCCTCATCCTGGTGTACTTCAACACTGACATCTTCAATCTGACTATCAGGAACTGGACTGCGGGTGCTCCTTCCAGCACTTGCAGGGGGCGTGCAAATGGTGGAAGGCGCATGCTCTTCACGTCCAGTGTTGGGAAGGTCAGGCATCGCAACCGACACAATTGGACTCTCCTTGTGGATTTGGGATTTCGAAGAACGCACAGTTCTTTGCGGTGCTACTGCTTTTGCCAGCTTGAGTCTTTTCATTTTTCTAGCGAGAGGCTGAGTGCCTCCATCCTCATGTGAAGCTGAACCACTAGCCATGAACATAGGCCAGGGCCTCAGCCGTTCCTTGCCACTCCGTGTGGTAAATGGCATATTGGCAAGTTTACGCTTCTCCTCCGACAATTTTATTTTAGGTTTTGGAGTCCTTTTTTTACTGATATTTGGTGTTTTGGATTTGACATGCTCTGTACTATGACATTGGGCATCGGCCTTGGCAGACGACGTTGCTGGCATTTCATCGTCTCGGCCATGACTAGTGGCAGCAGCTTCAGCACGAGGTGGAAGTGGATCTTGATCTTTCCCTAATTTTGGAACCTCAACATTTTTGTTCTCCATATTTTAATAGGCACAACTAAAAGGCACCTCAGGTAAACAATGGAGATGGATGGATACTAGTATACAATTATGGATGGACTGCCGAGTGCCGACACAGAGGTAGCTACAGCCGTGGACTACCGTACTGTACTGTGTCTGCTGCTAATATAGACTGGTTGATAAAGAGATGTAGTAGTAGTATGTATGTATAAAGAAGAAAGAAAAAAAAACCACGGGTAGGTGGTATACAATTATGGATGGACTGCCCAGTGCCGACACAGAGGTAGCTACAGCCGTGGACTACCGTACTGTACTGTGTCTGCTGCTAATATAGACTGGTTGATAATGAGATGTAGTATGTATAAAGAAGAAAGAAAAAAAAACCACGGGTAGGTGGTATACAATTATGGACGAACTGCCGAGTGCCGACACAGAGGTAGCTACAGCCGTGGACTACCGTACTGTACTGTGTCTGCTGCTAATATAGACTGGTTGATAATGAGATGTAGTATGTATGTATAAAGAAGAAAGAAAAAAAAACCACGGGTAGGTGGTATACAATTATGGACGGACTGCCCAGTGCCGACACAGAGGTAGCTACAGCCGTGGACTACCGTACTGTACTGTGTCTGCTGCTAATATAGACTGGTTGATAAAGAGATGTAGTAGTAGTATGTATGTATAAAGAAGAAAGAAAAAAAAACCACGGGTAGGTGGTATACAATTATGGACGGACTGCCCAGTGCCGACACAGAGGTAGCTACAGCCGTGGACTACCGTACTGTACTGTGTCTGCTGCTAATATAGACTGGTTGATAAAGAGATGTAGTAGTAGTAGTATGTATGTATAAAGAAGAAAGAAAGAAAAACCACGGGTAGGTGGTATACAATTATGGACGGACTGCCCAGTGCCGACACAGAGGTAGCTACAGCCATGGACTACCGTACTGTACTGTGTCTGCTGCTAATATAGACTGGTTGATAAAGAGATGTAGTAGTAGTATGTATGTATAAAGAAGAAAGAAAAAAAAACCACGGGTAGGTGGTATACAATTATGGACGGACTGCCCAGTGCCGACACAGAGGTAGCTACAGCCGTGGACTACCGTACTGTACTGTGTCTGCTGCTAATATAGACTGGTTGATAAAGAGATGTAGTAGTAGTAGTATGTATGTATAAAGAAGAAAGAAAAAAAAACCACGGGTAGGTGGTATACAATTATGGACGGACTGCCGAGTGCCGACACAGAGGTAGCTACAGCCGTGGACTACCGTACTGTACTGTGTCTGCTGCTAATATAGACTGGTTGATAAAGAGATGTAGTAGTAGTATGTATGTATAAAGAAGAAAGAAAGAAAAAACACGGGTAGGTGGTATACAATTATGGACGGACTGCCGAGTGCCGACACAGAGGTAGCTACAGCCGTGAACTACCGTACTGTGTCTGCTGCGACTGGATGATAAATAATGATATAAAAAATATATATATATCACTACTGCAGCCGGACAGGTATATATTATATAATGACGGACCTGCTGGACACTGTCTGTCATCAGAATGAGTTTTTTATAGAATAAAAAAAAAAACACCACACAAGTGAAGTCACACGACGAGTGTTTAACTTTTTCAGGCAATCACAATATAGTATACTATACTACTAACTATGCAGGTGGTCAGTGTGGTCAGGTCACTGGTCAGTCACACTGGCAGTGGCACTCCTGCAGCAAAAGTGTGCACTGTTTAATTTTAATAATAATATGTACTCCTGGCTCCTGCTATAACCTATAACTGGCACTGCAGTGCTCCCCAGTCTCCCCCACAATTATAAGATGTGTGAGCTGAGCACAGTCAGATACGAGTGTTTAACTTTTTCAGGCAATCACAATATAGTATACTATACTACTAACTATACTGGTGGTCAGTGTGGTCAGGTCACTGGTCAGTCACACTGGCAGTGGCACTCCTGCAGCAAAAGTGTGCACTGTTTAATTTTAATAATAATATGTACTCCTGGCTCCTGCTATAACCTATAACTGGCACTGCAGTGCTCCCCAGTCTCCCCCACAATTATAAGATGTGTGAGCTGAGCACAGTCAGATATATACATAGATGATGCAGCACACTGGGCTGAGCAGTGCACACAGATATGGTATGTGACTGAGTCACTGTGTATCGTTTTTTTCAGGCAGAGAACGGATATATTAAATAAAACTGCACTGTCTGGTGGTCACTGTGGTCAGTCACTAGTAAACTCTGCACTCTCTACAGTTCTACAGTACTCCTAAGCTCCAGTAAATCAGGTCAATCTCTCTCTCTCTCTCTTCTAATCTAAATGGAGAGGACGCCAGCCACGTCCTCTCCCTATCAATCTCAATGCACGTGTGAAAATGGCGGCGACGCGCGGCTCCTTATATAGAATCCGAGTCTCGCGAGAATCCGACAGCGTCATGATGACGTTCGGGCGCGCTCGGGTTAACCGAGCAAGGCGGGAAGATCCGAGTCGCTCGGACCCGTGAAAAAAAACATGAAGTTCGTGCGGGTTCGGATTCAGAGAAACCGAACCCGCTCATCTCTAGTATTTTCTACAGTAATGTACTTTTATTAATCTAGTACATTATCATGCATGCACTAGCAGTATTTAATACGTATTTATTAAGGGGCCCAGCCCATGCACTCTCTACTGGTTAGGCAAACCAATATAGTAGCTGGACCCTCATGAGACCAGCCATACCCCTAAACATGGGCCCCTACCACTACATTCTCCAGGTGAGCACTTCATGCCCCAGTCCGACACTGTACTTGGTTATTTCGATGCATGCTGCATTTTTACATCTAGTTACTATAATCCATCATATATCTTTAGCTAAAGAATCTCTGCTTCTGCAGGGTACTAAAGTAAAAGTGAGGGTCTTTCTGAAGGGTGTGCGTGACATAGCCATGTTCCTGACACAGACTTCTCACCTACCATTCCCTGGGGGCTCACTGATGATGTGTTGGCAGTGGATTGAAGTGCCCACTGACATCACTGTTGCACTGCCCCATCCACAGGTACATAGCCAGGAATGGTGTCTGCCCATACTTGTGATTACAGAGAATGCAAAGTCTGCAATGATGGGTTGGGCAACTTTATTAAAAGCAGGGAATGTTAGTTTGATAATTTATGTTGGAATAAATGTTAAGTTGACCAACTCAAGCTTTTTTTTTTTCATCAGGACAGTCCTACACTCTTCTAAACTTGAACACAAGTTTGGCACAAAATTGTCAGATTAATATAAATTGCAATATATGGAACTCTAATCGTTGGAGAAATGGAGAAGTTGCTCATAACAAGCAATCATCTCCTACCTTGCATCTATCAACTAAATCCAATACAATGATATAGTAGGTAGAAGCTGGTTGGCTACTCTGTCCACTACAATACAGTTCTGTTATACTTACATATGACAGTGCTCACACCCAAATTACATTAACACCAGATATAATTATGATACAATTTCATTACATGCATCAGAAGACGCATTAAGAAAGGAGGAGGCTTGCGTGAGGTCTGTCTGGGCAACCTCTTCTCTGGCTAGCAGAGCAATAGACTCTGGGCACTAGGGTCACTAGGAGACTTACAGGTAGATATACTAAGCCGTGAAAAGAGTAAAGAAAAAAGCCAGTGGAGAAATTGTCTATAGCAACCAATCAGCATTGAAGTAACATTTATAATTTGCATACTATAAAATTATAGAGCTGATTGGTTGCAATGGGCAACTTAATCACTGGCTCATGTCTCCACTTTTATCACTGCTTAGTACATCATCCCCTCTAGTGCTGTCCCAGAGTCTAGTGCGCATGCACAGGTATCCAGAAAAATGGTGCAGTGGCCCTACCGCACCAATTATAGATATTTCAATGATTACCTGCTACACCCATAACATGAACTGACCACTGTACATGATCATTATATTGTACTAATATATTGTACACAGCATTGGAAAACTCATCTGGCTCTTCTGGCAAACTCTATAGGAATCGAGCAGCTCCGCCTCCAGTGCTCTGCTTGGTCATCATGCAGAGAGATGTAAACATGCCTTATGTATTTTCTTAGTAGTTTTTTTCTTAGTGGAAAAAGCCTTTACAGCATAGGACGAACAAAAGCTGCAGGAGAGGAAAGGTTAGGGTTAAGCTCTATGGGGGGAGGGTTTGGTTTAGGCTGTGGGGAAGGAGGGTTAGGGTTTTGCACTATGGGTAGGGTTAAGGTTAGGCTGTGGGGGGAGGTTTACTGTTAGGCATCAGGAAGGGAGGGTTAGGGGGTACAGGGATCAGATTAGTACACTTAACGCACCCCTGTCAAGATTCTGAGCATTAGGATGATGCTGTTGGTCTTCTGACCATCAGTATCCTGACTGCCGTCCCACTGTATGTATTCCCATATTAATTGACATTGAAAAACACATAGATCCTGGGAACCATGTGGACCCTGACTCTTATGCTGGTCGTTTCTCATTTAGAAGGAAGGTCTCATTAATTAATTGTTCAAAGATATTTCCAATATCCACTATAATGCTACACCAACAATTGTACGTAGATATGGGTATGTTTTTATAGTCTTCCTGTGTACTAATTGGTGAATGTTGAGCAATTTCAGCTATCTTGTTTACCAGGCCCACCTCTTTTTTTGGTTGGATTTCTGATGGCTTTTCTAATAGTTTGTGAAAATGGAGCTTCATAAATATGACAATTTGTATTCCTAATGAATAAAAATAAGATGGTGATCAAAAAATGCCCAAAAAACACACCAAAAAGTCTTACCCCACTGGTGGTCTTATCCAGGGTACTGTTAATACTGCTGGTCTGGCGGAAACAGTGACACAAGCAGCGCTTATCCCTGGAGCCAGCCACACTCTTTGAACTATGATTTAAGGCCTCCTCTGATTCCGGAAGCACTGCCACGGCTGCAAGGGCTGCACGCAATCACAGCAAGCAGACCCACACTAATAGAGAGCTGTAGCTAGGGAGGTACAACATGTGCCACCACACAGTGCACAAATCAGGGGTGCTGTTCTGCAGCATCTGTCAATTTTCTGTTTTAATCAATCGCATTTGAAATTTCCTCCTCTTTAATCCGCGTCATCATCTGGCCGCCCCATTGTCCCCTCACATCACTTAGCACCTTCAGTCACATACTCCTTTATTTAAGGCACACATTTCAAAATACTCTTATTATTCCCATACAGGAGAAAATAGATCAATGAGTAAGGTGTCAGATTGCAATATGGAAGGTCGTGGGTTTGAATCTTTGGAATTAAGTATTTTGAAAGGTGTGATTTAAATAAAGGAGGATGTGACTGAAGATCCAAATATGACTGCTAAGAAATGTGTTATATAAAGGATAATGTCAATAAATGACAGCTCTCAAGTTAAGTGCATAAATGATTTATTATTTATTTATTAGCAGTTTCTTATATAGCACAGCATATTCCATTGCGCTTTACAATTAGAACAACAGCTATAGAACAAAACTGGACAAAGACAGACAGACATAAAGGTAGGGAGGCCCTGCTCGCAAGCTTACAATTTATAGGTATAGATGATGATATATATGTAGTATATATAGTATATAATTATACATAATGAGTGTGTATATATATATATATATATATATATATATATAGTGGAAAGGGGCATCATAGCAAGTTACTTCACTGGTTGCCGGGGCTAGCCTTATGTCCCAGTTTGAAATATATGGGGGGAAGCAATGCTTTTTCTGGCCCAGGGCACCAAAATGTCTATTCCTGGCTCTGCTTGTATATTTACTAATTCTCTCCAGTAACATCTTCCTGTCTCTATTTGCGGCTGAGTCGCAGTAATGCTGATGTTGATGTAAATTAGCGATATTTTGTAACTGTGCATGCTTACAAAGTCACAGGACCAATTTAGCTTTACTTACTGGTAGAGACTTAAAGGTGGATAAACAGAGGCACAAAGATATTCTATGTGATAGGTGTGTTATAGAAATGTTGTAGATATTTTGCAGAAATATTTTCAAATTCAGACGCTTACTCCCGTACATTGGAGGTCAATGGTGTTACGATGGTTGTAACTGCAGAAGCACAACGTGGGAGTCACAGTACACCGGGGAAGGGCTTTTGCTAGCATTGGCATAAAGTCACAGATAATATTACGGCAAAAGATACTAAAATGGTTGGAGCAGCGTGTGACTCAGAATCAGCCCCTCAGTGTGTAATTACCACTGTGACTCATTTTGTGTATACTCTAGTTACATTTTTGTCCGTGATTGCTTAGTTAAAAAATAAAAACCACTCATACTGTATTAAGTGTGCTCATTTCATCTGAAGCATCTCATACTTAAACTTGATATGGTACACATGCAACTCTGTTTGCTAAAATTAGTAGAGTATGGATATCATATAGAATTCTTTAAAATGCTTGTAAATGTCAAGTGGAATGACCGTCTGCGTTCCCTCTGCAAATACATGCACTTCAGATTGTCTTTCTTTCCATTTAACGCATTGAGCTGCCAGTACAATATTTGGTCCCTGTGGTTTTACACTGTTGGCTGTATGGTTGTAACCGTATTTATCTCCATTGAATTGCATTTCCCAGCTATTAAGCACAGTCGCATTCATTTTAAGTGCTCCTCCAAGCCACCCTTTCCTCCTCTGCTGTTATATCCAATTTACTGTCTTCCTCTCATTTAGAAACTTCCTTTTCATTGCTCCCAGTAGTTCATCCATCAAAACAGACAACATAGGAACTGAGTAACTCAAGGGAAAGGAAGTCCAGACAAATGGTTTTCTGCCATATTATGTTGATGTTTTTTATGCTTATTGGGCCTAATTTCAGAGGGACATAAAAAAAAGATTGTCAGTCAGCTTCTTATTGCCTGAGATGAATGTTCCATTTCTACAGTAATTTTTTCCCCCAATTCTACTAATGATCATGTACATTACGTGAAACACTGTTATTGTATTAAGCCTGTCCTAGTTGAAACATTTTGATAGCACTTTCTAGGAATTTACAAAATCAAAGGGTTTGTATCTCTTACTGTATAATAGTCTGAACCAATAGACCATAGGTCTGCAAATTCGGTCCTCATTACCCCACACCGTGCATGTTTTGCAGGTCTCCTCACAGAATCACAAATGAAATAATTAACTCCACCAGCGGACCTTTTAAAATGTGTCTGTGAGTAATTAATACACCTGTGCACCTGCTGGGTTACCTGCAAAACATGCACTGTGTGAGGTAATGAGGACCAAGTTTGCAGACCTAAGCAATAGACCATTCATTTTTTCCCCAAAATAATAATAAAAACATCTGCAGCCACAGAATTTGGGCCTGTTTTTGTTCCTACAGTATTATTAACATCAATAACATTCATTTCCATTTATTTCCAGTCAATTTTGACCACCTCACAGCTCAAAATATTGTTTTCATCCAATACTGGCTCAGGATCTGTAGGACCTGTCTAAAAGGCCTCAACATTTGACCCAAATTTATGTAACATGTAAAATCAGTGTTTCACCAACCATATAAGTACACTGTATGATTCTACAGAACTACGTTCCACTGCTCATGACAGAATTCTCACCAGGGCAGAAAAGTTGGCATTAAAAAATCTAGGAAGCTACTAGGACATAATCATCCACCCTGCAGATAAGGGTGGGGGGTGGGTGGGGGGTGTTCTCCAGGATCTGACTGCGTACAAACATGAACAACAGTACAGCCTACAATGGACAGGACTTTAGCTTTGTTATCCACCTACTGTGATTAACTCTATCATGCAATTAATTTCTTTTTGATGGCAAGATCTACCAACAAAGCTCAGGGTGCGCAATAGGATCTTACATGGCACCGAGCTTTGCAAATATAATTATGTGTGAGGTTGAACAGTACTTGTTCTTTACAGATCCAGAAATCTTGGCCCATATTAAAGCTTTTTTCCGCTATATCGATGATATTTTCGTCTTATGGACTGGCACAGAACAAAACTTTATATTAACAATGCAAAAGATCAATTTAATGGATCAATCCATAAAGTTCACCTATACGGCCAGTTACACGGAAAAACATTATCTGGATGTGGCCACACAACAGAATCACAGTCACAGGTTGCACACCTCAGTTTACTTTAAAGAACCTGACAGGAACACCACTCTTCATGCAAGTAGTCATCATCCGCCTGCATTAAAATGGGGTCTTTCATACTCGCAATTTTCAGCATTTGTGCCACCTGTACACATCGGATCATTTGACCACAGGAATAGTCTACTATTAGTCAAGATATAAGGAAAACTGCCAAACAAATCTGGCCCACTGTTTCATAAAACAAAACTCTACATAACTTTAAGGACTGAACTATTTTATCATCATAAAGATGAGGCCGTAACGCCAAGGATACAGTGGTACACAATGATGTGTTCTCCATGAAATAGCCAGCGCTGGTACATTTCCTAACCCATAAAGCGGCCAACTTCAAATCTTTGGGTTGTGCTACCTGCAGCAGTTTAGAAACAGGTGAGTTTTTCTATCATCCGGGTTCAGGACAGAAGTATAAAATCAGATACCCTTTAACCTGTACAAGCCGGTTTGTAACCTATTACATCAAATATCCCTGTGGATTATTATACTGTATGTGGGCAAAACCACTCATCAATTTAAAGAAAGAATAGCCCTACGGTCCAGCATAAGGGCTGCTTTTGAGGGCCGGGGATCAGAACAACCAGTTGCCTGTCATTTCCCGGAGTTTCACCATAGCCTGGCATCGATTCAGTATAAAATGATTGACTCAGTACCAGCCAGTATTAGAGGTGGCAACTGGGGACACACCTAATTACAACAGGAGGCAAGACTGATACACACTCTACAAACATAAACCTCTTGGCCTCAACTAAATGCTATTTTACTCATCTTTTCTATGATCCACATCTGATCTTTAAGCGATTTCTGCTGTGCAACGTAGCATATAATAGCTTTTTACATATCACTATATATGTATATTACCATTCAGATTGCACTGGACTGCTTCTCCTTTTACTGTATTATACTGGTCTACATGGGCATAATAAGTTTATTATTATTATTATTATTATTATTATTATTATTATTATATTACTACCCAGGACCGCATTTCCATGTACCTTTTTGCTTTTGTAGGAATATCTCCAGTTTGTATATTTATATATTCATATGTCTTCATGTTTAGCACTGTGTCACCATGGTGATGGTTCACTCCCACGTCACGCCTCCTGGAGATGCCGTGTTGTCAGAGCCGGCGGGTGCGTATGACATCATCGGGTCTCCATGTGAGCAGTGGCGGGTCCCGGTAAGCACCAGGTGTCTACACTCAGGTATTTATATGTTTGTATGATGATGTTTTAGCTGGTCTTGATAAAAGAGCCTAACTCTGAAACATTGACAAACAGCTGCAGCGCCCTGTATATTATTATTATTATTATTATTATTATTATTATCCATTATTTATATGGCACTACATGTGATCCGCAGTGCCCTGTTACAGAGTACATAAACAAATAAGCAAAACAAGAAGACAGTGACTTTCAATTCAATACAATATAGGACAAGTACAGGGTATACAGACACCACTGAAATTAGTATCAGGGCGGCAGAAAACTGAGGGATTCGGTGCCTTTATAGGGTGGATTGAAAAGAAGATAGGTTATGAAAGAGACGAAAAAGCACACGAGGGAAGAGAGCCCTGCTCATGAAAGCTTACAGTCTAAAGGGGAGGGTCACACAGACAGGGGTGACACAGATGGGGTAGAAAGTGAGCGTGGGCCACAGAGTGCTTAGGATGATAGATGGCTAGATTTGGTGAAGAAGTGTGTCTTGATAGCCCATTTGAAGTTTTGTGGAGAGGTAGGAGTGGGAGGAGGTAATCAGTAGGCAGGAGAGGCAGCAGGCATTGGCAGAGCGAAGAGGACGGGCGGGAGTGTAAAGGCAGATAAGGTCTTAGATGTAACTGGGAGAGGAGTGGGTGAGTGCTTTGTAAGTGAGTGTGAGAAGCTTGAAATGAATTCTGAAGGGATGTGGATGTAGCACGTTTGGTGAGGAAGATGAGCCGGGAAGCAGCATTGAGGATAGATTGGAAGATGTTGTGAGAGTATGGTAAAAGCAATGGCAAATCAGATGGGGCATACAAGAGTATGTTAAAGCAAAATTACATTGATACAGGTAAAAAATCACAACACAATCCTGGCGCCTTTATTGCCCAGAAAAAATATAGCAGCTTTCCCAGGGGTAACTGGTTTATAAACCCCTCATAACCAGCGAAAATAGAAAAAAACAATAGGAAAGCGCTAATTTGATCTGTTTGCAGATTTTATTAGATAATTATTGCTTAAAACAAAAATTCATACCGGCCAGTATGCATAAATAAATCACATATATTTAAAATATCTATAGAGATAGTGACCTAAAAGACTATAATATAGCTCCACATCAAGTCTCTGTTAAGTGTACTTAGGTGATACTTTGTATTACCTCCACTGGCGGGTTCACTACGGCTGGCCGGCCGTCGGGCTCCCGGCGACCAGCATACCGGCGCCGGGAGCCCGACCGCTACGCGCGCCACACTATTTTATTCTCTTTCTATGGGGGTCGTGGACCCCCACGAGGGAAAATAAGTGTCGGTATGCCGGCTGTCGGGCTCCCGGCGCCGGTATACTGAGCGCCGGGAGCCCGACCGCCGGCATACAGAAGACCACCCCCACTGGCAACACACTTGCTGTTTAGTGCACATAAACTATGTAGCCAATGAAACATGCACTTGAAAAGCTCCTTCCTTTATACTTGGTAATTGCCTATGATTTATATACTGCAGTTACATGACTTGTTATTAGATAGCTTGGGCGCCACATGCAATAATTACATGCATTCCTGCATGGCCATGCAATGTATTTGTGGAAAGTTCAGAGCTCTCAAGCACAGATCAGAATCACAGCGTGATGGTACTCAGTGGGCAAACCTGTCACAACTTACAACAGGGTCAAATGATCATCCTCCCGGCTACAGCTCTCACTTACAGCCTTATCGGGAGTCCATGAATCACCACACTTCTCTTCTGATGATGTTCCTCCCGGCTGCTCGTGTAGCCTCAGCCTTATCCGGAGTATGCGATCACTAGTCCTCCTCTGATCCCCGTTTGCAGTGGGGTCAATTCTCAGCCGGCCGGCTTGTAAGTGTGCAGCACTCGATCCCGTCAGTGGGAGAAGACGAGGACTAGTTATCGCATACTCCGGATAAGGCTGAGGCTACACGAGCAGCCGGGAGGAACATCATTAGAAGAGAAGTGTGGTGATTCATGGACTCCAGATAAGGCTGAGAGTGAGAGCTGTAGCCGGGAGGATGATCATTTGACCCTGTTGTGAGTTGTGACAGGTTTGCCCACTGAGTACCATCACGCTGTGATTCTGATCTGTGCATGAGAGCTCTGAACTTTCCACAAATACATTGCATGGCCATGCAGGAATGCATGTAATTATTGCATGTGGCGCCCAAGCTATCTAATAACAAGTCATGTAACTGCAGTATATAAATCATAGGCAATTACCAAGTATAAAGGAAGGAGCTTTTCAAGTGCATGTTTCATTGGCTACATAGTTTATGTGCACTAAACAGCAAGTGTGTTGCCAGTGGAGGTTATACAAAGTATCACCTAAGTACACTTAACAGAGACTTGATGTGGAGCTATATTATAGTCTTTTAGGTCACTATTTCTATAGATATTTTAAATATATGTGATTTATTTATGCATACTGGCCGGTATGAATTTTTGTTTTAAGCAATAATTATCTAATAAAATCTGCAAACAGATCAAATTAGCGCTTTTCTATTGTTTTTTCTATTTTCGCAGGTGAAAAATCAGATGTTTTTGTTAAGCTAAAAGCGTAAATTTGAGCAGATTAAGTTTAAAGGTCTTGCAGCATTTCTAACACAGTATGAAGTTTAAGTGTCCAGGTTACTCAGACTGGAGTTGTTTGATGTGTAGAGTAAGTGGACTCAAATTTGTTTGAAAGCTGACCTTCGGTGTTCCAGATTGTGGGTAGAGTGCTTGCCTTCTATTTTCCTTTAGCTATCCTTTGAATAAGGGGGGTCATTCAGAGTTGTTCGCTCGTTGCCGATTTTCGCTACGCTGCGATTTGTTGGTAACTGTGCATGCGCATGGTACGCAGAGCGCATGCGCTAAGTTATTTAACACAAAACTTAGTATATTTGCTAGTGTTCGTGCAACGCTTTTCAGTCACACTGCTGATCGGTGAATGATTGACAGGAAAGGGGCGTTTCTGGGTGGTAACTGAGCGTTTTCCGGGAGTGTGCTAAAAAACGCAGGCGTGTCAGGGAAAAATGTGGGAGTGTCTGGAGAAACGGGGAGTGGCTGGCCGAACGCAGGGCGTGTTTGTGACGTCAAACCAGGAACTAAACGGGCTGAGCTGATCGCAATCTAGGAGTAGGTCTGGAGCTACTCAGAAACTGCAAGAAAATATTTAGTAGCAATTCTGCTAATCTTTCATTCGCTATTCTGCTATGCATTGCTAAGATACACTCCCAGAGGGCGGCGGCTTAGCGTTTGCAATGCTGCTAAAAGCAGCTAGCGAGCGAACAACTCGGAATGAGGGCCAATGTCCTTTGAATTAATGGGCATAAGCCTCCTTAATTCTCTTTAAGTAATGAGCCAAACGTGAACACAATAATTACACACAAACTCCAATAAACCCTCCCCCAGCAATAACAGCAAAATCTTGGTGCTGTTATTTTCCTGCGCATAAATGGGCAGCTCTAATGAGCTAGAAGATATAGGATCACACCCACGATCCACAACAACAATCCACTACAACAACAATTTATCTCTAGCTCATATGTGCGCCCAATTAAAGAAAATAAATAAGAGAAAGATGTACTCCCCTGGTTTAATCCAATTCTCTTCACAGTTCAGTTTTTCTCTGAAAGCGATGTTTGGACATAAAAGGGAAGCAAAAAAACCCAAAAGATCCTTGTGTAATACTGTTTGAGTATAATTGCACATTCAGAAATGAAAGATATGTCACCACATTAATAGTGATATAAATTTATGTTGTGGTTTTAACCCCTAAATCCAACCATTCACAATAGTGGGTGAGGAAAGAGGCATAAAAATTATTTTATGGAGAAAACCGTCAACGTATGTTTCAAGGGATGCCTCCTTCAACATTAGACTCACAGATAATAACTTGTATAAGGCATATAGAGTAATTCAATCTCATAATTCCATCACAAAGAGAGAAAGAAGCAGGGGATTCCCCCTCCACCAAAACACTCACAAAATGAGTCTTGTAAATAATGCAGAATAGGTGGGTCTTTTATTTTCTTTTGGAATTCACATTCAGCTTCCAGGATAAATCTGCAAGGCAAGGTGAAATGATAGACCGATTTTGAACAGTATAAAAACAAATTTATTTAAAACAAAAGTCTTTAAAAACTGTAGAGAGCATACACGGGTTGGAGATTTGTCCAGGAATAAGATGATATATGCAAAGAAACGGGGCCCCGTCTAAGCAATCCCAGAGTCCTCTCGTCGCCAGAGTGGGGGTACCTGTGTCTACGGAAGGGACATTACCTGGCGACGAGAGGACTCTGGGATTGCTTAGACGGGGCCCCGTTTCTTTGCATACATCATCTTATTCCTGGACAAATCTCCAACCCGGGTATGCTCTCAATTATACTCAAACAGTATTACACGAGGAGCTTTTGTTTTGTTTTTTGCTTCCCTTTTATGTCCAAACATCGCTTTCAGAGAAAAACTGAACTGTGAAGAGAATTGGATTAAACCAGGGGAGTACATCTTCCTCCCCCAGCAATGGCTAGCAATAAACAGGTTTAAAAAAAAAAAAGCTAACATACCAACCAACTGAGATCTATCAGAGGCATGCCCTCATGCCTATGCTCAGGCTATAACATTCCAATGTATCAATAGCAACCCATCATGTGCATAAGCAATCTATTACAAAAGCAGATGCCCTTGCTTGTACCTATGGCAATGTTATAATTCTAACCACCCAACTAGCTAACTAGTATTTTAGTGCAATCAGTAGTGATAATCTGCAGCTCTCATTTTCAATATACCTAAGCATATATATATTTTCAAAAGCAGTCATTTGGTTGTAATGTTCTGCAGGAGGGTAGTAGATGAATTTACCTGTTGAACAGCAGGATAAAGGAGGAGTCACTTCACAATCGAGATCAGTTGAAGATGTGACTAATATATCTAATAATGTTGTAATTATGTCTAAAATTTTAGCTATCCTTTGAATAAAGGGGGTCATTCAGACCCCATCGCACGCTGCCTTTTTTCACAGCCGTGCGATCGAGTCTGAAGAGTGCATGCACCGCAATGCGCAAGCACGTTGGCTGCTGGCGACAGGGATCGCCGGGCAGCAACAAAACTAACGAAGAAGACGGTCACACTGGTGATCGCAAGAAGATTGACAGAAAGAAGGCGTTCATGGGCGGCACCTCACCGTTTTCAGGAAGTGTCCGGAAAAACACAGGCATGCCCAGCGTTCGCAGTGGCTGAGTAAGTCCTGGGCTGTGTAGAAACTGCACAAACTTTTGTTTGTTCAGCTCCCTGCACCGCCGATCGCACCCCTGCACAGCGATTACCCCCTCCCCTGTGGGTCGCGATTACCTGGTCGCAGCAGTGCAAAAAACACCTGCATGCAACCAGGTCTGAATTAGGCCCAATGTCATTTGAAATAATGAACACAAGCATATTGGCACAAGCCTCCCTAATGCTCTTTAAGCATATATATATATATATATATATATATATATATATATATATAATTTTAGAGATGTACGGTTCAGTTCTCTGGAAATCCAAACCAAAACATGGGGGTATATTTATACAGATTCGTGTTTTTGCCGCTTTTAAGGGTGTTTGAACTCGAATGGTATCGGGTGCATTTTACTGCAACTTTTTGAATTCTGATACGATCATTCACTAAGCTGCCGATTTTTCAAAATTCGTATTTTCCGATGTCGATGTGATTCGTAATGTCAGGCAGTGTTTTACGGGAGTGATGAGTAAAACACTGCCTGACAAAACACAAGGAATCCCGGCCGGATCTGTGAGATCCGTGCAGGGCTTCACTGTGTACCTTAAGAAGGTGTTTAATGTGTTAAAAAATCAGAAAAAAATTGCGTGGGGTCCCCCCCTCCTAAGCACAACCAGCCTCGGGCTCTTTGAGCCGGTCCTGGTTGACAAAATATGGGGAAAAAATTACAGGGTTTCCCCCATATTTCATCAACCAGCACCGGGCTCTGCGCCTGGTCCTGGTTCAAAAAATACGGGGGACAAAAAGCGTAGGGGTCCCCCGTATTTCTTAAACCAGCACCGGGCTCCACTAGCCAGGTACATAATGCCACAGCTGGGGGACACTTTTATTGTGGTCCTGGCGGCCCTGGCATTACATACCCAACTAGTCACCCCTGGCCGGGGTACCCTGGAGGAGTGGGAACACCTTAAATCAAGGGGTCCCCCCCTCCAGCCACCCAAGGGCCAGGGGTAAAGCTTGAGGCTGTCCCCCCCCATCCAAGGGAGGTGGATGGGAGGCTGATAGCCTTGTGTTAAAAATGAGAATATTGTTTTTAGTAGCAGTACTATAAGTCCCAGCAAGCCTCCCCCGCAAGCTGGTACTTGGAGAACCACAAGTACCAGCATGCGGTGGAAAACCAGGCCCGCTGGTACCTGTAGTACTACTACTAAAAAAAAACATAAAAAACAGGACACACACACCATGACAGTATAAGTTTATTACATACATGCACACCTCCAAAAATACATACTTACCTATGTTCACACGAGGCTCGGTCCTCTTCTCCATGTAGAATCCTCGGGGTACCTGTGAAAAAAATTATACTAACATAATCCAGTGTTGCTTGTCGTCTTTGTATAATCCACGTATTTGGCAAAACAAAAAAACGGAAACCCGACCACGCACTGAAAGGGGTCCCATGGTTACACATGGGACCCCTTTCCCCGACTGCCAGGACCCCCCCTGACTCCTGTCAAAGAGGGTTCCTTCAGCCAATCAGGGAGCGCCACGTCGTGGCACTCTCCTGATTGGCTGTGTGCTCCTGTAGTGTCTGTGAGGCTGCACACGGCAGAGATACAATATAGCGCCTATGCGCTCCAATGTATCCAATGGTGGGAACTTTGCGGTCAGCGGTGAGGTTACTTTCAGTCAACCGCTGACTGCAAAGTTCCCACCATTGGATACAATGGAGCGCATAGGCGCTACATTGTATCTGTGCCGTGTGCAGCCTCACAGACACTACAGGAGCACACAGCCAATCAGAAGAGTGCCACGACGTGGCGCTCCCTGATTGGCTGAAGGGACCCTCTTTGACAGGAGTCAGGGGGGGTCCTGGCAGTCGGGGAAAGGGGTCCCATGTGTAAACATGGGACCCCTTTCAGTGCGTGGTCGGGTTTCTGTTTTTTTGTTTTGCCAATTACGTGGATTATACAAAGAAGACAAGCAACACTGGATTATGTGAGTATAATTTTTTCCACAGGTACCCCGAGGATTCTACATGGAGAAGAGGACCGAGCCTCGTGTGAACATAGGTAAGTATGTATGTTTGGAGGTGTGCATGTATGTAATAAACTTATACTGTCACGGTGTGTGTGTCCTGTTTTTTGTTGGGTATTTTTTTAGTAGTAGTACTACAGGTACCAGCGGGCCCGGTTTTCCACCGCATGCTGGTACTTGTGGTTCTCCAAGTACCAGCTTGCGGGGGAGGCTTGCTGGGACTTATAGTACTGCTACTAAAAACAATATTCTAATTTTTTATACAAGGCTATCAGCCCCCCATCCGCCGCCCTTGGATGGGGGGGACAGCCTCGGGCTTCACCCCTGGCCCTTGGGTGGCTGGATGGGGGGACCCCTTGATTTAAGGGGTTCCCACTCCTCCAGGGTACCCAGGCCAGGGGTGACTATATGGGTATGTAATGCCAGGGCCGCAGGGACCACAATAAAAGTGTCCCCCGGCTGTGGCATTATGTACCTGGCTAGTGGAGCCCGGTGCTGGTTTAAGAAATACGGGGGACCCCTACGCTTTTTGTCCCCCATATTTTTTGAACCAGGACCAGGTGCAGAGCCCGGTGCTGGTTGATGATGTATGGGGGAACCCCTGTCATTTTTTTCCCATATTTTGTCAACCAGGACCGGCTCAAAGAGCCCGAGGCTGGTTGTGCTTAGGAGGGGGGACCCCACGCAATTTTTTTTGCAGTTTTTACACTAAACACACCCTTTCAACATAGATAACCATGCACAGATCTCACTGATCCGTGCATGGTTATCCAAACTCGACTGGAAAAAGCAGGTCTATTTTTTTGCTGCTTTTTTTAACGATTCGCAAAAAAATAGACCCGCACTTGAGCACTCAGAGACTAACACCCAAATACGAATGAATAGTGAATATCCGTATTGTATGAAATAACAGCCGCGTTTGACCGATGGTCTATTCATTCGTATTTCAGAACTTTGCCGTTAAATCCATTACGAATAGACCAGACACTGCTGAGATTTGTGCTTAGTGAATTTCCGGATTGGGACTTTGAAAAAAAAACATAAATCGGACAAACTCGATTTTTTTGTAAATATTGGCCATGGTACGGATAGTCCCATGGTTTCGAATTTAAATCTGAATTTCAGGTTCTGGATTGTAAAAATAACATGATTTCAGCTGTTATTGTCAATTGTTACTGTTTTTTTCCCAATGATTATTGATTTTTAACCAAGCCAAAACACCTGAGGGTGGTTTTGTTTAAACCAAAACATTATGATGAATTAGAACCAAAAATACAGGAGTCTGCGCACATCTCTAATACATATGTGTACATATATACTGCCCTTTACTTTAGTTCCGTTGTGAGGGTAAAAAGAAAAAAACATAGTTGTATAGGTAATATCTAAGTGCTGGGTGAAAGGCTTGCTAACATACTGTAGAGACTCAGGAGAAAGAGACATTGGGGGTAATTCAGAGTTGATCGCAGCAGCAAATTTGTTAGCAGTTGAGCAAAACCATGTGCACTGCAGGTGTGGCAGATATAACATTTGAACAGAGATTTAGATTTGGGTGGGTTATTTTGTTTCTGTGCAGGATAGATACTGGCTGCTCTATTTTTACACTGCAATTTAGATTTCAGTTTGAACACACCCCATCAAAATCTAACTTTCTCTGCACATGTTATAGTATATCTGCCACCCCTGCAGTACACATGGGCCAGTATTTACTAAAAATCCGAGTTTGTCCGATTTGTGTTTTTTTTTCTAAGTCCCAATCCGGGAATTCACTAAGCACCAATCTCGGCAGTGTTTGGACTATTCGTAATGGTTTGAATGACAACGTTCACAAATACGAATGAATAGACCATCGGTCAAACGCGGCTGTTATTTCATAGAATACGGGCATTCACTATTCATTCGTATTTGGGTGTTAGTTTCTGAGTGCTCAAGTGCGGGTCTGTTTTTTTTTTATTCGTTAAAAAAAGCAGCAAAAAAATAGACCTGCTTTTTCCAGTCGAGTTTGGATAACCATGCACGGATCAGTGAGATCTGTGCATGGTTATCTATGGGAAAGGGTCTGTTTAGTGTAAAAACTGAAAAAACAATTGTGTGCCCCCCCCCCCCCCCCCTAAGCACAACCAGCCTCGGGCTATTTGAGCCGGTCCTAGTAGAAAAAATATGGGGGGAAAAATGACAGGGGTTCCCCCATATTTAATCAACCAGCACCGGGCTCTGCGCCTGGTCCTGGTTCCAAAAATACGGGGGACAAAAAGCGTAGGGGTCCCCCGTATTTTTGAAACCAGCACCGGGCTCCACTAGCCAGGTACATAATGCCACAGCCGGGGGACACTTTTATACTGGTCCCTGCGGCCCTGGCATTACATACCCAACTAGTCACCACTGGCCGGGGTACCCTGGAGGAGTGGGAACCTTTTAAATCAAGGGGTCCCCCCCCTCCAGCCACCCATCGACATCGGAAAAAACGATTGTGCAAAACTCGGCAGCTTAGTAAATGATCGTATCAGGATTCAAAAAGTTGCAGTAAAATGCACCCGATACCATTCGAGTTCAAACACCCTTCAAAACGGCCAAAACATGAATCTTTGTAAATATACCCCATGGTTTTGCCCAACTGCTAACAAACTTGCTGCTGCGATCAACTCTGAATTAAGCCCACAGTCCACTGAAATCTATTAGCTCACAGAGTCAGTGAGCTTTTAAAATCCTCTTTAGCAAACATTCCTTAGTGAGAAAGAGGACAGAAGAACCACATTTTTTGCCATTTGCAAATATAAGGACTTCCCTTTGATTAACTCTTATACTCCACATTACAGACCATTGTGAAGTTTTGCAGTCCACACACACTGTAGTGAATAAAATGACTTCACTGAGTCTTAAAAAAAACAGTCTGTTCAACCTTCTCCAGAATCTACTGTATACAGTAGCCAGGGGTTGAGGTTTCTGTGACTTTATGGAACCCTTGCATCAGACATTGTTTAAATCACTCAAGCTAAAGGATCCATCATCCAAAGGCTTGGAGCAGTTATTCTGTAGCAACAAAATGCTATAGAATAACACCCAATTTAGGATTTCTTAAGCAAAGGAAGACAGGAATTACAGAGTTCACATTAGCTAAACTTTTCCGATTAGCTAATCTGTACGCTATTTTGAAAGTGAACCAACACCAGCCTAGCTAGGTAATTCTATCAGATTTAGCCTGAGTATAGTGTATAAGAAGTATTCCATTTTGATTGTATAATGTTGATGTTTATAGTTACCAGGAGTTCATTTGCTGTAGGTAATTTAAAGTTGTAACATACCTTCCGTGTAAGATTGCTGTATTTTAGTGGTATTATCCTTAGGATATAGAATAGCAAAGTAGCTGTTTCTTCTCATATATATATTTATCTGTTAGTTATTATACATTATTTAAGTATTAGTTTGAGTGAACAACTCCTGAGATTTGGTTATGTTATGATTTAGTTACAATACATATTAAATTGTAACTAAAATATAGTGTAAACATTATTGCTAACTACTATATTTGCAAAGGTGACTCAGCATTGCAAAAGAGTTCCAGCTTAATAAAGTGGTTTTTAATTTACAAATTGTGGCAATTATTGTGTTGGGATTTGGGGACCACCTGCCTCTCTGCTGTGGGCATGGAAAAGAAAAAGCATCAAGAACGACTAGCATGATGAGAAATTCCACACAAAAGCTCATAAACCTCCTAATGATAATGTGTGAACCCCTTATTCAAAAGTAAAGCATTCAGTACCTTTAATACCAAGAAATAATTACACGGAGACTTGAATTTGGCAGAAAATTGTTAGCTATTTATTGTACCATAACCATTAGAAAACATGTAAAATGAAAATTTTAGTTAACATGCCGATTCAGCCGGCATATGGTGGCAGAAAAAAGAACGGCTATATATCAACTGACGATAACCTCAAAACATAAAATTTCCAAACGATCCTAATTTAACACAAACTATAAAATAGGTAATAGGTGCCCGACTCAGACCCCCACGGTGACTACCCACCCTGATGGGTGATGACGCTGCCCCCGGACGGGTGGTTAAGCGGCCTTAAAAGTCAATAGAGGTGAGTGCACCTAAACCACACCAAAACTGTAAATCACTGCAACTAACAAGACAAACTACAACCTGCCGTTCTTTTCCGCCAACAAATAGCCAACGATAAAACCACACTAACAATTCAAAGCCAAGGCACTCCGTGCCAGAACCTCTACCAAACAGGGTGGGAGGGCGGGAAGGCAATTCAGCAGCAAGAGAGACCAAGCTGGCCTAGCAGTCCCTATATATACTGAACCCTCCCCTCTCTACCATGGACTGTACTTTTCCTCACAGTTAGGTCCACCCCTCACAGGAGGTTTAACTCTCTCTATTCCTATGCAGTCATTTCGCTCTCCTAAACCTCCTAATGATAATGTGTGAACCCCTTATTCAAAAGTAAAGCATTCAGTACCTTTAATACCAAGAAATAATGACACGGAGACTTGAATTTGGCAGAAAATTGTTAGCTATTTATTGTACCCTAACCATTAGAAAACCTGTAAAATGAAAATTTTAGTTAACATGCTGATTCAGCCGGCATATGGTGGCAGAAAAAAGAACGGCTATATATCAACTGACGATAACCTCAAAACATTAAATTTCCAAACGATCCTAATTTAACACAAACTATAAAATAGGTAATAGGTGCCCGACTCAGACCCCCACGGTGACTACCCACCCTGATGGGTGATGACGCTGCCCCCGGACGGGTGGTCAAGCGGCCTTAAAAGTCAATGGAGGTGAGTGCACCTAAACCACACCAAAACTGTAAATCACTGCAACTAACAAGACAAACTACAACCTGCCGTTCTTTTCCGCCAACAGCGAAAGACTCCTCCCCAGAGTCTTCGCACCGCCACCATACCCTCAACCTAACTCCTGCAGCACCAGAAACAGATCCTCCAGGAAAAGCATCATCCCCTCCTTGGACAGATGCACACCATCAGGCCGAAAAAGGTGACTGTCACGAAACCGAATCCTAGGGTGGCGAACCACTTTGCCTCCGTGGGCTAACACCCACTTCGCCACCGCCCCATTCACCTTTTGCCTGGCCTCATCAATCAGGCGACCGTCCGCCACACCTCGCCAACTCAACCTTGGCACCATCATAGAGAACACCAAGACACAATTGGTCCATGCTGCGGCCACACTGGCCAGATCCTTCATCATGGCCCACCGCAGCTCCAAAGATGTCCTCTTTCCCAGGTCGTTGCCACCTAAATGGACAACCAGCACCCTAGGGACTCCATGCTCGCTGACCTAACTGACCAATCTACTCTTCAGATCTTTCCACATCATCCCCCGCCAACCAAGCCAACGAACGCCATGAGCCCTAGGAAACATCTGTGCCCCCTCCGAGGCCAAAAACCTGGCTGCCCAGTACACATAAGAGTGGCCAACCACCCAGATTGCCAAATCATCTTCTACCCAACCTGAAGAGAAGGAAAGGGGTAAAAAATCGGTTAATAAGAATCTAAAGCAGAGTTTATTAAACGCATTAGAGAAAAAGAAATGGCTGCGCTGGATTTCAGAAATAAATATTAATAACAATAGAGAGAGCCAACGTAACAGTAAGAAATCTGTCGTAATTTATTTAAAAAACTATGGGATAATACAAATAGAGCAAATAGGTAAACATAAAAGGTAATAGCTCAGTTAATTGACTCACAGTAACAGCACAAATAGGACTTGTATGTTGAAACAGCTATGACAAAAAAATGCTGAAGTCCGTAATCCGTGACAGAGATGAATAATGTTCGTAATGTACGATATGAAAAAGAAATTGCAGTTATGAAGCTCCAGTATTAAAACACGTTTGTATGGCCAGTGGATCAATCAGTGATAAATACCTCTCACGTGGGCTGGTCCATTTACCGGGCGTCCCCGGTCAGGTATCCTGCGTTGCCCACTGCCGCTCTGCAGCGGAATAGAGACAGATTGCTGCAAAGAATCGGCTGACCTATACGGCGTGTGTGACAGCGGCTATTTGGAAGCTGGAATCAGTCAGGAAGATTGCCGTCAGAGAGTCCTGACCACCGTGCCGCATGTGAGACACCTGAGCAGGGTGTATGAAGAAACGAGTCCCAGAGAATCCAGAACTCCGTGCCGTATGTGAGACACCTGAGCAAGGTGTATGGAGAGGAGCGTGTTTTAATACTGGAGCTTCATAACTGCAATTTCTTTTTCATTTTTTTTTACTGTACTGCAAAGTCACGATGAGGCAGGCGCAGTCCTTGCTGGGCCTTTTGAACTTTGCTTGTCGGGCGATCCCGATGGGCAGGGTTTTCTGCCGAAAACTGGAAAGGGCGACGGCGGGGTGTGCCAGGCCGCATCATTTCATCCGCTTGTCCTCCGAGATTAAGAGGGATTTGGCCGTATGGGCCTCGTTCCTGGAGGATTTCAACGGAGTGCGTATCTGGCTGGCCCCGACGGTCGACAGCGCTCGGTTACAGCTGTTTACCGATGCGGCAGGTTCCTCTGGGTTCGGTTGCTACCTAGAGGGGTCTTGGGGCGTGGCCTCGTGGCCTGAGGAATGGCATCGCGAAGGTTTCACTAAGGACCTTTTGCTGCTGGAGCTTTTCCCCATTATGGTGGCGCTAGAGGTTTAGGGCGATCGTCTGGCTCATCGCAGCATTTTTTTGTTTAGATGTGACAATCTGGGCGTGGTGCATGCGATCAATAACCAGAGGGCGAAGTCGCTGGTGGTTCTGAGGGTGCTTGGCCGTTTGCTGCTGACATGCTTGCATAAGAATGTATGGTTCTGCGCGCAGCATGTGCCAGGACTTGAGAACGGAATTGCCGACGCGTTGTCCCGCGGTCAGTGGGAGAGATTTAATTTGTTGGCACCCGAGGCCGATGAGCGGGGGTTTCAATGTCCCGGTGATCGGACCGGACTGGAGGGTCTAGCGATGCGGTCAGTGGCTCCGAACATGCTCAAGGCTTATGGTCAAGCTTGGAGTGAGTGGGAAGAGTTTGTTCGAGGACGTAGTCAAGAAGGTAAGAGTGGGCATCGGATGATGCTTTCTTTTATTTGGCAGCTTTTTGTCACGGGTAGGTCCAGAGCGGTGGTGTCCCGGTACTTAGCAGGGATTTCGTTTTTTAATAAAATCAAGGGTGTCCCTGACGTGACGAAGAGCAGGCTTCTGGTTAAGGCGATGAAAGGGTGGGCGCGCGTGGTGCCAACGCCGCCTAATAGGCGTCGGCCCATCGATGCGGCCTTGCTACCGGCTGTCATCGAGGCGGTTGGCGGGATCGCGTCGTCAATTTTTGAATCGCTTTTGTTCCGGTTGGCGTTCTCCATGGCTTACCACGGAGCATTTCGGGTTTCGGAGCTGGTAGCGCCATCTAAGTGGGCTGACTCACGCATGCTTCTGGTGGACGTGGTGGTGGGTGAGAGGTCCTTGCTGTGCAGATTGCGTCGCTCTAAGACGGACCAGGTAGGTAGAGGGCGATGGGTCACCTTGGTTCTGTCGCTGGAGGAGAGCATTTGCCCAGTGAGGTTGGCATCGAAATATGCAGCGGTTCGGCCCGGTGGGCAGGGGTCGTGGTTGCTGCATTATGACGGTTTACCTGTGACGAAATATCAGTTTCATTGGATGCTGAGTCGCTGTATTGCGAGCTTGGGCCTTTCACCCGCTGCTTTCGGTACGCATTCTTTCCGAATCGGGGCGGCGATGTCGGCTGCGTTGGCAGGGTTTTCCGTTGCGGAAATCCAGGCAGTGGGGCGATGGAAGTCATCAAGTTACAGACGATATATTCGCCCAGTTCCATGAGTTGTTTGTTTGACTAACAGTTCAGTTTTATTAGTCGTTGTATAAGTTCATGTTGTAAAGTTAAGTACGTCCTTGTGTAGTGTGTCTGTTTGTCTCCCCTGTTCATCCTACTCAGGGATTAGCTACTCGCCGCTGCTGGCAGCGGGGGTCTGGAGTTCTTTTGCGATTTTTTGTCTGACTTGACAGACTGAATTCTAATCTACAATTCGGCTGATCAGTTCAAATCAAAGTCCCTCAGCAGGTTTTTACGCTTTCACCTCCAGCTGAGTTCTTACATGTTTTTCCCATTTTATACCCCCCCCTTTTATTTTCCTTATATTATTTTGATTTTTCCCGTTGTGTGTTTCTGTTATGCTTCGATTGGCTGGAAGCTTGTTTGGATCGGCTAGGCCGTGACTTCTGCAAGACACGAAAACCACTTTTTTCTTTTGGCAGATCCTTCAGGTTAATGCGTTTAATAAACTCCTGTTTGGATACTTATTAACCGATTTTTACTCCTTTCCTTCCCTTCAGGTTGGGTAGAAGACGATTTGGCAATCTGGGTGGTTGGCCACTCTTATGTTTACTGGGCAGCCAGGTTTTTGGCCTCGGAGGGGGCACAGATGTTACCTAGGGCTCATGGCGTTCGTTGGCTTGGTTGGCGGGGGATGATGTGGAAAGATCTGAAGAGTAGATTGGTCAGTCAGGTCAGCGAGCATGGAGTCCCTAGGGTGCTGGTTGTCCATTTAGGTGGCAACGATCTGGGGAAGAGGACATTTTTTTTTGGAGCTGCGGTGGGCCATGATGGAGGATCTGGCCAGTGTGGCCGCAGCGTGGCCCAATTGTGTTTTGGTGTTCTCTATGATGGTGCCAAGGTTGCGTTGGCAAGGAGTGGCGGATGGTCACCCAATTGATGAAGCCAGGCAAAAGGTGAATGCGGCGGTGGCGAAGTGGGTGTTGGCCCATGGAGGGAAAGTGGTTCGCCACCCTAGGATTCGGTTTCGTGACAGTCACCTTTTTCGGCCTGATGGTGTGCATCTGTCCAAGGAGGGGATGCTGTTTTTCCTGGAGGATCTGTTTCTGGTGTTGCAGGAGTTAAGTTGAGAGTATGGTGGCGGTGCGAAGACTCTGGGGAAGAGTCTTTTTTGCTGTTGGCGGAAAAGAACGGCAGGTTGTAATTTGACTTGTTAGTTGCAGTTGTTTACAGTATTGGTGTGGTTTAGGTGCACTCACCTCCATTGACTTTTAAGGCCGCTAGATCACCCATCCGGGTGGGCAGTGAGCATGGAGGTCTGAGTCGGGCACCTATTACCTATGTATGGTTTGTGGTAAATTAGGATCGTTTGGGTTTTAATGTTTTTTGAGGTTATCGTCAGTTGAATATAGCCGTTCTTTTTTCTGCCACCATATGCCGGCTGAATCGGCATGTTAACTTAAATTTTACTTTACAGGTTTCTTCTAATGGTTAGGGTACAATAAATAGCTAACAATTTTCTGCCAAATTCAAGTCTCTGTGTCATTATTTCTTGGTATTAAAGGTATTGAATGCTTTACTTTTGAATAAGGGTCCACACACTATCATTAGGAAGTTTATAAGCTCAGAAAATCATACATATGTACTTAAATGCTGGTATAATTTGTCACTCTAATTTGGACTATATTTTTCCACACTTTTTCTTTTCTACTTTGGATGAAACGGTCTGCTGTTCTTTTAATTATGAATGTAGTGATTAATTTATCAGCAAAGTCTATTTCCCTGAGGCATCTCATTTCCTCCTAGTATCTGATATATGTGGGAGATGTGATTATGTCATCCAGTCAGCAGTTTGTGAAAGAGTTAAATGTAATCTGATAATTTATTTTAGACTCACATATTTTTAAAATTATTTACAATTTGCAGTAGGATTTGGGTTAATCTACATAAAACTAGCATAACATCTGAATAATGAATGTTTCCACCGTGGATTGATTTTTAGCTCAGTTCCTCTAATAATATGCCTGTATCGATAATAACAACGTACTGTGTTTTAGTTGCTCCAAATCAGAGCCTTACGTGTGGTCTCCACAAGCGATCAAATGCGGCAAGGAGGATTCCTATTATCGTGAGAGGTTTGCTCTGGCTGCGGGATTCGGCACTCTGCTGGCACCTGTAGCATAAATCACTCCCGTCCTCAATGCTCTGTGAGCTCCGTCCTCTACTCGTTTGCTGCATGCACCAGTAAGCGGTCTCATCGCGGCTCTTAGTAGACTTATCAACAAGCAATATCAAAGTCCAATAAAGGGGTCCAATACTTTCTGATGCGTTTCGCTCCTTTTCAAGGTGCTTTATCAACGAAAATATTTTGTGCAGTTTCTAAGTAGCTCTACACTTACTCAGCACTTGCGATCATTTCAGTGTGTCTGGACCGGATTTGATGTCAGACACCCACCCTGCAAACGCCTGGACACGCCTGCATTTTCCAACCACTTCCTGAAAACGGTCAGTTGACAACCATAAATGCCCTCTTCCTGTCACTCACCGTGTGTTCGGCTGTGCGAATGGATTTTTCGTTAAATCCATCGCTCAGCAACAAACCACTTTGTACTGGTACGACGCGCCTGCGCATTGCGGTGCATACGCATGCGCAGTATAGCTGCGGCTGAGATGATCGCTGCACTGCAAAAAGTTGCTAGTGAGCGATCAACTCTGAATGACCTCCTATGAGCCTAATTCAGAGTTGATCGCAGCAGCAAATTTGTTAGCAGTTTGGCAAAACCATGTCCACTGCAGGGGGGGCAGATATAACATGTGCAGAGAGTGTTACATTTGGGTGGGGTGTGTTCAAACTGAAATCTAAATTGCAGTGTAAAAATAAAGCAGCCAGTATTTACCCTGCACAGAAACAAAACAAACCACCCAAATCTAACTCTCTCTGCAAATGTTATATATGCCACACTTGCAGTGCACATGGTTTTGCCCAAATGCTAACAAATTTGCTGCTACAATGAACTCTGCATTACCCCCTATACTGTATGTGATGAGGAGACACACAGGGCCTAATTCAGATCTGTTTGCTCGCTAGCGTTTTTCGCTGCGCAGTGATCAGGTAACTACTGCGCATGCACCGCAATGCACAGGCGCGTCGTACTTGTACAAAGTGGATCGTTGCTGTGCACTGGTTCTAGCGAAGAATCCATTCGCACAGCCAAACGCAAGGTGATTGACAGAAAGAGGGCGTTTGTGGGTGGCAACTAACCGTTTTCTGGGAATGTTTGGAAAAACGCAGGCGTTTGCAGGGGAGTGTCTGACGTCAATTCCGAGCTCGAATAGGCTGAAGTGATCGCAGCTGCTGAATAAGGTCAGAGCTACTCAGAAACTGCACAAACTGTTTTTGTACTGCTCGGCTACACACACGTTCACACACTTGCGAAGCTAAAATACACTCCCCTATAGGTGGCGTCTATCTGTTCACAGCGCTGCAAAAAATAGCTAGCGACCGAACAGATCTGAATTAGGCCCACAGTGTAGTACTGCTCAGTATGATTATATGAGCTCTTCGTTGCCTAGTGGGCTCATGCACCTAGGTAATGATGACAGAGACCAAAGTTTGAATCCTCATCGGCACCCGATATTAATTTTTCAGTCTGATACTCACTTTATTATTTTATTTAATGCTGGCATTAACTATATATTTAATTCATCTGTATCTGGCCCTCAGTAATTAAACTCGTTTATATTTTATTTTATCATCAATTTCATCCGAAGGGATGTGATAACACTAGAGATGTGCGGCGGACACTTTTCGTGTTTAGTGCTTTGTGTTTTGGTTTTGGATCTGGATTCCCCGCTCATGTTTTGGATCTGGATTGATTTTGACAAAACCACCCTTTCGGGTTTTGGTTTTGTATCTGGATGATTTTTGAAAAAAAAGCAAAAACAGCTAAAATCACAGAATTGGAGCCTAAGTTTGATCCTACGGTATTATTAACCTCAATAACATTAATTTCCACTCATTGCCAGTCGATTCCGTACACCTCACACCTCACAATATTGTTTATAGGCCTAAAGCTTGCACCAAGGTCGCTGGATGACTTTGCTAAGCGACACGAGTGGGTGGCACAAGTCAAACACCTGGCCCATCTAGGAGTGGCACTGCAGTGGCAGACAGGATGTCAGTTTTAAAAACTAGGCCCCAAAGAGCACATAATGCAAAGAAAAAAAAGAGGTGCACCGAGGTTGCTGGATGACTAAGCTAAGCGACACAAGTGGTCGGCACAAACACCTGGCCCATCTAGGGGTGGCACTGCAGTGGCAGACAGGATGGCAGTTTTAAAAACGAGGTCCAAAGAGTACATAATGAATAGAAAAAAAGAGGCGCAAGACGGAATTATCCTTGGGCTCTCCCACCCACCCTTATGTTGTATAAACAGGACATGCACACTTTAACAAACCAATCATTTCAGTGACAGGGTCTGCCACACGACTGTGGCTGAAATGATTGGCTAATTTGGGCCCTCACAAAAAAAGAAGCAATTCATCTCTCCTTGCACAAAGTGGCTCTACAGAGGCAAGATGTTGTCCTCATTCTCCAATTCCTCACCCCTTTCAGTGTGTACATCCTCCTCCTCACAGAGTATTAATGTGTCCCCACTGGAATCCACCATCACAGGTCCCTGTGTACTTTCTGGAGGCAATTTCTGATAAAAGTCTTTCTGGAGGAATTTAATTCATTTAGATGAACATCATCTTCTCCACATTTTGTGGAAGTAACCTCCTACACCGATCGCTGACAAGGTTACCGGCTGCACTAAACACTCTTTCAGAGTACACACTGCAGGAGGGGGGGGGGTGGACTTAGGTAAAATAAAGCCAGTTTGTGCAAGGGCCTCCAAATTGTCTCTTTATCTTGCCAGTATACATACGGACTGTCTGACATGCCTACTTGGATGCTGTCACTGATATAATCCTCCACCATTATTTTAATGGTGACCACATTATATGCAGTGACAGTAGACATGACAGTAACCATTGGCAGCTCCTTCAGTCTGTACCAGATGTCAAGTCTTGCTCCTAACTGCCCTGCATCACCGCCAGTGGGTGGGCTAGGAAATGTTATCCTTTTCCTCGCATCCCAAGTTGTGGGAGAAAATGAAGGAGGAGCTGTTGATGGGTCACGTTCCGCTTAAGTTGACAATTTTCTCACCAGCAGGTCTTTGCACCTCTGTAGACTTGTGTCTGCTGGAAAGAGAGATACAACATAGGCTTTAAACCTAGGATCGAGAACGGTGGCCAAAATGTAGTGCTCTGATTTCAACAGATTGACCAACCTTGAATCCTGGCAAAGCAAATGAAGGGCTCCATCCAAAAGTCTCACATACTTAGCGGAATCACTCCATCTTAGCTCCTCCTTCAATTTCTCCAGCAGCTTATGCAAAAGCTTGATGAGGGGAATGACCTGACTCAGCTGGTAGTGTCTGAAGTGACTTCACGTGTGGCAAGTTCGAAGGGTTGGAGAACCTTGCACAACACGGAAATCATTCTCCACTGCACTTGAGTCAGGTGCATTCCCCCTCCTTTGCCTATGTCGTAATTGGATGTATAGGCTTGAATGGCCTTTTGCTGCTCCTCCATCCTCTGAAGCATATAGAGTGTTGAATTCCACCTTGTTACCACCTCTTGCTTCAGGTGATGGCAGGGCAGGTTCAGGAGTGTCTGCTGGCGCTCCAGTCTTCTGCACGCAGTGGCTTAATGTCAAAAGTGGCCCGCAATTTTTCTGCCCACCGACAGCATCTCCTGCATGCCACTGTCGTTTTAAAAAAAGATTTGCACCATCAAATTAATTGTATGTGCTAAACATGAGATGCACTGGAATTTGCTCACATGTAATGCACGCACAATATTGATGGTATTGTCTGATATCACAAATCCCCAGGAGAATCTAAGTGGGTTAAGCCTTTGTGCGATGAGGTCACTCAATTTCCATAAGAGGTTGTCAGTGGTGTGCCTCTAATGGAAACCAGTGATACACAGTGTAGCCTGCCTAGGAACGAGGTGGCGTTTGTGAGATGCCGCTGCTGTTGTTGCTGTGAGAGCAATACATCTACCCAGTGGGCTGTCACAGTCATGTAGTCCTTAGTTTGCCCTGCTCCACTTGTCCACATGTCTGTGGTTAAGTGGACAGTGGGTACAAATGCATTTTTTCAGGACACTGAGGACACTTTTCTTAATGTCCCCATACAGTCCGGGAATCGCTTTCCTAGTGAAGTGGTATCTAGACGGGATTTGGTCCCGAGGACACAGTACGTCCATGAACTGTCTAAATCCCACTGCACTAATGGCGGATATCGGATGTACGTCTAACACCAGCATAGTTGTTATGGCATCAGTAATCCACTTGCAACAGGGTGACTGCTGTCATATTTTTATTATTATTATTATTATTATTATTATTACTACCAGTTATTTATATAGTGCACACATATTCCACAGCGCTTTACAGAGAATATTTGGCCATTCACATCAGTCCCTGCCCCAGTGGAGCTTATACTCTATATTCCCTGCCACACATGCACGCACACACATTCATGCTAGGGTTAATTTTGTTGGAATCCAATTAACCTACCAGTATATTTTTGGATTGTGGGAGGAAACCGGAGTACCCGGAGGAAACCCACGCAAGTACGGGGAGAATATACAAATTCCACACAGTTAGGGCTATGGTGGGAATTGAACCAATGACCTCAGTGCTTTGAGGCAGTAATGCTAACTTTGAGGCAGTAAATAATGCTAACTTTGAGGCAGTAATGCTGCCCTTTCAATATTTCATCTTCCCCGCAAAGGACTGTTGGACAGTCAATTGCTTAGTTGAAGTAGTACAAGTGGTCTTCTGACTTCCCCTCTGGGATGATGATCAACTCCTAGCAGCAACAACAGCAGCAGCAGCAGTAGGCGTACCACTCAAGGATCCCCTGGAGGAATCCCGGTTAGGAGAGGACTCGTCAGTCATGCCAGTGACATGGCCTGCAGGACTACTGACGTTCCTGACTGAGGAGGAAATTGACGTTGAGGGAGTTGGTGGTGTGGCTTTCACGAGCTTGGGTACAAGAGGAAGAAGGGATTTAGGTGTCAGTAGACTGCTTACGCTATTACCCAAAGTTTCTAAACTTGACAATGACTTCTGATGAATGTTCTGCAGGTGATGTATAAGGGAGGATGTTCCTAGGTGGTTAACGTCCTTACCCCTACTTATTACAGATTGACAAAGGCAACACACGGCTTGACAAATGTTGCCCGGATTTGTGGACAAATAAATTAACACCGAAGAGGTGGCTTTTTTGGTATTTTGCCCAGGCATGACAATGGGCTTTCTCATCCCACAGACAACTGTCTCCACTGGTGCCTTATTCAAACAAGCCACATCACCATCAGAATCCTCATCGTCAACTTCCTCCTCAGCGCCAGCTACACCTATATCCTCCTCATCCTGGTGTATGTCTACAGTGACATCCTAAATCTCAATATCAGCAACTGGACTGACGCTGCTCTTCCCAGCACTTGCAGTGGTGTGCAAATGGTGGTAGGAGCCTCCTCTTTCCATACAGTCTTGGGAAGGTCAGGCCTAGACATTGCAACCGCGTACACACTTGGGGGTAAATTTACTAAATTGGGAGTTCTATTTAAGATGGGATGTTGCCCATAGTAACCAATCAGATTTCAGGTATTATCTTGTAGAAGGTGCTAGATAAATGAGAAGTAGAATCTGATTGGTTGCTATGGGCAACATCCCATCTTAAATAGAACATCCTCATGAGAAGCAGAGCCACCAGTTATGAACATAGGCCAAGGCCTTAGCCTTTCTTTGCCACTTCGTTTTGTGAATGGCATATTGCCAGTTTTATATTTCTCATCAGATAATTTCTTTTTTTTTCTGATTATTAGTTTTTGCTTCTTGGATTTTACATGCCCTCTATGACATTGGGCATCAGCCTTAGCAGACGACGTTGATGGAATAGCATTGTCAATGTCATGACTGGTGGCAGCTTCAGCACTAGTACTATGAATTGGAAGTGGTTCCTGATCTTCCACTATTTTTTCCTCCAAATTGTTGTTCTCCATTTCACAGAACAGCACCCCTTTATTATTATAACACACAGAACAGTGCCCCTTTTTTTACAGCACCCATGTATACAGCATACAGGGCCAGTGTAATGTTATTTTAACAGCAGCACCCCTATATTTTACAGCATACAGGAGCAGTGTGCTTTTAATTTTTAACAACTGCACCCCTTAATTTTAATAGCATGCAGACCCAGTGTAATGTTATTTAAACAGCAGCACCCCTATATTTTACAGCATACAGCAGTGTGCTTTTAATTTGTAACACCCATGAATTGTTACAACATACAGGGCCAGAAGCACCCATATATTTTACAGCATACAGGAGAAGTGTGCTTTTAATTTTTAACAACTGCACGCCTGAATTTTAATAGCATACAGGGCCAGCAGCACCCTTATATGTTACAGCATACAAGAGGAGGACAGCAATACAACACAGTGACAGCTAGGACAGCAACACCTATGTTCAGCTGCAGTACCCGGCTGTAACAGCACATGAAATACCCAGTGACAGCTAGGGCAGCTAGGATAGCACCCCTAACACAGCACAGGTACACCACAGTGACTGCAACAGCACCCCTACAGATCACACACTAACCCCACCCACCATCACCACCCACAGAGAGAGACAGAGGTCTGTCTTCCTCACTCTCCAAGTCCAGAGTAAAAATGGCGGCGAGGCGAGGCTGTTCATATGGGATCCAAAACCCGCGAGACCCCGACATCAGGATGATGACGTTTTGCCTCGTTCTGGTTTCCGAGTTTGGTGGGAAGTCCCGAGCCGGACTTGGATCCGGGCTCGGAATTTGATGTTCGGGGAGAGGGGAGGGGGTTGGTTCTCAGGGAACCGAACCCGCTCATCTCTAGTTAACACAAATACATACAGTATCTCTTTCTTCACATATGTATGAGATATGTATTTGTGTGATGAAACTGCCATTGCATATCAGCGGAGAAACATTTAAGGAAGGAAAAATAGGCATTTTGGACTTGCAGTGAACTTACTCTCAGCGGGTCCCCGAGTGTTTTGGAGTTCATTCTTCCCAACCATCATGCCGGTGAGCTAAGGAATGGCAGGTACATTAAATTACTTAACCAAGAAGTCTGCAAATAAACTCCTCTCCCGGCTGGAAGTAATACATTGAACTCCTATACATGACAAGTGCAGCAGCATTCTGCAGAGAGGGGTGGAGCATAACGCTGTGATTTACAGCGTCCTCCCTGCCTCATAGAGACAGTGGGGGTCATTCCGAGTTGATTGCACTCTGCAGATTTTCTCAGTGCAGCGATCAGGTTACTACTGTGCATGCATATGCACTGCAATGCACACACGCATCATACGGGTACAAACAACATCGTTGCTGTGCAAGGCTTCTAGCGACAAATCCATTTGCACAAATGAATGCAAGGAGATTGACAGGAAGAGGGTGTTTATGTTTATGGGTGTCAACTAGAGATGAGCGCCTGAAATTTTTCGGGTTTTGTGTTTTGGTTTTGGGTTCGGTTCCGCGGCCGTGTTTTGGGTTCGAACGCGTTTTGGCAAAACCTCACCGAATTTTTTTTGTCGGATTCGGGTGTGTTTTGGATTCGGGTGTTTTTTTCAAAAAACACTAAAAAACAGCTTAAATCATAGAATTTGGGGGTCATTTTGATCCCAAAGTATTATTAACCTCAAAACCCATAATTTACACTCATTTTCAGTCTATTCTGAATACCTCACACCTCACAATATTATTTTTAGTCCTAAAATTTGCACCGAGGTCGCTGTGTGAGTAAGATAAGCGACCCTAGTGGCCGACACAAACACCGGGCCCATCTAGGAGTGGCACTGCAATGTCACGCAGGATGTCCCTTCCAAAAAACCCTCCCCAAACAGCACATGACGCAAAGAAAAAAAGAGGCGCAATGAGGTAGCTGTGTGAGTAAGATTAGCGACCCTAGTGGCCGACACAAACACCGGGCCCATCTAGGAGTGGCACTGCAGTGTCACGCAGGATGTCCCTTCCAAAAAACCCTCCCCAAACAGCACATGACGCAAAGAAAAAAAGAGGCGCAATGAGGTAGCTGACTGTGTGAGTAAGATTAGCGACCCTAGTGGCCGACACAAACACCAGGCCCATCTAGGAGTGGCACTGCAGTGTCACGCAGGATGTCCCTTCCAAAAAACCCTCCCCAATCAGCACATGATGCAAAGAAAAAGAAAAGAAAAAAGAGGTGCAAGATGGAATTGTCCTTGGGCCCTCCCACCCACCCTTATGTTGTATAAACAAAACAGGACATGCACACTTTAACCAACCCATCATTTCAGTGACAGGGTCTGCCACACGACTGTGACTGATATGACGGGTTGGTTTGGACCCCCCCCAAAAAAGAAGCAATTAATCTCTCCTTGCACAAACTGGCTCTACAGAGGCAAGATGTCCACCTCATCTTCACCCTCCGATATATCACCGTGTACATCCCCCTCCTCACAGATTATCAATTCGTCCCCACTGGAATCCACCATCTCAGCTCCCTGTGTACTTTGTGGAGGCAATTGCTGCTGGTCAATGTCTCCGCGGAGGAATTGATTATAATTCATTTTAATGAACATCATCTTCTCCACATTTTCTGGATGTAACCTCGTACGCCGATTGCTGACAAGGTGAGCGGCGGCACTAAACACTCTTTCGGAGTACACACTTGTGGGAGGGCAACTTAGGTAGAATAAAGCCAGTTTGTGCAAGGGCCTCCAAATTGCCTCTTTTTCCTGCCAGTATAAGTACGGACTGTGTGACGTGCCTACTTGGATGCGGTCACTCATATAATCCTCCACCATTCTATCAATGTTGAGAGAATCATATGCAGTGACAGTAGACGACATGTCCGTAATCGTTGTCAGGTCCTTCAGTCCGGACCAGATGTCAGCATCAGCAGTCGCTCCAGACTGCCCTGCATCACCGCCAGCGGGTGGGCTCGGAATTCTGAGCCTTTTCCTCGCACCCCCAGTTGCGGGAGAATGTGAAGGAGGAGATGTTGACAGGTCGCGTTCCGCTTGACTTGACAATTTTGTCACCAGCAGGTCTTTCAACCCCAGCAGACCTGTGTCTGCCGGAAAGAGAGATCCAAGGTAGGCTTTAAATCTAGGATCGAGCACGGTGGCCAAAATGTAGTGCTCTGATTTCAACAGATTGACCACCCGTGAATCCTTGTTAAGCGAATTAAGGGCTGCATCCACAAGTCCCACATGCCTAGCGGAATCGCTCCCTTTTAGCTCCTTCTTCAATGCCTCCAGCTTCTTCTGCAAAAGCCTGATGAGGGGAATGACCTGACTCAGGCTGGCAGTGTCTGAACTGACTTCACGTGTGGCAAGTTCAAAGGGCATCAGAACCTTGCACAACGTTGAAATCATTCTCCACTGCACTTGAGACAGGTGCATTCCACCTACTATATCGTGCTCAATTGTATAGGCTTGAATGGCCTTTTGCTGCTCCTCCAACCTCTGAAGCATATAGAGGGTTGAATTCCACCTCATTACCACTTCTTGCTTCAGATGATGGCAGGGCAGGTTCAGTAGTTTTTGGTGGTGCTCCAGTCTTCTGTACGTGGTGCCTGTACGCCGAAAGTGTCCCGCAATTTTTCTGGCCACCGACAGCATCTCTTGCACGCCCCTGTCGTTTTTTAAAAAATTCTGCACCACCAAATTCAAGGTATGTGCAAAACATGGGACGTGCTGGAATTTGCCCATATTTAATGCACACACAATATTGCTGGCGTTGTCCGATGCCACAAATCCACAGGAGAGTCCAATTGGGGTAAGCCATTCCGCGATGATCTTCCTCAGTTGCCGTAAGAGGTTTTTAGCTGTGTGCGTATTCTGGAAAGCGGTGATACAAAGCGTAGCCTGCCTAGGAAAGAGTTGGCGTTTGCGAGATGCTGCTACTGGTGCCGCCGCTGCTGTTCTTGCGGCGGGAGTCCATACATCTACCCAGTGGGCTGTCACAGTCATATAGTCCTGACCCTGCCCTGCTCCACTTGTCCACATGTCCGTGGTTAAGTGGACATTGGGTACAACTGCATTTTTTAGGACACTGGTGAGTCTTTTTCTGACGTCCGTGTACATTCTCGGTATCGCCTGCCTAGAGAAGTGGAACCTAGATGGTATTTGGTAACGGGGGCACACTGCCTCAATAAATTGTCTAGTTCCCTGTGAACTAACGGCGGATACCGGACGCACGTCTAACACCAACATAGTTGTCAAGGACTCAGTTATCCGCTTTGCAGTAGGATGACTGCTGTGATATTTCATCTTCCTCGCAAAGGACTGTTGAACAGTCAATTGCTTACTGGAAGTAGTACAAGTGGGCTTACGACTTCCCCTCTGGGATGACCATCGACTCCCAGCGGCAACAACAGCAGCGCCAGCAGCAGTAGGCGTTACACGCAAGGATGCATCGGAGGAATCCCAGGCAGGAGAGGACTCGTCAGAATTGCCAGTGACATGGCCTGCAGGACTATTGGCATTCCTGGGGAAGGAGGAAATTGACACTGAGGGAGTTGGTGGGGTGGTTTGCGTGAGCTTGGTTACAAGAGGAAGGGATTTACTGGTCAGTGGACTGCTTCCGCTGTCACCCAAAGTTTTTGAACTTGTCACTGACTTATTATGAATGCGCTGCAGGTGACGTATAAGGGAGGATGTTCCGAGGTGGTTAACGTCCTTACCCCTACTTATTACAGCTTGACAAAGGGAACACACGGCTTGACACCTGTTGTCCGCATTTCTGGTGAAATACCTCCACACCGAAGAGCTGATTTTTTTGGTATTTTCACCTGGCATGTCAACGGCCATATTCCTCCCACGGACAACAGGTGTCTCCCCGGGTGCCTGACTTAAACAAACCACCTCACCATCAGAATCCTCCTGGTCAATTTCCTCCCCAGCGCCAGCAACACCCATATCCTCCTCATCCTGGTGTACTTCAACACTGACATCTTCAATCTGACTATCAGGAACTGGACTGCGGGTGCTCCTTCCAGCACTTGCAGGGGGCGTGCAAATGGTGGAAGGCGCATGCTCTTCACGTCCAGTGTTGGGAAGGTCAGGCATCGCAACCGACACAATTGGACTCTCCTTGTGGATTTGGGATTTCGAAGAATGCACAGTTCTTTGCTGTGCTGCTTTTGCCAGCTTGAGTCTTTTCATTTTTCTAGCGAGAGGCTGAGTGCTTCCATCCTCATGTGAAGCTGAACCACTAGCCATGAACATAGGCCAGGGCCTCAGCCGTTCCTTGCCACTCCGTGTGGTAAATGGCATATTGGCAAGTTTACGCTTCTCCTCCGACAATTTTATTTTAGGTTTTGGAGTCCTTTTTTTACTGATATTTGGTGTTTTGGATTTGACATGCTCTGTACTATGACATTGGGCATCGGCCTTGGCAGACGACGTTGCTGGCATTTCATCGTCTCGGCCATGACTAGTGGCAGCAGCTTCAGCACGAGGTGGAAGTGGATCTTGATCTTTCCCTAATTTTGGAACCTCAACATTTTTGTTCTCCATATTTTAATAGGCACAACTAAAAGGCACCTCAGGTAAACAATGGAGATGGATGGATTGGATACTAGTATACAATTATGGACGGGCTGCCGAGTGCCGACACAGAGGTAGCCACAGCCGTGAACTACCGCACTGTACTGTGTCTGCTGCTAATATATAGACTGGTTGATAAAGAGATAGTATACTCGTAACTAGTATGTATGTATAAAGAAAGAAAAAAAAACCACGGTTAGGTGGTATATACAATTATGGACGGGCTGCCGAGTGCCGACACAGAGGTAGCCACAGCCGTGAACTACCGCACTGTACTGTGTCTGCTGCTAATATATAGACTGGTTGATAAAGAGATAGTATACTCGTAACTAGTATGTATGTATAAAGAAAGAAAAAAAAAACCACGGTTAGGTGGTATATACAATTATGGACGGGCTGCCGAGTGCCGACACAGAGGTAGCCACAGCCGTGAACTACCGCACTGTACTGTGTCTGCTGCTAATATAGACTGGTTGATAAAGAGATAGTATACTCGTAACTAGTATGTATGTATAAAGAAAGAAAAAAAAACCACGGTTAGTTGGTATATACAATTATGGACGGGCTGCCGAGTGCCGACACAGAGGTAGCCACAGCCGTGAACTACCGCACTGTACTGTGTCTGCTGCTAATATATAGACTGGTTGATAAAGAGATAGTATACTCGTAACTAGTATGTATGTATAAAGAAAGAAAAAAAAACCACGGTTAGGTGGTATATACAATTATGGACGGGCTGCCGAGTGCCGACACAGAGGTAGCCACAGCCGTGAACTACCGCACTGTACTGTGTCTGCTGCTAATATATAGACTGGTTGATAAAGAGATAGTATACTCGTAACTAGTATGTATGTATAAAGAAAGAAAAAAAAAACACGGTTAGGTGGTATATACAATTATGGACGGGCTGCCGAGTGCCGACACAGAGGTAGCCACAGCCGTGAACTACCGCACTGTACTGTGTCTGCTGCTAATATAGACTGGTTGATAAAGAGATAGTATACTCGTAACTAGTATGTATGTATAAAGAAAGAAAAAAAAACCACGGTTAGGTGGTATATACAATTATGGACGGGCTGCCGAGTGCCGACACAGAGGTAGCCACAGCCGTGAACTACCGCACTGTACTGTGTCTGCTGCTAATATATAGACTGGTTGATAAAGAGATAGTATACTCGTAACTAGTATGTATGTATAAAGAAAGAAAAAAAAACCACGGTTAGGTGGTATATACAATTATGGACGGGCTGCCGAGTGCCGACACAGAGGTAGCCACAGCCGTGAACTACCGCACTGTACTGTGTCTGCTGCTAATATATAGACTGGTTGATAAAGAGATAGTATACTCGTAACTAGTATGTATGTATAAAGAAAGAAAAAAAAACCACGGTTAGGTGGTATATACAATTATGGACGGGCTGCCGAGTGCCGACACAGAGGTAGCCACAGCCGTGAACTACCGCACTGTACTGTGTCTGCTGCTAATATATAGACTGGTTGATAAAGAGATAGTATACTCGTAACTAGTATGTATGTATAAAGAAAGAAAAAAAAACCACGGTTAGGTGGTATATACAATTATGGACGGGCTGCCGAGTGCCGACACAGAGGTAGCCACAGCCGTGAACTACCGCACTGTACTGTGTCTGCTGCTAATATATAGACTGGTTGATAAAGAGATAGTATACTCGTAACTAGTATGTATGTATAAAGAAAGAAAAAAAAACCACGGTTAGGTGGTATATACAATTATGGACGGGCTGCCGAGTGCCGACACAGAGGTAGCCACAGCCGTGAACTACCGCACTGTACTGTGTCTGCTGCTAATATATAGACTGGTTGATAAAGAGATAGTATACTCGTAACTAGTATGTATGTATAAAGAAAGAAAAAAAAACCACGGTTAGGTGGTATATACAATTATGGACGGGCTGCCGAGTGCCGACACAGAGGTAGCCACAGCCGTGAACTACCGCACTGTACTGTGTCTGCTGCTAATATAGACTGGTTGATAAAGAGATAGTATACTCGTAACTAGTATGTATGTATAAAGAAAGAAAAAAAAACCACGGTTAGGTGGTATATACAATTATGGACGGGCTGCCGAGTGCCGACACAGAGGTAGCCACAGCCGTGAACTACCGCACTGTACTGTGTCTGCTGCTAATATAGACTGGTTGATAAAGAGATAGTATACTACTAATATTATATATACTGGTGGTCAGGTCACTGGTCACTAGTCACACTGGCAGTGGCACTCCTGCAGCAAAAGTGTGCACTGTTTAATTTTAATATAATATTATGTACTCCTGGCTCCTGCTATAACCTATAACTGGCACTGCAGTAGTGCTCCCCAGTCTCCCCCACAATTATAAGCTGTGTGAGCTGAGCAGTCAGACAGATATATAATATATATAGATGATGCAGCACACTGGCCTGAGCCTGAGCAGTGCACACAGATATGGTATGTGACTGACTGAGTCACTGTGTGTATCGCTTTTTTCAGGCAGAGAACGGATATATTAAATAAACTGCACTGTGTGTCTGGTGGTCATTCACTATATAATATATTATGTACTCCTGGCTCCTGCTATAACCTATAACTGGCACTGCAGTAGTGCTCCCCAGTCTCCCCCACAATTATAAGCTGTGTGAGCTGAGCAGTCAGACAGATATATATAATATTATATATAGATAATAGATGATGCAGCACACTGGCCTGAGCCTGAGCAGTGCACACAGATATGGTATGTGACTGAGTCACTGTGTGCTGTGTATCGCTTTTCTCAGGCAGAGAACGGATTATAAATAAAACTGGTGGTCACTATCAGCAAAACTCTGCACTGTACTGAGTACTCCTAATGCTCCCCAAAATTAGTAAATCAAGTGTCTCTCTAATCTATTCTAAACGGAGAGGACGCCAGCCACGTCCTCTCCCTATCAATCTCAATGCACGTGTGAAAATGGCGGCGACGCGCGGCTCCTTATATAGAATCCGAGTCTCGCGATAGAATCCGAGCCTCGCGAGAATCCGACAGCGTCATGATGACGTTCGGGCGCGCTCGGGTTAACCGAGCAAGGCGGGAAGATCCGAGTCGCTCGGACCCGTGAAAAAAAACATGAAGTTCTGGCGGGTTCGGATTCAGAGAAACCGAACCCGCTCATCTCTAGTGTCAACTGACCGTTTTCTTGGAAGTGGTAGGGAAAATGCAGGCGTGTCCCAGCAAGTTCCGTGACCGGACAAGCTGAAGTGATCGCAAGGGCTGAGTAAGTTCAGACCTACTCAGAAACTGCAGAGAGAGTTAGATTTGGGTGGAGTTATATTGTTTCTGTGCGGGGTAGATACTGGCTGCTTTATTTTTACACTGCAATTTAGATTTCAGTTTGAACACAACCCACCCAAATCTAACTCTCTCTGCACATGTTACATCTGCCCCCGCTGCAGCGCACATGGTTTTGCCCAACTGCTAAAAAAATTTGCTGCTGCAATTAACTCTGAATTACCCCCATGGTTTTGCCCAACTGCTAACAAATTTGCTGCTGCGATCAACTCTGAATTACCCCCATTATCTGACCACAATCAGGGCTTGGAATCGTACTACACTGTGTGTCTCCTCATGACATATAGGGGGTAATTCAGACCTGATCGCTAAGCTGCGTTTACGTGCAGCGGGCAATCAGATCTAAACTGCACATGCGTATGCACCGCAATGCACAGGCGCATTGCACAGATACAAAGCAGATCGCTGCTCAGCGATGGGTTTGTGCGAAGAATCCATTCGCACTGGCATTCGCAAGGAGATTGACAGGAAGAAGGCGTTTGTGGGTGGCAACTGACTGTTTTCTGTGAGTGTTTGGTAAAATGCAGGCGTGTCCATGCATTTGCAGGGAAGCTTCCTGATGTCAATTCCGGACCCGGACTGGCTGAAGTGTTCGCAGCGGCTGAGTAAGTCCTGGGCTACTCAGAGACTGCACAAGATTTGTTTGTACAGCTATGCTACACATCATACTTTCCTACCTGAACCCTCTCAATGGGGATCATTCCGAGTTGTTCGCTACTTCGCTCGTTGCCTATTTTCGCTATACAGCGATTAGTCGCTAACTGTGCATGGTATGCAGAGCGCATGCGCTTAGTTATTTTACTAAAAACGTGGCTGTTTTGCTGTAGCATCTGCGGCGCTTTTCAGTCACACTGGTGTTCGGTAAATGATTGACAGGAAAGGGGCGTTTCTGGGCTGCAACTCAGCGTTTTCCTGGCGTTCGCTAAAAAACGCAGGCGTCTCAGGGAAAAACGCGGGAGTGTCTGGAGAAACGGCGGAGTGGCTGGCCGAACGCAGGGCGTGTTTGTGACGTCAAACCAGGAACGAAACGGCCTGAGCTGATCGCAGTGTAGGAGTAAGTCTGGAGCTACTCAGAAACTGCTAAGAATTTTCTATTCGCAATTCTGCTAATCTTTCGTTCGCTATTCTGCTAAGATAAGATACACTCCCAGAGGGCGGCCGCCTAGTGGGGGTCATTCCGAGTTGTTCGCTCGCAAGTGAATTTTAGCAGATTTGCTCATGCTAAGCCGCCGCCTACTGGGAGTGAATCTTAGCATCTTAAAATTGCGAACGATGTATTCGCAATATTGCGATTACACACCTCGTAGCAGTTTCTGAGTTGCTTCAGACTTACTCGGCATCTGCGATCATTTCACTGCTTGTCGTTCCTGGTTTGACGTCACAAACACACCCAGCGTTCGCCCAGACACTCCCCCGTTTCTCCAGCCACTCCTGCGTTTTTTCGGGAAACGGTAGCGTTTTTTCCCACACGCCCATAAAACGGCCTGTTTCCGCCCAGTAACACCCATTTCCTGTCAATCACATTACGATCGCCAGAACGATGAAAATGCCGTGAGTAAAATTCCTAAGTGCATAGCAAATTTACTTGGCGCAGTCGCAGTGCGGACATTGCGCATGCGCATTAAGCGGAAAATCGCTGCGATGCGAAGATTTTTACCGAGCGAACAACTCGGAATGACCCCCAGTGTGTGCAATTCTGCTAAAATCAGCTAGCGAGCGAACAACTCGGAATGAGGGCCAATGAGGGAGAAAATAAATGCTCTGTTCCTGGACTTTCCTGGTAATGTATGATTGCCATCACCTGTGGTGAAACACCTTTCTTATCAATTAACTAGCTCACCACAGGTGATGGCAATCATACATTACCAGGAAAGTCCAGGAACAGAGCATTTTCTCCCTCATGGAGAGGGTCAGGTAGGCAAGTATGCTACACATGCGTTTGCACACTTGCAAAGATAAAGTACATTCCACCACGGGGCGTGGCTTGGCTGGCAAGAGGAGAAGACGTGCAGTGTCCCAGCTCTCCCCACACGGCACACATTAAGACCCCTAACCTTCCAAATACGCACTCCTAACTAGCAAGAAGACACATAGGGAGCCCCCCTTACCATGCCGCTAACTCCTGGGGAACCCGCGGAGTCGGGGAGCGCTTTTAAGCGCTCCTGCGGACTGCGGCCTACCCCCCCAAACAGAAGCCGGGGCCTGGAGTAGAGACGACGACCGACGGCACCCGCCCGCCATCCATCCGCTACACACAAGCTCCCTGCTGAGATCGGGTTACCCTCCCTGCACCTACTGAGACCCGCCGGCGGGACGAGGAGACGGACCTCCAGCGGTGAGTGCACTCCGTAGCTGGAGCCCGTCCTGCGACCGCTGCGCCGGCTGTCCGCACTGATCCGCCCGGACACTCGCGGGCTGGCTGCCCCCCCTTCTGCGGCTCCGAGACGAGGCGGCTTGTCACGCCCGGCTGCTTCGGAGCGGGGACAAGCTGACCCCTCACCCCACACGCTCTATAGATTTTAGAGCCCACTGCACTCCCGGACACCCGGCCTTTGAAGACTCCGGCCGAGGATTGCTGTCCCATCTGGCGCAGCACCCCCCACACGAAAATATACTCCTCTCTCATATATTCTTATATAGGGGCTAAAGAGGCCCAAACGTCCCTCTGCTCCTGAGACTAGATTGCGGTGACAAGGAGGGCTCCATCACCCTCCTGCAGACCGAGGCCTAGTTCCCCTTCTGAATCCGGGGACTCGATTTTTACATAACACCCAGCAGGCACCGGTACTCACCAAGCTACAGGCTCTGTACTGCAGCTCACCTCGAGGACTCCCCCTAGTGGGGTAATTTACTGAAGAAATATATTTCTGCTCAACTGAGAGATATTATATGACCGCATTTCAACCTCTCAGATCCTACAATGCTTTGAGATATACATCTAAACCGGCTGCTCTGGCCACTGACGCCGTAATGTGCCGCTGATGCCAACCCACAGGGAGCCATACCGCTGAAGGCACTCTTATGCTAATCATGTGATCATATCTCACCTCGTCAACTCGAACCCGGGAAATTAAGCAACCCGATGCTGACTGAGTGATGTCCAAGAACAAGAAATCTTCCCAGAAGACCGGCAACCGACTCCTCGGGGGAACATGTCGCAACCTGCAATGAGGCCCTTCTTACAACCTACATCGCCCGCTCCATCTGATAACCCTCCTGCAGCAATCTCCCCTATTCTCCCGCCAGCTCCCCACCCGTCTTCTCCAAATGCAGATGCACCACATGCTCGCCCCTCGGGTGGCAAAGATCTGCAAGATATATTAGCGTATATGAAGACTCTACCCACTAAACAACCTAAACAAGACTTACAAGACACAGTGAGGTGAGAACTGGCTGCCATGAGGCAGGATATTTCCCACATCTCTGACCGGGTTTCGAGCTTGGAAGATCATCAAACTTCCTCTGACACTTTTCTAAAGTCATTGACGACTGTCATTGAAACCCAATCATCGGAGATTCGCTCCCTACAGCTGCGGTTGACAGATTTGGACAACAGAGGGAGGAGAAACAATTTTCGCGTACGTGGCCTACCGGAAGAAGTTCCTCCAACAGGCTTGATCGATGCCCTAACGAAGATCTTTAACGAGATCCTAGGTAACGACCCTAATGATACCATCACCTTCGATAGGGCCCACCGCGCCTTGAAACCAAGGGGCCTCCCCGCAGATAGACCACGCGATGTCATATGCAGGTTGCATTATTTCTCCCAAAAAGAAAACATCATGCGCAAAGTGCGCCAACTTGATGAAGTGGACTTCAATGGTTCCGTGATACAAATTTACCAAGATTTGTCCTGGCACACATTACAACAACGAAAAGCCCTCAAGCCCCTGACGGAAGAATTCCGCAAGCGTCAATTGAAATATCGGTGGGGCTTTCCCTTCAGCCTCCAGGTCTCTTCATCCGGGAAAACCTACACCCTCAATTCCCACTCAGATCTCCCAGAGTTCTGCACGGGACTTGGCATACCAAAACCTGATCTACGCGATTGGGACTTCCCTATTCCAGAGCTGCCATCTTTCCAACCCCTGGACACAGGACCACCTTGGCAGGTGGTACGAAAAGCTGGAGGGAAAGGCACAATCAGATCCCCTCTCAACAAGGATTCGCAAGTTACCTGACCGATTATCTGGGCCCCTTGTTTGTCCTAGTCCTACTTCCGGTATCTCTACAGGTTACAGCGTGACGCTATTCTTGGTTTGTAGCGTGATATCATTCCACGCCTCTGGGGAACCTCCGTGTGAACCTCTGCTGTTGCCGAGGTCCTGGCCTTATCCTCCCTGATGCGTAATGGGTCATTGATTATTACTAACTCTTGTGCTATTATTGCGAGATTTCTTATATTTTTCACTATTCGAAGATTTCCTTCTGTTGATGAGGTTTAAGGTTTATCACATATTTACACTCAGTTCTGTTTATATATGTATACTGTTTACTACAATGTCTTATCTCATTATCGCATTGCCTTTGGCGGTGGCTCCCTTATCCGCCCCATACCTGCCTCTGGCTGTTTGGCCTCTTGGGTGCCAGATCCTTAGACGGATCGGTTACCCCAATGCGGGTTTTTTCTTAATGTTGTTTAAATGTTATTATAGTTTTTTCTTCATGCTCTGTTCCTCTCTTTTTCCTCCCTACTTCTCTTTTTCTCCTTTCACTGACCATTCTGAACTCAACATATTCCATCACAACACATATCTCCTATGACGTCCACCGGCAAAATTAAAATCACTTCGATCAACGCGAAGGGACTCAAAATTCCGGAGAAAAGATCTTCTCTTTTGAGGTCCCTCTGGGCTGATAGAGTGGATGTTGCAATGGTCCAAGAGACGCATTTTAAAATTTCAGCTAAAAATCCTCCCCTGACCAATTACCGCTACCCTCAGGCTTTTTACAATAACAACCCAGATTCAAAATCGAAGGGCGTAGCGATAGTGTTTTCCAGGACCCTCCAGCTGTCAGACATCTCAGTCCATAAATTGGTCCCTGGTCGTCTCCTGATGGTACGTTGTAAAATATGCACCTGTCCATACACATTTATTGCACTCTACGCCCCAAATAAGGATCAGGTCCCATTTTTCCGCAATACATTCTTCCAAATGGAACCACTCCTATCTCGGGTGGTTGTTCTTGGAGGTGATCTGAACTGGATAATGGATCCATCACTAGACTCGTCTTCTAATGCCCCCCGGACCTCCCAACGCCAATACCGGCAGGTTAGGAGACTGTTTCACGACCTCCAACTGGCTGACTCCTGGCGGGTTCTTCACCCCTTAAATAGGGACTACTCCTTCTATTCCCCCCCACACAATGCCTATTCACGCCTCGATTATTTATTTCTGAGTCACAGGCACCTCCCCTTATTAATAGACTCCTCCATCGGCTCGATAACCTGGTCTGATCATGCCCCAGTACACATGACGCTTTCGACCCCCCAGAATACCCCAGGTCAATGGACCTGGCGCCTCAACGAGTCACTGCTGCAAGATCAATATTGCAGCGGTGAAATAGAAAAAGCTCTGGCTGAGTTCTTCTCCATAAATGACACCGATGATGTCTCAAAAATCACCCTATGGGAGGCACATAAATGCACCATACGAGGTAAACTCATACAGTTGAGGACATTTATGAAGAAGCAGAAATCAGCACTAATTACTAAATTACTAAACCAACTACATCGTCTCGAGTCCCTGCATAAATTGACCCTGTCGGAAACTGACTACCTAGAATTACTAGATACACGGGCCCAACTAAAGAAATCTCTTACTGATAGTATCCAACTCTCTGTCCGAAAATGTAATTCTAAATACTACCAATGGGGCAATAAACCTGGGCGCCTTTTGGCCCAGGCTCTCAAGGTTCAGCGCTCCTCCTTATACATTAATAATGTAAAAGATCTCGGGAATACCCTCCGATTCAAAACCCCAGAAATAGCGGCAAGCTTCAAACAGTACTACTCCCTTCTCTATAACCTAGAAAATCGATCGGGCGATACCGCTCCCCCATACGATTTTTTACAGGCAAAGGCGTATCTAGAAAGGGTGTCTTACCCCGTCCTGCTTCCTTTGGACAGGGAAGCATTAGAACTACCCTTTACCCAACAAGAATTGGAGACTGCCCTGACCATGACACCGTCTGGCAAGAGCCCAGGACCAGATGGCTTCACCATCACCTATTATAAACAATTCAGAGATCTCACATCCCCTTACCTTCTCCAAGCCCTCAATTCAATATCCGCAAACACCCATTTCTCTAACCAATCCTTAGAAGCACACATCTCCGTTCTGCCCAAGCCCGGTAAGGATCCCTCGGTATGCTCCAGCTATAGACCCATATCTCTCCTAAACGTCGATGTCAAGCTCTTCGCAAAATTAATGGCAAACAGACTGAACGCATTCCTGCCTTCCCTAATCCACAACGACCAGGTGGGGTTTGTCCCAGGCCGCGAGGCTAAGGATAACACAACTAAGTTACTGAGCCTGATTCATATTGCATCCCAAGGTGGCCCACCCACAGTGTTGTTGTCCACTGATGCTGAAAAAGCTTTCGATAGGGTCGGTTGGGGCTTTATGAGGTCCGTGCTGGAGCATATTGGACTGGGTCCCCGGATGCTTGATAGGATCATGGGTCTTTATAGATCTCCCACAGCACGGGTCTGAGTGAACGGATCTCTGTCAGAATCCTTCCCCATTAGCAATGGGACACGACAGGGTTGCCAATTATCTTCTCTTCTCTTTGTCCTCTGTATCGAAGGTTTCGCTAGAGCTATTAGGGCCAATGATAACATCAAGGGCTTGACGATTGGTGATACGGAGCACAAACTTTCCCTGTTTGCGGACGATCTACTAGCCACAATAACGCACACGATCTCCTCCCTCCCCCACTTTATGCGAGAGCTATCCCACTTCGGATCACTCTCCAACTTCAAGATCAACATGTCCAAATCATGTGCCTTGAACATCTCCTCCCCCCCCGACACTGTAGCTAAACTTAGACAAACTTTCCCCTTTACTTGGAACGCTTCTCATTTGTCTTACCTGGGAATACAACTGCCAAACGACCTATCTCATTTATACACCTTAAACTTTACCCCCCTTATCCGAACACTCAGGGCTGATTATAGCAGATGGTACCTCAAACCACTCTCTTGGCTGGGGAGGGTAAATGTTGTAAAGATGAATACTCTCCCCAAACTACTCTACAAACTACAGACCCTCCCCATACAGATCCCAGACTCCTGGTTCAGATCCATCCAACTGTTAATACAACAATTCATCTGGTCTCGGAGACGGCCAAGAATAAGCCGATCCATTATGACCCGCTCTACCCGAAGTGGTGGTTTCCAACTACCTGACATCAGAGGATACTATTGGGCAATATTGCTCAACAGGGTTCTGGACTGGACGAGGAGTCGAGACACAAAGCAATGGGTGGCTATAGAGGGACTATACATGCAACAATTCCCGGAGATTTTTCCCTGGCTCCCCTCCCTGCCCAAACCCCCCTCCCCCCACCCAACTATTACGGCGACCCTCTCCTTCTGGAAAAAGGCACGCCGCTGGCCCTTCCTCTCCTCTGATTTTGGCCCACTGACCTCTTTTCTAGCTAACCCCGACTTCCAGCCCGGCCTAACACCCTCACACTTTCGTGACTGGGCCCTTGAAGGCCTCTTTAGAGTGGGTCAGATGGCAGTTTCCTCAGGAGTTAAACAATTTTCAGAAATACGATCCAAATGGGAAATCCCGCAACATGACTTTTGGAAGTATCTACAACTTAGACATTTTTTGCACTCTGAGCGTAGATATCTCTGGGCCTCACGAGAGTTAACCCAGTTCGAGAGGATGTGCGTCACCACGTGCCCCCCCCCCCAGCACACTATCTCCTCACTTTATAGATTACTGCAGACCCCAAATGCCCAGAAGCCCATGCCCTTCCAGCTGGCTTGGGAGAGACCTTGGGATTCCTCTAACAGACAAAGACTGGCAGTTGATATTCCTCAAATCCCACACAAGCTCAGTCTGCATACAAGTCAGGGAAACTCAATATAAACTCTTGATGAGATGGTACAGACACCCCTCCCTCCTCCACTTCATGTATCCTGGAGTGACGGACAGGTGTTGGAGGTGTCTCAGCGCCACAGGCTCCTTGGTGCATATATGGTGGAACTGTCCCCTACTAAAGCCATTCTGGAGGGACGTTGTATCCATCTCTCAAGACATACTTCACACTCCAGTCCCCACAGACCCAGCCTTCTGGTTACTATCCCACTCCTCAATCTCACTGGCTCAGCATAAAACATCGCTACTTCGACACCTGTCTAATGCAGCAAGGGCAGTCATCCCCACACTATGGAGATCTCAACTCCCACCCACTGGGAAACTATGGTTTAACAGAATTAGTTACTACATAAATATGGAAAACATCCTCCTGGTATCCAGAGATAAACTCTCGGAGTTTATGACTATATGGATGCCCTGGATAGAGTATATGTCTTCTAAAGATTATAAGGACTATGTCTATGCTGTCAAATGATTTAACCACGCAATTGATCAAATAGACAGATTGTACCACCCCCACCCCCCACCCCCCATTTGATAGTTACCCCCAGTCTGGTCACACATTGCTCTCCCTCTTCTATTCCTCTCATTTCATTCCTCTCTCTCTTCTATAACCTCTCCACAATGCTATTAAAGTTGTTACGATTGCATTATAGTATAGATTGCTGCCGAAAGGACATCAGATGGATGTTACTGAAACACCTACTAATGCTAGTGCCTACATTGACCCCCAGCGATGGGGACGATACGCTACTCTACTCTTTACGGCTATGATGTATTACAGTGACGTGCGGTGAGGTCACAGGTTGGGGAGGCACTGACAGCTAACAAGCCCCCCCCCCCCCCCCCCCGAAAAAAAAAAAAAAAGTGTGGTCCCCCAACACATCAGGAAAACCAGCACTAGGCAGAACCAGCCAGGGGGAGTAATGCCATAGCAGGGGAGACACTCAGTGTGGGGTCCCCCTGCCATAACATTAATCTGCCCCCCAGCCAGTCAGCCCAGGGTTGGAATTCCTCGGAAAGTGGGAACCCCAAAAAATAAAAATGGGGTCCCCCCTCCTGAGCAATAACCAGCACTGGGCTGATAGCCCAGTGCTATGCCCCGCACCCCTGGTGGCGGTGGGTGCGGGGTTCATTGTGTGTTAATATTGTTCTTTACAGGTGGCCTACAGGAGAACCACAAGTGCCAGCATGCCCGGACATAAAGGGCCTGCTGGCACCTGTAGTCCACCTGCAAAGAATAGTAATATTGTTCTTTACAGGTAGCCTACAGGTCCCAGCAAGCCTGCCCCAGCATGCTGGCACTTGGAGAACCACAAGTGCCAGCATGCCCGGACATAAAGGGCCCGCTGGCACCTGTAGTCCACCTGTAAAGAAAATATTAAAATAAAACTCCACACGTCTTGAAAAGAAGCTTTATTAATCTGGGTCTTCACCTGGGGGCGGCGGCCTTTAAGCTCTTTTGCGTGGCCGCCGCCTTCCCAGGGCTTCCAGCGTCTTCACCTGGGGGGGCGCCACCCCCCCAGGGCTTCCAGCGTCTTCACCTGGTGGGCGGCGGCTGCTAAGCTCTTTTGCATAGCCGCCGCCCAGCCAGGACTTCCGGCCGTCTTCTTTCTTCAGGAGCTCTTCACTGCTCCTCCTCCGCCGTCGGACTGACTCTCCTCCGCCTCGCGCTGACTTATATAAGTCAGCCGGGGGGCGGGGCGATGACGCGGCGAGCCGTGATTGGCTCGCGGCGGCCATCTTGAATTTCAAAAATGACGCTGAGGCGCCATTTTTGAAACTGGAACCGCTCCACTGCCAAACTCTGCAGGATCAAGGTAATTTTCCGCCGCCACAACCCGCCGCCTGCTCCACCGCCGCATCCCGCCGCCCGGACCATCGCCGGATCCAGCCGCCCGCACCTCCTCCACCAGCGTCGCCCGCACAGTGATTGACAGCGGATCCTATGACGGATCCGCTGGCCAATCACTGTGGCCTCACTGAAAGGGACGTGCTTTCATAGGTTGAAAGCACGTCCCTGTAGGAAAGCGGCACCACTAATGGTGCCGCTTTCCCATATATTTTCAATGGGCTTTTACAGCCCATGGCTAGTCCCCGCCCGTGCCCGCCCCCCGCTCCCCATACTTTCCCCAGTGACAACGGGAGGCACCACGATCGGTGCCTCCCAAGCACATAAAGAGAGGAGCAATGTAAAGAATAATATTAAGAAGATACATATGACACAGAATATGTGTCATATGCATCTTCTTTGTATTATCTTAATCATTAATGACAGGGGAGGCACTGCCTCCCCTGCCTCCCCTGACTGCACGTCCCTGATGTATTAGACCCTCATTTCATTCTTCTTTTGTCGAAATGTGATGCAATCCTTGTATTGTTATACTGTTCTAAATAAAAACAGATTACACAAAAAAAGTACATTCCACTATGAGGGTAATTTCAAGTTGATCGCAGAAGGAAAATTTTTAGCAGTTGGGCAAAACCATGTGCACTGCAGGGGAGGCAGATATAACATGTGCAGAGAGAGATAGATTTGGGTGTGGTGAGTTCAATCTGCAATCTAAATTGCAGTGTAAAAATAAAGCAGCCAGTATTTACCCTGCACAGAAACAAAATAACCCACCCAAATCTAACTCTCTCTGCAAATGTTATATCTGCCCCCCCCCCCCCCCCCTGCAGTGCACATGGTTTTGCCCAACTGCTAAAAAAATTCCTGCTGTGATCAACTTGGAATTACCCCTATGAGCGGCGACTATGCGAATGCAGGACTGCAAAAAAAAACCTTAGTCCTTCTGTGCTTCTGTGCTAATACCTGTGAAAGCATTAAGGTGGACAATGCTCATTGATTCTAGCACCAGGGATTCAACTTGTCATTAACAGGTGTACCCTAAAGGAGATGTGAACGTTATATTGTTTGACACAAGCATTTATCAATAAGCCCTTTTATGCACATCAAAAGGACTGGATCCAGCTGAATTAAGGAATTTATAAACAAATAGTGATTATAACCACTCCTTATTCATTATAGGAGCTATAGTTTTTTATTGCCACTACAGAGTAATATTGTATGTCATTTTTACTGTGTGTGTGTGTGTGTATTTTAAACTGTGTAATTTTTATGGAAATTTATTGATATAATAAACTGCTAATGCACTCTCTTCATAAATAAATCTTATTATATTTTTTATTTTATTATCACATATACTGTGTGTATGTATTATATATGTGTATATGTGTGTGTATATATATATATATATATATAGTGTTCACAGAAGATTTTAATCCTGTGCGGCCAATTTATCACGATCCACATCTAATACCCCTTTCACACCGCAGCTTGTACCCGGTAATTTGCCGTTTTTACTGGCTTCCTAAACGGTTCGAGCTGCGATGTGAAAGGGTCACCTTCAATTTACCGTTTACAAAGTACCGGTATTTTGAAACGGTAAAAAAGCAGGGTCCTACCCGTTTCAGACCCGTTTAATTGTGCAGTGTGAAAGGGTCTGAAACGGTATTTGCAAGCCCCAGAAGGTGATAGGCTGTCTCCATGTGTGATCTCACCAGGCAGAAGCAGGAAATAAACATTTAAAATGACAACCACAGTTTTGTATGGGTGAAACGGGTTCAGTGTGAAAGGTAACAAAACGGTAATGAAATGGTAATATACTGGTTACAACATGTGATGTGAAGGGGTTTAACTGCTCAGACCCGTTTTAAGAACCGTTTCAAAAGCAGGTTTTGCGATGTGAAAGCAGCATGAGGGTGTGATGTGAGAAAATCGACCCAATTCTCAATGCGATTATTGATTACATTGCATGGATGTATCAATAATTGCATACAGATATTGAGCTTGTGAGAAAGCTCTGCCTCTGTGGTGCCACTCCGCAGACATACAATATAAGAGGAAGTTTGTATTAAAAATAACCTGAGTATGAGCTGTGCATGTACCCCCAACACTGAAATCACCACTACCAATGGGCAAACCCTCTCCCGTTGCGACGACCCAACCCTTCCCCCGCACAGAGACTCCCACACAGCTCAAACTCGCCAGAGGCAGGTACCAGTGATCAGTGCTCCTGGAGGGCTGCCGGTCATCGGTGCTCCCTGCTGCTGTGACCTCCAGTGCTGTAAAGTGAGCTTTCACTTTTCAACATCACTTTAGTGCACCAGTGGTCCCAGGAGCAGCAGGGATCCCCGATGTCCAGCAGTCCATACCGGAGCACCGATCACAGGTCCCTGGGTTGGTGAGTATGAAAAATATAATTTTTTACTTTTTTTTTTTTTACACAGTGATGAGCTTGGACACACAAAGATTATCGCACTGCCGGGTACCTGCACAGCTTTCTCTGCTGGTGGGCAGAGAAAGCTGTGCAGAAGTACAGGATCCACAAGCGAGCCCTGTGATTACACTATCTGAAGATAACATAATTATCACTGGCCTCACTATGATAATTATTTTTTTTTCAAGTAAATATGGTCAGATCGCATTTCCCATTATAAGTATGCACATAGTGCAAAGTAAAATTCCCTATATCTAAGAAGTTCATTAATCTGAGGACCAATAAAAACACTTTTATTTATTTTAGCATCACTTAATCTGGGACATTTTGAAGTGAGGCACTTGAGGTATGGAGGGAGGTGGAGTGTTCGTGGTCCATCTCCTCTTCTCCAGCCTGATCGCATCCCCTTCTTGTAAAATACCCGCGGCCGGCCGCAACCAACTCATTATTAATACAGGAGATGCCAGTGATGGCTGTGGGCCCCTTGATCAGGCTTGGACTGGCCCACAGGGAACAGGGGAAACCACCGGTGGGCCCCACTGCCTGGGGGCCCACCTCCTGCTCTAAGGATCAGGTTCCAGACTGTGCAGTTGAATTATACATCATACATATGTTACCTTATACTGGATTATGGTGCATTATCCATGGTGAATTGCTGTTATTCATCTGTTATTAATCTGGTACATTATCATGCATGCAGCATCTGAATTTACTGTATATATTTATGAAGGGGCCCAGACATTGCACTAACAGTTAGTCAAACCAATGACAGACCCTCCAACATGACCCGCCCCACTAGGTACAAAATGCTCTGTTTCTGGACTTCCCTCTTAATTTATGATTTCCATCACCTGTGTTGAACTAGTTAAATGATAAAGAAAGCTGTTTCTTCACAGGTGATGGCAATAATAAATTAAGAGGGAAGTCCAGAAACAGAGCATTTTGTACCTAGTGGGGCGGGTCATGTTGGAGGGTATGCAATGAGGTGGCAGGCCACACCCCCTCTGCGAACCGGACACACCCCTAAACATGGGCCCCTACCACTGCATCCCCCCGGTGGGCCCTACATGCCCCAGTCCGACACTGCCCTTAAATGCCATGGGCCCTGGAGCATTGCACCGGCTCCATCACTGGTAGTTCTGCCTCTGCGCGGACCCCCATGTTTTGACTTTGGTTCTAATTCATCTTTGTGTTTTGATTTTGGCAAAACCAACCTCAAGTGTTTTGATTTGGTTTTGGAATCCTTTAAAGTCACTAAACATTGATAACAATTTTGTTTATAAAATTGCTAAAGCTAAAATTATGTCATTCGGACCTGTTTACATGCAGTCTAAAACCCGAGTTTAGTTTTTAAATCTAAGTTCCGAACTGACAACAGACCCAAGATGGGCCTCAGTTCCAAAGTGATTCCGAACTGGGACACGATTCGACTTGGAACCCCTAAGTTCTGGTGTTTTCGTATTTCAGGAAAACCGAACCGCACATCACTAGTTCCTACCCAACATTCAATGCTGTTACTCAACCCTGTTATCTATAAATACAGTACATACCCATAGGCATGCGCAAGGGTGGTGCCTGGTGCACACAGGCACCCCCTAATGTCCGCCAACCCGATCTCACATGCCTGATGCACCGATCGCCATGCACCCTGTCAGGACTGCATTACTGACTGGACGACTGGGTTAATTAAGGGTGCCACTGCCACCGGCTTTAAAACTCCCGTCTCCACCTCAATGTACAAAAACAGCGTGATGTGACGTGATGACATCATGCTGCTCGCACACCCACCCGTCACACCCATCACACACACACCTCTCTCCTTCTATTCTATGCCAACGCCTGTCACTGATGAGGAGCAGCATGCAGCCAGCGTTCCTTTTAGGAAGACAAATTCAATACTGGCAGGCGGTCGACAGCAGCATTGACACATAACGCGTTTTTTCAGCAGCAGCAGTAACTAGTCTGCAGCTTGCAGGGGAAAGAGAGGGGGAGCCAGACCAGGCTGAGGACAAGCAGTGTAATTGCAGTGAGTGCCATCAGGGGTGTTTGTTTGGTGCACACCACAACATCTGACAATGCATCTGCATTATTAGGATTGGTACAAGGGTGGATATTTTATATTGCGTTGACCGTCAATAGATGGTGCTAGACACGCCCAAAATGCGGTGCTAGACACACCCCTTCAAAAGTGCACCGCCTAATAAAATGTGCTGCGCACGCCTATGTATGTACTGCAAATGTTTATATCCAAGTAACTGATTTCCATCACCTTGTTGTTGTTGTTTGTAATTAAGTATTTAAAGTAGAGATGTGCACCGGACATTTTTCGGGTTTTGTGTTTTGGTTTTGGATTCGGTTCCGCGGCCGTGTTTTGGATTCGGACGCGTTTTGGCAAAATTTACCTGAACATTTTTTGTCGGATTCGGGTGTGTTTTGGATTTGGGTGGGTTTTTTTTCAAAAACCCCTCAAAAACAGCTTAAATCATAGAATTTGGGGGTAATTTTGATCCTATAGTATTATTAACCTCAATAACCACAATTTCCACTCATTTCCAGTCTATTCTGAACACCTCACAATACTATTTTTAGTCCTAAAATTTGCACCGAGGTCGCTGGATGACTAAGCAAAGCGACCCAAGAGGGCGGCACAAACACCTGGCCCATCTAGGAGTGGCACTGCAGTGTCAGACAGGATGGCACTTAAAAAAATTGGCCCCAAACAGCACATGATGCAAAGAAAAGAGAAAAAGAGGTGCACTGTGGTCGCTGGACAGCTAAGCTAAGCGACACAAACACCTCAATATCACAGGAATTATTAGTTCTAATCAATGGTATTATTGGTCCAAATCACTGGAAGAAAATGACAAAATCACTGGAATTATTCGTTCTAATCAATGGTATTATTGGTCCAAATCACTGGAAGAAAATGTCAAAATCACTGGAATTATTTGTTCTTATCAATGGTATTATTGGTCCAAATCACTGGAAGAAAATGACAAAATCACTGGAATTATTCGTAAACATTTGTAGAAAGTCGCTGCTTTCTGATTACAGAAATGCTCAGATATTCCTGCAAATCCACAATCCCTTCCCAGAGAAAAAAGAAATTGAGAAACCGTTGTTTGAGAACGTTTGTTCTCTTTCCCTTACAAAGGAACAAACCACTTTCCAAGAACAAACAGAAAAAAGAAGAGAGCGCAAATAGACTAAAATTAATCCAGATTTAATGTAGCTAAAATATGCATATAAACCATACTTTAATCTAAACAATTGGCCAATAAATTTAAAACAGACTTAAAACATTAAAATATATTTCATTTCATAGGATCCTTAACACTCAAGTCCACATATGATTCCACTTGGATAGTACCCTGGTAAATACCAGAATGGATGTTACAAGTGTCCTTAATAGAGTCAATATAGAAAGTGTCTAAGAATGGCAAAAGACACGTATTTATATCCACCAATTGCGTTCTATTTAATACTTCATGTATCTATACCAGGGGTGGGGAACCTTTTTTCTACCGAGGGCCATTTGGATATTTATAAAATCCTTCGGGGGCCATACAAGTCTGCCCCCGCGCGTGCCAAAAATGGGTGTGGCCAGTTAAAATGGGACGTGATACACATATGCCCCCAATAGTGCAGTGCCAGATCCACAATTGCCCCCACAGTGCCAGGTATACAAATGCCCCCACAGTGCCAGGTACACAAATGCCCCCACAGTGCCAGGTATACAAATGCCCCTCACAGTGCCAGGTATAGAGATGTCCCCACAGTGCCAGGTATACAGATGTCCCCACAGTGCCAGGTATACAGATGCCCCCACAGTGCCAGGTATACAAATGCCCCTCACAGTGCCAGGTATACAGATGCCCCCACAGTACCAGGTATACAAATGCCCCCACAGTGCCAGGTTTACAAATGCCCCTCACAGTGCCAGGTATACAGATGCCCCCACAGTGCCAGGTATACAGATGCCCCCACAGTGCCAGGTATACAGATGCCCCCACAGTGCCAGGTATACAAATGCCCTTCACAGTGCCAGGTATACAGATGCCCCCACAGTGCCAGGTATACAGATGCCCCCCGTGCCACCCCCCCCCGTGCTGCTTACCGCTCCTTTCGGCGGGACACGGAGGAGAGCGCGGCTATGTTGGGCGGCGGCGTGTAAGACTTGAAACCAGCCGCCGGTTCGAGAGCCAATCAGAGCTCGCGGACCGGCAGCCGCGGCTCCTGATTGGCTGCCGGTCCTCGAGCTCTGATTGGCTCACGAACCGGCGGCTGGTTTCAAGTCCTACACGCCGCCGCTGCCGCCCAACAACAGCCGCGCTCTCCTCCGTGTGATGACAGCTGAGACACGCTGCCGCCGGACTGTGCGGCGGCGTGTCTCACTGAGAGGAGCGGGTGGGCCGGACCAAGCGGCTTCGCGGGCCTTATACGGCCCGCGGGCCGGAGGTTCCCTACCCCTGATCGATACCATGATCATGGTTACTGTTTCTTTTAAATAAGACGTTGAAACTGTCATACTATGTAACAAATGCACTGTTACTCCAAGTGGCTGTAAGTCAATTTATTAGATAGCAGGCTTTAACTCGTAGCACACCTAGAGCGTCTTCATCTGCCACTCTCTACCTTAATCACTTAGTGGTGTTCAGGGCAGTAATATTTTACCGCTTCCTTGTGTATTTAGATCCACGGCGCTGAGGCTAGACTCACCGCCTGGTGTGTCCAAAAGTAATTGAAGCTGCGGCGCCTGTGTTCACCGCTCAATGCCCGACTGGACCGCTGGCTCCAGGTGCGTGGTCGGCGGCCACGGTCCCCGCTTTGCAAAGGAGACCAATGCAGGTGGCTCCAGACCCACAGACCAAACTATCCAATGAAGTGGATGATATTGAAGATCGGTGGCTACCAAATTTGTGGAGAGTGTCTGGATCCCATAAGCAACCCTGACACGTTTCTCGACCGTCACACACTGGTCGTTTCTTCAGAGGGAAGGAATGATCCTATCCTGTCAAGTCTCCTTATTTAAAGAGACCTTGAAATGAAATCAGTGCAAATACCTGAGGATCCACCTGTTCCATTAGGTCTCAGGAAAACGTGTGCATACAGAGTTCTAGGTGTATCCCGATTCAGATACAGAACAACATAACCCAAAGATATATATATAAATCCTTACAACAGAGGTGGATTGTGCACTTTCCAAGAAGACTGGTGTTTTTGGGATTATGGAGACATAATGTTTTTGAATATAAATCCTAAAGTTTCTGAAATATTATGACAAAATGTTACTGTATTTCATAAGTACTCATTCCTAACTCTGCTAAGTACTGTTTGGTATACTGTATCTGGCTTCCATGAGGTAGTTGTCCATTATTTCAGCTTCCATTGACCTTTTTGAAAGCGGTAGAAGTTATTGATTCTTTTTTTTTTTTTCCCCTATTTGTAATTTTCTCCTGCATAGCCCAGTAAAATGTTGCAATGTTAAGTATTGACTTGTGCCTTCTTGGGGTCTACTTCTTCACCAAACCCGGCCAAATCTCATCCTAACCCTCTGTTCCACGTTCTCTATGTACCCCATCTGTGTCACCCATGTCTGTCTACCCCTCCCCTTTAGATTGCAAACTCTCATGAGCAGGGACCTCTTCCCTCATGTGCTTATATACTGTTGGTCACCAAAATGCTGCACTGCAATACTATATATACTGCTCACAAAAATGCCGCACAGATATGGAATGGATACTTGCAGTGACACAGAGCTGCAAGATACAGCAATGACCTACTGTGCTGTACTACTATAATTATTATATACTGGTGGTCCCCAGTCCCCACAATGCAGCACACTGATCAGATATTTGCAGCACACTGAGCACAGATGTGGAGCGTTTTCAGGCAGAGAACGTAGATATTTTCAGCACACTGAGCACAGATTATTTGCAGCACACTGAGCACAGATATTTGCAGCACACTGAGCACAGATTACGGAGCTTTTCAGGGAGAGAACGCTGCCACGTCATCTCCCTTCAATCTCCAATGCACGAGTGAAAATGGCGGCGACGCGCGGCTCCTTATATAGAATACGAATCTTGCGAGAATCCAATAGCTGGATGATGATGTTCGGGCGCGTTCTGGGTAACCGAGCAAGGCGGGAAGATCCGAGGCTGACTCGGACCCGTGTAAAATAGGTGAAGTTCGGGGGGGTTCGGATCCCGAGGAACCGAACCCGCTCATCTCTAATTTAAAGTAGCATGTTTCATCCACTATGAAATGCATGTAAATACATAATAATTGAATGCAGAACTAAAGCTCTAATAATATACTGTACATTATATCATTTTAAAACCCTTAATCTAGCCTTAGGACATAAATCTATCATTTCTGACTTCCTGTGTTGGTGGAATGGTACAATCACAACTTTTTCATGCATGAGGAACTTCTCCATGATCCGTCATTAGTTTCTTCCTCTATATTTTCCCAGTTCATCCAAATTCAAGGTCAGCCTTATCTTACTTTACTTTAATGTGGGCTCTTGGGGCAAGCAGTATTACTGGGAACAATATTTGGCTTAGGAAAGATAAAACCCTTATGTGAAAACAAGGAAATGAACATGGGAAACAAGTATCATAATTGGATTTTAATTACATAGGAATTATAATGACTTTTTTTTCCTTTTTCCCTTGGAAGACTTTGTAGGTTTCCTTTTCAGCTTCATAAAACATCATTTTCAATGGCATTATTATTAGATAATCTTTTGGTTCTATTCAACAATCTTATGACATCAACTAAAGTGATTTAGCATTGGAAAAATGTAATACATGTATGCATGCAGATCTTTGCAATGTTTTAAGATGTGCACAGATCAAAACATAATTGTGTAATTTTGGTGGAATTTCTAACATGATGGGGTATATTTACTAAGCTCCCGATTTTGACCGATTTGGTGTTTTTTCTTCAAAGTGTCATCTCGGGAATTTACTAAACTCAAATCTCGGCAGTGATGAGGGCATTCGTATTTTTTTGGAAGTCAAAGAAAAATCACGAATGAATACGCCATCGGTCAAACACCGCTGTTTAGGTATACAACTCGGTAATTTACTATGCATTCGTATTTGAAATCTCTACCGTGAAAGTGCATTGGTGGCCGTGAAAAAAAAGCGATTCATAAAAAAAGGCTGGAAAAAAATAGACCTGCTTTTGAGAAGCGTGTTTACATGTGTTTCCAATTCTACATTAATCACACCTGCATTTTTGGCCCTTTAAAAGGGACCCAAGCACATTTTTCAAATCTCTCACTCTGAAATGGCTGCTGCCGTGGTGTAGTACTGATTTCTTGTTTGCTGCGGGATACCTGAGACTGCTCCATGAGGCTACAATAAACCAGGGCCAGGAAACTGAACATGGTTAGCAGGTTGTCCAGGTGCCGTGGAGGCTGCGCAGGCCTCGTTTTTTTAGGGGGCGTTTAAACTTAAACGCATTGGCCGATGACCAGGTCATACAGATGTTCCGGCTAAATAGAAACAACATTTTCCGTCTGTATGACCTTGTCAAACTGGACCTAGACCCTGAGACAGCACGCTCTCGCTCTGTATCAGGCCTGCACAAACTCCTGGCTGTGTTGCACTTTATGGCTACTGCCAGCTTTCAGGCTGTGACTGGCGATGTAATTGGTATCTCACAGCCCACCTTTTCTAAATATTTAAATCAGGTGAGTTAAAACATACATACTCCTCTATGTCTAAGTGGTGCTTCTGTTATGTAATATAACACAGTATTGTATTTATTACAGGTCATGACACTCACCTTATATTTTGTAATGTCCACTCAGGTTTTGGATGCTTTGGATACACACATAGATGCCTCTATCTGCTTCCCTACCCAGGAGTCGCAGTGGCATGCAGTCAGGGTAGCTTTCTATGAGCTTGCTGGCATGCCCAACGTGCTGGGTGCATTCGATTGCACACACGTTGAGCTGAGACCACCTAGGGGCAGGCAATACATTTATACCAATAGACATCTGGCCCACTCCACTAATGTCCAGGTCGTTTGTGATGCAAATCTAAAAAAATATGAGTGTTGTTGTGGGTTACCCTGGCGGCTGCCATGATTCCTTCATCCTCAGTCAGTCATCCCTCTTTGATAAATTTGAGGCCGGACAAATGCCTGATGGATGGCTGCTGGGTATGTTCCAAGTTTGTTGTGTGTATGTGTGTTAACCTCAACATCGTCATTATGTAAGCTATTTTTTGCCTAAACCACATGTCCTAATGTTGGCTATATCTGTCTTTCAGGTGATGGGGGATATGGCTGGTTCTCTTTGCTTCTTACTCCATTGTCCCAACCTGATTCCCCTGCTGAACACAATTACAATAATGCACATAAGTCCACGCGGAATGTGATAGAAAAATGTTTTGGGGTGCTGAAATCTAGGTTTCGGTGTCTGGATAAGTCTGCAGGGCTTTTGTTGTATAGTCTCTCAAAGGTGACTAGGATTGTGTTCTGCTGTGACTAGGATTGTGTTCTGCTGCTGTTTTCTTCATAACATGTGTTTGTGCCAACATCTGCCAGATGTTAAGGAGGAGGAGGATGATGTTGGTGATGAAGAAAACAGTCAGCAAGTAGAGAAGATAGAAACATCTGGCGACAGTGTGAGTACAGATGTAGGGAGGCAGGTAAGGCAAGAACTGATTCTGCGTCATTTTACCGGTAAGTCTTAATTTTGCTTACTCAACATTGGCTAACACCAATCCTAAACAATATGTAGTTATGAATTATGTTTGTGATGCTGTATTGTTTCATGTTAGGCATGTTGTTTACAGTTAGTCACTAACATTTTCGTCTTACACTGTCAGTCAATAACAAGTTAAACATTGCACATATAGCGTTTGAGTCATTTATTACCTTAAACACTTGTTTTTGCTTGGGCACAATTCTATATTGTTGAAATATGGTTGCCAATACTGTATATACTGTTGCAGGGTTGCTAATTTCCTAGTTTTTTTTTTTGCTGGCTGCAGAGGATTGTGATGGCACATTGGGCCGTGTTCTGCTGGATCGTCTAACTGGGGAGGTAACTGGTATCTGGCTAGGTGTGGTTGTCCCTGAGCTTGAGCCTTGTTGCTGGGATGCCAACACATTTATGTTTTGGCTCAGGTTGTTGAGGATTGCTGTGAGTTGTGTGGTTGCGGCTGTGTTTTTGTAGATGATTCTGGACAGGGTTTCGGTGATTAATTGATTGTTCTGAATGATTTGAATGAGGGCTTGTTGATGGCGGTGTTGTTCGTCCATTATGCGCTGAAAACTTGCTATCAGTTGGCTGTTGTCTGCTCTCATCTGCTCCATGGTATTGACCACTCTGCCAAGTTGCACAATCATTCTGCCTGAGTTTCTACTGAGTCTAGGTAGATGATGGGGCAGACTGGAAAGATATTGACTGTGTGTGTTGAGACAGGCATAGTTTTGTGCCTGTTGTGTGGCCCAACTAGACCAAAACTCTGGTCCCATTTGTGGCTGGGGTGGTGTTGGGCTCAATTGGGGGGTGGGGGTTGTTTGGGGTGGTGGAGATATGTCAGACAGCGTGGCTGGATGGTTATTATCAATTGCTTGCAGGTGGAGTGTGAACGTTTGCTGCGTCAGTTTCCTGCTGGGTATCCTGGGGCATGATGTCTGGATCTGTATGGGGTTGAAGAGAGCCACAATTTAGTTACTGTTGGGCTTTTGGTTGGTTTCAGCTTTACGTCAACATGCATTTCTTCTTAATATGCATGTTGTAAATTATAAATAGAGTGTGGGCTAAACTTAAAATATTATTGTACATTATTTCAGAAACATGTGGCTTCTTAGGTACCCTACTCATTCCAACAATTTTTAAGGTAAATGTTGGACTATGAGCCTTACTTAATGGCCAAACACGTAGAACTATAAAAATTAAAAATTCCACCATTGACATATTATGTTTAAAGCTTCCTTTTGCCAAACAAACACAATACATTAAATGTGTTCAACAATACACTCATACATTGTTAAAGGCTGTCAGTCTTGCCCAGTAAACTTTTTCAATTATAGTGAAAAAACATATGTTTAAAAATATGGTTGGTAGAAGTGGGCACACCTATTTTGCGCATATTGTTAAGTTGAGATGTGAACCACGAAATAATGCTTATCATGGGGTCAAATTACTAAGATGGAAGTTGGATTTAAGATGGGATGTTGTCCATAACAACCAATCACATTGCAGGGATTATATTCGAGAAGGTGCTGTATTAATGTAACGTAGAATAGGATTGGTTGCTATGGGCAACATCACATGTTAAATAGAACTCCCATCTTAGTAACGTTACCCCCATGTGTTTGCTGGTGTGGATTAGTACAAGGATGAGTGTGTGCTTTTGGACATGTTTTTTGTGTGCAAAAACACTGTGTAAAATGCATTTTTTTTTATTTATTTTAAGTTTACTCACCAGACAGCTGAGGGGATTGTGGTTCCTCGCTTTGTGGACTGGCCAAAATGGCTTCTGGTGGCTGATCCAAAACAGTGGAGATGCGCCGTTGTGGTGGTGAGGATGCGGGGGTAGTTACCGCCTCAAGACGGCGTCTCTTGCTACCCATCTTCTGGAGACTGGCAGACCCCTGTGAATGTCGTCTTAGTGGAGTGTGGTGCGATGATGAAGTTCCTATGGGATAAAATAGACATAATTCTGTCTTTTTATGTGTTTACAGAATATGTGTATCCACAAAAATATTACCTGCATCGCCAGCATCCGCATCTCTTGGCAGTGTGGTTTGTGTCCTGGCTGTGCTGGCTCTCTTTCGTACTGTAGAAATATGAATTTGACCTTATGATCATTATATTGTGATTAGATATTTAATCAAAAACCATATTGTGATGTGGACATATGAAGAACATTATGAGAATTAAACAAAACTTTGGCTATGCTTTTCTGGCTGACTTCATTGGGTATGTCTACTTTAATTATGAACCAACTACACCAACCAATCCATACCCTAAGGTGCAGAATTAACAATATTATACAACTACAAAACCAACCGTGGATGCTTAACACAACAAGAATATCAGTCTGTAACCAAAAAATTTATTTCTAACAAAAATAACTCACAACAACCAAATACATTATTTAAAAAAAAAAAAAAAGATTCAGCGGCAATAATCACATCTTGCACACAAAGGCCTATCCACAACAACATACATTAACCATAAATACATTAACCAAAATGGAATAAACATTCACGAAAACACATGAGTCACACTTCATTTAAAGTACCACCCAAAAATGCCCCCCCCAAAAAACCAGAACAGAATAAATAGATGCAGCAAAAGGGCCAGGACAACTGCTAACTTCACAATACAAAGGTAAAAAACAGAACTATTTATGTACAAAACTACATCACCAATACATTAGAACAATGAACCAACTTACAAACACAAATATCTACAATACATTTCAGACAACTAAGGACAAAGCACATATGTTAAAAGAATATAAATATTGTACAACAAACTCACCATCCTGCCTTGGACGATCCGAATCCCGGACATTAGTCGCACCAACCACTTCTGTCGGAATAAGGGACCGCACAGGCTCCTCCCACTCCCGATACGACGCTCTGAAGGGATGGCCTGTTTGTCTGTCTGACTTTGCCTCCATGGCCATCTTAGCCTTGACACGGCGCTTGATGTCGTAGAATCGCTTACGACACGTGTCCTCGGTCCTCCTCACCACACCCTCACTGTTAACTGCCGCTACTACCTTCCCCCACAGAACACTCTTCCTGCATGAAGAAACCTTGGCGGCATCAGGCCCAAACAGCTGATGATGATGGGTCATCAGCTCCCGCACCAATGCAACATTCTCTGCATAGCTGAACTTCACATTGCGCCCCATCTTTGTAGTGGTGCGTGGCTGCGGAGCCACAGCACCATCACTGTCACTCTCACTCGAGGCCGTAACACCAACCTCCCCCTCCTCCTCCCCCTCACTAATCTCCTCCACCTCACTCACCTCCTCTCTCTCACTCACCTCCTCCACCTCACTCATCTCTGACTGGGACATATTCCGGACAAACAACAAATAACACTGATAAAAATAAAGCACAAAACACACTTCTCCACTACCACTACACACCACACACCAACACACACACACACACACACACACACACACACACACACACACACACACACACACACACTCACAAACAATGACAGTAGACTGAAAAAAAATTACAAAGACAAAAAACTAAACAAACTTTTAAATAACTACACAAGTATGACAAAACTACTTACATACACAGTACAGCACTCAGCAATCGCAAAAAAACACCACAAATCCTCTAAAAACTCCAAACAACTCTCCAACACCAAACACCACTTCCTCTCACCTCTCCACTAGCTAAACCCACGAGGTTCGGTCGGTTTGGGGCGGTTTTATAGTAATGAGCACAGACACTCCTCCATCAGAAAACAAACCAATCACGGACGAGTGACAAAAACGAAAGTTAGAAAAAAATTGCGGCCGGGAACAGAAAAACACTGCCGTACCATTCAAATGACGAATTCGTTAAAAAAAACACAACACGGACGCAAAAACACAAAATCGCCCGCATTCTACCTTTGAAAAACACGAATGACATCGACATCGAAAAATTAAAATAATCAAAATACGACAGCATAGTAAATGAGGCGTAAAAAATTCAAAAAGTTGCAAATTCACACGTTCGATGCCAATCGTGATTCATCTCCCACCAAATCGACATAAATACGAATTTTATTAAATATACCCCAATGACTATAAAAATTAGGAGGCTGACACAGAATTTAAAGTACACCTGTTTGTGGAGTGTATCCTGTGTTTACAAGTACGGCAATGGATAGTCATATATAGACTAGAGATGTGCGGCGGGCACTTTTCGTGTTTTGGGTTTGGTTCTGGTTCCATTCTCGTGTTTTGGATCTGTATTGGTTTTGCCAAAACCACCCTTTCGTGTTTTGGCTTTGGATCTGGATGATTTTTTTAAAAAACCATAAAAACACCTAAAATCACAGAATTTGGGGGTAATTTTGACCCTACGGTATTATTAACCTCAATAACATTAATTTCCACTCATTTTCAGTCTATTCTGAACACCTCACACCTCACAATATTGTTTTTAGGCCAAAAGGTTGCACTGAGGTGGCTGTATGACTAAGCTAAGCGACAAAAGTGTGCGGCACAAACACCTGGCCCATCTAGGAGTGGCACTGCAGTGGCAGATAGGATGGCACTAAAAAAAAAAATATTCCCCTAACAGCACATCATGCAAAGAAGTAAAAGAGGTGCAATGAGGTAGCTGTATGGCTAAGCTAAGCGACACAAGTGTGCGTCACAAACACCTGGCCCATCTAGGGTTGGCACTGCAGTCCCACTGCACTAATAGCGGATACTGGATGCACGTCTAATACCAACATAGTTGTCAAAGCCTCAGTTATCCACTTTGCAACAGATGACTGCTGTCATATTTCATCTTCCTCACAAAGGACTGTTGGACAGTCATTTGCTTAGTCAAAGTAGTACAAGTGGACTTCCACCTTCCCCTCTGGGATGACGATTGACTCCCAGCAGCAACAACAGCAGCAGCAGCAGTAGGAGGAAGTGGTTCTTGATTTTTTACTATTTAACCTACAAATTTTTGTTCTGCTTTATTTTTCTGGAGTTATATAAAAAAAAATAGAGATGTGCACCGGAAATTTTTCGGGTTTTGTGTTTTGGTTTTGGATTCGGTTCCGTGGCCGTGTTTTGGATTCGGACGCATTTTGGCAAAACCTCCCTGAAATTTGTTTGTCGGATTCGGGTGTGTTTTGGATTCGGGTGGTTTTTTTTTTTCAAAAACCCCTCAAAAACAACTTAAATCATAGAATTTGGGGGTAAAATTGATCCTATAGTATTATTAACCTCAATAACCACAATTTCCAATCATTTCCAGTCTATTCTGAACACCTCACAATACTATTTTTAGTCCTAAAATTTGCACCGAGGTCGCTGGATGACTAAGCTAAGCGACCCAAGTAGGCGGCACAAACACCTGGCCCATCTAGGAGTGGCACTGCAGTGTCAGACAGGATGGCACTTAAAAAAATAGTCCCCAAACAGCACATGATGCAAAGATAAATAAAAAAAAAGAGGTGCAAGATGGAATTGTCCTTGGGCCCTCCCACCCACCCTTTGTCACGATCCGGGTATCTGGACGCCATTACTTACCCTTCAGATGCCTCCTAAGGCTGGCTCAGCGTTCCAGGACCGGATCCCGCTGTTCCTGAGTTTCCACATGCAGAATGTCAGAGTGGTGATTTCATCAGCCGCGGCCTCCGCTGTGCCCGCGTGGTTAAATGTGCGCTTGTCAGTCTGGCGTCTCCTGTCTCCTGTGGCCGGCGTCGCCATTACTGTTTCAATTCTCAATGCTATAGAGACCCGCACCAGCATTCCATCTGCGGTGTAGCCTGACTCTCCGATCCATTCTGGACTCACCTGTTTCCAGCTACAACAATAACCTGCTTCCAGCCCAGCTTCCAGCAGTGTACAGCTTCTCTTAAAGGGCCGGTGTCCTTTCTGCAGTTTACCACTCTCCACCGGTATTATTATTTCACCGCTCTCAAACAATCACCTGCTTCCAGCCCAGCTTCCAGCAGTGTATAGCTTCTCTTAAAGGGCCGGTGTCCTTTTCTGCAGTTTACCACTCTCCACCGGTATTATTATTTCACCGCTCTCAAACAATCACCTGCTTCCAGCCCAGCTTCCAGCAGTGTATAGCTTCTCTTAAAGGGCCGGTGTCCTTTTCTGCAGTTTACCACTCTCCACCGGTATTATTATTTCACCACTCTCAAACTCCAAACTTCATTATTATTTCATCGCTCTCAAGTTCGTTTTATTATTTAACTGGTTCCAGCCAGTATCCACTCTGTACCAACAACAGTCTGGTTCCAGCCAGTATCCACAGCAGCCGTTTTACCTTCAGCAGCCCAGCCTTTCCTGGAACATCAGCTGGTACGATCCTGGGTTCTCTCCATTGCTACAGTCAGGCCTGGTAAGGACTTTCCAACTAGAAGATTATAAGAACTGTCTCACACTACCAGTGCCTGTGGCCCTTGCCACCCTGTAGTACCCAGGAATTGTATTTATCCTCTGTTGACTTTTATGTTTCCTTTTACTGCTGCTGTGTTACGGAGTTTGTCATAATAAACATCATTGACTTTTATCCTGGTTGTCGTGGTCACGCCTTCGGGCAGTTATTCTACATGTTACTTACATGTCTAGGGGTCTGATACAACCTCCCAGATTCCGTTACATCTCAGCCCCTACAACTGAGGCTGCCTCCCGTCAGCTCAGGCCCTCAGTTGTGACAGTAAGCACTGACCTAATGAATCCAGCCGGAGACCAGGATCAAGCAGCCAGGCCGATGCAAGAACTGGCAGCCCGACTTGAACATCAGGAGGCTGCACAGGGCCACATCATCCGCTGTCTCCAGGATCTCTCTACACGGCTGGATGGGATTCAAACGACCCTCCGTGGACCTGGCACGTCCGGTGCGTCCACTACAGTGACACCAGCTGTAACCCCACCCACCTTACCCATTTCCAGTCCACATCTTCATCTTCCAACGCCAGCAAAATTTGATGGATCTCCAAGGTTCTGCAGGGGATTTCTCAATCAATGTGAAATCCACTTTGAGCTTCTACCTGGCAATTTCTTCAGTGACCGTACCAAAATTGCCTATATCATCTCCCTTCTCAGTGGCTTAGCCCTTGACTGGGCATCACCTTTATGGGAGAAGTCTGATCCCCTGCTATCCTCCTATACTGACTTTGTAGCTACATTCAGGCGCATCTTCGACGAGCCAGGCCGGATAACATCTGCTTCATCTGAGATTCTCCGTTTACGCCAGGGAACACGTACTGTGGGACAGTATCTTATACAGTTTAAAATCCTGGCATCCGAACTGGCATGGAACGACGAGGCCCTGTATGCTGCATTCTGGCATGGCTTATCAGAACGCATCAAGGATGAGTTAGTTACCAGAGACTTGCCCTCTAAGTTGGATGAGCTAATTTCTCTTTGCACGAAGGTTGATCTACGTTTCAGAGAGAGAGCAACCGAGCGAGGAAGATCATCTACTCCTAAATCTTCTGCTCCTCCTCCTCGTCAACCATCTCCATCCAAGGATGAGCCTATGCAAATTAGTCGTTCCCGTCTATCTCCCGCTGAGCGCCGAAGACGTCTCTCTGAGTCTCTCTGTCTCTACTGTGCAGCTCCGTCGCACACTATCAATGCCTGTCCCAAACGTCCGGGAAACTCCAGATCCTAGCTCGCCAAGGAGAGGGCCGGCTAGGAGTAATGATCTCCTCTCCATCTCCTCATGACTGTAACCTCCCAGTGTCGCTCCAAATTGCTCAACGTTACAGGAACGTCATTGCCCTCCTTGATTCCGGAGCAGCTGGGAATTTCATAACCGAAGCTTATGTTAAACGGTGGTCCCTACCCACCGAGAGACTGTCCTCGTCCATCTCTTTGACTGCCGTGGATGGCAGCAAGATTTTTGATGCAGTCATTTCCTTAAGGACTCTTCCAGTTCGTCTGAGAGTGGGAGTTCTTCATTCTGAGTATATTTCTTTTTTAGTGATTCCAAGAGCCACACATCCAGTGGTTTTAGGCCTTCCATGGCTCAGTCTCCACAACCCATCAATTGACTGGACGACTACGCAAATACTGGCATGGGGTCCCTCCTGTGCTGAGACTTGTTTAGCCAAAGTTCTTCCTGTTTGTTCTTCCTTCCCCAGGTCATCTGATGTTCCGCCTCCTCCATATCAAGACTTCACGGACGTGTTCAGTAAAGCCTCTGCTGATATCCTTCCTCCTCATAGAGAATGGGACTGCCCAATCGACCTCATTCCAGGGAAGGTTCCACCGCGAGGCCGAACTTATCCGTTGTCTCTGCCTGAGACACACTCCATGGAAGAGTACATCAAAGAGAACCTGGTGAAGGGTTTCATCCGACCATCTTCTTCTCCAGCCGGCGCAGGCTTCTTATTCGTTAAGAAGAAAGACGGTGGTCTGCGTCCGTGCATCGACTACAGAGGTCTGAACGACATTACCGTCAAGAACCGATACCCTTTACCCCTGATTACCGAGCTCTTTGATAGAGTTAGTGGTGCAACTATTTTCACAAAGCTGGACTTGAGGGGTGCCTACAATCTCATCCGAATCCGTGAGGGTGACGAGTGGAAGACCGCCTTTAACACCCGTGACGGACATTATGAGTACCTCGTCATGCCCTTCGGATTGAGCAACGCTCCAGCAGTCTTCCAGCACTTCGTGAATGAGATTTTCAGGGACATCTTGTACCGCCATGTCGTGGTTTATCTAGACGACATCCTCATCTTTGCTAATAATCTCGAAGATCATCGTTTCTGGGTAAAAGAGGTTCTTTCCCGTCTCCGTGTCAATCACCTCTATTGTAAATTGGAGAAGTGTGTGTTTGAAGTTAAAACCATTCCGTTTCTAGGTTACATTGTGTCCGGTTCTGGACTAGAGATGGATCCTGAGAAACTCCAAGCAATCCAGAATTGGCCTATACCCTTAAGCCTCAAAGGGGTCCAGAGGTTCTTAGGGTTCGCCAATTATTATAGAAAATTTATACGAGACTTTTCCACCATTGTGGCGCCTATCACTGCATTAACCAAGAAAGGTGCTAATCCGTCCAAGTGGTCCGAGGAAGCTACACAGGCCTTTCACCTTCTGAAGCAACGGTTCATCTCTGCACCAGTTCTGAAACAGCCCGACACCGACTCTCCTTTTATTTTAGAGGTAGATGCCTCCTCCGTTGGAGTAGGAGCAGTGTTATCCCAGAGGGCCAAAGATGGACATCTACATCCTTGCAGTTTCTTCTCCCGGAAGTTCTCCCCAGCTGAGCGCAACTATGCCATTGGCGATCAGGAGTTGCTAGCCATCAAGCTCGCTCTGGAGGAGTGGAGATACCTGTTGGAGGGAGCTTCCCACTCAATCACCATACTTACCGACCACAAAAATCTTTTATATCTCAAAGGCGCACAATGTCTGAATCCTCGTCAGGCCAGATGGGCACTTTTCTTCTCTAGGTTTGACTTTAAACTCCAGTTCTGTCCGGGTTCTCAGAATCGTAAGGCCGATGCCCTTTCCCGCTCATGGGAGCAAGAAAATGAGTCCGAGTCTGCAGACAAGCATCCTATTATTAATCCGTTGGCATTTTCCACGGTAGGGATGGACTCTACGCCTCCACCAGGGAAAAGTTTTGTTAAGCCAGTTCTAAGGAAGAAGCTCATGCATTGGGCCCATGCTTCCCGTTTTGCTGGACATACAGGCATTCAGAAAACCCTTGAATTTATTTCTAGGTCCTACTGGTGGCCAACTCTGAAGAAGGACGTTATGGAATTTATTGCCTCCTGCCCAAAGTGTGCCCAACACAAAGTCTCCCGCCAGTCGCCTGCGGGCCAACTGGTTCCATTATCTGTTCCCCGTCGACCTTGGACCCATTTGTCGATGGACTTTGTTTCCGATCTACCTATCTGCAACAAGTTTAATACCATCTGGGTGGTAGTTGACCGGTTCACCAAGATGGCACATTTCATCCCTCTCACCGGTCTTCCGTCAGCTTCCAAGTTGGCTCAAGTGTTTATACAAGAGATCTTCCGACTTCACGGTCTTCCTGAAGAGATCATCTCGGATCGTGGAGTACAATTTGTAGCCAAATTTTGGCGAAGTTTGTGTCAAGCCCTCCAAGTCAAGTTAAAGTTTTCCACGGCTTACCATCCTCAGACCAATGGTCAAACCGAGAGGGTGAATCAGGACTTGGAGGCCTTCCTCCGTATATATGTGTCTTCCTCTCAAGATGACTGGGTTCAACTCCTTCCTTGGGCCGAGTTCAGCCACAACAATCAATACCATTCCTCATCTTCTTCTACACCATTCTTCATTAATTATGGATTCCACCCTAAAGTCCCAGAATTCCAACCGCTTCCCGCAACTTGTGTTCCAGCAGTGGATGTCACCTTGCGTCAGTTTTCAAATAACTGGAGGAACGTCTGCGCAGCCCTGCTTAAAGCCTCATTCAGGTATAAGAAGTTTGCCGATAGGAAGCGTAGAGCGGTTCCTGCTCTCAAGGTGGGTGATCGTGTGTGGCTGTCCACGAAGAATTTGAGGTTGAGAGTTCCCAGCATGAAATTTGCACCTCGCTACATCGGACCCTTCAAGATTGAACAAGTCATCAATCCTGTTGCCTACAGGTTACAGTTACCATCCTTCTTGAAAATACCCAGGACATTTCATGTTTCTTTGTTGAAACCGCTGATACTGAATCGGTTTCATTCCGCACTTCCTCCAGCTCCCAAAGTTCAGACTCAACGGGGAGTCGAGTACGAGGTGGCCAAGATTTTGGACTCACGTTTCCGTTACGGTCAGTTACAATACCTCATTGACTGGAAGGGCTATGGTCCTGAAGAACGCTCTTGGACCAATGCCTCAGACGTCCATGCTCCTGCCTTGGTCCGAAATTTCCACGCAAAGTTTCCTTTAAAGCCTAAGAAGTGTCCTGGGGCCACTCCTAAAGGGGGGGTGCTGTCACGATTCGGGTATCTGGACGCCATTACTTACCCTTCAGATGCCTCCTAAGGCTGGCTCAGCGTTCCAGGACCGGATCCCGCTGTTCCTGAGTTTCCACATGCAGAATGTCAGAGTGGTGATTTCATCAGCCGCGGCCTCCGCTGTGCCCGCGTGGTTAAATGTGCGCTTGTCAGTCTGGCGTCTCCTGTCTCCTGTGGCCGGCGTCGCCATTACTGTTTCAATTCTCACATGGATTACAAACCAAACTTCCCTCCAAGTGTCTGCATGGGCGCAGCCATCTTGGATTTTGTCATCTGATCATTTCCACCAATCTGCTGTCTGTATTGTTGATTTGCATAATTGCCTAGCCAACCCCTTCCTTGCTGCAGGTATAAGTAAGCTGTGCCTGAGCAAGGAAGGCGTCAGTGCTTTGGTTGTCTAACCTAGTTCCAGTTTGTCTCTCTCCTGTGGTTGTCTTCCAGGTTCCAGCTCCTGTCTCCAGACTTCTGCTATAGAGACCCGCACCAGCATTCCATCTGCGGTGTAGCCTGACTCTCCGATCCATTCTGGACTCACCTGTTTCCAGCTACAACAATCACCTGCTTCCAGCCCAGCTTCCAGCAGTGTACAGCTTCTCTTAAAGGGCCGGTGTCCTTTCTGCAGTTTACCACTCTCCACCGGTATTATTATTTCACCGCTCTCAAACAATCACCTGCTTCCAGCCCAGCTTCCAGCAGTGTATAGCTTCTCTTAAAGGGCCGGTGTCCTTTTCTGCAGTTTACCACTCTCCACCGGTATTATTATTTCACCGCTCTCAAACAATCACCTGCTTCCAGCCCAGCTTCCAGCAGTGTATAGCTTCTCTTAAAGGGCCGGTGTCCTTTTCTGCAGTTTACCACTCTCCACCGGTATTATTATTTCACCGCTCTCAAACTCCAAACTTCATTATTATTTCATCGCTCTCAAGTTCGTTTTATTATTTAACTGGTTCCAGCCAGTATCCACTCCGTACCAACAACAGTCTGGTTCCAGCCAGTATCCACAGCAGCCGTTTTACCTTCAGCAGCCCAGCCTTTCCTGGAACATCAGCTGGTACGATCCTGGGTTCTCTCCATTGCTACAGTCAGGCCTGGTAAGGACTTTCCAACTAGAAGATTATAAGAACTGTCTCACACTACCAGTGCCTGTGGCCCTTGCCACCCTGTAGTACCCAGGAATTGTATTTATCCTCTGTTGACTTTTATGTTTCCTTTTACTGCTGCTGTGTTACGGAGTTTGTCATAATAAACATCATTGACTTTTATCCTGGTTGTCGTGGTCACGCCTTCGGGCAGTTATTCTACATGTTACTTACATGTCTAGGGGTCTGATACAACCTCCCAGGTTCCGTTACATCTCAGCCCCTACAACTGAGGCTGCCTCCCGTCAGCTCAGGCCCTCAGTTGTGACACCCTTATGTTGTATAAACACGACATGCACACTTTAACAAACCCATCATTTCACCCTCAGGGTCTGCCACACGACTGTGGCTGAAATGACTGGTTGGTTTTGGCCCCCACCAAAAAAAGAAGCAATCAATCTCTCCTTGCTCAAACTGGCTCTACAGAGGCAAGATGTCCACCTCATCATCATCCTCCGATTCCTCACCCCTTTCACTGTGTACATCCCGCTCCTCACAGAGTATTAATTTGTCCCCACTGGAATCCACCATCTCAGGTCCCTGTGTACTTTCTGGAGGCAGTTGATGGTGAATGTCTCCATGGAGGAATTGATTATCATGCATTTTGATGAACATCATCTTCTCCACATTTTCTGGAAGTAACCTCGTACACCGATCGCTGACAAGGTGACCGGCTGCACTAAACACTCTTTCGGAGTACACACTGGAGGGGGGCAACTTACTTAAAATAAAGCCAGTTTGTGCAAGGGCCTCCAAATTGCCTCTTTTTCCTGCCAGTATACGTACGGACTGTCTGTAGTGCCTACTTGGATGCTGTCACTCATATAATCCTCCACCATTTTTTCAATGGTGACAGAATCATATGCAGTGACAGTAGATGACATGTCAGTAATCGTTGGCAGGTCCTTCAGCCAGAACCAGATGTCAGCACTCGCTCCAGACTGCCCTGCATCACTGCCAGCGGGTGTGCTCGGAATTCTTAGCCTTTTCCTCGCAGCCCCAGTTGCGGGAGAATGTGAAGGAGGAGATGTTGACGGGTCACGTTCCGCTTGAGTTGACAAGTGTCTCACCAGCAGGTCTTTGAACCTCTACAGACTTGTGTCTGCCGGAAAGAGAGATACAACGTAGGCTTTAAATCTAGGATTGAGCACGGTGGCCAAAATGTAGTGCTCTGATTTCAACAGATTGACCATCCGTGAATCCTGGTTAAGCAAATTAAGGGCTCCATCCACAAGTCCCACATGCCTAGCGGAATCGCTCCATTTTAGCTCCTCCTTCAATCTCTCCAGCTGCTTCTGCAAAAGCCTGATGAGGGGAATGACCTGACTCAGGCTGGCAGTGTCTGAACTCACTTCATGTGTGGCAAGTTCAAAGGGTTGCAGAACCTTGCACAATTTGAAATCATTCTCCACTGCGCTTGAGTCAAGTGCATTCCCCCTCCTTTGCCTATATCGTAGGCAGATGTATAGGCTTGAATAGCCTTTTGCTGCTCTTCCACCCTCTGAAGCATATAGAGGGTTGAATTCCACCTCGTTACCACCTCTTGCTGCAGATGATGGCGGGGCAGGTTCAGGAGTGTTTGCTGGTGCTCCAGTCTTCGGCACGCGGTGGCTGCATGCCCCTGTCATTTTTTAAAAAATTCTGCACTACCAAATTCAATGTATGTGCAAAACATGGGACATGCTGGAATTTGCCCACATGTAATGCACGCACAATATTGGTGGCGTTGTCCGATGCCACAAATCCCCAGTAGAGTCCAATTGGGGTAAGCCAATCTGCGATGATGTTCCTCAGTTTCTGTAAGCGGTGATACAAAGCGTAGCCTGCCTAGGAAATAGTTGGCATTTGCGAGATGCTGCTACTGGTGCCGCCGCTGCTGTTCTTGCTGCGGGAGGCAATACATCTACCCAGTGGGCTGTCACAGTCATATAGTCCTGAGTCTGACCTGCTCCACTTGTCCACATGTCCGTGGTTAAGTGGACATTGGGTACAACTGCATTTTTTAGGACACTGGTGAGTCTTTTTCTGAGGTCTGTGTACATTCTCGGTATCACCTGCCTAGAGAAGTGGAACCTAGATGGTATTTGGTACCGGGGACATACTACCTCAAGAAATTCTCTAAGTCCCTGTGAACTAACGCCGGATACCGGATGCAATTCTAACACCAACACAGCTGCCAAGGCCTGAGTTATCAGCATTGCAACAGGGTGACTGCTGTGATATTTCATCTTCCTTGCAAAGGACTGTTGGACAGTCAATTGCTTACTGGAAGTAGTACAAGTGGTCTTCCGACTTCCCCTCTGGGATGATGATCGACTCCCAGCAGCAACAACAGCAGCGCCAGCATCAGTAGGCGTTACACTGAAGGATCCATCGGAGAAATCCCAGTCAGGAGAGGACTCGTGAGACTTGCCAGTGACATGGCCTGCAGGACTATTGGTGTTCCTGTCTAAGGAGGAAATTGACACTGAGGGAGTTGGTGGTGTGGTTTGCACTGGGAGTTTGGGTACAAGAGGAAGAAGGGATTTAGTTGTCAGTGGACTGCTTCCGCTGTCACCCAAAGTTTTTGAACTTGTCAATGACTTCTGATGAATGCGCTCCAGGCGACGTATAAGGAAGGATGTTCCTAGGTGGTTAACGTCCTTACCCCTACTTATTACAGCTTGACAAAGGCAACACATGGCTTGACACCAGTTTTCCGCCTTTCTGTTGAAATAATTCCACACCGAAGAGGTGATTTTTTTGGTATTTTGACCAGGCATGTCAATGGCCTTATTCATCCCAAGGACAACCGGTGTCTCCCCGGGAGCCTGACTTAAACAAACAACCTTGTCAATTTCCTCCTCAGCGCCAGCAACACCCATATCCTTATCCTGGTGTACTTCAACAGTGACAACTTCAATTTGACTATCAGGAACTGGACTGTGGGTGCTCCTTCCAGCATTTCCAGGGGGCGTGAAAATGGTGGAAGGAGCCACCTCTTCCCGTCCAGTGTTGGGAAGGTCAGGCATCACAACCAACACAATTGGACTCTCCTTGGGGATTTGTGATTTAGAAGAACGCACAGTTCTTTTCAATTTTCTAGCGGAAGGATGAGTGCTTCCATCCTCATGTGAAGCTGAACCACAAGCCATGAACATAGGCCAGGGCCTCAGCCGTTCCTTGCCACTCCGTGTCGTAAATGGCATATTGGCAAGTTTACGCTTCTCCTCAGACGCTTTAAATTTAGATTTTTGGGTCATTTTACTGAGCTTTAGTTTTTTGGATTTTACATGCTCTCTACTATGACATTGGGCATCGGCCTTGGCAGACAACGTTGATGGCATTGAATCGTCTCTGCCATGACTAGTGGCAGCAGCTTCAGCACTAGGTGGAAGTGGATCTTGATCTTTCCCTATTTCACCTCCACATTTTTGTTCTCCATTTTTTAATGTGTGGAATTATATGCCAGTAATATTATTATATCAATAGCAATGGCCTACTGTACTGTACAACTATATACTGTTGGTCACCAAAATGCTGCACTGTACTACTATATATACTGCTCACAAAAATGCAGTCAGGATATGGAATGGATACTTGCAGTGATACGGAGCTGCAAGATACAGCTATAGCCTACTGTACTGTACAACTATATACTGTTGGTCACCAAAATTCTGCACTGTCTTACTATATACTGCTCACAACAACAATGCAGCACAGATATGGATAGTATACTTGACACAGAGCTGCAAGATACTGCAATGGCCTACTGTACTGTACTACTGTATATGTATACTGGTGGTCACCACAATGCTGCACTGTCTTACTATATACTGCTCACAACAACAATGCAGCACAGATATGGATAGTATACTTGACACAGAGCTGCAAGATACAGCAATGGCCTACTGTACTGTACTACTGTATATGTATACTGGTGGTCACCACAATGCTGCACTGTCTTACTATATACTGCTCACAGCAACAATGCAGCACAGATATGGATAGTATACTTGACACAGAGCTGCAAGATACAGCAATGGACTACTGTACTGTACAACTATATACTTTTGGTCACCAAAATACTGCACTGTCCTACTATATATATACTGCTCACAACAATGCAGCACAGATATTATGGATACTTGAAGTGACACAGAGCTGCAAGATACAGCAATGGCCTACTGTACTGTACTACTATACTGGTGGTCACCAAAATGCTGCACTGTACTATATGTATATACTGGTCACACAACAATGCAGCAGATATTGAGCACTGATGATCAGGATACTGCCTAGAACTGAGTCTGACACGGAGCTGAAAGATACAGCAATGGCCTACTGTACTGTACTACTACTATAATTATATACTGGTGGTCCCCACAATGCAGCACACTGAGCACAGATATTTGCAGCACACTGAGTACAGATACGGAACTTTTCAGGGAGAGAACGTAGCCACGTACTCTCCGTTCAAACTCCAATGCCCGAGTTAAAATGGCGGTGATGGGGGGGGCGTGGCTTGAATCTGGAGGAGAGCAGTCGCAGCTTTGCACAGCTCCTGCTCCTATACCATCTTTTTACCCTCCCTGCCCGCCCAAACCCGTTTTCCTACCCCACCCTTCCGCTATATATATCCTCCCAGCCTTCGAGCTACTAAACACCCTTGGCCGCGGAATCGGGGAGCGCCGTGGAGGCTCCCGCTGATTGCGGCCAGCTGCTGGTCACCACACCGGGGCCTCGATTTTCGTGCAACCCCCTCGTACTTCCGGACGCACCGGGGTGACGGCGTCCGTACCCGGCTCACCTGACTCACCTCCCCAGCAACTGTGATCCTGGCTGTGATCTGCGGCTGGCCTCACGAGCTCCGTGGCTGCTCGGACTCGCCGGGGGATCTGGCTGTCAGGACGGTGTCTCCTCTCCCTGGCGCGGCAATGAGACCGGGCAGCCATCTTCCTCCCTACTGCAGCTGCTGCCTGCACCGTTAAAGACGGCTGGGAACCTGAACCTCAAGCTGAGGGCGCCTCTACTGTGTGCCCTGTACCCCTGTTGTCTCTCCCAACTGTCGCCCGAGGGGTGCCCGGTTCAGCCCGCGCCCGCTGCCGCTACACGGGCCTTCTGATGCGGGACGGCACTGACGGCATGAATGGCCCTACAGGAGATCAGCCATCATATCACCACCGGAGCACCAGTGTTGCCTGCTGACCGCATTGGTGAGGTACTGTAGCCTGTCTGCCCTCCGCCAACATTGCTCTATCAGGGGAAGCCCTCCAGACCGTCGCTGCAGACCATTGTACCGGAGGCCGCAGACGCCCTCCTCCCGCTATAGCCGCTCACCAGTAAGGAGACCTGCGGTTACCCTAGCTCCGACTGGAGTGCTCTCTCCCCGCCATCTCTCTTACAGTACCCCCATCATGCCTAGCTGTAGCTGGCCTACTGCCTCCTCCCTGACCCGCACATATCTCCTACACTTTGATGTTGAGTGACATGGCCTACAAACCACCTGAAAGCTGGGGCCTTAATTTCAGATCTGACCCACTAGCCCTCCCGGTTCCCCCACACGGATACCTGAGAGGCCTGCCTAGCTCATCCTGCAGGCCCTGGATATCTCGTGAGATGCCTGGAAAATCATACCTTTCTCTGCACCCCCCTCCCCGCAGCTCACGGTGTCCGGAGACCACATTGGCCTTATCCCAGATATAAAAGGCCCATGAACTGGAACAGAGGGAGACGGGAGCCGCACTGGTCTCACAGCTGCTCCACAGTGCATTGATGAACTCTCCCCAACCTCCAGCCGGCCAGATCGTAGCTCCCACTTGCTTGCAGATCTACGCAGCCACCCGTGACGTAGTGGATGCTTGGAATCCGCTTCTGTGCCTGATGCCCTGACTCCGACCTCACCATTGCTGTACACCAAAAGGCTCACTAACACAGGTGCTCTTCACTAGTCTTCAATACATTATCTATCGTCCCCCCAGTACACCTATTGGGATCTAGTCCTTCTCATCGCTCGCCTCTGCCGACACTTGGAATTCATCTCAACTGCGAGGTTCTCACGCCCCCCCACGCCCCTCACTTCTGGTGTGCTGTGATCAAGATGAGATTACACTGAAAATAAGTACTTAGTGTGTGAGACCCGCTACACCCTTTACTATTCAGACTCTCTGTGTTTGGCTACCACACTACCACTTAGATTTCCCTGCATGTAAAAGTTCCTGATTCCTTTGCACGTGATGTCCGCAGGCACTACTCAACACTCTCAAGAAGATACCCCCTGTGGTGACTCATCTGACTGATCACTCGACCACACGCTCGCTTTCCCAACGTTCCCACAAATCACGGCCGCTTCTTAAACAACTGAAGATGAAACATAAAGACCTGTTAGCGGTATTGGGACCGCTCTTAGATGAAAAGTTGACAGGCATTAAAGAAGCCATCGAGTCCTCATCGACCCTGCTGAGTCATCATTCTTCCCGCCTTGATGAAGTGGAACAAAGGATATCGACCCTGGAAGATAATCTAGAGGAAGCCCAACGTTCTTTACAAGATAAGCAGTTGGAAGTCTCTGACCTTTCGGAGAAGCTTGATGACCTCGAGAATCGCAGAAGCGTAACAATCTACGGGTCATAGGCATCCTGGAGTCGGTGAAGGGCAGCAAACTCTCGGACCTTCTCTCGCTGGGCATCCTGGAACAACTGTCTATGAATCTGAAAGGCGTCCCTCTCGTCATTGAAAGAGCCCATAGAGTGGGGCCTGAAAGAAAGAATTCCTCGGGGCGTCCCCGCCCGGTCATCATGCGTATCCTGAACTATGCAGATAAAACGAGACTCCTCGACCACTACCGCAAAGCTGGTTGCCTTTCTGTCAATGGTGATCGCCTTCTCATCTTTCAGGGCTTTTCTGCATTGGTAGCCACAAAGCGCAGAGAGTTTGCTCCCATCTGCAAACACCTCTTTGATGCGAAGATCAGGTTCTCACTGCTTTATCCTTCCCGCCTCAGAGTTTTTGAAGACGGATGGCCGCGTTTCTTTGAAGATCCTGAGAAGGCCAAGCTACACTTCGCTATACCTGCCACTTGACTCTTGTTTGACTTTACTTGCTAGTAGCTTACCGCTACCCAAATCTGCGCTCGGGTCTCACATAATGCTTCAGAGAAGTGTGATCGGATCACACTTTTGATTTATTGTTTGATCTTTTTGTTGTTTTTTGATGTTTTTGTTTTTATTTATCTGCATTGTTAGTTCTACCTGCCTGGACTGGGACCCCCTCCCCCCATTGGGGGATTTCCCCCCCCCCCCTCGCTCGCTGTGACGGGGTGGGACCCTATTTCATCTTTCACGCTCCTTTTTTATTCTTTTTCCCGGTAGGGGAGGGTTAATATGTCTGCCGACACCCACCCACACTCACATGTAGACGGAGATTCAAATGCTACACTACTCCGCCTCGTTTCATGGAATGTTGTGGGTCTTAATCACCCGGTTAAGGGGAAGAAGGTGATCTCTCACTTGAAACGCATGTCCCCCCATATTGTATTTCTGCAGGAGACCCACTGGTTGGACGACCCTAGAAATACCCTTACGAGCCCCTTGGATAGGAGAATGTATTTCGTCTCCATACCACTCTAAGTCTAGGGGGGTAGCGATACTATTCCATACCAGTCTCCAATATACTGTACTCTGAAAGCTCTGTGACCCTGAGGGTAGATTTCTGTTAGACGTATGTATTAATAATACAATCTATACCCTTCTTAACATCTTTGCACCCAATGTCTCACCTGATTCATTTTTCGCAGACCTTTTAACAAATCTTTTTACATGGGGCAGCCAGAACTTGGTTGTTGGCGGGGACTTTAATTAGTAGTGGACCCATCCATGGACAGATCCAGGGTAAGTACCACCACTGCTACGACTCTTGTTCAACTTCTATCCTCTTTCTGCTCCCAACTGGATCTCTTGGATCCCTGGCGGATATTTCATCCCACCCAAAAAGACTATTCTTTCTTTTCTCATCCTCATTCTTCTCACTCTCGAATTGACTTTACTGTCGCTCACCTCCTTCCTAAGGTTACCCATACATCCATTGACAACATTATCATATCTGACCATGCCACTATATCTCTCCATATTCAATTAGCCACGTCCCCCCGTAGCCTACCTCGTTGGCGTTTTCCTGCCTACTTACGCCATTCCACGGATTTTCTTCTTCATATGAAGCAGTCTTGGCTCAATTATGCTTTGGATAACAATGATCAGAGCTTAGACTCACCAATCTTCTGGGGCGCGGCCAAGGCCGTCCTCCGAGGACATGTCATGTCTTATACCCATTCTAGACGGAAGAAGTTTTCGTCTCAACTACAGTCCTTAAGTACAATACTTACCTCTGCATACAGGAGATATATCCAACACGATACCCCAGCCCACAGTGGCTTATCTTTCGGCTAAACTTGTCTATGATACGTTTCTCACTGAACAAGCCCAATTGTCTTATGACTATCAACAGATTCCATAGATGGGGCAATAAATCGGGCAAATTGTTGGCCAATCTGATTAGAGGTCCTAAATCCCGCACGTGGGTAAATGCGATCAATTGCTCGGGCTCGCTGAGTACTGACCCCGAAATTATTTGCGCCAAATTTAGAGACTTTTAGCAATCTCTGTACGCCAAAGACCCTGATGACCCGGCTGCCAACCACTCTTTTTTGGAGGAGGCTGCTCTCCCCGTATTGACTCAGGAGGAGAGGGATTCTCTAGAGAGTCCGATCACGGTTGAGGAGGTAGTTGATGTCATTAAGACTTTACCGAACAATAAAAGTTCCGGTCCTGATGGATTTGGCGCAGAGTTTTATAAAATGCTTCGAGATGAGCTGGCTCCCACCCTAACATCACTGTACAATCATATTCTTACCTCTAAACAAGCTCCAATTAGATTTAATGAGGCCACGATCATAGTCATAGCGAAACCTGGAAAGGACCCTTCTCTACCCAGCTCTTACAGGCCGATTTCCCTCCTCAAACAAGACTTTAAAATTCTTACGAAACTAATGGCCAATAGATTACAGCTATGTCTTTCTCGTCTTATATCGCCTGCGCAGCTGGGCTTCATTAAACATAGATAATCCGTATAGGGTATTAGGACTGTGATAGCAGCCATTACGTACTCGCGTACTCACAATTTAATGGATAATGTCCTCATGAACCTTGATGCGGAAAAGGCTTTCGATAAGATTGCCTGGCCCCATCTCGCTAGAGTTTTGGCATACCAGAAATTTGACAAATACTTTTGTGGACTAGTCGACTCCCTTTATGATAGCCCTACTGCGCAGGTGGTGGTCAATGGCATCTTCTCCCCTTCCTTTACTCTTGAAAGAGGGACCAGACAGGGATGTCCCCTTTCCCCCCTCCTTTTTAACTTGGCTCTGGAGCCCTTTACACGTTATGTCCGATTTTCGAGGTATCAGGATTGGCAATAGAGAGGTTAAGCTAATGGCGTTCGCAGATGACATTCTTCTCTTTACCTCCAATCCCAGACAATCCATTATGGCTTTGCAGAACGCTATTTCTCGTTTTTCCTCTTTTGCAGGGTTCTCGATAAATTTTGACAAATCAGAAGCTTTGGCTGTTTTTCCCCAGACTGTTATAGGATGGGACACTCCTTTTCTGTTTTGGTGGGCCCCCTCCCATATTACATATCTCGGAGTCCTTCTTCCTTTTGACCCTGCCCGTCTCTACTCGGAAAACGTTCACCCTATCCTCACTAAAATCCAAACAGAATTAGGGCTATGGCAAAATCTTCCCCTCAATCTCATGGGTCGCTTTAATCTGGTGAAGATGGCTAGCTTCCCCAAATTGCTCTATGTCCTTCAGATGGTACCTATCATGCTTTCTAAGTCTGACCTCTCTCTTAAACTCATCTATATCTAAATTCATATGGGCCAACAAGAGACCCAGAACTAGTTTTTTTAAATTATCTCAGACAGTACAGAATGGGGGGATGAATCTGCCGGATATAGAGCAATACAATAGAGCCTGTCTTCTTCGTTTCGCTATGGATTGGCTCAACGGTACATCAGTCTTTACCGATTCGCTGATTGACTCCCAACTCTGTGCCCCTCTATCTCTTAGTTCAGTTCTACACGCATCCTAATCCGACTTGTCGTCTCTTCTTCCAGACAATATACTCTTGACCTCTACTGCTGTGGCGTGGAGACTTTCTAGGAAGTCTCTGAAGCTACAGTACACTTACTCCTTGTTTCTTCCCTGAAGCTACAGTACACTTACTCCTTGTTTCTTCCTCTAGTTGGGAACCCAAATTTTCAACGGGGTCAGGCCTCTTATCCTTTCACTAACTGGCACGCTTCAGGAATTACATGAGTCGGGGATCTTCTCGACTCTAGGAAAAAACTACTTTTGCCGATGCACTTGCCAAATATAACATTAGCCCTAGCCATGGCTTCTACTTTTTTCAGGCCTCTCATTATGTACACTTAGTCCTCTCCCATCTCTGTGTATCGGACTTTATCAATAGCCTAGATACGCTTATACGCTGTGGGACGTGCTCCATCTCATCTATATATGCCCGCATCCGTATAGAACATATATCCACTACTGATCTAGCCCAAGTACTAACATGGTCCTCCCAAATTCCCTCCATGTCCCCAGAGGCCGTGATGAAACGTTTTAAATCTCTCTTAAACTTATTCCGGCCAGCCTATATCAGGAAATGTCCTACAAGATTTTGCATAAAGCCTATATCTCTCCAAAGAGGAGTCATTTGATGGGTCTTTCCGACTCGGCGAAGTGCTTGAAATGCTCTGCACCAGTGGCTGACCTTATGCACTGCTTTTGGCATTGCCCCCTTATTCAAGTGTTTTGGGCAGAGCTACAAACGTATGGCGCCTCCGAGTTGTGTCTACACTTTCAATGTACTGCCTCTTGGGCTCTATTTGGTCATATCCTAGATCAGCCCAAACTCCCCTCTCAAGATACAAAATTGATAGTAATCCTTTCAGCGGTTGGCAGGAAAGCCATACTCCAGCAATGGATCTCTGATACCCCCCCATGCTGCCACTAGCCACCTCCAGATTACTCTTCCTATTCACGATGGATTGGCTGGAGACGACCCTAAATAAAGAAGTACTAACTCCTATATTGGTCCAATGTTGGGGATGATTTATCAATCGACTGGCCACTCTGACAAAATTAGCTATTAAACAGAGCTTTCAATGTACCACATGGTACGGTCATCAAATCCTCCCATCTCTCTCCTGTAGCAATACAATCTTTCCCTCTTCGATACCTACCATACTTCCCTCTCCCTATGGATACACTACTTGCTGCAGCTTCCCTTAGCTTTCTTTGCCTTCCCTCTTTACGTCCCTTCTCTGCATCTCCGTTGTGTATATGTTCTTTTTCGCTCTGATGATGTCTCCATGGATGGGTCGGCGATCCCTATGCCCCGGCAGGTACTGTTTTTTGTTCTATTAGTGATTAGTTTTTCGTTTTCCACTGGGGAGGACGTATTAGTATGTTATACTGTTAATAATATTTGTGTCTTTGTTTTGTTTTTCTACATCTGATAGACGATCAGTACTTTTGTGATATGGCCTTTTTATAATTTTTGTGACTATATCGTCTACAGTTCTGTTATTGTATACTAGAAAATGGAAAAAGTGAGGTTGTATTCTAGGCCCCAATATCCATATGACTAGAAAGTATATGCTGCAATATATCTCTGTTTTGGAAAGGGTCCTATATTTAATTTGGATGCTGATTGTTGTATTTTCTGAACCTCAATAAAATATATATTGGGGGAAAAAAAAGGGCGGTGACGCGTGGCTCTTTATATAGAATATGAATCTCGCGAGAATCCGACAGCAGGATGATGACGTTTGGCCGCATTTGGGTTAACCGAGCAAGGCAGGAAGATCCGAGGCTGCCTCGGACCCGTGGAAAATAGGTGAAGTTCAGGGGAGGGGGGGTCGGATCTCGAAGAACCAAACCCGTTCATCTCTAAAAAAAAATTGCAGCAAAGGAGAGCGTACCTCTACACCACACAGGGCAAACCTTGTAAAAATTATTTGGATTACATATTAATAACCCTTTTATTTGGAGTAAATAATATACAGCACAGGACAGCACCACTGAACTTATATGGCAGCACCACTGGACTAGACTTATACGCCAGTACCACTGGACTGGCTTTATACGGCAGTAAAACTGGACAAATACGGCAGTATCACTGGAATTATATGGCAGTACCACTGGATATATACGGCAGAAACACTGGACTGGATTTCCTTGCCAGTACCACTTGATTTATATGGTAGTACCACTGGACATATACAGCAGTGTCACTGGAATTATATGGCAGTACCACTGGACATATATAGCAGTATCACTGGACTGGATTTATACACCAGTTCCAATGGATTTATACGACAATAACACTGAAAACATACAAAAGTATCACTGGAATTATATGGCAGTACCACTGGATATATACGGCAGTATCACTTTACTGAATTTATATGCCAGTAACACTGGACTTATATGGCAGTACCACTAGAATTATATGGCAGGATCACTGGAATTTTATGGCAGTACCACTGGACATATATATGGCAGTATCACTGGACTGGATTTATACACCAGTACCCCTGGATTTTTACGGCAGTATCACTTGACATATACGGCAGTATTGTGGGGTGTTTTTGAATATGATTGCTGATTGAGTTATAATATGGGGTCCCCTGTTTCTCTCTTATGAATGCACTTATGTATAATAATTCATAAGTTGATTGGGCAAACAAGGGATTTCAAACTTTTGCTTTGATGAACGTCGAATATTAACACTCACTAAAAATACAGTGGGTGTGCAGATATACTTCCTGCCACCCACCTCAATAAAAGTGAGTAACATTCTGTTACATTGTTATTTAATACTATTTGAAGCTATTGTTGTGGATATATACAACAGTATTGTGTCGTCTGTCTTTATTAATAAAAGTTAAGTTTTATTTCCACACTCACAGTGTACCCCATATTATAACTCAATCAGCAATCATATTTAAAAAAGAGTGCCCCAGTGAGACAACAAAACAGTCCTCTTTTTTTGCCCTTCTGTGCAAAAAACACCCCACAATAGTTTGTTCTGAACTAATGTCAGGGAGCACCGCCAACTCAGTTCTACCATAAATACCCAGCAGGCAAAGTCGGTAGCTTTATGTTGGTTATTACTTATGCCTTCTATGCCATAAAAATTGTTTGATACTTACCTACAATCCATTCCAGTGCAGATTCCAAAACCCCAACCCATATACGGCAGTATCACTGGAATTATATAGCAGTACCACTGGACATATACGGCAGTATCACTGAACTGGATTAATGCGCCAGTACCACTGGATTTATTCGGCAGTACCTCTGAACATATACAGCAGTATCACTGTCATTATATGGCAGTACCACTGGACATATATGGCAGTATCACTGGACTTGATTTATACACCAGTACCACTAGATTTATACGGCAGTACCACTGGACATATACGGCAGTATCACTGGAATTATATGGCAGTATCACTGGCTAAATACGGCAGAAACACTGGACTGGATTTATATGCCAGTACCACTGGATTTATATGACAGTACCACTGGACATATACGGCAGTGTCACTGGAATTATATGGCAGTAGCACTGGACATCTGAAATCGGAAAATGGTATCTGAAAGGGGTTGATATGTCTGTCTATCCAGTGGCTCCACCCCGGTGAAAAATTAAAATTATAAAAGCAAAAAAAATAAAAGCCTAGATATATAATTATAAAAAAAAATATTTTTTGTTTGTGCTGTGCCCCAGTGTACTATACAATTTTAATTTTATTTTCATAAGTACTGTGACACTGCCGGTCAGACCGCAGTGTATTAATATTTTATACTCATACATGTATTGTGCGACACTGTTGGTGAATTTAAACTGCAGTGTTCAATTACTATTTCTGACTCGTACACGTATTGGGTGATACTGTAGGTGGTACATTTTGGTACAAATTGTGGTGTATGCTGTACCCCGCTTTGCATTTGTTGGTAGAAATGGAGGACGAAGGATGAACAATTGAGAGATCATGAAACAGGTACTAGTGCTGAAGCTGCTGCCACTAGTCCTGACAAGGCAAGTCCATCAACGTCATCTGCTAAAGCCAATGCCTAACGGTATAGAGGGCTTGTAAAGTCAAAGTAGGTTCATGTAAAATCAAAGAAGCAATATGATTTCACAGTGCTAAATAAAAAAAAATCACAAGTAAAGTTAACTGCAGAGAAACATAAAATTGGCAATATGCCAGTCACTACACAAAGTGGCAAGGAAAGGCTAAGGCATATGCTTTTGTTTATGACTGGTGGTTCTGCATCTCATAATGATGATGTAAGCACTTCTACCTGTAGAAGAGTTAAAAAAAAATAAACTTGTTAAGGAACAGGAGCCAACTGTGTGCTTAGAAATATCACCAATCCACAAGGAGAGTCCAAGTGTGTCTGCAGGTGTCATGTGTGAGCCTGATGTTTCCAATACTGTACTGGAAGAGGAGACTCCTTCCACCATTTGCATGCCCTCTGCAAGTGTTGGGAGGAGCAGCACAATTCAACATGCTGACATTGAAATTAAGGATGTCACTGTAGAAGTACACCAGAATGAAGACTGAGAGGATATTTGTGTAGCTGGTGCTAATGAAAATGTTGATGATGAGGATGTTTGTTTAAATAAGGCACCAGTGGAGACAGTTGTTGCGCATGGTATGAAAAATCTCATTGTAATTCCTGGGCAAAAGACAAAAAAAATCCACCTCTTATGTGTTGAATTATTTCTACCCAAATCCAGACAACAACTGTCAAGCCATCTGTAGCCTTAAAGCCATAGTAAGTAGAGGTAGGGACCTTAACCACCTAGGAATCTCCTCCCTGTTATGTCATTTGTAGTGCATTCATCAAAAGTTTTTGACAAATTCAGAAACTTTGGCTATGAATGTAACCATTCCAGCGTCCCCTAGCTCCAGTGTCTCTGTTAGATCCAAGTGCCTGCAATCTCCACCACCAACACCCTCATCATCAGTTTTCTCAATCATGATCAGAAGTAGTCCTGCATCCAATTTCATAAGCATGACTGACTCCTCTCCTATCTGGGATTATTTCAAAGGATCCTTGAGTGCTAAGCCTACTGCTGCTGTTGCTGCTGCTGGGAGTCGATCTTCATCCCAGAAGGAGACTAGGAAGACTACTACTAGTAGTAGTTGAACAAAACAATTGACTGTCAAACAATTCTTTGCAAGGGGGACCAAGTATGACAGCAGTCACCCAGTTACACAGCAGATTACTGACACTATAACAACTATGCTTTGTGTCCAGTATCTCCCATTAGTGCAGATATCACAAATCCTTGGGATTTGTGATATCTGCCACCAATATTGTGAGAACATTACATATGGTGATTTCCAACACATCCCACGTTTTGCTCAAACAATAAACTTATTGGTGCAAAAAACAATTTTAATAACAGGGTTGTGCCGGAGATGCTGTCTGTGGCCCAGAAAATTTCAGGTCATTTTTGCCATTCTACAAGTGCATGTAGAAAACTGTAGCACTTGCAAGAACTGCTGAATTTTCCCTGCCATCAGCTGAAGTAAGAAGTAGTAACGAGGTGGAATTCTATCCTCTATATGCTAGAGTGGATGGACGAGCAGTAAAAGGCCTTCTTAGTCAAGCGCAGTGGAGAATGACTTCCGTGTTGTGCAAGGTTATCAAACTCTTCGAAGTTGACACAAGTGAAGTTAGTTCAGACACTGCCAGCTTGAGTCAGGCCATTCCTCTTACTAGACTCTTAGAAAAGAAGCTGGACAAAGTGAAGGAGGTGCTGAAAGGAAGCGAGTATGCTAAGCATGTTGGACTTGTAGATAAAGCCCTTCATTGGTTTTGCCAGGATTCAAGGGTTGTCAATCTCTTGAAAACAAATCACTATATTTTGGTGACCATACTTGATCCTAGGTTTAAGTCCTATGGGGGTCATTCTGAGTTGATCGCTCGCTAGCTGTTTTTAGCAGCCATGCAAACGCTAAGCCGCCGCCCTCTGGGAATGTATCTTAGCTTATCAGAAGTGCGAACGAAAGGATCGCAGAGCGGCTACAAAAAAAATTGTGCAGTTTTAGAGTAGCTCCAGACCTACTCAGTGCTTGCGATCACTTCAGAGCATTCAGTTCTGAAATTGATGTCACAAACACGCCCTGCGTTTGGCCAGCCATGCCTGCGTTTTTCCTGGCATGCCTGCATATTTTGGAACACTCCCTGAAAATGGTCAGTTGACAGCCAGAAACGCCCCTTTCCTGTCAATCACTCTGCGGCTGCCATTGCGACTGAAAAGCGTCGCTAGACCTTGTGTAAAAATACATCGGCCGTTGTGAAAGTACTTTGCACATGCGCACTGCGCCACATGCGCAGAAGTGCCACTTTTTCACTTAATCGCTGCGCTGCAAATATTTTTCACTAGTGATCAACTCGGAATGACCCCCTATGTTGTATCTTTCTTTCCAATGGACACGGCAACATCTCAGTTTCTCTGGCAACTGCGCCTGCCAGGAAAAAACTCAATTTTCGTAAGAGACCCGCTGGCGGTGATGGAGATCAGTCAGGAACAACTTTTGACATCTGCTCTGGATTGAAGGAACTGCCTACACTTAGTGACATGTCTACCCTGAATGCATATGATACGATCACCATTCGAGGAATGGTTGATGATTATTTCAGTGATAGCATCCAAATATGCATGAAAAAAAGGCAATTTGGAGGCCCTTGCACAAACTAGTTTTGATTTACTTAAGTTGCCCATCCTCCAGTGTGTGCTCAGAAAGAGTTTTCAGTGCATCAGGAAACCTTGTCAGGGATCAACGTAGGAGGTTACTTCCCAAAATGTGGAAAAGATGATGTTCATCAAAATTAATTACCAATTCCACGAGGATTACCTTTACCGACAATTACATCCACACAAAAAAGAGACACCTGTACTGGTGGATGTCACAATTCCTGTGCAGCGATTCTGCAGATACGCCAATATGAGAACGCTCCCTGTGACACCTCACTGATTACCTCAGCGCATGTGGTAAATCAATGTGGTCACTGCCACCAGCAGAAGTACTGGTTGCTGTGCCAGCCAGGCTAAGTGACTTTTGAGGTATCACGCCCCGGGCAAGCTTCTGCTCTCACCCGAACAAAAAATTCCAGAACTAAGATTAAGATTTTTAATCCAAGTTAAAGCTTCAAAATGTATTGTTACAGAAAAAAGGTTACAAGAATATATTAGTTTAAATAGTCACATCAGTAATTACAATTTCAAGAAATAAAAATAAGGGAAGAAAAAGGGCCAATGCTCAGATCACCTGTAGAGTCAAACACTGGATGAGTGAGGTCTCTCTGCATATCCTGGACATTATAGGCGCCAATCTGTCACTGGATGCCACCTCACGATAATGACAAATTTGCAGCCAGAGTTGCTTATATTTAAAACCCAGTGCAGACCCCCTCTCAGCACCCTCCCTGTGGCAGTTTAACGCTCCCACAGCCAAAGTGTAGTGAGTCTCAGATTACCTTGTGTTCTCTCAGCCATCCTAGCAGGGCTGATACTTTAATATTTTATGGGTTGCTTTAAAGCTCTGGGGTAGGGTTTACAACTTTGTCTCAGGAAGAGCAGGTCATGCCCTTCTGGCCATAGATCTGGTTCCTGGGTAATCAAACTGTAGTTCTGGTCAAGAAGAACTTCACACCTGGGTAGACAGTGTGTCTCTATTAGGTTGCAGGGTGGACCCCTGCGGTGTTTATACACAAACTTTTATCTCTAATTACTGTCCCATATAGGATCCTCTGGCTATTAACAGTTTGTTTCTTAAGTTCTGTGGCTATAAGGAATACCAGCAGACCAATTAACTTTCTACCATTTGACATGCAAAGGCATTTAACTGGTATAATTTATTTATTTATTAACAGTTTCTTATATAGCGCAGCAAATTCCGTTGCGCTTTACAATTTGAAATAACAATAACAAACTGGTTGATAACAAACAGTCATAGAGGTAGGAAGGCCCTGCTCGCAAGCTTACAATCTATAGGAAAATAGGCATGTGTATATAAGGAAAGGTGCTATCTATTGCATAGAATGAGAAGACATGTGAGGATATGTGTGGACTGTACAGAGTGGATGCAATTTGATAGGAAGGTTTATGAAAGTTATGTGGGTGGTTCTGGAATTCGAAATGCTTGCCTAAAGGGGTGAGTTTTCAAGCAACGCTTGAAGGTTTGGAGACTAGAGGAGAGTCTTATTGTGCGTGGTAGGGCATTCCACAGAGTGGGTGCAGCCCGGTGAAAGTCCTGCAATCGTGAGTGGAAGCGAGTAATGAGTGTGGATGAGAGACGCAGGTCTTGTGAAGAACGAAGAGGTCAGGTTGGGAGATATTTTGAGATAAGCGAAGTGATGTATGTTGGTGTAGTTTGGTTAATGGCCTTGTGTGTGAGTAAAAGTATTTTATATTGAATGCTGTAGAGTACAGGTAACCAATGGAGGGACTGACAGAGTGGATCTGCAGACGATGAACGTCTAGCGAGGAAGATAAGCCTTTCCGCTGCATTCAGAATGGATTGTAGTGGTGAGAGTCTCATTTTGGGAAGACCAGTTAGAAGACTATTGCAATAATCAATGCGGGAGATAATGAGAGTGTGGATTAGAGTTTTAGCAGTGTCTTGTGTAAGGTATGGTCGTATTTTGGATATGTTTTTTAGATGCATATAACATGATTTTGAGACAGATTGAATGTGGGGAACAAAGGACAGATCAGAATCAAGGATGACACCTAAGCAGCGAGCTTGTGGGGTAGGGTAGATAGTCGAGTTTTCAACAGTGATAGAGATATCAGGTTGGTACCTACTATTGGCTGGTGGAAATATAATTAACTCTGTCTTTGAAATATTCAGTTTGAGGTGGCGAGATGTCATCCAGGATGAAATGGCAGAAAGGCATTCAGTGACACGGTCCAGTACAGATAGGGACAAGTCAGGGGAGGATAGGTAGATTTGAGTATCATCTGCGTACAGATGATACTGAAAACCAAAAGAGCTGATTAGTTAACCAAGAGATGAGATAAAGATAGAGAAAAGCAGAGGACCCAAGACTGAGCCTTGCGGTACTCCAACTGAAAGAGGTAGCGAAGAGGAGGTAGATTCAGAGAAGCGAACACTGAAGGAGCTATTAGATAGGTAAGATAGGAACCAAGAAAGGGCTGTGTCTTTAAGACCAAGGGATTGTAGTGTCTGTATGAGAAGAGAGTGGTCTACAGTGTCAAATGCAGCAGATAGATCTAGAAGAATAAGTAGTGAGTAGTGGCCTTTAGACTTTGTAGTGACCAAATCATTAACCACTTTAGTCAGTGCTGTCTCTGTGGAATGTTGGGAACGGAAGCCTGACTGAAGTGGGTCCAACAAAGTGTATGAGTTAAGAAAGTGTGTGATTCAAGTGTAGGCAAGTCTCTCAAGTAGCTTAGAGAGACAAGGGAGCTGAGAGATAGGGCGGTAGTTTGCGAGAGCATTAGGGTCAGAATTTTTTTTTTTTTAAATGGGAATATGTTTGTTTGGCAGTGTCCAGAGCATTTTTATAAGAATGGTAGACAGTCTTATATGTGAGGAAGTCACTTGAAATACGAGATTTCCGCCACTGACGTTCAAGTTTTCGTGTGAGTTTTTGTAGTTGTCTTGTTAATTTGGAGTGCCATGGTTGACATCTAGGCCTACGTGGAGTGGGATGGGTAGCTGGAGCCACTTCATCAAGGGCTAGTTCTAGAGTCTCATGAAGGTGTGATACAGCCATCTCAGGAGAGGTGAATGCAGAAATAGGTGAAAGCAGTTGTTGGAGTGAAGTGGAAAGTTCTTGAAGTTTAATTGTGTTAATATTTCTGCGGGTTTGAGGAAGATTGCAGGACTTCAGCAACACAGGGTTTGAATTAACGGAGAAGAGCATGGAGGTGATAAGGTTGTGATCTGAGAGGGGGAAAGGAGTGTTAGTGAGTTCAGAGATGGAGCATAGTCTGGTGAATACTAGATCAAAGCAGTGGCCCTCCTGATGAGTCAGTCCATTGGGAGAGGCCAAGAGAGGAGGTTAGAGAGAGAAGTTTGGAGGCGTGAGCAGCAGATTTTGGACAATCAATAGCAATATTGAAATCACCCATGATAATGGTGGAGATGTCAGAGGATAGGAAGTGAGGGAGCCAGGCAGAAAAATCTTCCAAAAGATAATACTATATAATACATTGGTACATCGATACATCAATCAGAATAATACAAATTTGAATCATGCCCAGTCTAATATAAGGCTGGGCCCTACAGTGGATTCCAGCAGGGACAAATTAATATTGTGTGAAGAGGATATACACACTGATGGGGATGAGGAATCCGATGCTGATGATGACAACTTGCCTATGTAGAGCCAGTTTGTGCACTTCCCATTGTCACTTTGCCAGCTTCTTTTGTGGGGGCCCAAACAAACCAATCATTTCAGGCACAAGTGACAGTCCCTGTCACTGAAATGATTGGTTTCTTAAACAGTGAATGTCCTGTTTAATATATAAAACATGTGGGTGGGAGGGTCCAAGGACAATTCCATCTTGCACCTCTTTTCTTTGCTGTTTGGAGCATAGCTGACTGGTTGTTTTTTTTGTTCTTGTTTTTTTTTGCATAGTTTTATAATCTGCCATTCTGTCTGCTACTGCAGTGCCACTACTAGATGCAGTGCCGTTTCTAGCGGCGGGCGAGCCGTGCAACCGCACGGGGCGCCTGCCGTGGCACTTTGTTAGGCCTTATCGCCTCTCCCGAGCGCTCCTGCTCGGGGAGGCGGAGTTTCGCGGAATGACGCGTTGCGTCGTGAGGTCACGACGCAAACGCGTCATTCCGTGAAACTCCGCCCCCCGAGCAGGAGCGCTCGGGAGAGGCGATAAGGAGATAAGCATGAAGGAGGAGGCGGCCGGCGCGAGGGACGTGAGGCGGAGGGACTGAAGAGCGGGAAGACGTAAGTATTATCTCTCTCTCTCCCCCCCTCTTCCTTCCCCTCAACTTGAAACCTGCCTGCTGCACTGTGTAAAATGGGGGCACCTGCCTGCGTACTGTGTCATTTGGGGGCACCTGCCTGCGTACTGTGTAATATGGGGACACCTGCCTGCGTACTGTGTAATATGGGGACACCTGCCTGCGTACTGTGTAATATGGGGACACCTGCCTGCGTACTGTGTAATATGGGGGCATCTGCCTGCGTACTGTGTAAAATGGGGATACCTGCCTGCCGCACTTTGTAAAATGGGGACACCTGCCTGCCGCACTTTGTAAAATGGGGACACCTTGTTATGCACACCAGTGCCTGCAGGAAAGTATTGGTGTCAGAACTGTTATGCACTCCAGTGTCTGCAGGAATGTACTGGTGTTTGAACTGTTATGCAAAACAAATGGACTCACAGACAAACTGGGGAATATGACATAACGTACACAGAAGGTGATAGGGTAACAAAATACACACAAAGTGAACAGAGAAGCCCAGAGGCTAAGGAACTGGGTATCTCCCTTGTATTAGAACTGCTCAGATAGAAAAAGCAAGATGTTGTGTTTTAATACGTAAAGAACCCGAAATGCTGTTGCTAAGGGCAACAGCAAAACCCTAAAGGGTTACCAACGGGTGTGGCAGTAAACTCCTTGGTCAGAGATGGAATGATAGACACAAGGAGATTCTCCACAATCCTAATTCTCACTTGCAGTGCACAGGTTTTAGCTTACTGCCACTAAACTGACCCCTGACACCTAGCACAGTGAGACAGGATTAGACAGGCAAGTCTTAGAATACAGCCGCAAACTTGCTAAGTTCACAGAGTAGTAACAGAACCCCAGCAAGCTAAACGACTGACTCCAGTCTTACTGCTAGGTCTGGATTGGCAGAGTGTAATACCAAATCCCCAGGCCTATTTGCAGTAAGCAACAAACAAATACAAAGCTACACAGTACTGGCTAACTTTCATGAACTGACTAACCAACAAAGATTCAGCAGCATCTGCTTACTCTGAAAAGAGGCCTTATAAAGCAGGTGCTGTCCACGCCCCACTCAGACCTCACAGACTGTGAGCACAAAAACCAGCACCGGATCCCCTGCCGTGCACAGAGCCTATAACCACTGCACAGCAAAAGACCCGAACCGGAGTATCAGCTGCGCTCAGGTCACTCCACCAGCACTTGTCTCCCGGTTGCCATGACGACGTGGCAGCACAGGGCAGGAGACCCTAACAGTACCCCCCCTCTGACGAGGGGTCAAAGAACCCCTACCACGGGGTTTATCGGGGAACTGCGAGAAGAAAGAGCGTATCAGTCTGGGGGCATGAAGATCACAACTGCGCACCCACGACCGCTCCTCCGGGCCATACCCCTTCCAGTGCACCAAAAATGACAGCCGACCCCGAACCACCTTGGAGTCAAGAATCCTTTCAACAACAAACTCCCTCTGGCCACGTATCAGAAGAGGGGAAGGTCTTCCACTGGAAGAAGGATTACTAATCGCCCGTTTTAAAAGGGAACAATGAAATGTTTTATTGATACCCAAAGAACGGGGCAGATCTAACTGAAATGCCACCGGATTGATAACCCTGGTGATCTTATAAGGGCCGATGAACCGGGGGCCTAACTTATGAGATGGCTGTCTCAACTTCAAATTCTTGGTAGACAACCAGACGAAGTCTCCTAATTTGAAGCTGCAGGGTCTTTTCCGCTTATCAAAAACCCTTTTGGTCACTAATGACACAGACACAAGGGCTTTCTTCACTTTCCGCCAAATACCTCTAAGGACCGAAACCACAGAGGAACCACCAGGCGTGGAGTCCAGGGGGTCAAAAGAATTGGCCTTAGGATGATGCCCATACACACAAAGGAAGGGAGAGATCCCTGTAGCAGAGTGAGCCGCGTTGTTATAGGCAAACTCCGCCATGGACAGATGAGCAACCCAGTCAGTCTGACACTTGGAGACATAACACCTGAGGAACTGCTCCAAGGACTGGTTCACCCTTTCAGTCTGCCCATTAGACTGCGGATGGTAGCCTGACGACAAGCTGACAGAAATCTGGAGATCGGAACAAAATGCCCTCCAGAATTTGGCCACAAACTGGGATCCGCGGTCAGAGACCACATCAAGTGGCAACCCGTGGAGACGCACAACATGCAGCATAAATAATTCAGACAGGCGTCTGGCTGATGGCAGCCCAACCAGTGGAACGAAGTGCGCCATCTTCGAAAACCTGTCAACGACAACCCAGATGGCTGTCATCCCCGAGGATTTGGGCAAGTCCACCACAAAATCCATTGAAATGTGGGTCCATGGCTTAGATGGAATAGAGAGTGGATGTAATGGGCCAACAGGAACCCCTCTAGGAGTCTTATTTCGGGCACAGATGTCACATGCCCGAACCCACTGATCCACATCCTTAGCCACCGAGGGCCACCACACCGCCCTAGATAGCAACTCCCGAGTTCTGGCAATACCCGGGTGACCTGCCGACTTCTTGGCATGGAATTCCAGGAACACTCGCTGTCTTAACCTAGGAGGCACAAACAAAAGACCTACCGGAAGGTCTGGAGGAGCCTGCTCCTGTGCTCTAAGGACTAATGATAAGAGGTCCTGGGTAATGCCCACTTTAATACATGATGGGGAAACAATGGGCAACGGCTCCTCGGTGGTCTCCTGGATTGGAGCAAAACTCTGCGAGAGCGCATCAGCCTTGATGTTTTTTGACCCAGGACGATATGTTATCAAAAAATTAAAGCGAGCAAAAAACAAAGCCCATCGTGCCTGCCTGGCATTGAGACGCTTCGCTGACTCTAAATATGCCAGATTCTTATGGTCAGTGAGAATTGAGACCACAAACTTAGCCCCCTCAAGCCAGTGTCTCCACTCCTCGAGTGCATCCTTAATAGCCAACAATTCCCGGTTACCCACGTCATAATTCATCTCGGCAGGCGAAAATTTACGGGAAAAGTAAGCACAGGGATGAAGGCGATTATCAGACACTCCCATCTGAGAAAGCACTGCCCCAATACCCATCTCAGAGGCATCCACCTCCACCACAAAAGGACGCTCTGGATCTGGGTGTCGCAGCACCTTGGCCGAAACAAATGCCCTTTTGAGACGGGCAAAAGCCGCTTTAGCCTCACAAGACCAGTGAGCAACATCCGCCCCTTTCTTAGTGAGTGCCACCAAGGGCGCCACTATAGACGAAAATCCAGCGATAAATCGTCTATAAAAATTCGCAAAGCCCAGGAAACGCTGAAGCGCCTTCAAACTAGTGGGCTGCACCCAATCCAGGACTGCCTGTACCTTGGAACCCTCCATTTGGAAACCTTCTCGGGAGATAATATATCCTAGAAATGCGATTTGCTGAACTTCAAATTCGCACTTCTCCAGCTTCGCCCCAAGCCGGTGGTCTCTGAGTTTCTGGAGGACTAAGCGTACATGCTTCCGATGTTCCTCCACGGAATGGGAGAAGATTAGGATGTCATCTAAGTATACAACTAAGAATCTATCCAAATATTCCCTGAGCACATCATTCATGAAATCCTGGAAGACTGCCGGGGCATTACAGAGCCCAAAAGGCATCACCAAATATTCATAATGCCCTGAGTGGGTATTAAAGGCAGTCTTCCATTCATCCCCCTCTCTTATTCGGATTAGATTGTACGCACCGCGTAGGTCAATCTTAGAAAAAATGGTGGCAGTACGAAGCTGGTCAAACAAGACCGAAATGAGAGGCAGTGGGTATGAGTTTTTAATCGTGATACGGTTCAATTCCCTGAAGTCGATGCAGGGTCGCAACGAACCGTCCTTTTTACCCACGAAGAAGAACCCCGACCCAACTGGAGACTGTGAAGGTCTGATAAATCCCTTAGCCAAGTTCTCCTGAATGTACTCTGCCATAGCCTGAGTCTCAGGACGTGACAGGGAGTACAACCTGCTCTTGGGTAGCTTAGCATTTGGCAACAAATCAATGGCACAATCATAGGGGCGATGGGGAGGTAGTACCTCTGCAACTTTTTTGGAGAACACGTCCGCAAAATCTGCATAACACCCTGGCAATCCTGGCAAACTTAGCTGCGAGAGCCTGACTGGAAGGCTCAAGCAACTCCTGAAACAATCAGTACCCCAACTAAGAATCTCTCCAGAGACCCAGTCAAATTGAGGATTGTGGGCCCTTAACCAGGGTAACCCCAACACCAATGGGGCAAAAGTACAGACAGTCACATAAAAGGACAATTTTTCAGAGTGTGTGGCTCCAATAAACAAAGAAATCTGGCTAGTGCAAGAGGTAATTTTACCTTGGGATAATGGTTCCCCGTTTAACCCACAAATCTCAATTTCCGATGCCAAGGGTACTAAGGGAACAGAGTGTTTCAGGGCGAATTGGCGGTCCATAAAAACCCCGTCGGCCCCACTGTCCACAAAGGCCTCAGTCTTGACAGTTTGACCGAGGATCTTCAAGGTCACCGGAATGATAAAAGTCTTCTTGGGAAATTCTGACTTCTGGCCTGACAGGATATTTCCCATCACCCTCAGGCCCTGAAGTTTTCCGGCTTTTCTGGGCATGATACTACCACATGACCTTTATTCCCACAGTACAAACACAACCCCTGCTGTCTCCTCCGCGTCTTCTCACGCGAGGAGAGGCGGGTAGCCCCAATCTGCATAGGCTCCTCAGAAAATTCCTCAGAGTCTGAGGTTCCCTTGGGAAGGAAGGAAATCTCAGTCTCCCTTTCAAGCCTACGCTCTCTCAGCCGTCTATCCACCCGGATGGATAACTGCATGAGCTGATCCAAGCTATCAGGCAAGGGATATTGTACCAGTTGGTCCTTTATCTGGTTAGAAAGACCTCTTCGGTACTGGTGTCTCAGGGCTGGGTCATTCCACTGGGTATCATGGGCCAACCTCCGAAACTCCGTACAGTAAACCTCAACTGGCCTTCGCCCTTGCTTAAGGATCGAAATCTGAGCCTCGGCTGAGGCCGTCTTGTCAGGGTCATCATACAACATGCCCAGTGCCGTAAAAAAAGCATCAACACTTTTAAGCGACGGACAGTCAGGCTGCAACCCATATGCCCAGACCTGTGGGTCTCCTTGTAGCAAGGAAATCACTATGCCCACCCGCTGAATCTCCAACCCAGAAGACTGAGGCCTAAGCCGGAAGTATAGCTTGCAGCTCTCCTTGAAACAAAAGAACTGCGAGCGATCTCCAGAAAAACGATCCGGGAGATTTACTTTTGGCTCCTTAACCCCTGCAGGTGCTGCTGCTGCGGGAGCTCCGCCAGCAGCCTGGGAGGTGTGCATTTTAATGGACAAATCATTAAATTGTCGAGTCAGGACCTGCACCTGATCGACCACCTGTTGCAACGTATTTTGAGGGGTATGCTCCATATTCCCACAAAATTTCAACAGGAGTATTGGGCTGCTGAATATGTTGTGTTTTAATACGTAAAGAACCCGAAATGCTGTTGCTAAGGGCAACAGCAAAACCCTAAAGGGTTACCAACGGGTGTGGCAGTAAACTCCTTGGTCAGAGATGGAATGATAGACACAAGGAGATTCTCCACAATCCTAATTCTCACTTGCAGTGCACAGGTTTTAGCTTACTGCCACTAAACTGACCCCTGACACCTAGCACAGTGAGACAGGATTAGACAGGCAAGTCTTAGAATACAGCCGCAAACTTGCTAAGTTCACAGAGTAGTAACAGAACCCCAGCAAGCTAAACGACTGACTCCAGTCTTACTGCTAGGTCTGGATTGGCAGAGTGTAATACCAAATCCCCAGGCCTATTTGCAGTAAGCAACAAACAAATACAAAGCTACACAGTACTGGCTAACTTTCATGAACTGACTAACCAACAAAGATTCAGCAGCATCTGCTTACTCTGAAAAGAGGCCTTATAAAGCAGGTGCTGTCCACGCCCCACTCAGACCTCACAGACTGTGAGCACAAAAACCAGCACCGGATCCCCTGCCGTGCACAGAGCCTATAACCACTGCACAGCAAAAGACCCGAACCGGAGTATCAGCTGCGCTCAGGTCACTCCACCAGCACTTGTCTCCCGGTTGCCATGACGACGTGGCAGCACAGGGCAGGAGACCCTAACACACCTGCCTGCCGCGCTGTGTAATATGGGGACACTTGCCTGCTGTAATGTGTAAAAAGGGGTCTTTTTTATTTTTATTTTTTTTTCCCTGTGGTGGGTGTGATGATATCAGATGATCAGATGAGGCCATGCCCACTTTAATGAGACCACGCCCATTTTAATCAGGCCACACACCCTTGTCGGGAGCGCGCGCGCCTGGGGCGCGCGCATGCTTTTTCTTTTTATGGCTATATGGGGGGGGGGGGCACGCATTTTTTTTTAGAGCAATTGGGGGGGGGCGCATTTTTAAATCTCGCACTGGGAGCCAAATTGTCTAGAAACGGCCCTGACTAGATGTGACATGTTGGAAGTTTAAGCCCACTGTTGTCATTTAGCTTAGTCATTCAGTTACCTCAGTGCAACCTTTAGGCCTAAACTGGAATAAAACAATATTGTGAGCTGTGAGGTGTTCAAAATTGACTGGAAATTAGTGATGAGCGGGTTCGGTTCCTCGAAATCCGAACCCCCCCGAACTTCACCCATTTTACACGGGTCCGAGGCAGACTCGGATCCTCCCGCCTTGCTCGGTTAACCCGAGCGCGCCCGAACGTCATTATCCCGCTGTCGTATTCTCGCGAGATTCGTATTCGTTCGGGGGGGTTCGGATTTCGAGGAACCGAACCCGTTCATCACTACTCCTTATATAGAGTGCAGAATTTTGCTGACCACCAGTATATATATAGCAGTACGGTACAGTAGTCCATTGCTCTACCTCTGTGTCGTCAAGTATACTACAAAAGTTCAGTAAAATGACCCAAAAATCAAAATTAAAAGCATCTGATGACAAGTGTAAACTTGCCGATATGCCATTTACGACACGGAGTGGCAAGGAACGGCTGAGGCCCTGGCCTATGTTCATGGCTAGTGGTTCAGATTCACATGAGGATGGAAGCACTCATCCTCTTGCTAGAAAACTGCAGTGCCACTCCTAGGTGGGCCAGGTGTTTGTGTCGGCCACTTGGGTCGCTTAGCTTAACCATCCAGCGACCTTGGTGCACCTCTTTTTTTCTTTGCATCATGTGCTGTTTGGGGACTATTTTTTAAATCGGCCATCCTGTCTAACACTGCAGTGGCACTCCTAGATGGGCCAGGTGTTTGTGTCGGCCACTTGGGTCGCTTAGCTTAGTCATCCAGCGACCTCGGTGCAAATTTTAGGACTACAAATAATATTGTGAGGTGTTCAGAATAGACTGGAAATGAGTGGAAATTATGGTTATTGAGGTTAATAATACTATGCGATCAAAATGACCCCCAAATTCTATGATTTAAGCTGTTTTTGAGGGTTTTTTGTAAAAAAAAACGAATCCAAAACACCCGAATCTGACAAAAAAATTTCAGGGAGGTTTTGCCAAAACGCGTCCGAATCCAAAACACGGCCGCGGAACCGAATCCAAAACCAAAACACAAAACCCGAAAAATTTCCGGTGCACATTACTACTGGAAACGAGTTGAAATTAATGTTATTGAGGTTAATAATACTGTAGGAACAAAAAACACACCCAAATGCTGTGATTTTAGCTGTTTTTATAATTTTTGCAAAAAAATGCAGATCCAAAACCCACAAGGGCGGTTTTGGCAAAACCAATACAGATCCAAAACTAAAACACAAAGGGGGTCATTCCGAGTTGATCGCTCGCTAGCTGTTTTTAGCAGCCGTGCGAACGCATAGTCACTGGCCACAGGGAGTGTATTTTAGCTGTGCAAGTGTGCGAACGCTTGTGCAGCTGAGTAGTATAAAAACAGTTTGTGCAGTTTCTGAGTAGGTCTGAACTTACTCAGCCACTGCGATCACTTCAGTCTGTCTGGTCCCGGAATTGACGTCAGACACCCACCCTGCAAACCCTTAAACACGCCTGCGTTTTTCCAACCACTCCCATAAAATGGTCAGTTGACACCCATAAACGCCTTCTTCCTGTCAATCTCCTTGCAATCGGCTGTGCGAATGGATTCTTCGTACAATCCATCACCCAGCAATGCTTTGTACCTGTGCAATGCTTATGCGACCTGATCGCTGCACTGCGAAAAATGGCAGCATGCAGTCAGGTCGGAATGACCCCCCAAATCCAAGTAAAGGGCCGGCGAAGATCCTTAAAAATTATCTTGCCATAGTGTAGTCTGACACCGTTACTGTTCTATCACTTGCATCCACAATCCATACCTCCCAACTCTCCTGATTCCAGCGGGACAGACCCGTTATTTGGACACTGTCCCGCCTTCCCACCGTGGGTCACAGTGTCCCACGGGTGGGTGGGGGGAGCAGTTGGGATATCCTGTGATCACCACTGCTCTGCAAAGCAGCTGGTAATCACTAAACAGATGTCGTGCGCATGCGCACGACATCTAAACAGTGCTGTGGAGCGAGGTGGGGGCTGCCCAGTTGCTTAGGGAGCGCTGGGCACGCCCCCAAAATGACAAAAATGGGGGTCGTGCGGCAAGCTCCGCCCCTTCTGAAGAGGCCCCTCAACCTTTGCGGCAGTTTTATGAATTCAGATGTTGGGAGGTATGCGCAATCCTCTTGATATCCAATGTAAATTCTCACATGTACTATTAGTACAGTGGAAACAATTCGAAATGCAAATTAAGCTGCAATCACCAAGCAGCAAATACCATAAATGAATGGAAAACTAATGCACATACCCTTAAACAGACTAAAAATTAAACTTATCAAGAAACAGTGGGTGAGATTCAAATGACATATCATGCCCAATTTCCTTCTAAAATGATCTCCGTTATTGCGCATATTGCGCCCATAGTGATCAGGTTTAGCTGTGTAAAGGGTTGGGTGCCTCGCTACTCCGGAGGTAGCAAGCTGCAATAATGATACCACGCCCCTGGCAGAAACAGAATGGGTGTGAAAAGGGGTGAAAAGAATTGAATCTCCCCCAGTGTGTTCGAAAAGCATAAATCCGCATACAAATATTGTAATACCAATGCAAAAATAGTAAGTAATATTAATACTTCATCTGTAAGTAAAGAGGCACCCCATTGTTGTTGTAAAGCACTAGAAATGCAGTGTTAATGCTATGTAATAGCACAACATTTTACACAGCCAGCAATCAATCTGTTTAATTCAGTCGCTTATTTATGTCTTTAGGTTTAGAAAATGTCCAACCTTCCACAGAATGTGGCCTTTATACACTCAAAAAACTCATGCAATGAAAAACATTGAAAATCTCTCATGTTCGCTGCAAATTAAATAGACTTTATCGTTTCATAATACTTATCTACTTCACTCGGCAGCAGGATTATCACCATAGTGAGAGCTTTTCTGCAGCATTTGTTGTCTGCTGTGTTTAAAGAAATCTGAAATATACCTCTTCACTGCCAAAAAGATTGTGGGGAATATTTAATGAAAATAGCAACTTATGTAGAGTCCCATCATTGTCAGTAAGCTTATGACCTACTAGTGGCTAAAACATATTTACCTAGTGGAGATAGAAACATGATGAGACTGTAGGATGTGAAGCATAGCCTTTCAGTCTATTAGATATTTAGGGGCAGATTTAGTAAGCTTTTTTTCTACTAAAATAATGTGAAATAGGGTGTTTTCACGGGTTGGGTATGCATTACCACCGCTGGGGATCCCGGCAGTCAGCATACCAACCGCGGGATCCTGGCGCTGGAATGCCGGTGGGGGAGGGGGTGGGGCGAGCGCAACAAGCCCCTTGCTGGCTCGCTGCGCTCGCCACAGGTTCTATTCCCACCATATGGGTGTCGTAGATATAGTCCCTGCTAGTCGGCATGAATTAGAGGGGGGTGGTATGTAGCCAGCGGTAATGTGACCGTTGGTCACATAGTTACATCCTGTTTTTACTAGAGATGAGCGGGTTCGGTTCCCAGAGAAACGAACCCTACCAGACTTCACGTCACGAGCCCGGATCCGAGTCAGGCTCTGGTTTTCCCGCCTGACTCGGAAACCAGACGTTCATCATCCCACTGTCGGATTCTCGCGGGGTTTGGATTCCATATGAGGAGCCGCGCCAGTCTCGGAGAGTGTAGTAAGAGGTCGTGTCTCCATCCTCAGTGTCTGTGTGAGCGGGAAAGTGGGGTGGCAATTCTAGTGCTGTCTTGTGCTGCTCAGTCCAGTGTAGTCAGTGTCTTATGCTGCATCAGTCCAGCCAGTCACAGTGTTAGTGTCCTCTGCTGCTATATGTCCCCAGTGCTGCTGGCTGCTGTATAAGTCCCTTGCATTTTTGCTGTGTTGTCTTGCATCAGATCAGGGATAGTGTCTCTCTTGTACAGAATCAGTCCAGTGACCAGTCACAGTGGTGGTGTCCTCTGCTGCCATATATCCAGTGTTACTGGCGTATACTGTAATTCCTGTGATATTGCCGTATAATTCCAGTGATATTGCCATATAATTCCCGTGATATTGACGTATAATTACAGTGATATTGCCGTATAATTCCTGTGATACTGGCGTATAATTCCTGTGATACTGGCATATATATATATACCATGTTGCAAAGTGAATTACTGAGGCCATAACAACTATGCTGGTGTTAGACTTGCATCCGTTATCCACCATTAGTGCAGTGGGACTGTAGTGCCAACCCTAGTTGGGCCAGGTGTTTGTGCCACACACTTGTGTCGCTTAGTCTAGTCATACAGCTACCTCATTGCACCTCTTTTTCATCTTTGCATGATGTGCTGTTTGGGGCCTTTTTTTTATATCTGCCCTCCTGTCTGAATCAGTCCAGTGACCAGTCACAGTGGTGGTGTCCTCTGCTGCCATATATCCAGTGTTACTGGCGTATACTGTAATTCCTGTGATATTGCCGTATAATTCCAGTGATATTGTCATATAATTCCCGTGATACTGGCATATAATTACAGTGATATTGCCGTATAATTCTCAGGATACTGGCGTATACTTTCTGTGATATTGCCGTATTAATTACAGTGATATTGCCATATAATTCCCGTGATACTGGCATATAACTACAGTGATATTGACGTATAATTCTCGGAATACTGGATAATCCCTGTGATATTGCCATAAAATTTCATTGATATTGCCATATAATTCCTGTGATATTGCCGTATAATTCCCGTGATACTGGCGTATAATTCCTGTGATATTGCCGTATAATTCTCGGGATACTGGCATATAATTCCTGTGATATTGCCATATAATTGCATTGATATTGCCATATAATTTCTGTAATACTGGCGTATAATTACAGTGATATTGCCATATAATTCCTGTGATACTGGCGTATAATTCCTGTGATACTGGCATATATATATACCCTGATGCAAAGTGGATTACTGAGGCCATAACAACTATGCTGGTGTTAGATGTGCGTCCGTTATCCACCATTAGTGCAATGGGACTGTAGTGACAACCCTAGATGGGCCAGGTGTTTGTGCCACACACTTGTGTCGCTTAGTTTAGTCATACAGCTACCTCATTGCACCTCTTTTTCATCTTTGTATGATGTGCTGTTTGGGACCTTTTTTTTTATATCTGCCCTCCTGTCTGACACTGCAGTACAACTCCTAGATGGGCCAATTGTTTGTGTCGCTTAGCTTAGTCATAAAGCTACCTCATTGCACCACTTTTTCATCTTTGTATGATGTTCTGTTTGGGGCCTTTTCTTTATAGCTGCCCTCCTGTCTGACACTGCAGTGAAACTCCTTGATGGGGCAATTGTTTGTGTCGCTTAGCTTAGTCATACAGCTACCTCATTGCACCTCTTTTACATCTTTGCATGATGTGCTGTTTGTGGCCTTTTTTTATATCTACCATCCTGTCTGCCACTGCAGTGCCACTCCTAGATGGGCCAGGGGTTTGTGCCGCACACTTGTGTCACTTAGCTTAGTCATACAGCAACCTCATTGCAATTCTTTTTCTTCTTTGCATGATGTGCTGTTTGGGGCCTTTTTTTAAATCTTCCATCCTGTCTGCCACTGCAGTGCCACTCCTAGATGGGCCAGGTGTTTGTGCCGCAGACTTGTGTCGCTTAGCAAAGTCATCCAGATACCTTGGTGCAACCTTTTGGTCTAAAAACAATATTGTGAGGTGTGAGGTGTTCAGAATTGGATGGAAATGAGTGGAAATGAATGTTATTGAGGTTAATAATACCGAAGGATCAAAATTACCCCCAAATTCTGTGATTTTAGCTGTTATTATGTTTTTTTCAAAAATCATCCACATCCAAAACCAAAACTAAAACCTGAAAGGGTGGTTTTGGCAAAACCAATCCAGATCCAAAACACGAGCGAGGATCCAGATCCAAAAGCAAAACACAAAGCACAAAAATTGCCCACTGCACATCTCTAATGATAAAACACTATACACAAAGGAGCTGAGGGAAAGCATTCGATATTCCGGCTGTCGGGATCCTGCTGCTCATCGCAGAGATACCGACAACTATTCTTCCTCTCCCTCTTGGGGGGGCCATGACACCCTTGGAGGAAGAATAAACAGTGTGGTGTGCGCAGCATGGCGAGTGCAGGGAGCCCGCAAGGGGCTTTTTTGCACTTTCCTCACTGCCAGCATTCCGGCGGTTGGGATCTCAGCGCTGGTATGCTGGGTGCTGGTGTCACGATCCTAGGCACGGCGATTCCCCAGATGCACCAATCTGTGAATCCCTGCCACGTGACACTACTGGATACCTTAGCACGTGCGTTAATTTCAACATAGTCACTGCCACCTGCCAAAGTACAACATTTAGGGTATGACCCATAGCAAACTTATGGCTTTTGTATGCACCCAGAATTATTAATATTTTGGCAACGCCTCTTTCATAGAGTTGGGTTGGATACACAACAGAAAACAGAGCTAAAATTGATTATTTAATTTAAGTGAACACTTCAAAGCTTATGTTACAGAAAAAAGAAAGTTACAAAAATATAATGATAAAAAGTCAAAGTCAAATCAGAAAAGACAATTTCTAGGAAAATAAAAATTGGGAGATAAAAACCCACCGATGCTAGCACATGCAGAGTGGAACGATGGGATGAAGTGAAGCCTCTTCAGATATTCGGGACATTACATTGGTATGATGCCTCTTCTGACTCGCCTCTTTGATAATGCACACCTTTGCAGCCTGTGTTTCTCCTATTTAAATCTCAGGTTGCCCGTTCAGCCCCCACTGGAGAGTTTGTTTTTAACCCTTCCAAAGCCAGAGAAGGTATTGAGTGTCAGCTCATACTGGGCTATCCAGCCACTTGCTCAGGGGCGAATGGCCTTATCTTCTTCTCCTTTGAAGCTCTGGCCATGGTTCTTGGGTAAACAAATGGCTAGTTCTCTGAGGACACAGACCAGGAAGGGTTTAACACCTTTCTGGCCGTAGCTCTGGTTCTGGGGTAATCAAACTAGCTCTGGTCACGAGGAATTTCACACCTAAACAGTCAGTGGGTCTCTGAGTTCTGTGGCTACAATGAAATGCCAGCAGATCAATCAAGTTTCACCATTTGACATGCAAAGACAGTTATCACACACTGGTACATTGATACATCGATCAGAATATTGATGTCACATACATTGATTTTAACAGGCCTATTTCTACTTGAAATAACCTGGATCATGACACCTCCCCCTTTAAGATCAGCATGGGAGCAGTGGCACGTCAGGCCAGTACTATTCTTCCATTTGTCCAGAGAAGACATTTACAATACATACAATACAATATTATTTGCAGTAATGCACATTCTGGGGTCATGACAGCCGGAATCCCGACAGCCGGGATATTGTAGTACACTCGATTCTGAGATGGAAGCAAATAAAGAAAAGGAAAAGTTTTGTATCTAGAACAAGCCATATTGCAATTAGCTAAATGTATTTTAATGTAACTGGTGATCTCAAAGTGGAAAAATCAATGAAGTACTGTAACTGTTTTAAGAAAATTAACTGTTTTGTAATCCAAGTGCTCAAAACCAAGCACTACAACTTGTCAAAAATAAAAGCACTGCTTAAGGTTGTTATTTACGATTATGGAATCATTTCTTGGTAGGTTGGAAATCAAAAAGAAACAGAATAATACATTTAATAGATTCTTAGAAAACAAATAAAATAATAGATTAAGTTGTTTCTCATCTGTACCTGTACACAACCAATATTAAAAACACTTCAAATTATTTAAATTTGCAGATTATCAGGAATCAAGATACATTTGGAGCTACTCTGTTTACACACAATAATACAATTATGTAATCTGACCAATCATCCAGTATCAGTCACTAGGTTTACTGGACAGCAGAAGCCTTAAGCCCAGTACTCACGGGCCGATCAAGGAGAGATGCGTGCTGAGCGAACCGCTCAGCACACATCTCTCCTGCCGCTCAGCACAGCGCGATCTGTGCTGAGCGTGCGGGGGGAGACGGGGGGGCCGCTCACTTCACCCAGCGGGTGAGGTGAGCGACCCGCTAGATTGGCCTGCATGCAGGCCAATCTAGCAGCGGCGATAGCGATGTGCGGGGCCGCGCATCGCTATCGCCGAGGGGGCTACACACGGAGCGATCCTGCCGATATTCTAAGCAATCTAGTCAGATTGCTTAGAATATCGCTCCGTGAGTACCCCCCTTTATGCTGATTCTCAGGTGCCGCATGGCTCCAGATACACTTAAGCATTCCTGATACCAGGGGGGACCAGCCAGCACATATATTACATACATGATAATGTGAGAGGGGTGGTGCAATGCGATGTCTGCTGCCAGGCTGGTGAAGACAGGCAGCTTACCTGGCATCACATCCTCTCACCTTTAGGCCATATGAATCCTGATGGACCTGGAACCTTAACTGGACCTGGACATGACGATCTAGGAGGAAGGAGATGATGTGAGTGCTAGACCCCTGACTGATGACCAAAACGCCCACTGAACCACAACAGGGATTCGGGCTTAAGTGTAGGTCATCCTCGCCACTCTTAGCCTCATAGCCTGAACTATCACCTATTGCTACTTGTGCACCATGTGAAAATTCAACAGTGCAAGCTCCAATTTCCACCTAGAAAGAAGGAGGATAGATAGGGACAAACAAACACTGATAGTCAAGATGGACGTAGATGTTGCTCACCGTCAATCTTGCACACCCTCCGCTTCTTCACTTACAGGTCCCTGTAAGGAGATAAAAACATCACAACAACTGTGCAGGGCCTAAACCTCACCTAGTGGATCACTGCTAAGCTAGCTACAACAACAGAGCCCTCAAACTAGCTGTGTGAGTGTGGTGCGGTACAAGATATAACACTGAAACATTTGCTACAAACTTTGCCCTGCATGGAAACATGTAGCAATACAAGATTATGCAATGCCATCTCTTACGTATCTGCCTACTAACGCCATTCCAGCAATTCCCTACCTAGAGATGGCCAGTCCTTCCCTAACCCTGGCTCCTATGGCTAAGTGTGTGGAGCTGGACCGCTCCTCCACACAGGGGAAATGACTCTTAATTTACTGGGGAGTGGGCGCCGCAAAGCCTGCCCACCTCCCCACTTCCCTACTCACTTCTGAGTAGGGCTTACTGCCCACAGTTTAGGGGTACACATTAAATTTCACCAGGGGGGCTCAGGCCTACCTGTGTAGGGTCCAGATGGATCTGGGCCTAATGTCCAGCTCACGTTATTAGCATTAATAAGCACATGCCTGTGTGTCTGCCTAATTGGGGGCACACTGGTGATCTGGGCCTATTATCCAGATCACCTTATCACTGGTGAGCACGGGCACACTGTCCACCTAACCAGAGTAGGTTGAAGCGACCTGGGCCTAGCACCCAGGTCACCCTTTTAATGCAGCTTTTAAGCCTGCCTGCAGTGGCCACTGTGCTGACCTGCGCCTACTGCCCAGATCACTGTATACACCTGGGGGGTGCTGAAACTATTAGGGCCTAGTGCCATCTAAAGTGCCCACAGGCCTAAGGCCTGACATTAACCCCAGGCCTAGTGCCCACCTACTGTGCGCCACAGGCCTGCTGCTTGACTGTGCCCACTTGCCTAATGCCCGATCCCTGATGGTCTGGGGAGGGGGGGGGGTAGGTGACAAGTGCCCTCACAGAGGGCCTACCTCTTTGTTGGGAGAGGCATCAGGGTGGAGCATTGTTAGCGCTTTAATTTTCCACCTCTGATGGCCTTTCCGGTCCTCAGTTTCACTTTTATGCTGCTGACCCGTCCTGGCCAGTGGCATCACTCACTTCTCCATGTACAGCTGCCGCTGGACATCTTCTCTGTTCATGGCCGCATCTTCGGACCTCTTCTGTGGCCTCAGGAACTGTTCAGGCATCTTCTCCTGTCCGCTGGTCCGCCTTCTTTTTTCCGCATTTCCCGTCTTCCTCTTTCTTCTCCCGTCCTCAGCGGCATCTGATAACAGATGCCGGGGCGAAGCCAGCTATGGTGCGGCAAGCTCTGATTGGCTCGCCGCAGCTATTTCCTATTACCTGCCGCCTTCGAGCCTTGATTCTCTTGAAAGGCCACGGCCAACACTTTCTATTGGCTGCCAAATTGCTGCCAAGTTTAAAGCGCTGTTGCTCATTGCATCAAATCCGATACTGGTAACCAATATACGGTCCCTGCATTGGACACAAGCCGCTGCTGCACATTAAGTGCTGGGGACAGACACATTGTTCCAGTGCTATCTGCTGCTGTGTCCCGCAAAGGACACAGATCCCCTACATATTGTTCTGGGATACAGGGCACATCTCTACATTAACATGTATGTTTATATGTGCTAAGCGGTTCCCCCTGCACTATACAGTATGGTCAGCGCAGCAGCCGCCACTGCTTAAACTCAGCTTTCCACCACCTTTTGCCATCGCATGACCACCAAGGTGCTTTGTGAATGACTGGCCCAGACCTTGGCCTACCTGTACTTAGTGGCATACATTTCATGTGTAGAATTGTTTCCAATTAATTCACATTCACTTGCAATGTTACTCACTTTTTTGAGCGTTACAGCTGCATTGTCTTTATACCTGGGGCAGTAACTAGGGGTGTGTGAGCAGTGCCATTGAACAGGCCGCAGATCCGTAGGAGTGCACTGTCGCTGCCCCTCAGTCCATGCATCTGGCTAGCAGGTGCCTGGAATAACCTCTACAGCCAGCCAGTATTACTGCTGCAGTTGTGCATGGGAATACTTTGTGCACCCAGGGCTTGCACCCTGCAGCACAATACTTCCCGATGCTGGTGGCCCTGTTACGGCACTGTTTACACCATTCACCTGCATTTACCTGAAAAGAACACATTGAGGAAGCAATACAAGCACCGGTGTGTTAAAACCTAATAGGTTACACTTTTTGGGGGAAGTATTTCCAGGGAAGATACTTTTTTTCTTTAGTGGCTGCTGCCATATAAATGTGACTCATGAATACATTTTCCAAAGAGAACCTCCTTGAAAAATATGCATCAGCTTTATGTTGAAGAGCTGAATAAACACAAATGTCTTTGTGGGCTTATATCTGCAATACATTTTACTTAATTGACTATAGGCCTTATTCAAGTTTGTTAGCAAAGAAAAGTAAGCAGTTTAGCAAAACCATGGTGCAGTGCAGGTGGGGCAGAGATTTTGGTGGGGTGTGTTCAAACTGAAATGCAAATTGCAGTGTAGAAATTACGCAGTCCATATTTACCCTGCACAGAAACAATATAACCACCCAAATCTGCATCTCTCTGCACATGTTACATCTCTTACACATGGTTTTGCCTAATTGCTAATTTTGTTTGGTTTGCTAACAAAACCTGATTTACCCCCAATCAGGGGTGTATTTAGGGGTCCGAGCGCCCCTGGCAAAGTAAAGGACTGGTGCCCCCTATATTTGAAGTAGGGAAGGCACGTGTGCTAAAAAAGGGGCGTGGCCACTCTATAGTATCCCAATTAAAATTACACCACAGCAATGTGCCTTACTCACATTACACAGCAATGTACATTATTCACGTTATACTACACAGTAGTACCCCTTATACACATTATGCCATACAGTAGTGCCTATATATATATATATATATATATATATATGGGAAGGCGTGCATGCTCCTGGGAAAGTAGGTGTGGCCTCACAATTTTATATTATGATAGCAAACTATAAATATATAATCACACCCCCTACACATGCACACACACAATTAGCAGCCTTACACACAATACCCACAGTAGTTCTCCTTACACATAATGTCCCCAGTATAGTGTCAGATGCACATAATGTCCCCAGTATCGTGCCAGTTACATATAATGACACCAGTAGTGCAGTGCCAGATACACATAATGCCTCAGAGTATAGTTCCACATACACATATGCCCCCACAGTTCCAGATACACATATGTCCCCTCAGTGCCGGACACTCAAATGCCCCCACAGTGCCAGACACATGTATGCCCCCACAGTGCCAGATACACGTATGCCCCCACAGTGCCAGATACACGTATGCCCCCACAGTGCCAGACATACATATGCCCCATGTTGATTTTACTATTAAAGGCAGCACTTTTAAGTAGATTTACTTTTAGAGGCGGCAGCTATCCCCCCAACCCCATGTATTTCCTCAACAGCAGGGATGCCCATTAATGATCAAAGAATGCAGCAGCAGCAGCCACTGTAATTGGCGCTGGGGTCCAGCACCGCACCACAATACAGGCAAGAAACGCTACATAAACTACAACCCCCAGCAGCCGCTGCTGCATAATGTGATCATTACAGGGCATCCCTGCTGGTGAGAAACTGCACGGGGGTGGGGGGATAGCTGCTGCCTCTAAAAGTGAGTCTACTTACTGCCCACGGGTGGCACCTCTGGATGGCGCCCCTCCTTGGCTGGCGCCCCTGGCGAGTGCCATCCTGGCCAATAGGAAGATACACCCCTGCCCCCAATGTCTGTACTTTTTAATCACTTGGTTTTCAGTAATCTCAGTAATGATGATAGATGATCCCTAATGTGATACAGGAATATATTTTTCACTTATGAGCAAGAATCGATGCAAATCATATTTATAAACAGGGAGCACAGATGCCAAGTGTCCACATGACAGTAACCTGATTATTGTCCAGCTCTAACTTACTCTACATATCTTCTCATCTTCCTAAAGATTATAGCAAACAATTATATTCCAATCAATAAATATTATGTTGGGCCCTTGGAGTTAATATTTACAAGCACTGATAAGCGTAATAGGTAAAAGAAAAATATAAAAAGGTGCTGAGCATGACCATAGATTTAGTAAATGAAAGCATGTATAAACAAAATAATAAATCTATTTATGTCAAGGTGGTGCTTAAATGGTAGTTTGTCATGGTATACTGGTTGCAAAAAGAAATGCATTAAGTGTAACTATGACAACATTTCCATTAAAAATTATCATAATTTATTACAGTGATTCTGACAGAGATGATTTCTGCAACTTTATTAATTGGAGATTGATTAATGATCCAAAGAAGTACAGTACTGTTTTATATTATGATAATGCATGGAGCGTAAAATGTGCGTATTATCCATATCTTGTTGTTAGAACAATACTTAGTGACATTTTCAAAAGTGAAGTGTTCAATTAACATACAGTATTTATAATGTAAAACAAATTAAAACTAGTGATGAGCGGGTTCGGTTCCTCGGAATCCGAACCCGCCCGAACTTCAGGTTTTTTACACGGGGCCGAGCGACTCGGATCTTCCCGCCTTGCTCGGTTAACCCGAGCGCGCCCGAACGTCATCATCCCGCTGTCGGATTCTCGCGAGGCTCGGATTCTATCACGAGACTCGGATTCTATATAAGGAGCCGCGCGTCGCCGCCATTTTCACACGTGCATTGAGATTGATAGGGAGAGGACGTGGCTGGCGTCCTCTCCGTTTAGACTAGAGTACTAGAGAGAGACACAAATTTTGGGGAGCATATTATTAGGAGGAGTACTACTTGCTGCTGATAGTGTGACCAGTGACCACCAGTTTAATTAATCCGTTCTCTGCCTGAAAAAAAACGATACACAGTGTGACACAGTCACATACCATATCTGTGCTCAGCCCAGTGTGCTGCATCATATGTAATACTGTATATCATTATCTGACTGTGCTGAGTGCTCACTGCTCACACAGCTTAATTGTGGGGGAGACTGGAGAGCAGTTATAGCAGGAGTACATATTTTAAGTACAGTGCACACTTTTGCTGCCCGAGTGCCACTGCCAGTGTGACTGACCAGTGACCACTGACCACCAGTATTGTGATTGTCTGCTGACCACCAGTATATTGTGATTGTCTGCCTGAAAAAGTTAAACACTCGTCGTGTGGTGTTTTTATAAACGCATTCTGCAGACAGTGTCCAGCAGGTCCGTCATTACATAATATATACCTGTCCGGCTGCAGTACTAGTGTGATATATATATATTTTAATTTTATCTCATTATCATCCAGTCTATATTAGCAGCAGACACAGTAGGGTAGTCCACGGCTGTAGCTACCTCTGTGTCGGCAGTCGCTCGTCCATCCATAATTGTATACCACCTACCCGTGTTTTTTTTTTTCTATCTTCTTGATACTAGTAGCTTACTTTAGGAGTCTGCAGTGCTGACAGACAGTGTCCAGCAGGTCCGTCATTACATAATATATACCTGTCCGGCTGCAGTACTAGTGTGATATATATATATATATTTTTTAATTTTATCTCATTATCATCCAGTCTATATTAGCAGCAGACACAGTACGGTAGTCCACGGCTGTAGCTACCTCTGTGTCGGCAGTCGCTCGTCCATCCATAATTGTATACCACCTACCCGTGTTTTTTTTTTTCTATCTTCTTGATACTAGTAGCTTACTTTAGGAGTCTGCAGTGCTGAGTCTGACAGACAGTGTCCAGCAGGTCCGTCATTACATAATATATACCTGTCCAGCTGCAGTACTAGTGTGATATATATATTTTAATTTTATCTCATTATCATCCAGTCTATATTAGCAGCAGACACAGTACGGTAGTCCACGGCTGTAGCTACCTCTGTGTCGGCAGTCGCTCGTCCATCCATAATTGTATACCACCTACCCGTGTTTTTTTTTTTTTTCTATCTTCTTGATACTAGTAGCTTACTTTAGGAGTCTGCAGTGCTGACAGACAGTGTCCAGCAGGTCCGTCATTACATAATATATACCTGTCCGGCTGCAGTACTAGTGTGATATATATATATATATATTTTAATTTTATCTCATTATCATCCAGTCTATATTAGCAGCAGACACAGTACGGTAGTCCACGGCTGTAGCTACCTCTGTGTCGGCAGTCGCTCGTCCATCCATAATTGTATACCACCTACCCGTGTTTTTTTTTTTTCTATCTTCTTGATACTAGTAGCTTACTTTAGGAGTCTGCAGTGCTGAGTCTGACAGACAGTGTCCAGCAGGTCCGTCATTACATAATATATACCTCTCCGGCTGCAGTACTAGTGTGATATATATATATATTTTAATTTTATCTCATTATCATCCAGTCTATATTAGCAGCAGACACAGTACGGTAGTCCACGGCTGTAGCTACCTCTGTGTCGGCAGTCGCTCGTCCATCCATAATTGTATACCACCTACCCGTGGTTTTTTTTTTTCTATCTTCTTGATACTAGTAGCTTACTTTAGGAGTCTGCAGTGCTGACAGACAGTGTCCAGCAGGTCCGTCATTACATAATATATACCTGTCCGGCTGCAGTACTAGTGTGATATATATATATATTTTAATTTTATCTCATTATCATCCAGTCTATATTAGCAGCAGACACAGTACGGTAGTCCACGGCTGTAGCTACCTCTGTGTCGGCAGTCGCTCGTCATCCATAAGTATACTAGTATCCATCCATCTCCATTGTTTACCTGAGGTGCCTTTTAGTTGTGCCTATTAAAATATGGAGAACAAAAATGTTGAGGTTCCAAAAATAGGGAAAGATCAAGATCGACTTCCACCTCGTGCTGAAGCTGCTGCCACTAGTCATGGCCGAGACGATGAAATGCCAGCAACGTCGTCTGCCAAGGCCGATGCCCAATGTCATAGAACAGAGCATGTAAAATACAAAACACCAAATATCAGTAAAAAAAAGGACTAAAAAATCTAAAATAAAATTGTCGGAGGAGAAGCGTAAACTTGCCAATATGCCATTTACCACACGGAGTGGCAAGGAACGGCTGAGGCCCTGGCCTATGTTCATGGCTAGTGGTTCAGCTTCACATGAGGATGGAAGCACTCAGCCTCTCGCTAGAAAAATGAAAAGACTCAAGCTGGCAAAAGCACAGCAAAGAACTGTGCGTTCTTCGAAATCCCAAATCCACAAGGAGTGTCCAATTGTGTCGGTTGCGATGCCTGACCTTCCCAACACTGGACGTGAAGAGCATGCGCCTTCCACCATTTGCACGCCCCCTGCAAGTGCTGGAAGGAGCACCCGCAGTCCAGTTCCTGATAGTCAGATTGAAGATGTCAGTGTTGAAGTACACCAGGATGAGGAGGATATGGGTGTTGCTGGCGCTGGGGAGGAAATTGACAAGGAGGATTCTGATGGTGAGGTGGTTTGTTTAAGTCAGGCACCCGGGGAGACACCTGTTGTCCGTGGGAGGAATATGGCCATTGACATGCCTGGTGAAAATACCAAAAAAATCAGCTCTTCGGTGTGGAAGTATTTCAACAGAAATGCGGACAACATTTGTCAAGCCGTGTGTTGCCTTTGTCAAGCTGTAATAAGTAGGGGTAAGGACGTTAACCATCTCGGAACATCCTCCCTTATACGTCACCTGCAGCGCATTCATAATAAGTCAGTGATAAGTTCAAAAACTTTGGGCGACAGCGGAAGCAGTCCACTGACCAGTAAATCCCTTCCTCTTGTAACCAAGCTCACGCAAACCACCCCACCAACTCCCTCAGTGTCAATTTCCTCCTTCCCCAGGAATGCCAATAGTCCTGCAGGCCATGTCACTGGCAATTCTGACGAGTCCTCTCCAGCCTGGGATTCCTCCGATGCATCCTTGCGTGTAACGCCTACTGCTGCTGGCGCTGCTGTTGTTGCTGCTGGGAGTCGATGGTCATCCCAAAGGGGAAGTCGTAAGACCACTTTTACTACTTCCACCAAGCAATTGACTGTCCAACAGTCCTTTGCGAGGAAGATGAAATATCACAGCAGTCATCCTGCTGCAAAGCGGATAACTGAGGCCTTGGCATCCTGGGTGGTGAGAAACGTGGTTCCGGTATTCATCATTACTGCAGAGGCAACTAGAGACTTGTTGGAGGTACTGTGTCCCCGGTACCAAATACCATCTAGGTTCCATTTCTCTAGGCAGGCGATACCGAAAATGTACACAGACCTCAGAAAAAGAGTCACCAGTGTCCTAAAAAATGCAGCTGTACCCAATGTCCACTTAACCACGGACATGTGGACAAGTGGAGCAGGGCAGGGTCAGGACTATATGACTGTGACAGCCCACTGGGTAGATGTATGGACTCCCGCCGCAAGAACAGCAGCGGCGGCACCAGTAGCAGCATCTCGCAAATGCCAACTCTTTCCAAGGCAGGCTACGCTTTGTATCACCGGTTTCCAGAATACGCACACAGCTGAAAACCTCTTACGGCAACTGAGGAAGATCATCGCGGAATGGCTTACCCCAATTGGACTCTCCTGTGGATTTGTGGCATCGGACAACGCCAGCAATATTGTGTGTGCATTAAATATGGGCAAATTCCAACACGTCCCATGTTTTGCACATACCTTGAATTTGGTGGTGCAGAATTATTTAAAAAACGAGAGGGGCGTGCAAGAGATGCTGTCGGTGGCCAGAAGAATTGCGGGACACTTTCGGCGTACAGGCACCACGTACAGAAGACTGGAGCACCACCAAAAACGCCTGAACCTGCCCTGCCATCATCTGAAGCAAGAAGTGGTAACGAGGTGGAATTCAACCCTATATATGCTTCAGAGGTTGGAGGAGCAGCAAAAGGCCATTCAAGCCTATACAATTGAGCACGATATAGGAGGTGGAATGCACCTGTCTCAAGCGCAGTGGAGAATGATTTCAACGTTGTGCAAGGTTCTGATGCCCTTTGAACTTGCCACACGTGAAGTCAGTTCAGACACTGCCAGCCTGAGTCAGGTCATTCCCCTCATCAGGCTTTTGCAGAAGAAGCTGGAGACATTGAAGGAGGAGCTAACACGGAGCGATTCCGCTAGGCATGTGGGACTTGTGGATGGAGCCCTTAATTCGCTTAACAAGGATTCACGGGTGGTCAATCTGTTGAAATCAGAGCACTACATTTTGGCCACCGTGCTCGATCCTAGATTTAAAACCTACCTTGGATCTCTCTTTCCGGCAGACACAAGTCTGCTGGGGTTGAAAGACCTGCTGGTGAGAAAATTGTCAAGTCAAGCGGAACGCGACCTGTCAACATCTCCTCCTTCACATTCTCCCGCAACTTGGGGTGAGAGGAAAAGGCTCAGAATTCCGAGCCCACCCGCTGGCGGTGATGCAGGGCAGTCTGGAGCGACTGCTGATGCTGACATCTGGTCCGGACTGAAGGACCTGCCAACGATTACGGACATGTCGTCTACTGGCACTGCATATGATTCTCTCCCCATTGAAAGAATGGTGGAGGATTATATGAGTGACCGCATCCAAGTAGGCACGTCAGACAGTCCGTACTTATACTGGCAGGAAAAAGAGGCAATTTGGAGGCCCTTGCACAAACTGGCTTTATTCTACCTAAGTTGCCCTCCCACAAGTGTGTACTCCGAAAGAGTGTTTAGTGCCGCCGCTCACCTTGTCAGCAATCGGCGTACGAGGTTACATCCAGAAAATGTGGAGAAGATGATGTTCATTAAAATGAATTATAATCAATTCCTCCGTGGAGACATTGACCAGCAGCAATTGCCTCCACAAAGTACACAGGGAGCTGAGATGGTGGATTCCAGTGGGGACGAATTGATAATCTGTGAGGAGGGGGATGTACACGGTGATATATCGGAGGATGATGATGAGGTGGACATCTTGCCTCTGTAGAGCCAGTTTGTGCAAGGAGAGATTAATTGCTTCTTTTTTGGTGGGGGTCCAAACCAACCCGTCATTTCAGTCACAGTCGTGTGGCAGACCCTGTCACTGAAATGATGGGTTGGTTAAAGTGTGCATGTCCTGTTTATACAACATAAGGGTGGGTGGGAGGGCCCAAGGACAATTCCATCTTGCACCTCTTTTTTCTTTAATTTTTCTTTGCGTCATGTGCTGTTTGGGGAGTATTTTTTTGAAGGGCCATCCTGCGTGACACTGCAGTGCCACTCCTAGATGGGCCAGGTGTTTGTGTCGGCCACTAGGGTCGCTTATCTTACTCACACAGCTACCTCATTGCGCCTCTTTTTTTCTTTGCGTCATGTGCTGTTTGGGGAGTGTTTTTTGGAAGGGCCATCCTGCGTGACACTGCAGTGACACTCCTAGATGGGCCAGGTGTTTGTGTCAGCCACTAGGGTCGCTTAGCTTACTCACACAGCTACCTCATTGCGCCTCTTTTTTTCTTTGCGTCATGTGCTGTTTGGGGAGTGTTTTTTGGAAGGGCCATCCTGCGTGACACTGCAGTGCCACTCCTAGATGGGCCAGGTGTTTGTGTCGGCCACTAGGGTCGCTTAGCTTACTCACACAGCTACCTCATTGCGCCTCTTTTTTTCTTTGCGTCATGTGCTGTTTGGGGAGTGTTTTTTGGAAGGGCCATCCTGCGTGACACTGCAGTGCCACTCCTAGATGGGCCAGGTGTTTGTGTCGGCCACTAGGGTCGCTTAGCTTAGTCATCCAGCGACCTCGGTGCAAATTTTAGGACTAAAAATAATATTGTGAGGTGTGAGGTGTTCAGAATAGACTGAAAATGAGTGGAAATTATGGTTTTTGAGGTTAATAATACTTTGGGATCAAAATGACCCCCAAATTCTATGATTTAAGCTGTTTTTTAGGGTTTTTTGAAAAAAACACCCGAATCCAAAACACACCCGAATCCGACAAAAAAAATTCGGTGAGGTTTTGCCAAAACGCGGTCGAACCCAAAACACGGCCGCGGAACCGAACCCAAAACCAAAACACAAAACCCGAAAAATTTCAAGTGCACATCTCTAATTAAAACGTCATTATTTAGACCATATTTTCAAATATTAATGTGAATCTTAAAACATTAAAAGATAGCGTTTCAAAGTTGACATGGTATATAACTGCTATTATTTAGATTCTGTAAAATATTGTGGAAAGAGTTCTGTAACCTACAGTATCTGAAAAAACACAATATGTTTTTATGTTAAACCTCATTAAACTGTTTATCAGCATTGTTGTGGGTAGATTTACTAAGGTTTTTAGATCAATTCAAGACTAAAGGTCCATACACACTTAACGATAAAATGAGCGACGTCGCTCATTTTCCCCCTCCTTGAGCGACGTCACTCATTTTATCGTCAAGTGTGTATGCCGCCAGATACGACCGATGCGGTTGGCAACGATCGTCGCTGTCGGTAGGGCATGCATAAAGGATGTGGACTGTCGTCCACGACCTTCATGCAGGGCTGGCGGGGGCGTGACGTCACTGAGCGATATGAGCGGTCATATCACTCAGTGCGTACAGGGGGCCGCCGGACGGCCCGGGAGGGGGAAACATTAGACGATGTTGCTCACAGAGCGACATCGTCTAATGTGTATGAGCCTTAAAACACACCTAATGTTGTAATACTTTATTACACATAGGCTGACCATACTATCCCTTTAAACTGGGACACTAATGAATTACGCAGGTTCTGAGGTTGGCTGACTTCAAGTCTGTATGTCACCTGGTTTTAATCAGCCCCAGAACCTGTGTAATTTATGAGTGTCCCAGTTTAAAGTAGTGATGAGCGGATTCGGTTTTACTCGGTTTTACTCGGTTTTACTCGGTTCTCAAAACGGCATCTTATTGGCTCACGGATGTCACGTGTTTTGGATAGCCAATAAGATGCCGTTTTGAGAACCGAGTAAAACCGAGTAAAACCGAACCTCGCTCATCACTAGTTTAAAGGGATATTATGGTCAGCCTACATTCACACGCACTCACCACTTGCACTACAAACTCACCTTGTCAATGGCACCAGCCGGTCCTCTTCTCCAGTAGGTTCCCAGTTCTTTGAAAAATAAAAAAACAGTATCTTGAGCCCACAGACAAGTACTGTACATTAGTATACAGTACTTTGCGAATAACTATAGATCTCCAGCATGTATCTGATGAAATCAATGGGTAAGCACTGATTTGGCTGAGACAGGCACTCTCCGGCTTTCTTAGCTAATGGTATCTTAATGAAAATATGAATTCAAATTCCCGCCATAGCTTCATGCTGGGAAAATCAATTCATATTTTGGCTAAGTACTGATTGACTGAGAGAGACCCTTAGTAAATGTCTGTATACTGTATTTTACACTGTAAAAATATTGATGCTTAGGTCGATATTCTAAAGTGTTCTAAAATCTTGTTTTAGTTCAATTTACAGTTGGTTTTGTCTTTAGTAAATTCTTGATTGTCAAAATCGACAGAAAATCTAATAAAAATCACCTTAAAATCAAAGTTGACAGTAAATATATTTTATATTTGTAACAGAATTAATAATTTCCACCGGCCAATAATAGTTACTAACCTGACTTATCTACTGTATTTCTGTTGATAACACCACAATTAACCAAACCCCACAAGCACACTGCTTAGTTTTCATCCTTTACATAGAACCATCCTTGATTCACCACATTCAATCAGTTTCCAAATTCTTCTGCATACAATTAAGAAACTTATGCAGAATATGCCCATATCTCACAGAAGACACTGCAAAAACTCTAATTCACATATTCATTATCTCCTGCATTGCATATTGTTGTATTGCTCTGTCAGTCCTTACACTGACTGGTGGTTTGGAACCAAAGTCAATAAAAAAAACTTCTGGGTACATACAGAATAAGGCTATCATCGAAAATAACATACACCTATTCGCTTATCTCAAAATTATCTCCCAGCTCAACCCCTCTGCTAACAGCAAGATGTGTGTATCTCATCCACACCAGGGGTGGAACTCGCAGAGGCAATGGAGATGCCTGCCTTCAGGTTCCAAGCCCTGAAGTGGCACCTAAATGTACAGAAGCACCTGTATGGTTCACAGCAGGATCCAAGTGTGACCACTGCTCTTCCAACGGAGCTCTGTGGCACATTTACTGCAGAGTTGATCGGCTCTGTCCCAGGGACCCTGCTAACACTTGCAATAGGGGACAAGAAGCCTCATGCCTGGTACTGCTCAGACTGCACACCTGCTGCTGACAAAATTTTAGATGGGACCCACTGGTGAACTCTATTTCTGAATGATGCAGATAGCAGAATCTCGTGAGACTGACCCTGACCCACCGGCCGTTGTCACACAGCGTAGCGGAAGCCCTGCCAATTTAATGCAGTCTCAATACATTGTAGACTGGCTATATAATTTTGTACAAAAAGTTGTGTGTTTGTATATAAATTATTTGTTTTCATTGTTTTTTTAAGGGGGGGGGGGGGGGGGGCACCAAACTCCAACTTGCCCCTGGACAACTGGGATGAAATTACACCTCTGATTCACACTCATTACCTGTTCCCATTCACGATTACAGAACTTTTTCAATCTGCTAAACCCACTGCCCCAGTACCTTTACCTCCCCCTCTGCTGCACCCTACGTACTATACAGCATGACTTTCATCTGGTCACTAACTCTTCAAGTATTCTCTGGAAAACTCACCTCTGCAGAAGGTTGATCAAATCCCAGAACCACCCATTTAACCTCTGTAAGCTATTTTACTATTTACCTACCCCACAATACAATAAAAAATTATATATTCTTTTTCTACACTCACTTATCTCTCTGACAACAAGTTAAAATTTCTGTGTGCTTGAATCATACAGCCTACCAAGAACTTCTAAAATAAGGCTGGACAAATGTGCTATATATAGCACTTATCCTTCCGTATCAATGCCTATTTCCCTAGACTGTAAGCTCACGTGCACGTGTGGTACCCCAAAAGGCATATGCCCCTTTAAGACCTGACTCACAGGTCCATAGCAGCACATGGGAAGAGTACGGTACAGCAGGATTTAAAGCTGGGACCCTGGTCCAATCACATGGTCTGGATACAGACTGCTGATTGGACAGGGGTAGCCTGGAAGACAAGAGTCTTGTGGAAAGAAGGAGGGAGGAGTTGTGGTATGGAGAGACAGAGGAGGAGTGGGAATGCTTGTTTTTGGTTTTTTTGTTTAATCTGTTTTTATTGAGAACAAAAGAAATACACTCATAGACATATTGAAAAAAACAAATAAGTCTAACATGACAAGTAACAATCAGCACAGCACGCAATCACGGCAATTTGTCCATTAAGATATAGAACTCAACAATACAGAAGTTATAAACTTCAAACCAGTGGTGGAACTAGCGAGCGGTGGGCCCAGGTGCGACAAAATGCTTTGGGCCCCCCCATCCCATCCAAGCCTCACCCTCACCCCCTGGAGAGGATCTGGTGAGGGGGACCTGCTCAGGGCCAGAGAAATGGATACCTAGCAACAGTGCCATCACTGTGTGCAAGAAACAGCATCGGAGCCCCCCCACCTCCATGTAAAACAGGGGCAGTGCGCGCCGTAGGCGTGCAAAAAAATATAGGGGCATGGCTTTGTGGGGAAGGGGTGTGGCCACAAAATAGTACCACAGCGTCCCCTTTTTACACATTATGGCAGACAGCGTCCCATTTTTTACACATTACGGCAGACAGCGTCCCCTTTTTACACAGAACAGCAGATAGCGTCCCCTTTTTACACATTACGGGAGACAGCATCCCATTTTTTACACATTATGGCAGACAGCGTCCTCTTTTTACACAGTACGGCAGACAGCGTCCTCTTTTTACACATTACGGCAGACAGCGTCCTCTTTTTACACAGTACGGCAGACAGCGCCCCCCTTTTTACACATTACGGCAGACAGCGTCCCCCTTTTTACACATAACGGCAGACAGCAACGACTTTTTCTACACATAACGGCAGACAGCGACCCCCTTTTGACACATAATGGCAGACAGCGACCCCCTTTTTACACATAACGGCAGATAGTGACCCTCTTTTTACACATTACGGCAGACAGTGACCCCCTTTTTACACATTGAGGCAGACAGAATAGAAAGAAAGAAAGAAAGAAAGAAAGAAAGAAAGAAAGAAAGAAAGAAAGAAAGAAAGAAAGAAAGAAGAGAATTATACTTACAGTCTCCGCTGGCTCAGGCTCCTCGTGCAGCTTCTGGCAGATGATGATCCCGGGCAGAAGAGAAGGTGGATGAGGGAGGTGGAAGAGGGAGCCGCAGCAGCGCTGTGTTATTGGTGGAGGCGCTGCTGCTGCTGTCCCTTTCCTTCCCCATTGGCTGTCCTCCGCCGCAGTGAATGCTCGGATGCGCTTCCCAGCATTCACAGCGCCGGAGGACAGCCTATGGGGAAGGAAAGGGACAGCAGCAGCAGTGCCTCTACCAATTACAGTGCGCTGCTGCAGTTCCCTCCACCACCTCCCTCTTCCTCCTTCACCCCCGTAGCCACTGCTCCTCTCCTGTCCTCGACGGCGGCTGTGTGCTGCTGGCGGCGGTTGCCCGCAGCACACAGCGGCATGTAATGAGTCAGTTTAACTCATTACATGTCGCGCTGCTTTGGGCCCCTAGACAGTGGCGGGCCCCAGTGCAATGCACTGGTTGCACTGGCGGTAGTTCCGCCACTGCTTCAAACATATCCAAAGTAACCAGGTCTCATTTATTGCTGTGTAACATTGGTGGTCATTCCGAGTTGTTCGCTCGGTAATTTTCTTCGGATCGCAGCGATTTTTCGCTAACTGCGCATGCGCAATGTTTGCACTGCGACTGCGCCAAGTAAATTTGCTATGTAGTTAGGTATTTTACTCACGGCATTACGAGGTTTTTTCTTCGTTCTGGTGATCGAAATGTGATTGACAGGAAGTGGGTGTTTCTGGGCGGAAACAGGCCGTTTTATGGGAGTGTGTGAAAAAACTAGAGATGAGCGGGTTCGGTTCCTCTGAATCCGAACCCGCCCGAACTTCAGTTTTTTTTACACGGGGCCGAGCGACTCGGATCTTCCCGCCTTGCTCGGTTAACCCGAGCGCGCACGAACGTCATCATCACACTGTCGGATTCTCGCGAGGCTCGGATTCTATCGCGAGACTCGGATTCTATATAAGGAGCCGCGCGTCGCCGCCATTTTCACACGTGCATTGAGATTGATAGGGAGAGGACGTGGCTGGCGTCCTCTCCGTTTAGAAATTAAAATAGGAGAGTGAGAGTGAGGCACGTTCATTACTATACTTACTGGAGCTTAGGAGGAGTTATTATATTATACTACTAGTGACTGATGACCAGTGACCTGACCACCAGTGCAGTTTTATAATTTATTAATATTTAAATAATAATCCGTTCTGTTCTTGTTCTCTGCCTGAAAAAAACGATACACAGCTTAATTGTGGGGGAGACTGGGGAGCAGTTATAGGTTATAGCAGGAGCCAGGAGTACATATTAAACAGTGCACACTTTTGCTGCCAGAGAGAGACTAGTGCCACTGCCAGTGTGACTGACCACTGTGACCAGTGACCTGACCACACTGACCACCAGTACTATAGTACTATATTTATTGATTGTCTGCCTGAAAAAGTACACTCGTCGTGGACTCGTGTGACTTGTGTGGTGTTTTTTTCTTCTTTAAAAAACTCATTCTGCTGACAGACAGTGTCCAGCAGGTCCGTCATTAATATCTGACTGTGCTCACACAGCTTAATTGTGGGGGAGACTGGGGAGCAGTTATAGGTTATAGCAGGAGCCAGGAGTACATATTAAACAGTGCACACTTTTGCTGCCAGAGAGAGACTAGTGCCACTGCCAGTGTGACTGACCACTGTGACCAGTGACCTGACCACACTGACCACCAGTACTATAGTACTATATTTATTGATTGTCTGCCTGAAAAAGTACACTCGTCGTGGACTCGTGTGACTTGTGTGGTGTTTTTTTCTTCTTTAAAAAACTCATTCTGCTGACAGACAGTGTCCAGCAGGTCCGTCATTAATATCTGACTGTGCTCACACAGCTTAATTGTGGGGGAGACTGGGGAGCAGTTATAGGTTATAGCAGGAGCCAGGAGTACATATTAAACAGTGCACACTTTTGCTGCCAGAGAGAGACTAGTGCCACTGCCAGTGTGACTGACCACTGTGACCAGTGACCTGACCACACTGACCACCAGTACTATAGTACTATATTTATTGATTGTCTGCCTGAAAAAGTACACTCGTCGTGGACTCGTGTGACTTGTGTGGTGTTTTTTTCTTCTTTAAAAAACTCATTCTGCTGACAGACAGTGTCCAGCAGGTCCGTCATTAATATCTGACTGTGCTCACACAGCTTAATTGTGGGGGAGACTGGGGAGCAGTTATAGGTTATAGCAGGAGCCAGGAGTACATATTAAACAGTGCACACTTTTGCTGCCAGAGAGAGACTAGTGCCACTGCCAGTGTGACTGACCACTGTGACCAGTGACCTGACCACACTGACCACCAGTACTATAGTACTATATTTATTGATTGTCTGCCTGAAAAAGTACACTCGTCGTGGACTCGTGTGACTTGTGTGGTGTTTTTTTCTTCTTTAAAAAACTCATTCTGCTGACAGACAGTGTCCAGCAGGTCCGTCATTAATATCTGACTGTGCTCACACAGCTTAATTGTGGGGGAGACTGGGGAGCAGTTATAGGTTATAGCAGGAGCCAGGAGTACATATTAAACAGTGCACACTTTTGCTGCCAGAGAGAGACTAGTGCCACTGCCAGTGTGACTGACCACTGTGACCAGTGACCTGACCACACTGACCACCAGTACTATAGTACTATATTTATTGATTGTCTGCCTGAAAAAGTACACTCGTCGTGGACTCGTGTGACTTGTGTGGTGTTTTTTTTCATCTTTAAAAAACTCATTCTGCTGACAGACAGTGTCCAGCAGGTCCGTCATTAATATCTGACTGTGCTCACACAGCTTAATTGTGGGGGAGACTGGGGAGCAGTTATAGGTTATAGCAGGAGCCAGGAGTACATATTAAACAGTGCACACTTTTGCTGCCAGAGAGAGACTAGTGCCACTGCCAGTGTGACTGACCACTGTGACCAGTGACCTGACCACACTGACCACCAGTACTATAGTACTATATTTATTGATTGTCTGCCTGAAAAAGTACACTCGTCATGGACTTGTGTGACTTGTGTGGTGTTTTTTTCTTCTTTAAAAAACTCATTCTGCTGACAGACAGTGTCCAGCAGGTCCGTCATTAATATCTGACTGTGCTCACACAGCTTAATTGTGGGGGAGACTGGGGAGCAGTTATAGGTTATAGCAGGAGCCAGGAGTACATATTAAACAGTGCACACTTTTGCTGCCAGAGTGCCACTGCCAGTGTGACTGACCACTGACCACTGTGACCAGTGACCTGACCACACTGACCACCAGTATAGTATATTGTAATTGAATGTCTGCCTGAAAAAGTACACTCGTCGTGTGACTTGTGTGGTGTTTTTTTATTCTATAAAAATTAAAAAACTAATTTTGCTGACAGACAGTGTCCAGCAGGTCCGTCATTATATAATATATACCTGTCCGGCTGCAGTAGTGATATATATATATTTTTTATATCATTATTATCATCCAGTCTATACTAGCAGCAGACACAGTACGGTAGTTCACGGCTGTAGCTACCTCTGTGTCGGCACTCGGCAGTCCATCCATAATTGTATACCACCTACCCGTGGTTTTTTTTTTCTTTCTTCTTTATACATACTACATCTCATTATCATCCAGTCTATATTAGCAGCAGACACAGTACAGTACGGTAGTCTACGGCTGTAGCTACCTCTGTGTCGGCACTCGGCAGTCCATCCATAATTGTATACCACCTACCCGTGGTTTTTTTTTTCTTTCTTCTTTATACATACTACATCTCATTATCAACCAGTCTATATTAGCAGCAGACACAGTACGGTAGTTCACGGCTGTAGCTACCTCTGTGTCGGCACTCGGCAGTCCATCCATAATTGTATACCACCTACCCGTGGTTTTTTTTTTCTTTCTTCTTTATACATACATACTACATCTCATTATCATCCAGTCTATATTAGCAGCAGACACAGTACAGTACGGTAGTCCACGGCTGTAGCTACCTCTGTGTCGGCACTCGGCAGTCCATCCATAATTGTATACCACCTACCCGTGGTTTTTTTTTTCTTTCTTCTTTATACATACTACATCTCATTATCATCCAGTCTATATTAGCAGCAGACACAGTACAGTATGGTAGTCCACGGCTGTAGCTACCTCTGTGTCGGCACTCGGCAGTCCATCCATAATTGTATACCACCTACCCGTGGTTTTTTTTTCCTTTCTTCTTTATACATACTACATCTCATTATCAACCAGTCTATATTAGCAGCAGACACAGTACAGTACGGTAGTCCACGGCTGTAGCTACCTCTGTGTCGGCACTCGGCAGTCCATCCATAATTGTATACTAGTATCCATCCATCTCCATTGTTTACCTGAGGTGCCTTTTAGTTGTGCCTATTAAAATATGGAGAACAAAAATGTTGAGGTTCCAAAATTAGGGAAAGATCAAGATCCACTTCCACCTCGTGCTGAAGCTGCTGCCACTAGTCATGGCCGAGACGATGAAATGCCAGCAACGTCGTCTGCCAAGGCCGATGCCCAATGTCATAGTACAGAGCATGTCAAATCCAAAACACCAAATATCAGTAAAAAAAGGACTCCAAAACCTAAAATAAAATTGTCGGAGGAGAAGCGTAAACTTGCCAATATGCCATTTACCACACGGAGTGGCAAGGAACGGCTGAGGCCCTGGCCTATGTTCATGGCTAGTGGTTCAGCTTCACATGAGGATGGAAGCACTCAGCCTCTCGCTAGAAAACTGAAAAGACTCAAGCTGGCAAAAGCACCGCAAAGAACTGTGCGTTCTTCGAAATCCCAAATCCACAAGGAGAGTCCAATTGTGTCGGTTGCGATGCCTGACCTTCCCAACACTGGACGTGAAGAGCATGCACCTTCCACCATTTGCACGCCCCCTGCAAGTGCTGGAAGGAGCACCCGCAGTCCAGTTCCTGATAGTCAGATTGAAGATGTCAGTGTTGAAGTACACCAGGATGAGGAGGATATGGGTGTTGCTGGCGCTGGGGAGGAAATTGACCAGGAGGATTCTGATGGTGAGGTGGTTTGTTTAAGTCAGGCACCCGGGGAGACACCTGTTGTCCGTGGGAGGAATATGGCCGTTGACATGCCTGGTGAAAATACCAAAACAATCAGCTCTTCAGTGTGGAGGTATTTCAACAGAAAAGCGGACAACAGGTGTCAAGCCGTGTGTTGCCTTTGTCAAGCTGTAATAAGTAGGGGTAAGGACGTTAACCACCTCGGAACATCCTCCCTTATACGTCACCTGCAGCGCATTCATAATAAGTCAGTGACAAGTTCAAAAACTTTGGGCGACAGCGGAAGCAGTCCACTGACCAGTAAATCCCTTCCTCTTGTAACCAAGCTCACGCAAAGCACCCCACCAACTCCCTCAGTGTCAATTTCCTCCTTCCCCAGGAATGCCAATAGTCCTGCAGGCCATGTCACTGGCAATTCTGACGAGTCCTCTCCTGCCTGGGATTCCTCCGATGCATCCTTGCGTGTAACGCCTCGCCTACTGCTGCTGGCGCTGCTGTTGTTGCTGCTGGGAGTCGATTGTCATCCCAGAGGGGAAGTCGTAAGCCCACTTGTACTACTTCCAGTAAGCAATTGACTGTTCAACAGTCCTTTGCGAGGAAGATTAAATATCACAGCAGTCATCCTGCTGCAAAGCGGATAACTGAGGCCTTGACAACTATGTTGGTGTTAGACGTGCATCCGGTATCCGCCGTTAGTTCACAGGGAACTAGACAATTTATTGAGGCAGTGTGCCCCCGTTACCAAATACCATCTAGGTTCCACTTCTCTAGGCAGGCGATACCGAGAATGTACACGGACGTCAGAAAAAGACTCACCAGTGTCCTAAAAAATGCAGTTGAACCCAATGTCCACTTAACCACGGACATGTGGACAAGTGGAGCAGGGCAGGGTCAGGACTATATGACTGTGACAGCCCACTGGGTAGATGTATGGACTCCCGCCGCAAGAACAGCAGCAGCGGCACCAGTAGCAGGATCTCGCAAACGCCAACTCTTTCCTAGGCAGGCTACGCTTTGTATCACCGGTTTCCAGAATACGCACACAGCTGAAAACCTCTTACGGCAACTGAGGAAGATCATCGCGGAATGGCTTACCCCAATTGGACTCTCCTGTGGATTTGTGGCATCGGACAACGCCAGCAATATTGTGTGTGCATTAAATATGGGCAAATTCCAGCACGTCCCATGTTTTGCACATACCTTGAATTTGGTGGTGCAGAATTTTTTAAAAAATGACAGGGGCGTGCAAGAGATGCTGTCGGTGGCCAGAAGAATTGCGGGACACTTTCGGCGTACAGAAGACTGGAGCAACACCAAAAACGCCTGAACCTGCCCTGCCATCATCTGAAGCAAGAAGTGGTAACGAGGTGGAATTCAACCCTCTATATGCTTCAGAGGTTGGAGGAGCAGCAAAAGGCCATTCAAGCCTATACATCTGACCACGATATAGGAGGTGGAATGCACCTGTCTCAAGCGCAGTGGAGAATGATTTCAACGTTGTGCAAGGTTCTGATGCCCTTTGAACTTGCCACACGTGAAGTCAGTTCAGACACTGCCAGCCTGAGTCAGGTCATTCCCCTCATCAGGCTTTTGCAGAAGAAGCTGGAGACATTGAAGGAGGAGCTAACACGGAGCGATTCCGCTAGGCATGTGGGACTTGTGGATGGAGCCCTTAATTCGCTTAACCAGGATTCACGGGTGGTCAATCTGTTGAAATCAGAGCACTACATTTTGGCCACCGTGCTCGATCCTAGATTTAAAACCTACCTTGGATCTCTCTTTCCGGCAGACACAAGTCTGCTGGGGTTGAAAGACCTGCTGGTGAGAAAATTGTCAAGTCAAGCGGAACGCGACCTGTCAACATCTCCTCCTTCACATTCTCCCGCAACTGGGGGTGCGAGGAAAAGGCTCAGAATTCCGAGCCCACCCGCTGGCGGTGATGCAGGGCAGTCTGGAGCGACTGCTGATGCTGACATCTGGTCCGGACTGAAGGACCTGACAACAATTACGGACATGTCGTCTACTGTCACTGCATATGATTCTCTCACCATTGAAAGAATGGTGGAGGATTATATGAGTGACCGCATCCAAGTAGGCACGTCACACAGTCCGTACTTATACTGGCAGGAAAAAGAGGCAATTTGGAGGCCCTTGCACAAACTTGCTTTATTCTACCTAAGTTGCCCTCCCACAAGTGTGTACTCCGAAAGAGTGTTTAGTGCCGCCGCTCACCTTGTCAGCAATCGGCGTACGAGGTTACATCCAGAAAATGTGGAGAAGATGATGTTCATTAAAATGAATTATAATCAATTCCTCCGCGGAGACATTGACCAGCAGCAATTGCCTCCACAAAGTACACAGGGAGCTGAGATGGTGGATTCCAGTGGGGACGAATTGATAATCTGTGAGGAGGGGGATGTACACGGTGATATATCGGAGGATGATGATGAGGTGGACATCTTGCCTCTGTAGAGCCAGTTTGTGCAAGGAGAGATTAATTGCTTCTTTTTTGGTGGGGGTCCAAACCAACCCGTCATATCAGTCACAGTCGTGTGGCAGACCCTGTCACTGAAATGATGGGTTGGTTAAAGTGTGCATGTCCTGTTTATACAACATAAGGGTGGGTGGGAGGGCCCAAGGACAATTCCATCTTGCACCTCTTTTTTCTTTAATTTTTCTTTGCGTCATGTGCTGTTTGGGGAGGGTTTTTTGGAAGGGACATCCTGCGTGACACTGCAGTGCCACTCCTAGATGGGCCCGGTGTTTGTGTCGGCCACTAGGGTCGCTTATCTTACTCACACAGTCAGCTACCTCATTGCGCCTCTTTTTTTCTTTGCGTCATGTGCTGTTTGGGGAGGGTTTTTTGGAAGGGACATCCTGCGTGACACTGCAGTGCCACTCCTAGATGGGCCCGGTGTTTGTGTCGGCCACTAGGGTCGCTTATCTTACTCACACAGTCAGCTACCTCATTGCGCCTCTTTTTTTCTTTGCGTCATGTGCTGTTTGGGGAGGGTTTTTTGGAAGGGACATCCTGCGTGACACTGCAGTGCCACTCCTAGATGGGCCCGGTGTTTGTGTCGGCCACTAGGGTCGCCCAGCTTAGTCATCCAGCGACCTAGGTGCAAATTTTAGGACTAAAAATAATATTGTGAGGTGTGAGGTATTCAGAATAGACTGAAAATGAGTGTAAATTATGGTTTTTGAGGTTAATAATACTTTGGGATCAAAATGACCCCCAAATTCTATGATTTAAGCTGTTTTTTAGTGTTTTTTAAAAAAAAACACCCGAATCCAAAACACACCCGAATCCGACAAAAAAAATTCGGTGAGGTTTTGCCAAAACGCGTTCGAACCCAAAACACGGCCGCGGAACCGAACCCAAAACCAAAACACAAAACCCGAAAAATTTCCGGCGCTCATCTCTAGAAAAAACGCTACCGTTTCTGGGAAAAACGCGGGAGTGGCTGGAGAAACGGAGGAGTGTCTGGGCGAACGCTGGGTGTGTTTGTGACGTCAAACCAGGAACGACAAGCACTGAACTGATTGCACTGGAAGAGTAAGTCTCGAGCTACTCAGAAACTGCACAGAGAAGTCTTTTCGCAATATTGCGAGTCTTTCGTTCACAATTTTGATAAGCTAAGATTCACTCCCAGTAGGCGGCGGCTTAGCGTGTGCAAAGCTGCTAAAAGCAGCTTGCGAGCGAACAACTCGGAATGAGGACCATTGAGTGTATTTCAAAGAAGGTGGAGGTTAAAAAGAGAGAAGAAAGGGTAGAGAGAAAGGTAGAAAGAAGAAAGAGTGAAAAACAGAATGACCTAGACCAAAAAGCACATAATATAAGTATCTATACTTGGCCGGCATGTGAAACATTTACTGGAGCCACAGCTCTCGAATCATAAGTATAGTCTTTATAGGCTGTTGATGTTTTATATTCAAGCCAGGGAAACCAGATAGCTATAAAATCAGTTAACTTATCTCTGGAGGTCAGAAAGATATCATCCATATACATTTAAAATTAAATTCTGGAGAACCAGAGTCTCCGTGTAGGCAGAGTGGGGGATCGCCACAACGTGGGGATAATAGCTCGTGCTACATTACTTAGGTGATGAAGTAAGGACCTCTTGTAATGAGACAATTATGTGGAGGAGTGTGTTAACAACCAAAAGTCCAGGTCAGAGGGGATAGTGACATTAAGTATATAATGGGAGACGGCGATGACATCGTCCCAGTATGGTTTGATCAATGAGCATGTGAGGATCTGAGGTACCACTCCAATCATCCCTATCAGCAGGAATACGGTGAGACACCCCAGGTTAACATCTTTGTTCCCACCTTTTGACCTTGCTGATAAAACATCTATGAGATTGCTTGTTGTGGTATACCATTCAGAGTTTGTTTTTATTGATCCACGTTGATTTTATACAATAAATGTATTGAAACCTCATACATCCCTCCGTTTCTGTGCTTTACATCGAGCCCAAATACGGAACAAAGGGGGTGAATGAGGACGACCATCCAGCCTGCTGGGATAAAGATACCTTTACATGAAAGTACGGCGCCTTCTGAAGTAAGCCCAGATGTGAGCATCCTTTCAGAAGTGTTTGCATGTGAATGTTTGGAGCGTACCCTCTTTCGGTACCAAGAATACCCTTAGGGGGCTATAAAGAAACCTTTATAGGCTTTTTCCATTCACATGAAAGTAAGCACACATGTGAGAGGCCACGTCTACTTTGAAACACCAGGGTGAACCCATACGGATATCTTCACATTTTTCCACCACACCATAGTCTATAGAGTCCGGGGAGAAGTCACCATCACTCTGAACTATCTACATTGGGAGAAATTCCCTTTTTGAACTCTTGTGTACAATTTGTGTTTTCTCCGCATACAACATCGTTTGAGGGAGAAGAACTTACCGGACGAGGGACTTTTTTCAAGAACAGCGAAGGATTCTCTCATCCAAATAACTTTGTACTTTGACCCCACGGTATAACACCATCATCATCCACACGTTGCGCCCACAGCAGGTTCTATCCTATTTTTCTTTTTGTGTATTTGATCAATGAACATGTCCACCAAATGTGCTTCAGAGAACCTATCGCATTATGGCATCTCCAACATCTATCCGATATCGTGGGGTACATAATGTGTAGGAGAGAAGGGTGCCTGTACCATCTCACTAGAATCTTATATTTAGTCTCTCTGACCTGTATACAAATATAACTTTTTTGAGTCTTGAGAAATATGGCCTCCCACTCTTTTTCCATAAAAGATAAACCCAAATCTCTTTCCCATGCTGCTGTAAAGGAAGGAAGCATCTGTGAGGTGGTGTTTTGCAAGAGTTTGTATAAGATGGAGATCAGGTGTTTCGAGTCATGTGGAGCGATACAAAGCCTCTCAAAATATGTAAGTTCCCTGGACACCCGAAGGTGTCTGTTGTCTGTATGTAAGAAGTGCCTAACCTGTAAATATTTCCAGAAATCTTTTTGTGGGACATCCCATTGCGTTCTAATCTCTGAGAATTGTTTGATCCCTGAAGATGTCACCAGCTGACCAACCCTGAAGAGCCCCTCCACCGCCCCACTAGAAAAGTGAGGCAATGACAGTCCCAGGGAGAACTCGGGGTTAGCTAGTAAAGAAATCAGAGGTCCGAATTCGGAAGAGATATATAACCAGCAGCGAGCCGTCCTCCAGAAGGTAATAGTTGGGGAGATAGTAGGGTGAGCAGTAGAAGGTTTAGGCAAAGCGGGGAGCCATAAAAAGATTTCTGGATATTGTTGCATATACAAGCCCTCCAATTCAACCCACTGTTTTACCTCCCGACTCCTGGTCCAGTCCAGAATTCTTGCGCGTAAAATTGCCCTGTAATAATTTTTGATATCTTGTAGTTGGAAACCACCATTTTGGGCTGAGCGTGACATGATAAGTTGACTAATCCTGGGTCTCTTCCAAGACCAAACAAATTGCTATATCAGGAGCTGTATGGACCGGAACCAAGAGTCTGGGATCCGTATAGGCAGAGTCTGGAGTATATACAACAATTTGGGAAGAGTATTCATCTTTACAACATTGACTCTGCCTAGCCAGGAAAGCTGTCTATAGTGCCACCTACTACAGTCAGCCCGTACAGTCTTAAGGCGCGGCATAAAATTAAGAGATTTTAAACGAGAGAGGTCACATGGGAGTTGTAGGCCCAAATAGGTAATATGGGAGGTTTTTTACATGAAGAAGAAGGATTTTTGTAACGTAGCTGCTGTAGAAGGAGCAGCAGAAATGCTTAACGCACACGATTTGGTCATATTGACCTTAAAGTTAGAGAGATCACTAAAAACATCAAGCTCACACATAAGATAGGGAAGGGAAGATGTAGGATGGGTAATTATCGCCAGGAGATCGTCGGGAACACTTGTTACACATGGAGCAGCCGTGTGACGCTGGGCAGTTAGAGCAGCACTGCAGCGTGCAAGCAGCAGGGTGCTGGCAGAGAGACAAGTGCTGGGTGAGTGGGTGTTGAGATGTCGCAATCAGAGACCGGACACTGCCAGGCCATCCTGGGACTGATAGGAGCCATTAAGGACTGGCCTAGCCAGTGAAAAACTTAGCTTAAGAGGGTCTTATTGAGTACATGATTGATTAAGTAACAAGCCTGACACCCAGATTAAAGGACCCCTATCACCATTGTGCAGTTAAAGGGAGCAGACAGCATAGTGCCACATTCCCTAAGTTAAACACTGAAACGCCACATTCCGCAAGCTAATTACTGCAAGGATTTTATTGAGGCAACCTTCTTTCCCTTCCACATTGAGACTGTGAGAATATTTAAGACTGAGTTGTGTTACCAATGCAAATGCAGACATTTCTTTAAAAGACTGAGTTTGTGGCAAGTTTGAATACAGCCCTGTAAACAGGAAAGATACACAGTTTGTTCCATTGGAAAAAATCTCATTGCTAATGAGTTGAATCTGTTGAGAGACACTACCATCCCTTTGCTAGTTACATTCTTTTTGCATAGAACTTTGAACAATTCTCTCTTTTACAACCCAGGATTTCCCCTTTCATTTGTGTGCCAATCCCCCATTGACATACTGTGGCACAACAGACTTCTACCATAACTCCAACGTTTATTGCCGGTGAAGATTTTTCATCACTCTCCTCATTACTACATTATGTGATTCCAATTATCTCATGCCAATATTTGTGATTCTAATTAACGTGTTTATCTGCGATTCCAATGATATTCTGCCATTCTTTTGTGATTCCAATTTATTGTCTTTTGCATATTGAATGCTTCTTTGTGGTGAGAATTGTAGCCAATTGTCAATTCTTCTTTTGTGATTAATCAAAATTATTGCCAATTAACCTATCATTATCTTCAATCCAGAGTTTATTGCTGACTCACTCCTGTTTCTTATTAATCTATCCTACCTCTCTGAACATGGTACTAGAGGACAAGGTACAGGGAGAAACATTACAGGGGAAAGGTCTGTAACATAGCCACCCAACATCTGTGACACCTCTCTCAACCACTTAGACATACCCGCCAACCCCGGGTTGTTACACACAGCCCTCTTACATATTTATTTATTTATTTATTTGTCTGTCTGTTATTGTGAGCAGGGCCCTCTTACATCTTTGGGGTAAATTTACTAAGCTCCCGATTTTGACCGAGATGCCATTTTTTCATCAAAGTGTCATCTCGGTAATTTACTAAACTCAAATCACGGCAGTGATGTGGGCATTCGTAATATTTTGGAAGTTCAAGGTAAAAATCACGAATGAATACACCATCGGTCAAAATACGCCTGTTTAGATATGAATCTCGGTCATTTACTAACCATTCGTAATTGTAATTTCTGCCGTGAAAATGCATTTGCGGCCGCGAAAAAATACAATTCGTAAAAAATTCCTAAAAAAAAAACGCGCCAGCTTTTGAAAAGCGTGTTTACATGTGTACTCAATTATCCATTACTCACACCTGAATGTTTGGCCCTATAAAAGTGTTCCAGGCACATTTTGAATTTCTCTCACTCTGAAATGGCGGCTGTGGTGTGTGCCAATGAATTTATGTTTGCTGTGGGATACCTTAGACTGCTCCATGAGGCTTCCAGGAATCAGGCCCAGGTAAGTGAACATGGTCAGCAGGTTGTCCAGGTGCCGCGGAGGCTGCGCCAGCCTCGTTTTTTTAGAGGTCGTTTAAACTTAAACGCATTGTCCGATGATAGGGTCATACAGATGTTCCGCCTAAATAGAACCAACATTTTCCACCTGTATGACCTTGTCAAACTGGGCCTAGACCCTGAGATAGCACGCTCTCGCTCTGTCTCAGGCCTACACAAACTCCTGGCTGTGTTACACTTTATGGCTACTGGGAGCTTCCAGGCTGTGGCAGGCGACGTGATTGGTATCTCACAGCCCACCTTTTCAAGATATTTGAATCAGGTGAGTCTAAAAATACATAGGCGGTTATGTCTAAGTGTTGCTTCTGTAAGTACAAACAACACAGTATTGTATAGAATACCTAACATGACACTCACCTTAGCTTGTTTAATGTCCACTCAGGTTTTGGATGTCTTGGATCCACATATTAATGCCTCAATCTGCTTCCCTACCGAGGAGTCGGAGTGGCGTGCTGTCAGGGTAGCTTTCTATGAGCTTGCTGGCATGCCCAATGTGCTGGGGGCCATAGATTGCACACACGTTCAGCTGAGATCACCTAGGGGCCGCCAATACATATATACGAATAGACATCTGGCCCAATCAACTAATGTCCAGGTGGTCTGTGATGCAAACTTTAAAATTATGAGTGTTGTTGCAGGTTACCCTGGTGGCTGCCATGACTCCTTCATCCTCAGTCAGTCATCGCTCTTCGATAAATTTGAGGCCGGACAAATGCCTGATGGCTGGCTGTTGGGTATGTTTAAAATGTTTTGTGTGTATGTCTTTTAACCACAAACTCTAGTTTTGACTAGGGGAATGAATAATCTAACACATGTACTAATGTTGACTATATCTGTTTTTCAGGTGATGGGGGTTACGGCTGCTACTCTTGGCTCCTTACTCCATTGTCCCAACCTGATTCTCCTGCTGAACACAGTTACAATCATGCACATAAGGCTACGCGGAATGTGATAGAAAGATGTTTTGGTGTGCTGAAGTCACGGTTTCGGTGTCTGGATAAATCTGCATGCCTTTTGTTGTATAGTCCCTCAAAGGTGACTAGAATTGTGTTCTGCTGCTGTTTTCTCCATAATCTGTGTTTAAGTCAACATCTGGCACATGATGAGGGAGAAAGCAGTCAGCAAGCAGAGGAGTTAGAACCATCTGGTGACAGTGTGAGTACATATGTAGGGAGGCAGGTACGGCAAGAAGTGATCCAGCGGTATTTTTCTGGTAAGTTTTTGTCGGATGTAATTATCCTTGACTAAACACTTTGCAATACTTTCAATTGTGTGTTTTGTTACTTACTGTTTGTTGTTTATAGTGGTGTGTACATTGTACTTAGTTTATGTTATAAATAAATTTTCAGTCATTAGTTACCCATGAAAAACATACATACATACATAGCAGCTTCTACAATGTTTGAGACGGACACAGGAAGTTGTGTGTTTGTCAAATCAAAATTTTTATTGCGTAAATCAAATTTGTCAAAAGTCTTATTTTTTCCGCTTGTGTGTGCTGGGTGCTGTGCTTTGTGCTGGCTCACTGGCACGTGCTCGGGAGGAACGCCGAACAGGGGAGGTTACTGGCGTTTGGATAGGGGTCGTGGTTCCAGAGCTGGAGGTCACTTGTTGAGCTGCCATCAATGTTATGTTGTTGCTCAAATTATTTATGCTAGCATTCAGTTGTGTGTTGGTTGCAGTGTGGCTGGCTACAATCCGGGATAAAGACTCATTCACAACCTGGTTGTGCTGAATGAGTTGTACGAGTGCCTGCTGATGGCGCTGTTGCTCATCAATGATGCGCGTTAAATGAGCCAGCATTTGGTTGTTGTCTGCCCGTATTTGCTCCATCGATGTTGCGATTCGGCCTACTTGGACAATCAGTCTGCCCGAGTTGCGACTAATGCGCGGTAGATGATGGGGCAGACTGGCAAGGTGTTGGGTATGTGCGGTCAGGCTGGCATTGCTTTGTGCCTGTTGGCTTGTCCAACTGGCCCAAAAGTCATCTGGTATTTGTGGCTGGGGTGGAGCTTGTGCCAGTTGTGGACTCATGGAGGCTTGGGGGATATCCTGCAGCTGTATTGGCTGGCTCGGGTCAACAGGTGTTAGTTGCAGTGTGAAGGTTGCCTGTTGGTCTTGTCCCTGCTGGTCCACGTCGGCCATCAAGCTGGGCTCTGTATGGGGTGGCCAACATGCAATGTTTATTTTTCTTAAAATATATTTGCTAGTTCTACACATTACTACATTCATAATACTCCATTTCTCAAGTTTTTAGAGTTGTTTTTCTAAACTTATAATTTGTTTTTTCTCAAAAAACATATATACCATCACAGGCGTGCACATAGACAGACTTGCGTAATCCTCACCTAACTACCTCCCCTCCACAGCATTACAGTGTTATGTCACCTCCCCTGTCCACGATATAGACTGCTTACCTGGATAGTCCAGAGGAGCGGAGCAAGTAAGCAGTCTACATACCGGACAGGGGAGATGTGTGAACACTATAATGTTGTGGAGGGTGTTTATTTTAAATGTTTTTTTTTTGTTTTTAAATTATTTTTATGTGCACGTGTGTGGCCAAAATTTTAACAAATGTATGTTCGTTTTTAAAAATGATGTTGGCGATATCAACCACTAAGACATTGAAAAATTAAGCATTTGCACCTTTAACAATTGAAGACGTAACATCACATTGCTTGTTATGGCAAACATGTAATCTCAACTCCAACTCACAACATAGTAACTGTACTGTGTAGATTATTTGCTATGTGTTTAGTTTCTGTTTTGACTCACCAGATAACTGAGGTGATCGGGGCTCATCACTCTGTGGACTCGCAAATAGTGCCAGTGGTGGCTGGGGTGACACTGCAGAAATGCGCCGCCTGGGTGGGGAAGATGGAGCCGCAGATTCCGTGCCAAGACGCCGTGTCTTACTTGGCCTCCTGGGTAAGTGCCCCGAGCCCTGTGATGGGCGCCTTACAGGAGGTCGGCTTACAGAAGCAGAACCTATGAGAATATATAAACATTAATATTTTGTACTTCTATGTGTTTGCAGAATATGTGACTACAGTGAAGTCTTACCTGCAATCCCAGCATCATCCTGAGTTGTCTGAGGCCTGTCTGGCCGGCTGGTCTGTCGGACTGTTGAAAAAGTGGAGCAAACATTATTACCATGCTTTGTGTAAAAATTATAACTGCAAAGCCTTAGTGTACTGTAACCATCTATTAGGTATTCTAAATTAAACTAATTTCTGCTTAAGATCTTCGTGCTTCCTTAATTTGTGGTGTATATCAAAATGTACATGGTGTTGCACCAAATAAATCTGTTACATTTGAGAATTATGTGTCAGATATTGCATAGATTGAATACTTGCAAATTTAACCAAAATGTAATTTTGAATTTGTAGGAACCTTTTTTTTGAAGTAAATAAATAAAATATTAAAAAATGCTATTATATACAACACCGATGTCCAAGCAATATCGCAAAATTATTATTGCAAATACACATACCAGCAGGCATTGCACCTGTTTTTGAGCAAAATTAAATAAAAAATACAGCCAAGGCAAGATGGAAAATGCAATTTGTAAACACAAACACACCTTAAGGGTGCATAGGCCTGCAATATCTGACCAACAATTTTTGCATCCTTTAACCTTAAAAAAAAAAAAAAAAAAACATTTAGAGGACATTTTAAAATAAATTTAACAAATCCAACTCACCATCCTGCGTGGGTCGGTCCGAATCCCGGACATGAGTTGCAGACACCACTTCTGCAGGAATCAATGCCCGCACAGGCTCCTCCCACTCCCGATAGGTTGCCCGGAAAGGGGGGCCACCTCCGGTTTTGCGGGCTGATTTTGCCTCTTTGGCCATCTTGGCCTTGACACGCCGCTTTATGTCATAGAACCTCTTGCGACACGTGTCCTCAGTCCGCCTCACCACACCCTCACTATTGACGGCAACTATTACTTGCCCCCACAGGACAGACTTCCTGCGGGAGGACACCTTGCCAGCATCCTGACCAAACAATTGGCGATGGTGCTTCATCAGCTCACGCACCAACGCCATGTTTTCAGCATAGCTGAACTTAATATTCCTGCCAGTCTTGGTAGTGGTGCGTGGCTGCGGAGCCACAACACCATCACTATCACTGGAGAATGCAGCAACAGGCACCCCCTCCTCCTCCTCCTCACTAACCTCCTCCCTCTCACTAACCCCCTCCACCTCACTAACAGCCTCCACCTCACTAACAGCCTCCACCTCACTAACAGCCTCCACCTCACTACCAGCCTCCACCTCACTAACCTCCGCCACCACACTGACCTCTGAGTCTGACATGAGGACAAACGACAAAAAACACTGAAAAATAAATACACAAAACACACTCCTCCACTACTACTACTACTACACACCACACAGCCAACACACACGCTCACTCACTCACTCACTCACTCACAAACAATGACAAAAGACTAAAAAAAAATAACAAGGACAAAAAAGTTGACAAACTGAGAAAAAACAATACTACAAATATGACAAGACTACTTACACACACAGTACAGCACTCAACAATCACAAAACTCCTCTCCAAATCCTCCAAAAACTCCACCAAACTCACCAACTCCAAATACACCTTCCTCTCTCCTCTCCACTAGCTAAACCCACGAGGTGCGGTGTGTTTGGGGCGGTTTTATAGTAATATGCACAGACACTCCTCCTTCACGAATACAACCAATCACGGATGCGTGACAAAAACGAAACTTAGGACTAAAAACGCGGCCGCAATATCAAAATCACTGCCGTAACAGACATGTGACGCAGTCGTAAAAAAAACCACAAACACGGCCGCGAAACAACAAAATCGGCCGCATTCTACAGCAGAAAACCACGAATGACATCGACATCGGAACAAAAGAAAAACCCGAATACGACAGCTTAGTAAATTAGTCGTAATCAATTCAAAAAGTTGCAATTTTACACTGTCGATGTCAGTCGTGATTGAACTTTGACCTGAAACTGGAAAATACGAATCTTAGTAAATTTACCCCTTTGTCTGTCTGTTACTATCCAGTCTTGATATAGTACTGGGCAGTACGGATGGTGTAATGGTTAGCATCTGGTTTGCTCCCATTGTATAGCACTAATAAATATGCTGCTGCTATAGTCAATAACTAAACGCTATTTAAATAAATATAGATAATACAACAACCCTTTGGAGCCAAAACAAAAAATAGTAACCTATATATTACGACCACTCTAAAGATAAGATTTTAAACTGCTGCTCATTGCAATAATAGAAAAACTTTTTGGATATTTATCAAGCAATGCACATATCTCCAGTGACACCAGCCAGGAGCAAAAAGGTTAGTCTTACAACTTGATAAGCCAGTAAAATGTTCTACTTAATATAGTCTATCCACCTTTTCATTTTTAGATTCACGGTAAAGGGAATGAACAAGGGTGTGAGCAAAACTGCAGTGGAGTTATAACCATCTTATTTGTCAGATTTCAGGCCATTATCTAACAACTCTAATAAAGAATGCCTCAGAGCCTCCTTATGCCCCCATATATTTCTCAGACAGAGATGTAACAAGGGGATGAGTACTAAATCCCGCTGGACAGGATCCCGGCGGTCAAAATACCGATGCCGGAATCCCGACCACGCAATCCCGACAGGGGTGGCGAGCGGAACGCAGCCCCTTGTGGGCTTGCTTTGCTCGCCACGCTGCGGGCACGGTGTCTCTCTACGCTCGGCACACTATTATATTCTCCCTCTATGGGTGTCGTGGACACCCACGGAGGGAGAATATGTCGGGATTGTGCCGGTCGGGATCCGGCGTCATTATTTCGACCGCCGGGATTCCGTACGGCGGGATCTTGACCGCCTCCCGTAACAAGGGTTTTCGGCACCTAGGGCAAGTTGAAGAATGACATCCCCCTCAACAAACACAATCCAAAGCACACTATGTGTGTGCACACTGAAAAAGTGGGCATGGCCACATAGCAGAAGGGACATGACCACTGAAAATGGGCCATTCCAACATGACATGCCACCTGTCATGTCATTATCATACAGTAGTGGTTCAACCAGACTTGTGCCCCCGTGTCACTTCCTGACCCCTGCATCTCTCAGCACACCATCATCTCAACACTGTGTCATCTCTAAGCACACCATCGCCTCCCCCTGCACCATCTCTTAGCACACCATCATCTCCCCCACCTGCATCGTCTCTCTGCACACCATAATCTCCCCACTGCGTTATTTATCAGCACACCCTCATCTCCCCACTGTGTCATCTCTAAGCACACCATCGCCTCCCCCTGCACCATCTCTTAGCACACCATCATCTCCCCCCTGCACCATCTCAGCACACCATCATCTCCCCCACCTGCATCGTCTCTCAGCACACCATAATCTCCCCACTGTGTTATCTATCAGCACACCCTCATCTCCCCACTGTGTCATCTCTAAGCAGACTATCGCCTCCCCTTGCATCATCTCTCAGCACACCATCATCTCCCCCCTGCATCATCTCTCAGCACATCATCATCTCCCCCACTTACATCGTCTCTCAGCACACAATCATCTACCCACTGCATTGTCACTCAGCGCACCATCACCTCCCCCTTCGTCATCTCTCAGAACACCGGGCCTAATTCAGCATGGATGGCAAAAGAAAAATCTTTCTCTAATCGGCAAAACCATGTGCACTGCAGGGGGGGGGGCAGATATAACATGTGCAGAGAGAGTTAGATTTGGGTGGGTTATCTTGTTTCTGTGCAGGGTAAATACTGGCTGCTTTATTTTTACACTGCAATTTAGATTTCAGTTTGAACACCCCCCCCCCCCAAATCTAACTCTCTCTGCACATGTTATATCTGCAGTGCACATGGTTTTGCCCATTAGAGAAAGATTTTGCTTTTGCAATCCATGCTGAATTAGGCCAACCATAATTCTCCCCCCCCCCCCCTGCATTGTCTATAAGCCACACCATAATCTCCAGCCCTTCATTCTATGTCTCTTTGTATCTCTCTCTTACCTTCATTATGTGTCTCATCTCCCCTTCATTCTATGTCTGTGCCCCTTCTTCATTCTATGTCTCATCCCCCCTTCCTTCTATGTCTCCCTGTGTCTCTTTCCCTTGCATTCATTCTGTCTCTCTGTGTCTTTACCCCCATTCAGTCTATGTTCCACTGCAGTGTCTCCCCCCTTAAATCTATGTCTCAGTGCAGTGTCTTCTAGAGATGAGCGGGTTCGGTTCCTCGGAATCCGAACCCGCCCGAACTTCAGTTTTTTTTACACGGGTCCGAGCGACTCGGATCTTCCCGCCTTGCTCGGTTAACCCGAGCGCGCCCGAACGTCATCATCACGCTGTCGGATTCTCACGAGGCTCGGATTCTATCGCGAGACTCGGATTCTATATAAGGAGCCGCGCGTCGCCGCCATTTTCACACGTGCATTGAGAGTCATAGGGAGAGGACGTGGCTGGCGTCCTCTCCGTTTAGAGAAGAGAGAGACACAGTATTTTGGGGAGCATTATAGGAGGAGTACTACTATACTGTATACTACTATACTACTTGCTGAAGTGATATTTATACTAGATTAGATAATAGATAGTGTGACTGTAAGTGTATTATCTGACTTGTGGGGGAGACACTGACAGTGGGGAGCAGTTAGAGTCTGAGAGCAGGACTCAGGAGTACATATAACGTACAGTGCACACTTTTGCTGCCAGAGTCAGTGCCACACTGCCATTGTTGTGACCACACTGACCACCAGTATAATAATATATTTTGTGATTGTCTGCTTAGGCCTCGGAGTACTAGTTGCAAGTTGCAACGTGACCTGAAGTGACCACCAGTTTAATAATCAATCACCACCAGTTTAATATATATATATATATATATATATATATATATAATTGTATATAATATATATATATATATATATATATAATATTGTATACCACCTACCCGTGTTTTTTTTTTTCTTCATTCTTCTTTATACATACTACTATAGTAGCTTACTGTAGCAGTCTGCGGTGCTGTGCTGACCTGACAGTGTCCAGCAGGTCCGTCATCAGTCATTACATAATAAATATATATAGTACCTGTCCGGCTGCAGTACTAGTGATATTATATTGATTTCATCTCATTATCAATAATTTATCATCCAGTCTAGACTCTATATTAGCAGCAGACACAGTACGTTAGTCCACGGCTGTAGCTACCTCTGTGTCGGCACTCGGCAGTCCATCCATAATTGTATACCACCTACCCGTGTTTTTTTTTTTTTTCTTTCTTCTTTGTACATACTACTATAGAGTATAGTAGCTTACTGTAGCAGTCTGCGGTGCTGCTGAGCTGACAGTGTCCAGCAGGTCCGTCATCAGTCATCATTACCTAATAAATATATTATCTACCTGTCCGGCTGCAGTACTAGTGATATTATATATACATACATATATATATTGATTTCATCTCATTATCAATCATCCAGTCTATATTAGCAGCAGACACAGTACGTTAGTCCACGGCTGTAGCTACCTCTGTGTCGGCACTCGGCAGTCCATCCATAATTGTATACCACCTACCCGTGTTTTTTTTTCTTCTTTCTTCTTTGTACATACTACTATAGTATAGTAGCTTACTGTAGCAGTCTGCGGTGCTGCTGAGCTGACAGTGTCCAGCAGGTCCGTCATCAGTCATCATTACCTAATAAATATATTATCTACCTGTCCGGCTGCAGTACTAGTGATATTATATATATACATACATACACCGTACATACATATATATATATTGATTTCATCTCATTATCATCCAGTCTATATTAGCAGCAGACACAGTACGGTAGTCCACGGCTGTAGCTACCTCTGTGTCGGCACTCGGCAGTCCATCCATAATTGTATACCACCTACCCATGTTTTTTTTTTTTTCTTCTTTGTACATACTACTATAGAGTATAGTAGCTTACTGTAGCAGTCTGCGGTGCTGCTGAGCTGACAGTGTCCAGCAGGTCCGTCATCAGTCATCATTACCTAATAAATATATTATCTACCTGTCCGGCTGCAGTACTAGTGATATTATATATACATACATATATATATATTGATTTCATCTCATTATCAATCATCCAGTCTATATTAGCAGCAGACACAGTACGTTAGTCCACGGCTGTAGCTACCTCTGTGTCGGCACTCGGCAGTCCATCCATAATTGTATATCACCTACCCGTGGTTTTTTTTTTATTTCTTCTTTGTACATACTACTATAGTATAGTAGCTTACTGTAGCAGTCTGCGGTGCTGCTGAGCTGACAGTGTCCAGCAGGTCCGTCATCAGTCATCATTACCTAATAAATATATTATCTACCTGTCCGGCTGCAGTACTAGTGATATTATATATACATACATATATATATTGATTTCATCTCATTATCAATCATCCAGTCTATATTAGCAGCAGACACAGTACGGTAGTCCACGGCTGTAGCTACCTCTGTGTCGGCACTCGGCAGTCCATCCATAAGTATACTAGTATCCATCCATCTCCATTGTTTACCTGAGGTGCCTTTTAGTTGTGCCTATTAAAATATGGAGAACAAAAATGTTGAGGTTCCAAAATTAGGGAAAGATCAAGATCCACTTCCACCTCGTGCTGAAGCTGCTGCCACTAGTCATGGCCGAGACGATGAAATGCCAGCAACGTCGTCTGCCAAGGCCGATGCCCAATGTCATAGTACAGAGCATGTCAAATCCAAAACACCAAATATCAGTAAAAAAAAGGACTCCAAAACCTAAAATAAAATTGTCGGAGGAGAAGCGTAAACTTGCCAATATGCCATTTACCACACGGAGTGGCAAGGAACGGCTGAGGCCCTGGCCTATGTTCATGGCTAGTGGTTCAGCTTCACATGAGGATGGAAGCACTCAGCCTCTCGCTAGAAAACTGAAAAGACTCAAGCTGGCAAAAGCACCGCAAAGAACTGTGCGTTCTTCGAAATCCCAAATCCACAAGGAGAGTCCAATTGTGTCGGTTGCGATGCCTGACCTTCCCAACACTGGACGTGAAGAGCATGCGCCTTCCACCATTTGCACGCCCCCTGCAAGTGCTGGAAGGAGCACCCGCAGTCCAGTTCCTGATAGTCAGATTGAAGATGTCAGTGTTGAAGTACACCAGGATGAGGAGGATATGGGTGTTGCTGGCGCTGGGGAGGAAATTGACAAGGAGGATTCTGATGGTGAGGTGGTTTGTTTAAGTCAGGCACCCGGGGAGACACCTGTTGTCCGTGGGAGGAATAGGGCCATTGACATGCCTGGTCAAAATACAAAAAAAATCAGCTCTTCGGTGTGGAAGTATTTCACCAGAAATGCGGACAACATTTGTCAAGCCGTGTGTTGCCTTTGTCAAGCTGTAATAAGTAGGGGTAAGGACGTTAACCACCTCGGAACATCCTCCCTTATACGTCACCTGCAGCGCATTCATAATAAGTCAGTGACAAGTTCAAAAACTTTGGGTGACAGCGGAAGCAGTCCACTGACCAGTAAATCCCTTCCTCTTGTAACCAAGCTCACGCAAACCACCCCACCAACTCCCTCAGTGTCAATTTCCTCCTTACCCAGGAATGCCAATAGTCCTGCAGGCCATGTCACTGGCAATTCTGACGAGTCCTCTCCTGCCTGGGATTCCTCCGATGCATCCTTGAGTGTAATGCCTACTGCTGCTGGCGCTGCTGTTGTTGCTGCTGGGAGTCGATCGTCATCCCAGAGGGGAAGTCGTAAGCCCACTTGTACTACTTCCAGTAAGCAATTGACTGTCCAACAGTCCTTTGCGAGGAAGATGAAATATCACAGCAGTCATCCTGCTGCAAAGCGGATAACTGAGGCCTTGACAACTATGTTGGTGTTAGACGTGCGTCCGGTATCCGCCGTTAGTTCACAGGGAACTAGACAATTTATTGAGGCAGTGTGCCCCCGTTACCAAATACCATCTAGGTTCCACTTCTCTAGGCAGGCGATACCGAGAATGTACACGGACGTCAGAAAAAGACTCACCAGTGTCCTAAAAAATGCAGTTGTACCCAATGTCCACTTAACCACGGACATGTGGACAAGTGGAGTAGGGCAGGGTCAGGACTATATGACTGTGACAGCCCACTGGGTAGATGTATGGACTCCCGCCGCAAGAACAGCAGCGGCGGCACCAGTAGCAGCATCTCGCAAACGCCAACTCTTTCCTAGGCAGGCTACGCTTTGTATCACCGCTTTCCAGAATACGCACACAGCTGAAAACCTCTTACGGCAACTGAGGAAGATCATCGCGGAATGGCTTACCCCAATTGGACTCTCCTGTGGATTTGTGGCATCGGACAACGCCAGCAATATTGTGTGTGCATTAAATATGGGCAAATTCCAGCACGTCCCATGTTTTGCACATACCTTGAATTTGGTGGTGCAGAATTTTTTTTAAAACGACAGGGGCGTGCAAGAGATGCTGTCGGTGGCCAGAAGAATTGCGGGACACTTTCGGCGTACAGGCACCACGTACAGAAGACAGGGGCACCACCAAAAACTACTGAACCTGCCCTGCCATCATCTGAAGCAAGAAGTGGTAACGAGGTGGAATTCAACCCTATATATGCTTCAGAGGTTGGAGGAGCAGCAAAAGGCCATTCAAGCCTATACAATTGAGCACGATATAGGAGGTGGAATGCACCTGTCTCAAGCGCAGTGGAGAATGATTTCAACGTTGTGCAAGGTTCTGATGCCCTTTGAACTTGCCACACGTGAAGTCAGTTCAGACACTGCCAGCCTGAGTCAGGTCATTCCCCTCATCAGGCTTTTGCAGAAGAAGCTGGAGACATTGAAGGAGGAGCTAACACGGAGCGATTCCGCTAGGCATGTGGGACTTGTGGATGGAGCCCTTAATTCGCTTAACAAGGATTCACGGGTGGTCAATCTGTTGAAATCAGAGCACTACATTTTGGCCACCGTGCTCGATCCTAGATTTAAAGCCTACCTTGGATCTCTCTTTCCGGCAGACACAAGTCTGCTGGGGTTCAAAGACCTGCTGGTGACAAAATTGTCAAGTCAAGCGGAACGCGACCTGTCAACATCTCCTCCTTCACATTCTCCCGCAACTGGGGGTGCGAGGAAAAGGCTCAGAATTCCGAGCCCACCCGCTGGCGGTGATGCAGGGCAGTCTGGAGCGACTGCTGATGCTGACATCTGGTCCGGACTGAAGGACCTGACAACGATTACGGACATGTCGTCTACTGTCACTGCATATGATTCTCTCACCATTGAAAGAATGGTGGAGGATTATATGAGTGACCGCATCCAAGTAGGCACGTCACACAGTCCGTACTTATACTGGCAGGAAAAAGAGGCAATTTGGAGGCCCTTGCACAAACTGGCTTTATTCTACCTAAGTTGCCCTCCCACAAGTGTGTACTCTGAAAGAGTGTTTAGTGCCGCCGCTCACCTTGTCAGCAATCGGCGTACGAGGTTACATCCAGAAAATGTGGAGAAGATGATGTTCATTAAAATGAATTATAATCAATTCCTCCATGGAGACACTGACCAGCAGCAATTGCCTCCACAAAGTACACAGGGAGCTGAGATGGTGGATTCCAGTGGGGACGAATTGATAATCTGTGAGGAGGGGGATGTACACGGTGATATATCGGAGGATGATGATGAGGTGGACATCTTGCCTCTGTAGAGCCAGTTTGTGCAAGGAGAGATTAATTGCTTCTTTTTTGGTGGGGGTCCAAACCAACCCGTCATTTCAGTCACAGTCGTGTGGCAGACCCTGTCACTGAAATGATGGGTTGGTTAAAGTGTGCATGTCCTGTTTATACAACATAAGGGTGGGTGGGAGGGCCCAAGGACAATTCCATCTTGCACCTCTTTTTTCTTTAATTTTTCTTTGCGTCATGTGCTGTTTGTGGAATGTTTTTTGGAAGGGCCATCCTGCGTGACACTGCAGTGCCACTCTTAGATGGGCCCGGTGTTTGTGTCGGCCACTAGGGTCGCTTATCTTACTCACACAGCTACCTCATTGCGCCTCTTTTTTTCTTTGCGTCATGTGCTGTTTGGGGAGGGTTTTTTGGAAGGGCCATCCTGCGTGACACTGCAGTGCCACTCCTAGATGGGCACGGTGTTTGTGTCGGCCACTAGGGTCGCTTATCTTACTCACACAGCTACCTCATTGCGCCTCTTTTTTTCTTTGCGTCATGTGCTGTTTGGGGAGTGTTTTTTGGAAGGGCCATCCTGCGTGACACTGCAGTGCCACTCCTAGATGGGCCCGGTGTTAGTGTCGGCCACTAGGGTCGCTTATCTTACTCAAACAGCTACCTCATTGCGCCTCTTTTTTTCTTTGCGTCATGTGCTGTTTGGGGAGTGTTTTTTGGAAGGGCCATCCTGCGTGACACTGCAGTGCCACTCCTAGATGGGCACGGTGTTTGTGTCGGCCACTAGGGTCGCTTATCTTACTCACACAGCTACCTCATTGCGCCTCTTTTTTTCTTTGCGTCATGTGCTGTTTGGGGAGTGTTTTTTGGAAGGGCCATCCTGAGTGACACTGCAGTGCCACTCCTAGATGGGCACGGTGTTTGTGTCGGCCACTAGGGTCGCTTATCTTACTCACACAGCTACCTCATTGCGCCTCTTTTTTTCTTTGCGTCATGTGCTGTTTGGGGAGGGTTTTTTGGAAGGGCCATCCTGCGTGACACTGCAGTGCCACTCCTAGATGGGCCCGGTGTTTGTGTCGGCCACTAGGGTCGCTTATCTTACTCACACAGCTACCTCATTGCGCCTCTTTTTTTCTTTGCGTCATGTGCTGTTTGGGGAGGGTTTTTTGGAAGGGCCATCCTGCGTGACACTGCAGTGCCACTCCTAGATGGGCCCGGTGTTTGTGTCGGCCACTAGGGTCGCTTATCTTACTCACACAGCTACCTCATTGCGCCTCTTTTTTTCTTTGCGTCATGTGCTGTTTGGGGAGGGTTTTTTGGAAGGGCCATCCTGCGTGACACTGCAGTGCCACTCCTAGATGGGCCCGGTGTTTGTGTCGGCCACTAGGGTCGCTTATCTTACTCACACAGCTACCTCATTGCGCCTCTTTTTTTCTTTGCGTCATGTGCTGTTTGGGGAGGGTTTTTTGGAAGGGCCATCCTGCGTGACACTGCAGTGCCACTCCTAGATGGGCCCGGTGTTTGTGTCGGCCACTAGGGTCGCTTATCTTACTCACACAGCTACCTCATTGCGCCTCTTTTTTTCTTTGCGTCATGTGCTGTTTGGGGAGGGTTTTTTGGAAGGGCCATCCTGCGTGACACTGCAGTGCCACTCCTAGATGGGCCCGGTGTTTGTGTCGGCCACTAGGGTCGCTTATCTTACTCACACAGCTACCTCATTGCGCCTCTTTTTTTCTTTGCGTCATGTGCTGTTTGTGGAGGGTTTTTTGGAAGGGCCATTCTGCGTGACACTGCAGTGCCACTCCTAGATGGGCCCGGTGTTTGTGTCGGCCACTAGGGTCGCTTATCTTACTCACACAGCTACCTCATTGCGCCTCTTTTTTTCTTTGCGTCATGTGCTGTTTGGGGAGTGTTTTTTGGAAGGGCCATCCTGCGTGACACTGCAGTGCCACTCCTAGATGGGCACGGTGTTTGTGTCGGCCACTAGGGTCGCTTAGCTTAGTCATCCAGCGACCTAGGTGCAAATATTAGGACTAAAAATAATATTGTGAGGTGTGAGGTATTCAGAATAGACTGAAAATGAGTGGAAATTATGGTTTTTGAGGTTAATAATACTTTGGGATCAAAATGACCCCCAAATTCTATGATTTAAGCTGTTTTTTAGTGTTTTTTAAAAAAAAACACCCGAATCCAAAACACACCCGAATCCGACAAAAAAAATTCGGTGAGGTTTTGCCAAAACGCGGTCGAACCCAAAACACGGCCGCGGAACCGAACCCAAAACCAAAACACAAAACCAGAAAAATTTCAAGTGCACATCTCTAGTGTCTTCACCACCTTCAATGTCTCTCCATGTCTCTTCCACTCCTATTCCCCATGGTCTGTGTCTCCCCCCATTCACTCTATGTCTCAGTGTCCCCCTTGTAATCTGTGTCTCTGTGCAGTGCCCCCCCACCTTCAATGTCTCTGTGTGTATTCCACCACCCTTCCCCCATTGTCTTTGTCTCTTTCCTAAATCACCTTCTGGGAGCAGGGAGCAGATGGTGAGGACAGGCAGGAGGTGGTTGCCTACAGTGAGGACAGACAGGAGGCACCACACAGTGTGCAGCAATGATGGGTGGGACTTGCGGCACAAAGGTGGCTGGCAGGTGGGCAGTACTGGTGCGTTGCCCTGGCCAGTAGCACCACCCTGTGCTGGCTCTGTCAGAGCTTCCAAGGCATGCACCCTGCTTGCCCCTCCCTAGTTAAGCCACTGGTCTCAGAGCCCCTAAAGCCCTTACATGCCAATCCAGAGTCCTCTCATTCCCCTTTGTATGCCTTAAAGCACTTTTGTGTCTCTCCAGCTGGAGCCCCCATGCCTCTCCAGTTCCAGACCCTCTGTATCTCTGTAGCTTCAGTACTCCGTGTCTCTATAACTTCTCCCTGCAGTGTCTCTCTAACTTCTGCTCCCTGTGTCTCTCCAGATTCTGCCACACTGATGTCTCTCCAGTTCCAGCCCATTGAATACCTCTAATTACAGCCCACACTTATATCTAAAGTAGTGATGTGCACCGGACATTTTTCGGGTTTTGTGTTTTGGTTTTGGATTCGGTTCCGCGGCCGTGTTTTGGATTCGGACGCGTTTTGGCAAAACCTCCCTGAAAATTTTTGGTCCGATTCGGGTGTGTTTTGGATTCGTTTTTTTTTACAAAAAACCCTCAAAAACAGCTTAAATCATAGAATTTGGGGGTCATTTTGATCCCATAGTATTATTAACCTCAATCACCATAATTTCCGCTCATTTTCAGTCTATTCTGAACACCTCACACCTCACAATATTATTTTTAGTCCTAAAATTTGCACCGAGGTCGCTGGATGGCTAAGCTAAGCTACCCAAGTGGCCGACACAAACACCTGGCCCATCTAGGAGTGGCACTGCAGTGTCAGGCAGGATGGCACTTCAAAAAAATAGTCCCCAAACAGCACATGATGCAAAGAAAAAAAGAGGCGCACCAAGGTCGCTGTGTGACTAAGCTAAGCGACCCTAGTGGCCGACACAAACACCTGGCCCATCTAGGAGTGGCACTGCAGTGTCAGGCAGGATGGCACTTCAAAAAGTTGTCCCCAAACAGCACATGATGCAAAGAAAAAAAGACGCGCACCAAGGTCGCTGTGTGACTAAGCTAAGCGACCCAAGTGGTCGACACAAACACCTTGCCCATCTAGGAGTGGCACTGCAGTGTCAGGCAGGATGGCACTTCAAAAAAATTGTCCCCAAACAGCACATGATGCAAAGAAAAAAAGAGGTGCACCAAGGTCGCTGTGTGACTAAGCTAAGCGACACAAGTGGCCGACACAAACACCTGGCTCATCTAGGAGTGGCACTGCAGTGTCAGGCAGGATGACACTTCAAAAAAATTGTCCCCAAACAGCACACGATGCAAAGAAAAATGAAAGAGAAAAGAGGTGCAAGATGGAATTGTCCTTGGGCCCTCCCACCCACCCTTATGTTGTATAAACAGGACATGCACACTTTAACGAACCCATCATTTCAGCGACAGGGTCTGCCACATGACTGTGACTGAAATGACTGGTTGGTTTGGGCCCCCACCAAAAAAAGAAGCATTCAATCTCTCTTTGAACAAACTGGCTCTACAGAGGCAAGATGTCCACCTCATCATCATCCTCCGATTCCTCACCCCTTTCACTGTGTACATCCCCCTCCTCACAGATTATTAATTTGTCCCCACTGGAATCCACCATCTCAGGTCCCTGTGTACTTTCTGGAGGCAATTGCTGCTGGTGAATGTCTCCACGGAGGAATTGATTATAATTAATTTTGATGAACATCATCTTCTCCACGTTTTCTGGAAGTAACCTCGTACGCCGATTGCTGACAAGGTGAGCGGCTGCACTAAACACTCTTTCGGAGTACACACTGGAGGGAGGGCAACTTAGGTAGAATAAAGCCAGTTTGTGCAAGGCATAAAAACAATAACAGACTCATTAGAAGACCACAACAATACATAGAGCATATAACTGAGGTATTATGAGCCTCTGATACACACATAAGATGTGTTAATATGTGAAAGGGACGCTGAAATACGGGAAAGCCCATCTCTGTAGGATAGGGTTAATCTCTCACATAAATTCCATATCAAACAGTTCAAATGGAAATGAAATCCTGCAAAATGATGTAATAAGCGTCTATGACCATAGAGGTGTCCAGATTTAATTACTGTATCCTTGGAGCAAAATGTGAATAATAAACCAACCGATTGCTGTTACTCACTGAGACGTAGTGATCTCTTACTGCACGGGATAGGTAGTTGAGAAGCCGCTTGTTATCACCCTGTGCATGGGTGAGACATCCGTCAGCGGTATATTCAGGTGGGAACCGTTCCCTTCAGTGCGGCACCAAGTGAGTGTGTCAAACCACCGTGCAGATCCCCCAGCTTACTGAGCAACGCCCGGCCGGGCAAGGTGTAGCAGTGTTCCAAATGCAGGGGAAATTTGAGTGGGATGATTAAATCGCAGGTTGAATCATTCACCAGCAGCTTGTAACAGACGGCTGATATCAATAAATGTTGCGCTCCATGGGACACTTAATGGTCAATTGTGGCCCTTTCTTCTGTACCCTCAATGCGTTTCTCCGCACCTCAGGCGGCTTCTTCAAGAGGCAGAGTGTTCTTCTCTGAGCACTATTTTAATTATTTTATACTTTGTCCCATTAAAATCATTAGGAACAGGTGAGTATGGAGGCTCAACAGGTGCTATTGGAATCATAGCCTTCATACACAGCTAACGTGTCACAGAGTTTTTAATTAAACATGGTCAGTTTAAAAGGCATTGGGTACAACTGCATTTTTTAGGACACTGGTGACTCTTTTTCTGAGGTCTGTGTACATTTTCGGTATCGCCTGCCTAGAGAAATGGAACCTAGATGGTATTTGGTACCAGGGACACAGTACCCCAATCAAGTCTCTAGTTGCCTCTGAATTAACGGTGGATACCGGAACCACATTTCTCACCGCCCAGGCTGCCAAGGCCTGAGTTATCTGCTTTGCAGCAGGATGACTGCTGTGATATTTCATCTTCCTCGCAAAGGACTGTTGGGCAGTCAATTGCTTACTGGAAGTAGTACAAGTGGTCTTCCGACTTCCCCTCTGGGATGACGATCCACTCCCAGCAGCAACAACAGCAGCGCCAGCAGCAGTAGGCGTTACACTCAAGGATGCATCGGAGGAATCCCAGGCAGGAGAGGACTCGTCATACTTGCCAGTGACATGGCCTGCAGGACTATTGGATTTCCTGTGTAAGGTGGAAATTGACACTGAGGGAGTTGGTGGTGTGGTTTGCATGAGCTTGGTTACAAGAGGAAGGGATTTAGTGGTCAGTGGACTGCTTCCGCTGTCATCCAAAGTTTTTGAACTTGTCACTGACTTATGATGAATGCGCTGCAGGTGACGTATAAGGGAGGATGTTCCGAGGTGGTTAACGTCCTTACCACTACTTATTACAGCTTGACAAAGGCAACACACGGCTTGACACCTGTTGTCCGCATTTGTGTTGAAATAATTCCACACCGAAGAGGTGATTTTTTTTGTATTTTGACCAGGCATGTCAATGGCCATATTCGTCCCACGTACAACAGGTGTCTCCCTGGGTGCCTGACTTAAACAAACCACCTCACCATCATAATCCTCCTTGTCGATATCCTGCCCAGCACCAGCAACACCCATATCCTCATCCTGGTGTACTTCAACAGTGACATCTTCAATTTGACTATCAGGAACTGGACTGCGGGTGCTCCTTCCAGCACTTGCAGGGGGCGTGCAAATGGTGGAAGTCGCAAGCTCTTCCCGTACAGTATTGGGAAGGTCAGGCATCGCAACCGACACAATTGGACTCTCCTTGGGGATTTGTGATTTAGAAGAACGCACAGTTCTTTTCAGTGTTCTAGCGGGAAGATGAGTGCTTCCATCCTCATGTGAAGCTGAACCACTAGCCATGAACATAGGCCAGGGCCTCAGCCGTTCCTTGCCACTCCGTGTCGTGAATGGCATATTGGCAAGTTTACGCTTCTCCTCAGACGCTTTCAATTTAGATTTTTGGGTCATTTTACAGAGCTTTTGTATTTTGGATTTTACATGTTCCCTACTATGACATTGGGCATCGGCCTTGGCAGACGACGTTGATGGCATTTCATCGTCTCGGCCATGACTAGTGGTAGCAGCTTCAGCACGAGGTGGAAGTGGATCTTGATCTTTCCCTATTTTAACCTTCACATTTTTGTTCTCCATTTTTTAATGTGTGGAATTATATGCCAGTATCAATAGCAATGGCCTACTACTATATATACTGCGCACAACTGAAATGCACCACAGGTATGGATGGATAGTATACTTGACGACACAGAGGTAGGTACAGCAGTTGCCTACTGTACCGTACTGCTATATATATTATATACTGGTGGTCAGCAAACTGTGCAAAACTGAAATGCACCACAGGTATGGATGGATAGTATACTTGACGACACAGAGGTAGGTACAGCAGTGGCCTACTGTACCGTACTGCTATATATATTATATACTAGTGGTCAGCAAACTGTGCAAAACTGAAATGCACCACAAGTATGGATGGATAGTATACTTGACGACACAGAGGTAGGTACAGCAGTGGCCTACTGTACCGTACTGCTATATATATTATATACTGGTGGTCAGCAAACTGTGCAAAACTGAAATGCACCACAGGTATGGATGGATAGTATACTTGACGACACAGAAGTAGGTACAGCAGTGGCCTACTGTACTGTACTGCTATATATATTATATACTGGTGGTCAGCAAACTGTGCAAAACTGAAATGCACCACAGGTATGGATGGACAGTATACTTGACGACACAGAGGTAGGTACAGCAGTGGCCTACTGTACCGTACTGCTATATATATTATATACTGGTGGTCAGCAAACTGTGCAAAACTGAAATGCACCACAGGTATGGATGGATAGTATACTTGACGACACAGAGGTAGGTACAGCAGTGGCATTCTGTACCGTACTCCTATATATTATATACTGGTGGTCAGCAAAATTATGCACTGTACTCCTACTATATACTACAATGCAGCACAGATATGGAGTGTTTTTCAGGCAGACAACGTATACTGGTGGTCACTGGTCAGCAAAACTCTTCACTGTACTCCTCCTATATAATATACTGGTGGTCCCCAGTGCCCACAATAAAGCAGTGTGAGCACAGATATATGCAGCACAGTGAGCACAGATATGGAGTGTTTTTCAGGCAGACAACGTATACTGGTGGTCACTGGTCAGCAAAACTCTGCACTGTACTCTTCCTATATAATACAGCTGCTCCCCAGTCCCCACAATAAAGCAGTGTGAGCACAGATATATGCAGCACACTGAGCACAGATATGGAGTGTTTTTCAGGCAGACAACGTATACTGGTGGTCACTGGTCAGCAAAACTCTGCACTGTACTCCTCCTATATAATACTGCTGGTCCCCAGTCCCCACAATAAAGCAGTGTGAGCACAGATATATGCAGCACACTGAGCACAAATATGGAGCGTTTTTTTCAGGCAGAGAACGGATAACTGGTGGTCAATGATCAGCAAAACTCTGCACTGTACTCCTCCTATATAATACAGCTGCTCCCCAGTCCTCCCCACAATTAAGCAATAAAGCACAATCAAGTTCAACAATAAACGGAGAGGACGCCAGCCACGTCCTCTCCCTAACATTTCCAATGCACGAGTGAAAATGGCGGCGACGCGCGGCTGCTTATATAGAATCCGAATCTCGCGAGAATCCAACAGCGGGATGATGACGTTCGGGCGCGCTCGGGTTAACCTAGCCATACGGGAGAATCAGAGTATGCTTTGGACCCGTGTAAAATGGGTGAAGTTCGGGGGGGTTTGGTTTCCGAGGAACCGAACCCGCTCATCACTAATCTAAAGTACATAATAAACCAGCAGCTCTAATCATGGGTAGTATAAGGAAAACTAATTTCCTACCTTTAAGAAGGAAAAAAGACTTCCACACATGCATGATTTAATAACGTGAAACTGCCAAGTATTTGTCCTTGAATAAAAAGAATATTTAAGCATGTATTTTTTACATAATTGTTAAATATGTCATTCATACTGTACAAGACATACTTGCTTTGCTTGCTGTGCAGGATGCATAAGCTACTGTAGGTGATATCTGCTTGCTTTTTCTAATTGTTTTGCATCCAATTTATATAAACACATTTTCCATGACCCAATGACTGTCATTATTCAGGCACAGTCATCTAAGAGCCACCCCAGCAATTTGTATATGATTCATTTGGCCAAGATTATTTCCTTTTTCTGCATGGCTTTATATGCCAGTCACTTATTTGGATGCATGCACACATCTATTCATAATGATGCCAGTCAGAGTATGCATGCATGTCAGGCCATAAATTATTTTGTTCATCTTTGGCTGCAGTTTTGTAACTCCAAACACTGTAGCTTAGTTATTTCCATATTTCACTGTTCAACTTGTTATTGTGACTTAGAGGTTCCTTACAAATCTTTGTGCTTAAATGTAATGACACTACTTTTCATGGCCATCCTTGAACTCCCTTGCGCCTTTGAATATTTATTCTCAAGAACTATGTGCTATGTCTAGAGTTCTGTGTGATTTGGAACTACTTTCTTTACTTGTCAGTGTCTCCCTTTGGCTGTAAGTAGTGGTAATACTGCTGTTTATGAAAGTTAGAGCTGGACAAGCTAGGTTTTTGTTATGCATTATTAATCTTTGTGCTCATGCTCCTATATTAATTTGTGGCAAATTGCTATACTTACTGTACCAGTTATACCCTTAAAACAATGCATTGATTACCAATGACAAGTAGTATTTACACTGGTTCGTATACAGGATTACCAATGTGTATAATAAATACAGGTCCTATACAGAATCACAAACAAATACTAAAACAATTACAAAAATTGACTTATGGATATTCGATTTTTAAACAACTGATTTTCACATTATCAATGCATTTTATTATCTAAATCAATCTATGTCTCCTGTTTACACTTCGCAACTGTTTGTAAACAATGTTTATTTATATATATATATATATATATATATATATAGAGAAGGTATCCTTCCCCACCTGTGGCTCAGGTGTTTGCGGCGAAGGAAATGAGGCGGCACTCCATGGACTTATGCAAAAAGGTTATTTGTATTTAAAACATGGTGACATCGCTATGTGCATGTATGTAATATCAAATGCCATTATTGTTTAATGATTACCTTGTATACAAAATGTTGTGTACAATATACTTTCATTATGTTTACACCAAGTTATCCATGATTGCACATTATTTCGTTTTAGTGCAGCTGTTGTTAATAACTTTTTAATTCCTTTTTTAACTCCATTCACACTTGTCACGCTTCACTCCATAACACTACCTCTGCTGGGTATGGCATGTAAACACATGCCTCTATTCACCGTGTTTGTTTTCTATCACAGACAGGCTTTCCCGGCGCCTGCCACAGTTTGTGTCCGTTGCCTAGCAACGTAACACGTCACAGGGGAGCCGCTCACGTGACTCTCCCGGAAGTCCCGGACACAGACGCCGGGAACACCTCTCTCTCGCACTCCACACTACTTAACAGGTGAGTGTTTCCTTTGTTGGTTTGGTTCTTTATCTTCCTCACAGCACTAGGGTTACTTACCTGATGAAAAGGCTGCCATGCCTTGAAACGTCGTAAGATACCTGTTTCTGTTTTTGTTTTGTTTTGATTGACACGATGCTATTTTGATGTCACCATGTTTTAAATACAAATAACCTTTTTGCATAAGTCCATGGAGTGCCGCCTCATTTCCTTCGCCGCAAACACCTGAGCCACAGGTGGGGAAGGATACCTCCTCTGCATTACTATTAGGAGGGCACCCTGGCATTTACACGTTGATTCTGGAGTGCCGGATATTTCTTGCTGCATATGAAATTGGGATGTGGCTACCATCCCTATGTATCATGGCACCTGAACGTATTGCTTATACTTTATTACTTGCTCTAGCTGTTTTGCCCCTTGCAGGACTACCGCAGGAAACAGCTTATACATTTGGTCACCTTTTTCAATAATTAATTTATTTTACGAATCGAACCACAGTTCACTCCACTGTTATCACAGCTGCTACACAGAGCCATTTACACTGTGCTCTCGGCCACCTTCACAGGGCACCATGTCCACCCCTTCCCCCTCAGGACCCCTATCATTTATTGATCTGAAACAACATTTGGATGAGACTCTCAGCTATAATGAAGAACAAGCCCACCAGATTCTTTTTGGCGAAGATCTCAGCATCAAACCAGAACCATCAACTACAGAGGAAATCTTCCACAGTCTCCTGAAATTGCGGAACAAGGAAACTGATTACCTCCTACATGGGACCTCGCTGTCGGATTATTTCCGCGCTAAAATGATTCCACGCGGTTTCCGGATAAAAAACACACCAACCATTGGCCGCAACAGTGCAGAATTCTGCCGCAAATGGATATCTATACTTAATGATGACCTGATGTTGCTCGTGATCGATGAAGCTAGAACAACCTTACTGGACACCAGGTCCAAATTGTCTGCGGCAACCGCTAAATTTAAATCACAGCTAGAAGACAAGAAACAACAGACCCAATGGGACAAATTGGAACAGCAATGCAATACTTACAGACAAGATCTTATCAAATTTAAACAAAAAAAATTAATCACAGTACAGTCTGATTACGAAGACCAACGGGTGTATCGGTGGCTGCAGGGAAATTATTCATCTTTCCGCTCGAGATCCCGTGTCTCTTGGAGAGACAGAAAGACAACGTATAGAAGAAACCGGTCACAATCCAACAGTGACAGTGACTTCCTAGTCACGGATTCTGAAGATCCTCAGTCGTCCGCACTGTCCCTTTAGCCAGGGCCACACGTTCCAAAGTGGACATGTCCAACAGGGAAGAACGCGACGTGGGGGCCAAAATCAAAGGATCTTCCAAGCCACCCATCAACAAAGGGAAGAAATAATCTTTAACTTATCATCTCGCCAGTTCACCGATATAGAATTAAAAGTTCTCAATAAAGGACTGTCTTTCGTACCTACCCATAATCATCGGGATCTAGATTGGAAGGTGGACCTATATGGCCTACATAGAACACTTAAAACGAAAGAATTCTTCCAACATAAACAAGATACCTTACAAATCAGGCATAAAACGAAAACAGTCCCTAAAAGAACCACATTTGACCCAGTTTCCACAAATGCGTCTTTGAAATCATTTAACCGATTGCTTGATATGGCAGTAACAAAATATCACTCAGCACAACCAAGAGTACCGTCAAATCTCACTCGATCTGAACAAAAGGCTCTACAAGATTTGTCACAGTGTTCAGATGTCACCTTCCGACCAGCGGATAAGGGAGGTGGCATTGTAATCCAGGATACCGACAAATATATTCACGACATTGATTTACTACTTCAAGATCAGTCTACCTATTGCCGGTTGTCAGGCAACCCAACGGACTCATTCAAACGGGAACTCGATCTGATACTATTGGAAGCCCATAATCTGGGACATTTTGATAAAAAAACCTATATGTCATTAATCACTGAATTCCCAATCACGCCTGTTCTATACACAATTCCCAAGTTGCACAAAAACCCCACAGATCCACCACCCAGACCCATTATTTCCGCCCGAGGGTCGCTTCTACAACCCATCTCCCAGTTTTTGGATCTTCTCATTCAACCATACATCATGGAACAACCCACTTTCCTTAAAGATACTACTCAACTTCTTATCAAATTGAACTAACTAGGTACAGTACCTACCAATACACTACTCTGTACTTTAGATGTCAAAAACCTGTACACCGTCATCCCACACTCCAGTGGTTTGGCAGCGATGGAACTATTTCTTTTTAAACACCATTTTGACGCCATTCCTATTCCATTGTTCCTACAACTGTTGTCTAAAACTCTAACCCAAAATTACTTCATCCACCATGGTCAATATTTTATACAAACAACTGGGTGTGCGATGGGGTCCTCAGTGACCCCATCGTTTGCTAACGTATTTATGTTCCAACAAGAAGAATTATTTTTCTTTTCATCACCTGCCACAATAGGGAAAATGCTGCTATATACACGCTATATTGATGATCTGCTGATCATCTGGTCTGGATCAGAAGAGGAACTTACTACACTTATCAATCAGATCAATTTACAGAACTCCCCTATCAAATTCACTTATCAAATTAGGCACAATACTATTAATTATTTAGATGTAACCATTAGAGATGTGCACCGGAAATTTTTCGGGTTTTGTGTTTTGGTTTGGGTTCGGTTCCGCGGCCGTGTTTTGGGTTCGAACGCGTTTTGGCAAAACCTCACCGAATTTTTTTTGTCGGATTTGGGTGTGTTTTGGATTCGGGTGTTTTTTTCAAAAAACCCTAAAAAACAGCTTAAATCATAGAATTTGGGGGTCATTTTGATCCCAAAGTATTATTAACCTCAATAACCATAATTTCCACTCATTTTCAGTCTATTCTGAACACCTCACACCTCACAATATTATTTTTAGTCCTAAAATTTGCACCGAGGTCGCTGGATGACTAAGCTCAGCGACCCAGGTGGCCGACACAAACACCTGGCCCATCTAGGAGTGGCACTGCAGTGTCACGCAGGATGGCCCTTCAAAAAAACACTCCCCAAACAGCACATGACGCAAAGAAAAAAAGAGGCGCAATGAGGTAGCTGTGTGAGTAAGCTAAGCGACCCTAGTGGCCGACACAAACACCTGGCCCATCTAGGAGTGGCACTGCAGTGTCACACAGGCTGGCCCTTCCAAAAAACACTCCCCAAACAGCACATGACGCAAAGAAAAATTAAAGAAAAAAGAGGTGCAAGATGGAATTGTCCTTGGGCCCTCCCACCCACCCTTATGTTGTATAAACAGGACATGCACACTTTAACCAACCCATCATTTCAGTGACAGGGTCTGCCACACGACTGTGACTGAAATGACGGGTTGGTTTGGACCCCCACCAAAAAAGAAGCAATTAATCTCTCCTTGCACAAACTGGCTCTACAGAGGCAAGATGTCCACCTCATCATCATCCTCCGATATATCACCGTGTACATCCCCCTCCTCACAGGTTATCAATTCGTCCCCACTGGAATCCACCATCACAGCTCCCTGTGTACTTTGTGGAGGCAATTGCTGCTAGTGAATGTCTCCATGGAGGAATTGATTATAATTCATTTTAATGAACATCATCTTCTCCACATTTTCTGGAAGTAACCTCGTACGCCGATTGCTGACAAGGTGAGCGGCGGCACTAAACACTCTTTCGGAGTACACACTTGTGGGAGGGCAACTTAGGTAGAATAAAGCCAGTTTGTGCAAGGGCCTCCAAATTGCCTCTTTTTCCTGCCAGTATACGTACGGACTGTCTGACGTGCCTACTTGGATGCGGTCACTCATATAATCCTCCACCATTCTTTCAATGGGGAGAGAATCATACGCAGTGACAGTAGACGACATGTCCGTAATCGTTGGCAGGTCCTTCAGTCCGGACCAGATGTCAGCATCAGCAGTCGCTCCAGACTGCCCTGCATCACCGCCAGCGGGTGGGCTCGGAAATTCTGAGCCTTTTCCTCGCACCCCCAGTTGCGGGAGAATGTGAAGGAGGAGATGTTGACAGGTCGCGTTCCGCTTGATTTGACAATTTTCTCACCAGCAGTTCTTTGAACCCCTGCAGACTTGTGTCTGCCGGAAAGAGAGATCCAAGGTAGGTTTTAAATCTAGGATCGAGCACGGTGGCCAAAATGTAGTGCTCTGATTTCAACAGATTGACCACCCGTGAATCCTTGTTAAGCGAATTAAGGGCTCCATTCACAAGTCCCACATGCCTAGCGGAATCGCTCTGTGTTAGCTCCTCCTTCAATGTCTCCAGCTTCTTCTGCAAAAGCCTGATGAGGGGAATGACCTGACTCAGGCTGGCAGTGTCTGAACTGACTTCACGTGTGGCAAGTTCAAAAGGTTGCAGAACCTTGCACAACGTTGAAATCATTCTCCACTGCGCTTGAGACAGGTGCATTCCACCTCCTATATCGTGCTCAGTTGTATAGGCTTGAATGGCCTTTTGCTGCTCCTCCAACCTCTGAAGCATATAGAGGGTTGAATTCCACCTCGTTACCACTTCTTGCTTCAGATGATGGCAGGGCAGGTTCAGGCGTTTTTGGTGGTGCTCCAGTCTTCTGTACGTGGTGCCTGTACGCCGAAAGTGTCCCGCAATTCTTCTAGCCACCGACAGCATCTCTTGCACGCCCCTCTCGTTTTTTAAATAATTCTGCACCACCAAATTCAAGGTATGTGCAAAACATGGGACGTGCTGGAATTTGCCCATATTTAATGCACACACAATATTGCTGGCGTTGTCCGATGCCACAAATCCACAGGAGAGTCCAATTGGGGTAAGCCATTCTGCGATGATCTTCCTCAGTTGCCGTAAGAGGTTTTTAGCTGTGTGCGTATTCTGGAAAGCGGTGATACAAAGCGTAGCCTGCCTAGGAAAGAGTTGGCGTTTGCGAGATGCTGCTACTGGTGCCGCCGCTGCTGTACTTGCGGCGGGAGTCCATACATCTACCCAGTGGGCTGTCACAGTCATATAGTCCTGAGTCTGCCCTGCTCCACTTGTCCACATGTCCGTGGTTAAGTGGACATTGGGTACAACTGCATTTTTTAGGACACTGGTGAGTCTCACCGCCCAGGATGCCAAGGCCTCAGTTATCCGCTTTGCAGCAGGATGACTGCTGTGATATTTCATCTTCCTCGCAAAGGACTGTTGGACAGTCAATTGCTTGGTGGAAGTAGTAAAAGTGGTCTTACGACTTCCCCTCTGGGATGACCATCGACTCCCAGCAGCAACAACAGCAGTGCCAGCAGCAGTAGGTGTTACACGCAAGGATGCATCGGAGGAATCCCAGGCAGGAGAGGACTCGTCAGAATTGCCAGTGACATGGCCTGCAGGACTATTGGCATTCCTGGGGAAGGAGGAAATTGACACTGAGGGAGTTGGTGGGGTGGTTTGCGTGAGCTTGGTTACAAGAGGAAGGGATTTACTGGTCAGTGGACTGCTTCCGCTGTCGCCCAAAGTTTTTGAACTTGTCACTGACTTATTATGAATGCGCTGCAGGTGACGTATAAGGGAGGATGTTCCGAGGTGGTTAACGTCCTTACCCCTACTTATTACAGCTTGACAAAGGCAACACACGGCTTGACAAATGTTGTCCGCATTTCTGTTGAAATACTTCCACACCGAAGAGCTGATTTTTTTGATATTTTCACCAGGCATGTCAATGGCCATATTCCTCCCATGGACAACAGGTGTCTCCCCGGGTGCCTGAATTAAACAGACCACCTCACCATCAGAATCCTCCTTGTCAATTTCCTCCCCAGCGCCAGCAACACCCATATCCTCCTCATCCTGGTGTACTTCAACACTGACATCTTCAATCTGACTATCAGGAACTGTACTGCGGGTGCTCCTTCCAGCACTTGCAGGGGGCGTGCAAATGGTGGAAGGCGCATGCTCTTCACGTCCAGTGTTGGGAAGGTCAGGCATCGCAACCGACACAATTGGACTCTCCTTGTGGATTTGTGATTTCGAAGAACGCACAGTTCTTTGCTGTGCTTTTGCCAGCTTAAGTCTTTTCATTTTTCTAGCGAGAGGCTGAGTGCTTCCATCCTCATGTGAAGCTGAACCACTAGCCATGAACATAGGCCAGGGCCTCAGCCGTTCCTTGCCACTCCGTGTGGTAAATGGCATATTGGCAAGTTTACGCTTCTACTCCGACGATTTTATTTTAGGTTTTGGAGTCCTTTTTTTACTGATATTTGGTGTTTTGGGTTTTACATGCTCTGTACTATGACATTGGGCATCGGCCTTGGCAGACGACGTTGATGTCATTTCATCGTTTCGGCCATGACTAGTGGCAGCAGCTTCAGCACGAGGTGGAAGTCGATCTTGATCTTTCCCTATTTTTGGAACCTCAACATTTTTGTTCTCCATATTTTAATAGGCACAACTAAAAGGCACCTCAGGTAAACAATGGAGATGGATGGATACTAGTATACTTATGGATGACGAGTGACTGCCGACACAGAGGTAGCTATAGCCGTGGACTACCGTACTGCGTCTGCTAGTATAGACTGGATGATAATGATATAAAAAATATATATATATATCACTACTGCAGGACAGGTATATATTATATAATGACGGACCTGCTGGACACTGTCAGCAGCAGACTCCTAAACTACTAGTATGAAGAAGATAGAAAAAAAAAAAACCCACCACAGGTAGGTATACAATTATGGACGAGCACTGCCGACACAGAGGTAGCTACAGCCGTGGACTACCGTACTGCATCTGCTAGTATAGACTGGATGATAATGATATAAAAAATATATATATATATCACTACTGCAGGACAGGTATATATTATATAATGACGGACCTGCTGGACACTGTCAGCAGCAGACTCCTAAACTACTAGTATGAAGAAGATAGAAAAAAAAAACCACCACAGGTAGGTATACAATTATGGACGAGCACTGCCGACACAGAGGTAGCTACAGCCGTGGACTACTGTACTGCGTCTGCTAGTATAGACTGGATGATAATGATATAAAAAAAAAATATATATCACTACTGCAGGACAGGTATATATTATATAATGACGGACCTGCTGGACACTGTCAGCAGCAGACTCCTAAACTACTAGTATGAAGAAGATAGAAAAAAAAAACCCACCACAGGTAGGTATACAATTATGGACGAGCACTGCCGACACAGAGGTAGCTACAGCCGTGGACTACCGTACTGCGTCTGCTAGTATAGACTGGATGATAATGATATAAAAAATATATATATATCACTACTGCAGGACAGGTATATATTATATAATGACGGACCTGCTGGACACTGTCAGCAGCAGACTCCTAAACTACTAGTATGAAGAAGATAGAAAAAAAAAAACCCACCACAGGTAGGTATACAATTATGGATGAGCACTACCGACACAGAGGTAGCTACAGCCGTGGACTACCGTACTGCATCTGCTAGTATAGACTGGATGATAATGATATAAAAAATATATATATATATCACTACTGCAGGTATATATTATAATATAATGAATGACGGACCTGCTGGACACTGTCTGTCAGCAGAATGCGTTTATAGAATAAAATAAAAAAACACCACACGAGTGTTTAACTTTTTCAGGCAGACAATATACTGGTGGTCACTGGTCAGTCACACTGGTAGCAAAAGTGTGCACTGTTATGTACTCCTGCTATAACTGCTCCCCAGTCTCCCCCACAATTAAGCTGTGTGAGCAGTGAGCACTCAGCACAGTCAGATATACATAGATGATATTATCATGCAGCACACTGAGGCTGAGCACAGATATGGTATGTGACTGTGTATCGTTTTTTTTCAGGCAGAGAACGGATTTTAAATAATAAATAAAACTGGTGGTCACTAGTATAACTATCAGCAAAACTCTGCACTCTCTGAGTACTCCTAATGCTCCCCAAAATTACTAAAATTAAATTACTAGTAAATCAAGTGTCTCACTCTCTATCTAAACGGAGAGGACGCCAGCCACGTCCTCTCCCTATCAATCTCAATGCACGTGTGAAAATGGCGGCGACGCGCGGCTCCTTATATAGAATTCGAGTCTCGCGATAGAATACGAGCCTCGCGAGAATCCGACAGCGGGATGATGACGTTCGGGCGCGCTCGGGTTAGCCGAGCAAGGCGGGAAGATCCGAGTCTGCCTGGGACCCGTGTAAAAAGGCTGAAGTTCGGGGGGGTTCGGATTCCGAGGAACCGAACCCGCTCATCTCTAGTAACCATAGAGATTCTAGATAACCAACTTCACACCAGACTGTTTTCAAAACCCACCGATCGCAACACTTTGCTCCACCACAGTAGTTGCCACCCTCCTGCATTGATACGAGGACTGCCAAGGTCCCAAATGCTTAGGGCAGCCCGCATTTCCAGCGACAAAACTACCCTGGCTACTGCACTTGATCAGATGATTCATAAGTTTGCCAATAGGGGCTATAAACTCCGCGAATTAATGAAAACCAGGGATGAAGTCCTGCAAATCCCCAGAGAAGAGCTATTATATAGCGTGCCTCAAAAACGACTAGGATCACGAATTCCTTTTGTGACGCAATATACCACTGCTAGCAGGGTCATCCCACGTGCCACGAAAGGATTGTGGCCTATTGTCTCAGGTGACAAGGACCTCCCTTGTTTCAAGAATACCACATTGATGCCTAGCTATAAAAGAGGACCTAACATCAGAGACATTCTCGTTAAAACCAACATGGTCCCAAAGAATCCAGCTAATGTTTCGCATACACAGTTGAAAAAACCTGGATGCTACAAGTGTGCATCTTGTACCACTTGTAAATATTTAGAAACTGGTCTTGAATTCCACAATCCACACACAGGACATAAATACAAAATCCGCCATGTGCTTACATGCACCACGTCACATATTGTTTATATCATCATTTGCCCATGTGGCATGCTTTATGTAGGACAAACCATCAGAAACCTACGAGACAGAATGGCGCTTCATCGATCTGCTATAAAAGCATCACTGGATGGCAAACCAGTTGACCAACCGGTAGCACGCCATTTCAAATTATGTGGCCACCCGCTATCTAGTCTCAGATATAAAATAATTGACCACATTCCAGCACCCCAGAGAGGCGGAGACCGACAACGGGCCCTATCCAAGTGTGAAGCTAAATGGATCTTCCTATTGGATGCATTGTCCCCCAAAGGACTAAATGAAAAATTCACCTGGAATGTCTTCTTATAACAGAGACAGCATATTATGCTATAGTTAACACTTCCATAACCTACAGATTAGAGGCTCCTGTTTCAATTTTTGTTCCCCCCCCCTTTCCCCTCCTATCATCTCCAATTCCCCCCCCTTCCCCCCTCCCTCCTTCCTCCCCCCTTCCCCCCCCCCCCCCCTCTCCCCCCTCCCCCCCCCCTTTTTGGCTCCCTTTCTCCGTTCCTTTTCTGTCATTTTCCTTGGTTCTTCCTCATCACCTCACTACTCCACCTCCCTCACCCCGTTCCCGTCACCCTGGCCCTGTGATCAACAACCGTAAGGGCTTAGTGTTAAATGGTCCATATGGTTTTAATGATCACCATATTTATCGCTATGTGCATGTATGTAATATCAAATGCCATTATGGTTTAATGATTACCTTGTATACAAAATGTTGTGTACAATATACTTTCATTATGTTTACACCAAGTTATCCATGATTGCACATTATTTCGTTTTAGTGCAGCTGTTGTTAATAACTTTTTAATTCCTTTTTTAACTCCATTCACACTTGTCACGCTTCACTCCATAACACTACCTCTGCTGGGTATGGCATGTAAACACATGCCTCTATTCACCGTGTTTGTTTTCTATCACAGACAGGCTTTCCCGGCGCCTGCCACAGTTTGTGTACGTTGCCTAGCAACGTAACACGTCACAGGGGAGCCGCTCACGTGACTCTCCCGGAAGTCCCGGACACAGACGCCGGGAACACCTCTCTCTCGCACTCCACGCTACTTAACAGGTGAGTGTTTCCTTTGTTGGTTTGGTTCTTTATCTTCCTCACAGCACTAGGGTTACTTACCTGATGAAAAGGCTGCCATGCCTTGAAACGTCGTAAGATACCTGTTTCTGTTTTTGTTTTGTTTTGATTGACACAATGCTATTTTGATGTCACCATGTTTTAAATACAAATAACCTTTTTGCATAAGTCCATGGAGTGCCGCCTCTTTTCCTTCGCCGCAAACACCTGAGCCACAGGTGGGGAAGGATACCTCCTCTGCATTACTACTAGGAGGGCACCCTGGCATTTACACGTTGATTCTGGAGTGCCGGATATTTCTTGCTGCATATATATATATATATATATATATATATATATTGTGCAATATGTCCGGCACTCCCATGTGGTAATTACCTTGACCCGGTGCCCTTACTATGTTAACGGATGTAGCAAGCAGAGGTACGGCACTCAGGGCTCAGGATGAGAAAATAAATGAGGCGACCACCATGTCAGCAAAACAACAACGTTTCAATCTGTCAAGATTTTCATCAGGTTACAACATATACAGTGAATGCTCTTACCTTATAAAGCATCCCATCACCAAGTGAACGCTGCTCAGCGCGGGAATTCGTCCGGACGGCGGCGCCATCTGATGACGTCAATACGCCCCATTCAACACTGTGCCCGACGAGCCCCTCCCTCGTCCCGGCACTGGGTGGCCGCAGCAATTGTGCATCATGTAGGCGCCCTCAGTCTCACCAACTGTCTTTGGTCAAGGCACCCAGAACTGTTTTGGACTTAGCATTCTTGCTTCATCAAGTTAGAGTCTGCACTTTTTTTGCACGGAGCACTCAGCACTTTAAAACACGTGACATACTTGCTTTAACAATAGTGGAGTGTCCATTTTCCAACTGTGGATTCTCATGAAGTATTTTACCATTCCTACATTATTGGCACTTTATGACTGTGTGGCTTGAAGTGTACATGAGACTGGTTGTATCAGTTCTGATGGGTATTGCGGATAATTAGCCATACAAAGATATATATATATCTTTGGAGGATCAACATTATTTGCTCTATCTGACTGTTTCTTGGGATAACGTCAACACAAGCTAGGCGAGTGCCGATCAGTCTTCCGTCTGTAGCAGCTATATATATATATATATATATATATATATGCAAATACAACCTGGACCCCGGCACTCCGGACTGACGTGATTGCTGCTCAGGTGCCTTCCCTTCAGAGTGTAACACCTCTGCTCACATGCAATTCCTTGGAGAGGGCGGCACTCAAAGACTTTGCAAACGGTGAAGGTGAAGAAAAGCCCCGCAGGGCAACCTTTAATGTGACGTTTCGGGGACTTACCCCTTCCTCAGACAACATGTGCAAACAACAAACAGTGCTTGAATAGACAATCCAATAAGACATCTTACCCTCCTCTCCAGTGTGTTCCCAGGCGTGCACGGCCGCTGTCCCGCAGCGGCACTTCCGGCCACGGAGCACCCGTTGCACTGGAAGTGACATCACCCGTCCGGCCCGGTCGCCATAGAAACACACTGGAAGAATAAACAGAACAACATGATCAGTGTATACACTTCTAAAACATGCAAAACAAGTGTTAAATTTGTAATGGAAAAAAACAGTGCAAACTGCAAATACAGTACATATCATAATGCATAACATTTGTTAAACAGTGCTACCTCTATGTGTCTCGTTCAATTGAACCGCATTAACCCTTAAATGTTTTGATTATATCTCCTCATAATCTGAGTTCGAATATAAAGTGCAAGTGCTACCAATATTTTTTAAAATGGATTAAATTACTTTCACTGCGCAGGTAAGTGAATGAATGAATGAATAAATGAACTTCAGGGTACTAGTGCCCTCATTTAAAACAAGACAAATGCTGCATAAATGTAAAGACATCACTTAGAGAAAATGTGTGAGGCCCAAAGATTCATTGAGTCCTTTTGGAGATAGGCAATCCAATCTGAAAATCCAGCGGGATTCCAGTTGTAGGAGTTTTCTCCCTCGATCCCCCCCACGACTTGATGGGGGTATGTGGTCGACAGCTTTGTATCTTAAACTTGCCAGATTATGTTTAAACTGGACAGAGTGTCGGGCTACTGGTTGTTCACTTGACCCTGACACTAAAGCGTTTCTAATGGCCGACCGATGTTGGGTCAGCCTCACTTTTAGCTGACACTCAGTCTTTCCGACATAATAGTGGCCACATGGGCACACCAGTACATAGATCACAAATCGACTGGTGCACGTTAGTGGCCAATTGATTTTAAATTGTTTCCCTGTGTGGGGATGAGGTATAGTGTCACCTGTTAGTAAAAAGGAACATGTCGTACACCCCAAACATTTATAACAGCCATTTTTTCTGCTGAGAAAATTTTGGGGTGTGGGGGGTGTTAGGAAACCAGTAACATCAGTTTTGACTAGCAAATCATTAAGGTTCCTACCACGTGAGTAACTGGGTCTTAACCTAGTTTTCTGGAAGCACTTAAGATCTGGATCTGTGTTAACCATCTGCCATAATTTCTTGGCTTGTTTTGTGGTTCTAGGGCTTAGTGTGTTAAATTCGTTAACCCACATCACCACCTCCTGTTTTTTATTGAATCCATTCTCCAAAGATTTTTTGGATGATTGTTGTGACACTCTGATGGCCCTATCTCTGGCTTTGTGCAATTCCTTAACACAATACCCCCTGTCGCTGAATTTTTTGACCATGGCGTCAAGTTGGCTCATGGCCTGACTCTGGTCGCTGTTGGTTCTGCATACTCGCAAAAATTGCGAGTATGGAAGCCCTCTAATTGTGGCTTTGGGATGAAAACTGTCTGCGTGAAGGATGGTATTGCGGTCTGTGGGCTTCGTGTATAGTGAGGTGTGGATTTGTTGGTCTCTAATCTGCATGCATATGTCCAAAAAACAGATTGTGCTAGCATTGCTCGTCATAGTAAACTTAATTGGACTACTGGATGCATTTTGTTTCTCTATGATAGAGAAGCCCACAGACCGCAATAACACAGATCCAGATCTTAAGTGCTTCCAGAAAACTAGGTTAAGACCCAGTTACTCACGTGGTAGGAACCTTAAAGATTTGCTAGTCAAAACTGATGTTACTGGTTTCCTAACACCCCCCACACCCCAAAATTTTCTCAGCAGAAAAAATGGCTGTTATAAATGTTTGGGGTGTACGACATGTTCCTTTTTACTAACAGGTGACACTATACCTCATCCCCACACAGGGAAACGATTTAAAATCAATTGGCCACTAACGTGCACCAGTCGATTTGTGATCTATGTACTGGTGTGCCCATGTGGCCTCTATTATGTCGGAAAGACTGAGTGTCAGCTAAAAGTGAGGCTGACCCAACATCGGTCAGCCATTAGAAACGCTTTAGTGTCAGGGTCAAGTGAACAACCAGTAGCCCGACACTTTGTCCAGTTTAAACATAATCTGGCAAGTTTAAGATACAAAGCTGTCGACCACATACCCCCATCAAGTCGTGGGGGGGATCGAGGGAGAAAACTCCTACAACTGGAATCCCGCTGGATTTTCAGATTGGATTGCCTATCTCCAAAAGGACTCAATGAATCTTTGGGCCTCACACATTTTCTCTAAGTGATGTCTTTACGTTTATGCAGCATTTGTCTTGTTTTAAATGAGGGCACTAGTACCCTGAAGTTCATTTATTCATTCATTCACTTACCTGCGCAGTGAAAGTAATTTAATCCATTTAAAAAAATATTGGTAGCACTTGCACTTTATATTCGAACTCAGATTATGAGGAGATATAATCAAAACATTTAAGGGTTAATGCGGTTCAATTGAACAAGACACATAGAGGTAGCACTGTTTAACAAATGTTATGCATTATGATATGTACTGTATTTTCAGTTTGCACTGGTTATTTCCATTACAAATTTAACACTTGTTTTGCATGTTTTAGAAGTGTATACACTGATCATGTTGCTCTGTTTATTCTTCCAGTGTGTTTCTATGGCGACCGGGCCGGACGGGTGATGTCACTTCCGGTGCGACGGGTGCTCCGTGGCCGGAAGTGCCGCTGCGGGACGGCGGCCGTGCACGCCTGGGAACACACTGGAGAGGAGGGTAAGATGTCTTATTGGATTGTCTATTTAAGCACTGTTTGTTGTTTGCACATGTTGTCTGAGGAAGGGGTAAGTCCCCGAAACGTCACATTAAAGGTTGCCCTGCGGGGCTTTTCTTCACCTACACCGTTTGCCAAGTCTTTGAGTGCCGCCCTCTCCAAGGAATTGTATATATATATATATATATATATATATATATCTATCTATCAGTAACGATTTGTGTTTTATACACATTTTCCTGAATATATACCTTGTGGTTTCCTTTTCTTGTAAAATGAACTGTTTACCAGCGGTAGGGGTTGTACCTCTGATAAAGAGAATTCATTCTCTCATATTGGGAGTGGGAACATTAAATAGAAATTATTCATACTGGTGCAGATCAGGCTTTCTTTTACTATAACTAATTACTAATTACTATTTCTATAACTATTGTTTTTGCACAGTGCATGCTCTAAAACTGTCATTAATCTCATAGTTTGCAGGAGGAGGCATGTAACTGTATTGTAATAGGGCATTCTCATGTAGGGAAAGTTAGACAGGGTGTGTCAATGTGTCGATGGAATTTTTGGGCTATGCAGAGATGTGCTTATGCCTGGGTATGTTTGTTTTATGATGGATCTTTTGCACCTGGTATAAGTCTGGTGCAAGTGCACATTGATAATGATGACTACTGGGAAACCAAACTAAGATAGTAGCAGTTCAGTGTCAGAGATTAGTACAATTCTGCATGCAAGCGAATTATACTCTGCATTGGCCCCTTTTACTCCCCGTTACACTCCTAAATTTAGGCATCTAATCTATATTAGAATCTACACAATTACATATCTTCTCTAAAGATTATAGCCTATTTTTTCCCCCTTAACTTACTTACCATCTGCATCTAATAAACTTCTTAATATTACTTATTATCATTTAAACATTAAATCTATGAAGGTTTAAGATCATGATTTTCTCTTTATATTATTGTAAGGATATTTTTAATTATCTTGACTATTTAAAAAATGTATACTCTTGTTGAAAATGAAAAGTATAAAAAAGTAAGAAATATATCTGTAATATTCATAAAATAAATTGACTAGACGTTTGAAAAGTCATTGAAAATTGATCAGCATATTTGTATTTATTGGGTATCCTAACAGTTACAGCAACATTCATTGGGGGAATTCAAATGTTTGAAAACTCCGTTGGGTGTCTGTTTTTTCCTGTCTATTAGACAGGAAAAAACAGACACCCAACTGACTTTTCAATCATTTGAATTCCCCCCTTCATGTTAAAAAATATGCCCAATGACACAATTCAATTTTAGTGATTGATAAATGATATAGAATAACAATGCATGAGACTGAAAAATTATTCCATTAGTAGAATGTGAAATTTGGCGAGTAAAGTTATTATAAATATAATGTTACTGAACCTGCCTTTAATGCAGTCCTTATGACTTTTGTCTTTTTAAACAGTTAAATTTTTCCTTTTTTTCCCTCTTTTAACAAAATAACATACTGTAACCACTAATTAAATAAACTAATGAAAGTATATAATTTGTCTGAAAATGTTAAATCTCATTACTTGGAAGCTGCAGTCAGATATCAGAGCACTGAATTATTTTTTCTCTGATGATCTATGGATATTTCCTCCTCTATCAGTCTCTCCTTTCCTCAAGGCCTCCTCCCAGCAGCTCGTTACAAGGAGTCTTCTCACATCTTGTGTGAAATCTAAGTCAGTGCTTTCATCCCAGTGGGGCACAAGAAACTGGAGTGTCATAAGCCCAAATCAGCACAGCACTCAAAGGCACAAAGAGCTGACAAACCATTTGTGACATCTAATTTTTCCATTGGGTAAACTAGCAGCTCTTACCACAGCAAATAGCTTTTGCATAAATAAAGATAGGGCATTATTAGGTGACAATGACTTGTCTGGTCTTTAGAGACCCAAATAACAAACCTTAAGAGTTAAGTACAGTGCAAGAGTCTATTTCTATGCCAAGGACTGTATTTGTACTGTACTTTATACTGTATATTTAGTAGTATCCTTCTTTTTCCAAATATAAGACATTTATTTTATGTGATGGATCATGGCAGAATCATTATAAGACTCACACAGAAACTGTCAATACTAAGAGAATTCAGAAAGCTGAGAAAAAAAAAGATCTTAGTGAGTCCCCATAGTTCATCATTGAACTCCTGAGATTGCAAATTTCTGTATACAATGACATCCACCGAGGATGAGACTCAAACGGGCCGATTTATCTACTCACAATGTTTCCAGTTCAGCATTAAGTTTAATTTCATAGTATGTATATTATACACAATATGAATGATAATGAATTTTGCAGATTACACCTCAGCAACATTGGCAAGTTAAGAGTGTGCTTCTAGCCTCTATTAATACAACTATGATGCTTCATGGGCTGTGCTTTAAAAAGTTACAAAAGTTTCTTTAAACCCATGTGGCAAGGGAGCAAATTATCATGAAATTGGAAAATAATAATTTATTTAAAATGTTAATATAATTGGAGCCCGGTACAACTTCTGTAAATTATGTACTGTAGCTTGCTACGGTATATAGAGTTTTGAGTGCACTTGACTTAAAGGTTTTCTCCTGAGAATAGATAAGTCTGAGGTAAATAGAACAAATAAAAGTTACAATAAGAAGTGCAGCTGGTTCTGTTTGGATTTACGGCTCTGTTCTTTCTAATAAAAGCTGTAGGTGACATCCACATCACTTTTCTGGGTAATAGCTCTTTGTAACGGACCTGTTTAGTCCTGCCACCTCATGTACCAGTAATCTATAACTTGTGGCTATCTGTTAATGGTGAAGATGCAATTCCTATAGCACTTAAGTAGCTCAATGTCTCAAAACTAGTCTTGCCTGCAGCTTTAATATAAAATGTAATGTGAGCAGCTACAAGTATCATTGTCTCTTTAAAAATCACTCTCCCTAACTTTAAAGGGGTTTGCGGTATGTGGCTTAAGTAGATAACAAACTGTTACACGTTTATTGGGGTGACCTCAGTTGATGGCTTGTATGCTGACTGATTGTCCCTTTTAATACAGATGTGGTTTTCTTCCTGTGCTGTCAGTAAGCACAGTACTTTCTTACTGTGCAGTCACTCACCAGCTGTCAGTCTAAAGATAGGGCATCCTCTGGTGCTGTCTTGAGGTGGGGAGAGAGTTGCATCACCATTCACCGGCTGTCACTCCAAGCCGAGGCCATCTATAGCTGTGTTACTGGCCTGCTGTCTATCACAATGCCATTCCTCTGGGTCTGTCTCTTTCATTGACAGGTACATAGGGGAGGCCAGCGTTTGGATCCAAGGTTCGCATAGTCACTACCTCTGGTTCTATCCTACAGAGCTGCTGTTTGGCTTAATGTGACTCACACACAGGCATGGCGGGCTGTCCCTTCACTGCACAACCAGTCTCTTCCAGCGGGTTACCTTAGGACTCCCCTTGACCAACCGCCACTCACTTCATAATGTCTCCCACCATATCAACTGACACTGGTCATGTGGCCTGCTCCTGACCTTTTGAGCAGTTGCTGAGACTGCTTGGAATTATCTGCCGTACAATCACATAATATTATTTGAGCATGGGGCAGTACATATAAGCTCCTTTTTTAATATAAGTGTGATACACTAGATAGATAGCTAGATAGATAGTGTCAGAGTCTGGGAGCAGTGGCTGCCATGCTTACCGCGCCGCTGGCTACCACACATAAATCTGAGTTTTTCCTGCAGTTCCTGTGGTTTTGACTGTAATTGCAGTCCCTTAGCCTGCTATGGGGTCTACAAAGTGGCTTAATTTAACAAGCAACAAAAAGCTGTCTCTAATTGCAAGGTTTATTCATCAATAAGGGACTTGCAAAGCCAGAGAACTCAATGCACAAGTGTGGCTAATTCATGTTCATATTGTTCACATGGTGCTGGTGCAGAGGAAAAAACTCTGCATACAGTATCAGGGATTGCTTTGCCGGGGCTCCTTTTGGAGCCTCAGATTGGTGAATTATGGTGCAACTAAAATCTGTATTTCCATGGATGGTGTAATGGTTAGCATTACTACCTCACAGCACTGAGGTCATGGGTTTGATTCCCACTATGACCCTAACTGTGTGGAGTTTGTATATTCTCCCCGTATTTGTGTGGGTTTCCTCTGGGTACTCCCGTTTCCTCCCACAATCCAAAAATATACTGGTAAGTTAATTGGATCCTAACAAAATTAACCCTAGCATGAATGCGTGCATGTGGGATGGAATATTGGGCCTAATTCAGACCTGATCGTAGCAGCAAATTTGTTAGCAGATGGGCAAAACTATGTGCACTGCAGGGGAGGCAGATATAACATGTGCAGAGAGAGGTAGATTTGGGTGGGTTATTTTGTTTCTGTGCAGGGTAAATACTGGCTGCTTTATTTTTACACTGCAATTTAGAGTTCAGTTTGAATCAGGGACGTGCAGTCAGGGGAGGCAGTGCCTCCTCTGTCATAATGATTGAAGTAATACAAAGAAGATATTTATAACATAATTATCTTCTTTGTATTTTGCTACTCATATTTGCTGCAGCCAAATGTGGGTGGGAGGCAGCTGAGAGTGCTGCCTCCCACTAACAATGATAAAGTGTCTGTGCGGGGGGCGGGCAGGGGGCGGAGCCAAATCGAGGGCAGGAAAAGCCCATTGAAAAAACATGGAGTAGAGGCACCAGCAGATCTGCCTCAGTGACAGGGGCGTGCCTGCTTCCCACTACAGAGCCCGCCCCTGTCAGTGAGGCAGATTTGATTGGTCAGCGGCTCCAGCACTGAGCAGTGTTTCCTGCTGTCAGTGCAGAGTCCGGCTCTCTTCCTCCCTCCCTACTTCCTCTCCAGGTGCTGGTCGCATTACAGATGGTGATGTAAGTAGATAAGGGTGCACATCACAATCCCACACATCTGTACCAGGGGTAGCAGTGTTATCAGGGGGCTCTGGTTCCCAATATCTGGCTGTTACACAGCCATATAGAGTCAGGCTGCTGCTGACAGGGTCAGGGCTATGGCAGGAGCAGGCTGCGTGTCACTGTCTGCTCCAGCCTTGAGTTTCCCAGCCCTCAGCTACTGCCTGTGGATGTGAGTTACTGATAAGCAGTAACTGGAGTATATGTCCCTCTCTCTCACACACGAGCTGCAGCAGCAGCACACCCCTGGCAGGGAGTGGGAGGAAGATAGAGGCTAGGGGCTCTTCACTAACTTTGCATCACTTTGTTAGAGGGTCTGGTTGTTGTGTAGTGCCAGGAATGCTGAGTGATGACACTGAGGTCAGGCTCAGGCTCCCTCTCTGGGCTTTCATATGCCAGGTTTCTGATGGCAGGGGAGGATATCCAACATGGTATTGCCCTCAGTAATCTCCCAAAATATACTGTATGTGAGCAGACGCCTAAAGAATGCTGGCATCCTTCCTCAGTGATAAACTCACACAGATACCACAGGAGGGATCCGGTTAGGATCCCGTCTATCGGGATACCAGCTGTCAGAATATTGACACCGGAAACCCGACACGGGTTAATTCAGGTTGCATCGCTGCTGCGATGGGATTGTAATTCACCCTCCATGGTGCCAATGCGCACGCGCAGGTTCCGTCCTGTGCATGCGCACCCACCAAATGTGATCGTTTTGCAATGGGTGCAAACGCCTCTGCCTGATTGACAGGCATAGGCGGTCGCAGGGCATGCGCGGGGTGGCGATGGACCATTGTGGGGGCAGTGTGGGTTAAACAGAGGCAGGTCAGCTGCATTTTCAAGGTGGCTGCATGACATCACACTCAGCCACTCCGATGTAAAAAATGTCGATGGCATCCCTAATTTCTGTGTGAGTAATTCAATTGCAATTGTTTTACGATCGCATTGCTGGGCCCGCCAATTATTATTATTATTATTATCCTTTATTTATATGGCGCCACAAGGGTTCCGCAGCGCCCGATTACAGAGTACAAATGCACATAAAAAATAGGAACACAGTGACTTACAGTTGAATACAATATAGGACAAGTACAAGGCAACTAAGCATAACTACACCAGTAAACATAGAGATAAGTTCCAGGTGGTCAAAAAACTGTGGGATCTGGGCGGTTGAGGATTATTAAAGTAAGAAAAGTATAAGCACATGAGGGAAGAGGGCCCTACTCGTGAGAGCTTACATTCTAAGGGGAGGGGTAGACAGACAGGGATGACACAGATGGGGTACATAGAGAGCGTGGAACAGAGGGTTATGTTAAGATTTGGCTACGTTTGGTAAAGAAATGGGTCTTAAGAGCCCGTTTGAAGTTTTGTAGAGAGGTGGAGAGTCTGAGGGGGAGAGGTAAAGAATTCCAGAGAAATGGAGCAGCACGTGAAAAATCTTGGAGATAGGAGTGGGAGGAAGTAATCAGAAGACAGGAGAGACGGCGTGCATTAGCAGAGCGAAGAGGACGGGTGGGAGAGTAAAGGGAGATAAGGTCAGAGATGTAGATGGGAGAGGAGTGGGTGAGTGCTTTGTAAGTGAGTGTGAGAAGTTTGAATTGGATTCTGAAAGGGAAGGGAAGCCAGTGGAGGGCCTGTAGGAGGGGGGAGGTAGACGTAGTGCGTTTGGTGAGGAAGATGAGCCGGGCAGCAGCATTGAGGATAGATTGGAGTGGAGAGAGGTGATTGTCAGGGAGGCCAGTTAAGAGGAGATTACAGTAGTCCAGTCTGGAAATAATCAGTGAGTGAATAATGATCTTAGTGGCATCCTGTGTGAGAAAAGGTCTGATTCTAGAAATGTTTTTGAGATGAAAATGACAGGTTTGTGAGAGGTGCTGAATGTGTGGTTTGAAGGAGAGGGAGGAGTCAAGGATTACGCCAAGACAGCGTACTTGGGGGCTAGGGGAGATAGTTGTGCCATCAATGGATAATGAGATTGTGGGAGGTGAGGCTGTGCGGGAGGGTGGGAAGATGATCAGCTCAGTCTTAGACATGTTGAGTTTAAGAAAGCGCTGAGACATCCAGGAAGAGATAGCAGAAAGACAGTTTGAGGTACGAGTGAGGAGAGCCGTGGAGAGATCAGGGGAGGAGAGGTAGATTTGAGTGTCATCAGCATAGAGGTGATATTGGAAGTTAAAAGAACTAATGAGTTCACCTAAAGAGGACGTATAGAGAGAGAAAAGGAGAGGACCAAGAACAGAGCCTTGGGGGACACCAACAGTTAGTGGAAGTGGGGGGGAGGTAGCATCATGAGAGGAGACAGAGAAGGAACGATCAGAGAGGTAGGAGGACAGCCAGGAGAGGGCAGTATCACGCAGACCAAGAGAGTGAAGGATTTGCAGAAGGAGAGGATGGTCCACAGTGTCAAAAGCAGCAGAGAGGTCAAGAAGAATAAGCAGAGAGTAGTGGCCCTTAGATTTGGCTGCATGGAGGTCATTGCAGACTTTTGTGAGGGCAGTTTCAGTGGAGTGGAGAGAACGGAAACCAGACTGGAATGGGTCAAGCAGTGAGTGAGAGGAAAGAAAGGCAGTGAGGCGATTATAGACAATACGCTCAAGAAGTTTGGAGGCAAAGGGGAGGAGAGAGATGGGTCGATAGTTGGAGAGAGTGTTAGGATCAAGGGTAGGTTTTTTAAGAATAGGGGAGACAAGAGCATGCTTGAAGGCAGAGGGGACAGTGCCTGATGAAAGGGAGAGATTGAGAAGGTGGGCAAGATGGGAACAGGCAGAAGGGGAGAGGTAACGGAGGAGGTGGGATGGGATAGGGTCGAGCGGGGAGGTTGTGGGGGGGGAGGAACGGATGAGGGCCATGACTTCCTCGCCAGATACATGGGAGAAAGATGTCAGAGTTGGTAAGAGGGAAGGGGAGGGGTGGCAAGGGATGGGTGGTGGCTGGTTGCTGGTCTGGTGGGAAGTGATATCCTGACGTATGGAGTCAATCTTGGATGTGAAATAAGTGGCAAAGTCAAGAGCAGACAATGAGGAAGGGAGAGGAGGTGGTGGTGGGCAGAGGAGGGAGTTAACAGTGGCAAAGAGGCGCCGGGGGTTGGAAGACTGTGTAGAAATGAGGATTTTGAAGTATGATTGTTTAGCAAGGGAAAGGGCAGTACTGAAGGATGAGAGCATGAATTTGAAATGGAGGAAGTCTGCTTTAGAGCGTGATTTCCTCCACTGTCGCTCGGCAGTACGTGAGCATTTTTGTAGGTATCTGGTGCATTTGGTGTGCCAGGGTTGAGGTGTTGATCTGCGAGGGTGAATAGTGGTTGGCGGAGCAACAGAGTCAAGGGCAGAAGTAAGAGATGCATTGTATAGGGATGTGGCTTGTTCAAGGCATGTGAGAGAGAGAAGAGGAGAGAGAAGGGAGTCAAACAGGGAGGACAGGGATGAGGTGTCAATAGCCTCAATGTTACGCTTCGTGATGGTAGCCTTAGGAGGGAGAGATGGGGAAGCAGAGATAGATAAGTTGAAAGAGAGCAAATGGTGGTCAGAGAGGGGAAAAGGGGAATTGGAGAAATCAGAAATATCACAGCGGTGAGTGAAAACCAGATCCAGTGAGCTCCCGTTCACATGGGAGGGTGAGGTGGTCCACTGGGAGAGACCAAGTGAAGAGGTGAGGTTAAGGAGTTTAGAGGCAGGTGATTTTGTGGGGTTATCGATAGGGATGTTGAAATCACCTAGAATAATGGAGGGAATGTCAGAAGAGAGGAAGTGAGGTAGCCAGGAAGCAAAGTTGTCAAGGAATTTGGAGGAAATGCCAGGTGGACGGTAAATTACAGCAACTCGAAGATTAGTTGGTTGGTAGAGGCGTAATGCATGGACCTCAAATGTAGAGAATGTAAGAGAAGGTTCTGGAGGTATAAGTTGGTATGTGTAGCTTGAGGGTAAAAGGATCCCAACACCACCCCCATGGCGACCCCCGGGTCGGGGTGTGTGTGAGAATGTGAGGCCCCCAGCAGAGAGAGCAGCAGGAGAAGTGGTGTCATGAGGAGTAATCCAGGTTTCTGTAATGGCCAGGAGGTGCAGGGAGTTGGAAATGAAAAGGTCATGAGTGGGGGTCAGTTTGTTGCAAATAGATCGGGCATTCCAGAGTGCACAAGATAGGGCGGCTCCCAGCATGCCACAGAAGAGATTGCAGATTCTGTTTTTTTTTTAGCAAAATCTGCAATCCGTGATGAATAACCCCCACTATTAGGAATGTCGACACCAGCATCCCGATTAGGTTCACCATCTCAGCGTCGGAATCCCATCAGCCAGGATGCCAAACGACAAGCCAGCGGGACGATGCAGGGAGGGGGGAAGTTAGGTTAAGGCTGCTGGGGGAGGGTTAGGTTTAGGATGTGTCCCTGGGGGGTTAGGTTTAGGTTGCGGGGAGGGGGGGGTTAGGGTTAAGCACTACCCTTGGAGGGTTAGGCTTAGGCTCCAGGGAGGGAGGGTTAGGGTGTTGGGGAAAGGTAAGGTAGATATATATACTCTGTATATAGATGATCAAGCTGCTGCTGCAGGGTCAGGGAGGCGGGAGGGAGCACTGGAGCCCCCAGGAGGACACATCAGTTCAGCTGCTGCTGCCTGGTCGCACACCTCATAGCACCCAGCATATCATACACAGTATAGATCTGCCCCGGGTTGCCTGCATCAGTGTCCATGCTGTGAGTTAACCCCCAGCGGCTGCGGACATGGACGCCACTGCACTGAAGCTGGATGCGCTGAAGTTCACAAAGCTGTGTTCCACTACAAGGTATGATCCTATCGCCCACTGCCTTACCCTGTACACTGCAGCATACACCTGCGTTGTGGCGAGCTGCATTACATCACTTACCCATATTGCTGTACACTGTATATAGATCATGTATGGGTGTGACAACACAGTAAGCACTTGTCCCCATTCCAACTCCTGTGCACAGTGATACCCAACAGTGGAGAAAGTAACTATTTACTCTCCTAGAACAAAGTTGTCATTTTATACAATCCCAGCCGTAATGAGCATAGTGTGTAAGGGCCACTACAACTGCTCTTTTCCCATGAGCGCCAAAGTATATAATCGCTTGCCAAAAAATATGCTTCGGGCCAGCCCTGCATGTATCTTAATACTTTACTGCTTGCATAACATCTTTAAAGTGAGACTGGCACAGCTTTGGGATACAATAGATACTATTGCACCTTTTTTATAATGCCCCCAGAACCGCTAGGTTCATACACTGTTTGCTGGTGTAGGTCCAGTTCTTTTATAAGCCAGTGCCTCCCCAGTCATTGACCTCACCGCACGTCACTGGTTTGAACACACCCCACCCACATCTGACTCTCTCTGCACATGTTATATCTGCCCCACCTGCAGTGCACATGGGGGGTAATTCTGAGTTGATCGCAGCAAGAATATGGCCCTCATTCCGAGTTGATTGCTCGCTGCTGTTTTTCGCAGCATAGCGATCAGGCTAAAAACTAGAGATGAGCGCCGGAAATTTTTCGGGTTTTGTGTTTTGGTTTTGGGTTCGGTTCCGCGGCCGTGTTTTGGGTTCGACCGCGTTTTGGCAAAACCTAACCGAATGTTTTTTGTCGGATTCGGGTGTGTTTTGGATTCGGGTGTTTTTTTCCAAAAAACCTAAAAAACAGCTTAAATCATAGAATTTGGTAGTCATTTTGATCCCAAAGTATTATTAACCTCAAAAACCATCATTTCCACTCATTTTCAGTCTATTCTGAATACCTCACACCTCACAATATTATTTTTAGTCCTAAAATTTGCACCGAGGTCGCTGGATGACTAAGCTAAGCGACCCTAGTGGCCGACACAAACACCTGGCCCATCTAGGAGTGGCACTGCAGTGTCACGCAGGATGTCCCTTCCAAAAAACCCTCCCCAAACAGCACATGACGCAAAGAAAAAAAGAGGCGCAATGAGGTAGCTGTGTGAGTAAGATAAGCGACCCTAGTGGCCGACACAAACACCGGGCCCATCTAGGAGTGTCACTGCAGTGTCACGCAGGATGTCCCTTCCAAAAAACCCTCCCCAAACAGCACATGACGCAAAGAAAAAAAGAGGCGCAATGAGGTAGCTGTGTGAGTAAGATAAGCGACCCTAGTGGCCGACACAAACACCGGGCCCATCTAGGAGTGGCACTGCAGTGTCACGCAGGATGTCCCTTCCAAAAAACCCTCCCCAAACAGCACATGACGCAAAGAAAAAAAGAGGCGCAATGAGGTAGCTGTGTGAGTAAGCTAAGCGACCCTAGTGGCCGACACAAACACCTGGCCCATCTAGGAGTGGCACTGCAGTGTCACGCAGGATGTCCCTTCCAAAAAACCCTCCCCAAACAGCACATGACGCAAAGAAAAAAAGAGGCGCAATGAGGTAGCTGTGTGAGTAAGATAAGCGACCCTAGTGGCCGACACAAACACCGGGCCCATCTAGGAGTGGCACTGCAGTGTCACGCAGGATGTCCCTTCCAAAAAACCCTCCCCAAACAGCACATGACGCAAAGAAAAAACAGAGGCGCAATGAGGTAGCTGTGTGAGTAAGATAAGCGACCCTAGTGGCCGACACAAACACCGGGCCCATCTAGGAGTGGCACTGCAGTGTCACGCAGGATGTCCCTTCCAAAAAACCCTCCCCAAACAGCACATGACGCAAAGAAAAAAAGAGGCGCAATGAGGTAGCTGTGTGAGTAAGATAAGCGACCCTAGTGGCCGACACAAACACCGGGCCCATCTAGGAGTGGCACTGCAGTGTCACGCAGGATGTCCCTTCCAAAAAACCCTCCCCAAACAGCACATGACGCAAAGAAAAAAAGAGGCGCAATGAGGTAGCTGTGTGAGTAAGATAAGCGACCCTAGTGGCCGACACAAACACCGGGCCCATCTAGGAGTGGCACTGCAGTGTCACGCAGGATGTCCCTTCCAAAAAACCCTCCCCAAACAGCACATGACGCAAAGAAAAAACAGAGGCGCAATGAGGTAGCTGTGTGAGTAAGATAAGCGACCCTAGTGGCCGACACAAACACCGGGCCCATCTAGGAGTGGCACTGCAGTGTCACGCAGGATGTCCCTTCCAAAAAACCCTCCCCAAACAGCACATGACGCAAAGAAAAAAAGAGGCGCAATGAGGTAGCTGTGTGAGTAAGATAAGCGACCCTAGTGGCCGACACAAACACCGGGCCCATCTAGGAGTGGCACTGCAGTGTCACGCAGGATGTCCCTTCCAAAAAACCCTCCCCAAACAGCACATGACGCAAAGAAAAAAAGAGGCGCAATGAGGTAGCTGTGTGAGTAAGATAAGCGACCCTAGTGGCCGACACAAACACCGGGCCCATCTAGGAGTGGCACTGCAGTGTCACGCAGGATGTCCCTTCCAAAAAACCCTCCCCAAACAGCACATGACGCAAAGAAAAATTAAAGAAAAAAGAGGTGCAAGATGGAATTGTCCTTGGGCCCTCCCACCCACCCTTATGTTGTATAAACAGGACATGCACACTTTAACCAACCCATCATTTCAGTGACAGGGTCTGCCACACGACTGTGACTGATATGACGGGTTGGTTTGGACCCCCACCAAAAAAGAAGCAATTAATCTCTCCTTGCACAAACTGGCTCTACAGAGGCAAGATGTCCACCTCATCATCATCCTCCGATATATCACCGTGTACATCCCCCTCCTCACAGATTATCAATTCGTCCCCACTGGAATCCACCATCTCAGCTCCCTGTGTACTTTGTGGAGGCAATTGCTGCTGGTCAATGTCTCCGCGGAGGAATTGATTATAATTCATTTTAATGAACATCATCTTCTCCACATTTCTGGATGTAACCTCGTACGCCGATTGCTGACAAGGTGAGCGGCGGCACTAAACACTCTTTCGGAGTACACACTTGTGGGAGGGCAACTTAGTTAGAATAAAGCCAGTTTGTGCAAGGGCCTCCAAATTGCCTCTTTTTCCTGCCAGTATAAGTACGGACTGTGTGACGTGCCTACTTGGATGCGGTCACTCATATAATCCTCCACCATTCTTTCAATGTTGAGAAAATCATATGCAGTGACAGAAGACGACATGTCCGTAATCGTTGTCAGGTCCTTCAGTCCGGACCAGATGTCAGCATCAGCAGTCGCTCCAGACTGCCCTGCATCACCGCCAGCGGGTGGGCTCGGAATTCTGAGCCTTTTCCTCGCACCCCCAGTTGCGGGAGAATGTGAAGGAGGAGATGTTGACAGGTCGCGTTCCGCTTGACTTGACAATTTTCTCACCAGCAGGTCTTTCAACCCCAGCAGACTTGTGTCTGCCGGAAAGAGAGATCCAAGGTAGGCTTTAAATCTAGGATCGAGCACGGTGGCCAAAATGTAGTGCTCTGATTTCAACAGATTGACCACCCGTGAATCCTTGTTAAGCGAATTAAGGGCTCCATCCACAAGTCCCACATGCCTAGCGGAATCGCTCCGTGTTAGCTCCTCCTTCAATGTCTCCAGCTTCTTCTGCAAAAGCCTGATGAGGGGAATGACCTGACTCAGGCTGGCAGTGTCTGAACTGACTTCACGTGTGGCAAGTTCAAAGGGCATCAGAACCTTGCACAACGTTGAAATCATTCTCCACTGCGCTTGAGACAGGTGCATTCCACCTCCTATATCGTGCTCACTTGTATAGGCTTGAATGGCCTTTTGCTGCTCCTCCAACCTCTGAAGCATATAGAGGGTTGAATTCCACCTCGTTACCACTTCTTGCTTCAGATGATGGCAGGGCAGGTTCAGTAGTTTTTGGTGGTGCTCCAGTCTTCTGTACGTGGTGCCTGTACGCCGAAAGTGTCCCGCAATTCTTCTGGCCACCGACAGCATCTCTTGCACGCCCCTGTCGTTTTTTTAAAAATTCTGCACCACCAAATTCAAGGTATGTGCAAAACATGGGACGTGCTGGAATTTGCCCATATTTAATGCACACACAATATTGCTGGCGTTGTCCGATGCCACAAATCCACAGGAGAGTCCAATTGGGGTAAGCCATTCCGCGATGATCTTCCTCAGTTGCCGTAAGAGGTTTTCAGCTGTGTGCGTATTCTGGAAAGCGGTGATACAAAGCGTAGCCTGCCTAGGAAAGAGTTGGCGTTTGTGAGATGCTGCTACTGGTGCCGCCGCTGCTGTTCTTGCGGCGGGAGTCCATACATCTACCCAGTGGGCTGTCACAGTCATATAGTCCTGACCCTGCCCTGCTCCACTTGTCCACATGTCCGTGGTTAAGTGGACATTGGGTACAACTGCATTTTTTAGGACACTGGTGAGTCTTTTTCTGACGTCCGTGTACATTCTCGGTATCGCCTGCCTAGAGAAGTGGAACCTAGATGGTATTTGGTAACGGGGGCACACTGCCTCAATAAATTGTCTAGTTCCCTGTGAACTAACGGCGGATACCGGACGCACGTCTAACACCAACATAGTTGTCAAGGCCTCAGTTATCCGCTTTGCAGCAGGATGACTGCTGTGATATTTCATCTTCCTCGCAAAGGACTGTTGAACAGTCAATTGCTTACTGGAAGTAGTACAAGTGGGCTTACGACTTCCCCTCTGGGATGACCATCGACTCCCAGCAGCAATAACAGCAGCGCCAGCAGCAGTAGGCGTTACACGCAAGGATGCATCGGAGGAATCCCAGGCAGGAGAGGACTCGTCAGAATTGCCAGTGACATGGCCTGCAGGACTATTGGCATTCCTGGGGAAGGAGGAAATTGACACTGAGGGAGTTGGTGGGGTGGTTTGCGTGAGCTTGGTTACAAGAGGAAGGGATTTACTGGTCAGTGGACTGCTTCCGCTGTCGCACAAAGTTTTTGAACTTGTCACTGACTTATTATGAATGCGCTGCAGGTGACGTATAAGGGAGGATGTTCCGAGGTGGTTAACGTCCTTACCCCTACTTATTACAGCTTGACAAAGGCAACACACGGCTTGACACCTGTTGTCCGCATTTCTGTTGAAATACTTCCACACCGAAGAGCTGATTTTTTTGGTATTTTCACCAGGCATGTCAGTGGCCATATTCCTCCCACGGACAACAGGTGTCTCCCCGGGTGCCTGACTTAAACAAACCACCTCACCATCAGAATCCTCCTGGTCAATTTCCTCCCCAGCACCAGCAACACCCATATCCTCCTCATCCTGGTGTACTTCAACACTGACATCTTTAATCTGACTATCAGGAACTGGACTGCGGGTGCTCCTTCCAGCACTTGCAGGGGGCGTGCAAATGGTGGAAGGCGCATGCTCTTCACGTCCAGTGTTGGGAAGGTCAGGCATCGCAACCGACACAATTGGACTCTCCTTGTGGATTTGGGATTTCGAAGAACGCACAGTTCTTTGCGGTGCTTTTGCCAGCTTGAGTCTTTTCAGTTTTCTAGCGAGAGGCTGAGTGCTTCCATCCTCATGTGAAGCTGAACCACTAGCCATGAACATAGGCCAGGGCCTCAGCCGTTCCTTGCCACTCCGTGTGGTAAATGGCATATTGGCAAGTTTACGCTTCTCCTCCGACAATTTTATTTTAGGTTTTGGAGTCCTTTTTTTACTGATATTTGGTGTTTTGGATTTGACATGCTCTGTACTATGACATTGGGCATCGGCCTTGGCAGACGACGTTGCTGGCATTTCATCGTCTCGGCCATGACTAGTGGCAGCAGCTTCAGCACGAGGTGGAAGTGGATCTTGATCTTTCCCTAATTTTGGAACCTCAACATTTTTGTTCTCCATATTTTAATAGGCACAACTAAAAGGCACCTCAGGTAAACAATGGAGATGGATGGATACTAGTATACAATTATGGATGGACTGCCGAGTGCCGACACAGAGGTAGCTACAGCCGTGGACTACCGTACTGTACTGTGTCTGCTGCTAATATAGACTGGTTGATAATGAGATGTAGTATGTATAAAGAAGAAAGAAAAAAAAACCCACGGGTAGGTGGTATACAATTATGGATGGACTGCCGAGTGCCGACACAGAGGTAGCTACAGCCGTGGACTACCGTACTGTACTGTTTCTGCTGCTAATATAGACTGGATGATAATGAGATGTAGTATGTATAAAGAAGAAAGAAAAAAAAAACACGGGTAGGACTAGGTGGTATACAATTATGGATGGACTGCCGAGTTCCGACACAGAGGTAGCTACAGCCGTGGACTACCGTACTGTACTGTGTCTGCTGCTAATATAGACTGGTTGATAATGAGATGTAGTATGTATAAAGAAGAAAGAAAAAAAAAACCACGGGTAGGTGGTATACAATTATGGATGGACTGCCGAGTGCCGACACAGAGGTAGCTACAGCCGTGGACTACCGTACTGTACTGTGTCTGCTGCTAATATAGACTGGATGATAATGAGATGTAGTATGTATAAAGAAGAAAGAAAAAAAAACCACGGGTAGGTGGTATACAATTATGGATGGACTGCCGAGTGCCGACACAGAGGTAGCTACAGCCGTGGACTACCGTACTGTACTGTGTCTGCTGCTAATATAGACTGGATGATAATGAGATGTAGTATGTATAAAGAAGAAAGAAAAAAAAAACCACGGGTAGGTGGTATACAATTATGGATGGACTGCCGAGTGCCGACACAGAGGTAGCTACAGCCGTGGACTACCGTACTGTACTGTGTCTGCTGCTAATATAGACTGGTTGATAATGAGATGTAGTATGTATAAAGAAGAAAGAAAAAAAACCACGGGTAGGTGGTATACAATTATGGATGGACTGCCGAGTGCCGACACAGAGGTAGCTACAGCCGTGGACTACCGTACTGTACTGTGTCTGCTGCTAATATAGACTGGATGATAATGAGATGTAGTATGTATAAAGAAGAAAGAAAAAAAAAACACGGGTAGGTGGTATACAATTATGGATGGACTGCCGAGTGCCGACACAGAGGTAGCTACAGCCGTGAACTACCGTACTGTGTCTGCTGCTAGTATAGACTGGATGATAAATAATGATATAAAAATATATATATATATCACTACTGCAGCCGGACAGGTATATATTATATAATGACGGACCTGCTGGACACTGTCTGTCAGCAGAATGAGTTTTTTAATTTTTATAGAATAAAAAAACACCACACAAGTCACACGACGAGTGTACTTTTTCAGGCAGACATTCAATCACAATATACTATACTGGTGGTCAGTGTGGTCAGGTCACTGGTCACAGTGGTCAGTGGTCAGTCACACTGGCAGTGGCACTCTGGCAGCAAAAGTGTGCACTGTTTAATATGTACTCCTGGCTCCTGCTATAACCTATAACTGCTCCCCAGTCTCCCCCACAATTAAGCTGTGTGAGCACAGTCAGATATTATACATAGATGATGCAGCACACTGGGCTGAGCACAGATATGGTATGTGAGTGTGACTGAGTCACTGTGTATCGTTTTTTTCAGGCAGAGAACAAGAACAGAACGGATTATTAAATAATAATAAATTATAAAACTGCACTGGTGGTCAGGTCACTGGTCATCAGTCACTAGTATAACTCCTCCTAAGCTCCAGTAAGTAAATGAAGTGTCTCACTCTCCTATCTATTTTAATTTCTAAACGGAGAGGACGCCAGCCACGTCCTCTCCCTATCAATCTCAATGCACGTGTGAAAATGGCCGCGACGCGCGGCTCCTTATATAGAATCCGAGTCTCGCGATAGAATCCGAGCCTCGCGAGAATCCGACAGCGTGATGATGACGTTCGGGCGCGCTCGGGTTAACCGAGCAAGGCGGGAAGATCCGAGTCGCTCGGACCCGTGTAAAAAAACATGAAGTTCGGGCGGGTTCGGATTCAGAGAAACCGAACCCGCTCATCTCTACTAAAAACTGGCTGTTCAGCGCATGCGTATGGGCCGCAGGGCGCACGCGCCAAGTAATTTCACACAAAATGAAGCAATTTTACACAGGGGCGAGCAACGCTTTTCAGTCGCACTGCTAATCGGTGAGTGATTGACAGGAAGTGGGTGTTTCTGGGCGGATCAGGTCTGAATTAGGCCCTTAGATTGTAAACTCCACTAGGGCAGGGATTGATGTGAATGGTCAAATATTCTCTGTAAAACGCTATGGAATATGTGTGTGCTATATAAAAAACTGGTAATAAATAAATAATAATACAGATTTTTAGGTAGCATGCATTTTTAGTACATACAGTAGACCCCTAAAGGGCCTATTCATCAAGTTCAATGAGTCTGTCATAGAAATAGAAACTGTAGTTTCCTTATGTGTTATGTATCTGACCTATTCACTATTAGTGCCTTGATGGCACTGCTGCCCATTCATTACATTTTGAAAACTGACAGTTTTTGTAGCTTGACTGTGGAAGCTGATATCAGGTGGTGTTAGTTCAAAAAGCAATTATCATTTCTTTTGGAAGAAGATTCACAGTATATGGGGGTAATTCTGAGTTGATCGCAGCAGCAACTTTGTTAGCAATTGGGCAAAACCATATGGACTGCAGGGGGGCAGATATAACATTTGCAGAGAGAGTTAGATTTGGGTGGGTTATTTTGTTTCTGGGCAGGGTAAATACTGGCTGCTTTATTTTTACACTGCAATTTAGATTTCAGATTGAACATACCACACCCAAATCTAACTCTCCCTGCACATGTTATATCTGTCCCCCCTGCAGTGCACATGGTTTTGCCCAACTGCTAACAAAGTGGCTGCTGCGATCAACTAAGAAGTAGGCCCATAGGGGGTAATTCCAAGTTGATCGCAGCATCAAAATTGTTAGCAGTTGGGCAAAACCATGTGCACTGCAGGGGGGGCAGATGTAACATTTGCAGAGAGAGTTAGATTTGGGTGGGTTATTTTGTTTCTGTGCAGGGTAAATACTGGCTGCTTTATTTTTACACTGCAATTTAGATTTCAGTTTGAACACACCCCACCCAAATCTAACTCTTTCTGCAAATGTTATATCTGCCACACCTGCAGTGCACATGGTTTTGTCCACCTGCTAACAAATTTGGTGCTGCGATCAACTCGGAATTACTCCCATAGACTGCAGTGTAAACTTTCTCTGCTACGAATAAGCAGACAAAATAGTAATGGTAGGGCTTGCAGGATTGCTGGTTTTCATAGTAGCTGGCTTAGCACCAAAGCATACTGAATTGCTCCGGTGCTTTAGTGACCACCACCTCAACTTGGGGCATGTTGAATACATAATTTATGTAGGACAATCTAATGCTAATAATTCAATAAACCTTTAAATCCCATTTACTTCCTTCCCAACTTAAACAATAATAACAATCTACTTTTAAACAGGACTCTGATTCCAGTAGGCAATATGTTGGCAAACAACTGAAGTGACAAGAACCTGGGGTCTACAAGGAAAGCACATATGGCAGTGTATACTCACATCCTAGCTGCCCACTAAGTAAATGAAGCCAGGGCAGGTCCAAAATGTGAAAATGCAACAGACCATTCTAATTTCTAATTCAATTTAATTAGTAAATGTTATTGGCTCCTGATAAAAATGAAAAAAATTAAAAAATATTATAAAATATTAGCTATCAATCTCCGCTAACCACTTGCCTTCCCGGTTGTGATGTTACCGCAGCAAGGAGTCCATCACCTGGCTTGGTCACATCACATGTTGCTATCAAGTCCTGATGTGTGCCCCGTGTATGGAAGAAATCCAGAGATGACCTCCTCCTGCTGCTGTGGCTCCCTGACTTCTTCCTGCTGCTGCGGACTGTGACTGCCGACATCACTTCTGAAATCACACCCCAGAATGCCTTGCAGGACACATGCACCAGAACTAAAAGTGCTGGGAGGGGAACATCACAGGGGGGGGGGGGGGGTCTGATGATCAGTCACAATTGGGGTGATGTGGGCACTTTATTGGGGACCATTAACACTGGGGGGGGAGGGGGAATTCAAATGTTTGGAAAGTCGGTTGGATGTCTGTTTTTTTCCTGCCTATTAGATATGAAAAAACACACACCTAACTGACTTTTCAAACAATTGAATCTCCCCCTAGGGGTAAGGAAGGAAGTTCTGCCATGGGATCTGTTAACACAAAGGGGTGTTAGGAGGTTGACATTTTAGGGGCTCATATGCCACTATGGGGAATATTTGGGATAGGGGGTGGGAAATAAAACTACTATTTATTTATTTATTTATTTATTTACAGTTTCTTATATTGCACAGCATATTCTGTTGCACTTTACAATTGGAAACAACAGTGATAAGGGAAATAGGAAGTATACACAAGAATAGGCACTATGTAAAGCATAGTGGTGGTCATTCTGAGTTGATCGCACGCTGCCGATTTTTGCAGCGCAGCGATCAGGTTACTACTGCGCATGTGTATGCACCACATTGCGCACGCGCGTCATACTAGTACAAACAACATCATTGCTGGGCAATGCTTCTAGAGACAAATCATTCGCACGGGTGATCGCAAGGAGACTGACAGAAAGAGGGCGTTTATGGGTTCAACTGACCGTTTTCTGGGAGTGGTAGGGAAAATGCAGGCGTGTCCAGGTGTCTGCAGGGCGGGCATCTGATGTCAATTCCGGGACCGGACAGGCTGAAGTGATCGCAAGGGCTGAGAAAGTTCAGACCTACTCTGAACCTGCAAAAAATATTTTCGTCTCGCTCGGCTGCACATGTGATCGCACACTTGCAAAGCAAAAATACACTCCCCCGTGGGTGGTGACTATGCGTTTGCACGGCTGCAAAAAGTAGCTAGCGAGCGATCAACTCATAATGAGGGCCAGTGGTCCCACCAGATTGCAAAGACAGTCCTGATGGTATGTAATTAAATATGAATGCTTCTGAAAATTATGTTGGCGGTTCCACAATTTGATAGGCTTGCCTGAAGAGGTGAGTTTTCAGGGAATGCTAGAAAGTTCGGAGTCTAGAGGAGAGTCTTATTGTGCATGGGTGGGTGCTACCCAAAGAAATTCCTGCAGTTGTGAATGGGAGCAAGTAATTCATGCAGATGAGAGATGCAGATCTTGTACAGAGCGGAAAGGTCGAGTTGTGTATTTTGAGGTAAGCAAAGAGATATATGTTGGTGTAGTTTGGCTAATAGCTATAAATGTGAGTAAAAGTATTTTATATTGAATATGGTAAAAAATGGGCAAGCAATGGAGGGACTGACAGAGTGGATCAGCAGACGATAAATGTCTTGCTAGGAAGATCAGCCTTGCAGCTGCATTCTGAGTGGATTGTAGTGTTGAGAGTCTCTTCATGGGAAGACTAGAAAGGAGTCTATTGCAATAATCAATGTGGAGATAAAGAGTGCATGGTTTAGAGCTTTTGCAGTGTCTTGTGTAAAATAAGCATTCTCCGGCAACACAGGGAGCCTACAGGGGACGGAGGACAAGAAGACCACAGCATGCACACCGATTCTGCAGAAAATTACACGCACATCCAACCACAATAAATGATAAGTTCTTGCACCTGGGGGGCTTGTGACGCCGGCCCTGCAGCACAAGACCACCATGGCATATCAACAACTCTGCCATACGGACTACCGTTAAACAGACTGTCAATTAGGACACTAAATTCACCACCATTGTGTAGACAAATAAGAAAATTGATCTGCAGCCATAAACTGTTAACTTTCTGTGCCATTCCTGATATTCATTACTGTATGTGCTGTGCATTATTCTTGCTATCACAATAACTGTATACAACTACATCTGTTTACAACAACACTACAACCTTAAAAGTGTGACATTAGCATCAGAAACAGTACTTCTTACTTATTCAAATGCAAGTTATACTATAAGATACTGCTTTGTTCACTCCACACATATAGACTGAGCACTATATACTCCCACCTGTTGTGTAAGATAAGGTCCTATTTCCGATATATTTTTAGATGCATGTAACATGATTTATAGACAGTTTGAATATGTAGAACAAAGGACAGTTCAGAGTCAAGGATGACACCTAGACAGCGAACTTGTTGTATAGGGTAGAGTGTTGCATTGTTTACAGTTATGGAGATATGAGGTTGGTAACTACTTTTGGCTGGTGGCAATATAATTAATTCTGTTTTGGAAATGTTGAGTTTGAGATGGCGAGATGACATGCAGGATGAAATGGCAGAAAGGCATTCAGAGACATGGATCAAAACTGATGGTGACAACTCTGGGGAGGATAGGTAGAATTGATTACAAAAAGATACTAAAATCCAAAGGGGCTGATTAGTTTGCCAAGAAATGTGGTATAGATTGAGAAAAGCAGAGGACCTAAGAATGAGCCTTGCGGTACTCCAACTGATAGAGGTAGCAAAGACGAGGTGGAATCAGAGATGCGAACACTGAAAGATTGATTAGATTGGTAGGATGAGAACCAGAATATGGCTGTATCCTGAAGACCTACGGATGATTGTAGTGTTTGCATGAGAAGAGACTGTCAAGAGCAACAGAGAGATCTAGAAAAATAAGACGTGAGTAAAGGCCTTTGGATCAATGGGTGCCTATGGACACAGGGTTGAGAATTGGGTGTAAAATACTTCACTGTGTATTATTTTTTATTATTAAATATTTAAATATAGCTATAAAAATACTTTTTAAACATTATTAAATATGAGTGGGTTTGGGGAAAAAGAATTGTCAGTTAAGTGGTTAATACTGTGTTTTATATTATTTGACAGTCTCATCCAGAATGAATGATGATGGAATCAGAGGCGGAACTACCGCCAGTGCAACCAGTGCGTTGCACTGGGGCCCGCCTCTGTCCAGGGGCCCAAAGCATGTAATGAGTCAAACTGACTCATTACATGCCGCTGTGTGCTGCGGGAAACTGCTGCCCGCAGCGCACAACTGCCCGGAGAGGAGAGGAGCAGCGGTACGGGGGAAGGAGGAGGAGGGAGGTGGAGGAGGCAGCTGCAGCAGCGCTTTGTTACTGGTGGAGGCGCTGCTGCTGCGGCCCCTCTGCTTCACTATAGGCTGTCTTCCGAGAACGGCCTATAGTGAAGCAGAGGGGCAGCAGCAGCAGCTCCACCAATAACACAGCGCTGCTGCGGCTCCCTCCTCCACCTCCCTCCTCCTCCTTCTCTACTGCCCGGGAATCGACAAGCTGCACCGAGGAGCCTGAGCCAGCGGAGAGGGTAAGTATAATTCTTTTCTTTCTTTCTTTCTTTCTTTCTTTCTTTCTTTCTTTCTTTCTTTCTTTCTTTCTTTCTTTCTTTCTTTCTTTCTTTCTTTCTTTCTTTCTTTCTTTCTGTCTTTGTTGGGACTGCCTGCCGCTATGTGTAAAAATGGGGAATCTGCCTGCCGCTATGTGTAAAAATGGGAAATCTGCATGCCGCTATGTGTAAAAATGGGGAATCTGCCTGCCGCTATGTGTAAAAAGGGGGAATCTGCCTGCCGCAATGTGTAAAAAGGGGGAATCTGCCTGCCGCAATGTGTAAAAAGGGGGAATATGCCTGCCGTAATGTGTAAAAAGGGGGACGCTGTCTGCCGTAATGTGTAACAAGGGCATGCTGTCTGCCGTAATGTGTAAAAAGGGGACGCTGTTTGCACTAATGTGTAAAAAGGGGGACTCTGTCTGCCGTTATGTGTAAAAAGTGTACGCTGTCTGCCGCTGTGTTTAACAAGGGCACGCTGTCTGCCGTTATGTGTAAAAAGTGTACGCTGTCTGCCGCTATGTGTAACAAGGGCACGCTGTCTGCCGTTATGTGTAAAAAGGGGACGCTATCTGCCGTAATGTGTAAAAAGTGCACGCTGTCTGCAGTAATGTGTAAAAAGGGGGACGCTGTCTGCCGTAATGTGTAAAAAGGGGACGCTGTCTGCCATAATGTGTAAAAAGAGGAATCTGTCCGCTGTAAGGTGTAAAAGGGTCTCTACCTGGTGTAGTGGTGCTACTGTGTGGCGTAATTTGAATAATGGAGACTACTGTGCACCGTTTTATGAATTGGTATTATTTTGTGGCCACACCCCTTCCCCACGAAGCCACGCCACTATGTATTTTTGCGCGCGCCTACGGCGCGCACTGCCCTTGTTTTGCATGCAGGGATGAGGCTCCGATGCCGTTTCTTAAAATGTCTAGTTACGGCACTGTTGCTAGGTATCCATTTCTCTGGCCCTGAGCAGGTCCCCCTCACCAGATCCTCTCCAGGAGTGAGGTGGTGGGCTTGGATATGGGGGGGGGGGGGGGCAAAGCATTTTGTCGCATTGGGCCCACCGCTCGCTAGTTCCGCCACTGGATGGAATTACTGTAGGGTAGGATAGGATTCATATGTGCGAATGTTATAACATTGCATTGTTTCTTTTTCACTCCTTTCTACTAATAGAGTGTCTCATTAAACAAATGTTTTTAATAATTTTTTCTTTTCAAATAAATAGAAGTATTTTATGTATTGTGGCAGGATCGCATGCCAAAGAAAATTAGAAACCAAAGCCATCCAATAGAGCCCATCTAAAAGTAAATGCTTTTGTTTACCTATGCAAATCTGTTTTCTTATTTTTTTGTAAAATGAACACAAATGTTTAAATGCTATCAGAATTATATGTGAGTTGTCAGTTAGGTTTCCAGAGTCTATTGTAGCTGCAGGTATTTAAGTCAAAGGTCAGGTCTTATGTGGACAAATTAAATAAATTCTGCATGGCAGACATCCTGTTATAGGTGAATGCACACCTACTGTATAGTTCATCCATGACAAACTAATAGAGAAAAGCAACAACTGGAGCATCAAATAGAACTACTTTCCGGCCCAGATTTGCTGCTATTTTGTTTTATGTTTTCATTTACCTAATTACTGGCTATTAAATAATTACACATATTAATGAAATAAATGCCATTACTATAGTACAATAGATATTGACATGATAACTCTAGCATATATTTGTTGTGCATTTTGTTTATAATTTTAAAATATTGTATGACTTTTCTCTATTGTTCGCACATCCTTCAGTAATACATTAAAAAGCAATTGATCAATAATAATAACATGCAATGAGATGTGCACCGGACACTGTTTGGGTTTTGTGTTTTGGTTTTGGATCTGGATCTCTGTTCGTGTTTTGGATCTGGATTGGTTTTGCCAAAACCACCCTTTCGGGTTTTGGTTTTGGATCTGGATTTTTAAAAAAACAAAACATAAAAACAGCTAAAATCACAAAATTTGTTCCTACAGTATTATTAATAACATTCATTTTCACTAATTTTCAGTCGATTCTGAACACCTCACAATATTGTTTTTAGGCCAAAAGGTTGCACTGAGGTAGCTGGATGACTAAGCTAAGCGACACAAGTGGGCGGCACAAACACGTGGCCCATCTAGGAGTGGCACTGCAGTGGCAGACAAGATGGCACTTTTAAAAACTAGGCCCCGAAGAGCACATAATGCAAAGAAAAAAGAGGTGCAAGATGGAATTGTCCTTGGGCCCTCCCACCCACCCTTATGTTGTATAAACAGGACATGCATACTTTAACAAACCAATCATTTCAGCGACAGGGTCTGCCACACGACTGTGGCTGAAATGATTGGTTTGTTTGGGCCCCCACCAAAAAAGAAGCAATCAATCTCTCCTTGCACAAAATGGCTCTACAGAGGCAAGATGTCGTCCTCATCCTCCGATTCCTCACCCCCTTCAGTGTTTACATCCTCATCCTCACAGAGTATTAATTCGTCCCCGCTGGAATCCACCATCATAGTTCCCTGTGTACTTTCTGTAGTCAATTCCTGGTAAAGGTCTTCCTGGAGGAATTAAAAATTCATTTCGATTAACATCATCTTCTCCACATTTTCTGGAAGTAATTTCCTACGCCAATTGCTGACAAGGGTACCGGCTGCACTAAACACGCTTTATGAGTACACACTGGAGGAGGGGTAACATAGGTAAAATAAAGCAAGTTTGTGCAAGGGCCTCCAAATTGCCTCTTTTTCCTTCCAGTATACATACGGACTGTCTGACATGCCTACTTGGATGCTGTCACTCATATAATCAGCCACCATTCTTTCAATGGCAGCATTATATGTAGTGACAGTAGACATGTCAGTAATTATTGTCAAAACTTGCTCTGGACTGCCCTGCATCACCGCCAGCAGGTGTGCTAGGAAATTTTATATTTTCCTTGCAGCCGCAGTTGCTGGAGAAAATGAAGGAAGAGCTGTTGACATGTCATGTTCCACCTGAGCTGACAAATTTCTCTTTGCACCTCTACAGACTTGTGTCCACCGGAAAGAGGGATACAACGTAGGCTTTAAACCTAGGATCAAGCACGGAGGCTAAAATTTAGAGATCTGATTTCAACAGATTGACCACCTTTGAATCCTGGCAAAGTGAATGAAGGGCTCCATCCACAAATCCCACATACTTAGCAGAATCGTTCCATCTTAGCTCCTCCTTCAGTTTCTCCAGCTGCTCCTGCAAAAGCCTGATGAGGGGAATGACCTGACTCAAGCTGGCAGTGTTTGAACTGACATCACGTGTGGCAAGTTTGAAGGGTTGGAGAACCTTGCACAACACAGAAATCATTCTCCACCGCACTTGAGTCAGGTGCATTCCCCCTCCTTTGCCTATGTCATAGGTGGATGAATAGGCTTCAATGGCCTTTTGCTGCTCCTCCATCCTCTGAAGCATATAGAGGGTTGAATTCCACCTCATTACTACCTCTTGCTTCAGGTGATGGCAGGGCAGGTTCAAGAGCGTTTGCTGATGCTCCAGTTTTCGTCATGCAGTCGCTGAATGTTGAAAGTGACCCGCAATTTTTCGGGCCAACGCCAGCTTCTCCTGCACACTTCTGTCGTTTTTCTAAAAAATTCTGCACCACCAAATGAATTGTATGTGCAAAACATGGGACATGCTGAAAATTGCCCAGATGTAATGTTCACACAATATTGGTGGTGTTGTCAGATATCACAAATCCCCAGGAGAGTCTAAGTGGTGTAAGCCAATGTGTGATGATTTCCCTCAGCTTCTGTAAGAGGTTGTCAGCAGTGTGCCTTTTTTACAGAAACTGGTGATACACAGTGTTGCCTGCCTAGGAACAAGTTGGCGTTTGTGATATGCTGCTGCAGGTGCCACTGCTGTTTTTGCTGTGAAAGGCAAAACAACTACTCAGTGGGCTGTCACAGTCATGTAGTCCTTAGATTTCCCTGCTCCACTTGTCCACATGTTTGTGGTTAAGTGGACAGTGGGTACAACTGCATTTTTGAGTACACTGAGGACACTTTTCTCAATGTCTCTGTACAGTCTGGGAATCGCTTGTCTAGTGAAGTGGAATCTAGACGGGATTTGGTATCGGGGACACAGTACGTCCATCAACTGTCTAAATCCCACTGCAGTAATGGCGGATACCGGATGCACGTCTAACACCAGCATAGTTGTTATGGCCTCAGTAATCTGCTTTGCAACAGAGTGACTGCTGTCATACTTCATCTTCCTTGCAAAGGACTGTTGGACAGTCAATTGCTTAGTAAAAGTAGTACAACAACTATCCTCCTCATCATGGTGTACTTCTATAGTGACATCCTCAATCTCAATATCAGCAACTGGACTGGCGGTGCTCCTCCCAGCACTTGCAGAGGTCGTGAAAATGGTGGTAAGAGCCTCCTTTTCCCAAACAGTCTTGGGAAGGTCAGGCCTAGAAATGGCAACCACGGACACACCTGGACTCTCCTTGGGGATTTGTGATCTCTCTGAATGCACAGTTGTTTCTTGTGCTTTAACAAGCTTTATTTTTAAATTTTTTGAGAGGGAGGAGGGCTTCCATCTTCATGAGAAGCTGAGCCACCAGTCATGAACATAGGCCAAGGCCTTAGCATTTCCTTGCCGCTTCGTGTCGTGAATGGTATATTGCCAAGTTTACGTTTCTCATCAGATAATTTCTTTTTTTGTGATTAATTTTTGCTTCTTGGAATTTACATGCCCTCTATGACATTGGGCATCGGCCTTAGCAGACAACGTTGGTGGAATTTCATAGTCAGTGTCATGACTGGTGGCAGCATCTTCAGCAATAGTACTAGGAAGTGATTCCTGATCTTTCACTATTGTTTCCTACAATTTTTTTTCTCCATCTCACAGGACAGTGCCCCTTTATTATTACAGCACACAGAATAGCGCCCCTTTATTTTTACAGCGAACAGAACAATGTTCCTTTATTTTTACAGTGCCCCTGTATTTTCACAGCATACTGGACAGGGCCACAGCATTCCTTTTTTTACAGTACCCCTGTATTTTTACAGCATACAGGACAGGGCTACTGTATTCCTTTATTTTTACAGCACCCCTGTATTTGTATAGCATACAGGACAGAGCCACAGTGTTTGTTTATTTTACAGCACCAGACAGGAGCACAGCATTCCTTTATTTTTACAGCACCCCTGTATTTTACTGCATACAAGACAGGACCACAGTGTTCCTTTATTTTTTACAACACCCTTGTATTTTTACAGCATATAGGACAGGGAATACTGTAGCATTCCTTTATTTTTACAGCACCCCTGTATATTTACAGCATACAGGACAAGGCCCCAGAGTTCCTTTATTTTACAGCACCCCTGTATTTTTACAGCATACAGGACAGGGCCACAGCATTCCTTTATTTTTATAGCACCTGACAGGGCCACAGAGTTCCTTTATTTTTACAGCACCCCTGTATTTTAAAAGCATACAGGACAGGGCCACAGAATTCCTTTATTTATACAGCACCCGACAAGGCCAGAGCATTCCTTTATTTTTACAGCACCCGACAGAGCCACAGCATTTCTATATTTTTACAGCACCCCTGTATTTTTACAGCATACAGGACAGGGCCACAGCATTCCTTTTTTTCTTTATAGCATCCAACAGGGCCACAGTGTTCCTTTATTTTTATAGCACCCCTGTATTTTTACAGCATACCGGACAGTGCCACAGAATTCCTTTATTTTTACAGCACCACTGTATTTTTACAGCATACAGGGCAGAGCCACAGCATTCCTTTATTTTTACAGCATCTGACAGGGCCACGGCATTCCTTTATTTTTACAGAACCCGACAGGGCCACAGTATTTCTTTATTTTTACAGCACCCCTGTCTTTTTATAAAATACAGGACAGGGTCACAGCATTCCTTTATTTTTACAGCACCCCTGTAGTATTTTTACATCATACAGAACAAGGCCACAGCGTTCCTTTATTTTTACAGCACCCGGTATTTTTGCAGCATTCAAGTCAGGGACACAGCATTCCTATATTTTTACAGCACCTGATAGGGCCACAGTGTTCCTTTATTTTTACAGCACTCCTGTATTTTTATAGCATACAGGACAGGGCAACAGCGGTACCTTTATTTTTACAGCACCCCTGTATTTTTACAGCATACAGGACAGGACCACAGCGTTCTTTATCTTTACAGCACCCCTGAATTTTTACAACATACACGACAGGGCCACAGCATACCTTTATTTTTACAGCACCCGATAGGGCCTCAGTGTTCCTTTATTTTTATAGCATCCCTGAATTTTGACAGCATACAGGACAGGGCCACAGCTTTCCTCTATTTTTACAGCACCCCTGTATTTTTACAGCATACAGGACATTGCCACAGCAGTCCTTCATTTTTACAGCACCCCCTGCATTTTTACAGTATTTAGGACAGGGCTGCAGTGTTCCTTTATTTTTACAGGACCACTGTACTTTAACATCACACAGGACAGGGCCACAGCATTCCTTTATTTTTAAAACACCTGACAGGGACACAGCATTCCTTTATTTTTACAGCACCCCTGAATATTTACAGCATACAGGACAGGGTCACATAATTCCTTTATTTTTACAGTACCCCTGTATTTTTACAGCCTACACAACAGGGCCACAGAATTCCTTTATTTTTACAGCATCTGACAGGGCCAAAGTGTTCCCTTATATTTACAGCACCCAACAGTGCCACATCATTCCTTTATTTTTACAACACCCCTGTATTTTCATAGCATACAGGACAGGGCCACAGTGTTCCTTTATTTTTACAGCGCCCCTGTTGTTTTACAGCAGCAGGACAGGGCCACAGCATTTCTTTTGATTTTACAGCACCCCTGTATTTTTACAGCATACAGGACAGGGCCAAAGCTTTCCTTAATTTTTACAGCACCCCTGTATTTTTACAGCACACAGAACAGTGGCCCTTTCTTTTTACAGCACACAGAACAGTGCCCCTGTACAGAATAGGACTGCAGCACCCCTGTACAGCACTCCTGTACAGAACCACAAACAGCACAGGACACCCCAAAACAGCACCTCTGTACAGCACGGGACAGCACCTCAGAACAGCACTCCTAACAGCACAGTACACCAGCACAGGGCACCACCCCAGAACAGCACAGGATAGCAGCACCCCTGACAGCACAGAACACCACCCCGAACAGCATAGAACAGCAGCACTCCAGTACGCTACCACCCACAGACAGAAAGAGGTCTGCCTACCTTACTCTCAAAGTCTGTAGTGAAAATGGTGGTGACATACGTCTGCTTATATAGAATCTAAAACCTGCAAGATCTAATAGCGGGATGATGTCATTTTGCCTTGATCTGGGATCCGAGTCTGGCGGGAAGTCCTGAGTCAGACTCAGATCTGGACTTGGATCCTGAAGTCTTGGGGGGTTCAGATCTCCGATATCTGAACCCGATCATCTCTAACATGCACATATTGTTCAATATCAAGCAATTTGATTTAATCCCACCTCCACTAATAGGACTTAATTGGTGCAGACATAATTCCATAAACAATGGCTTTAAAGCACTTCTAGGGGGGTGTAATGTGGTTGTTGGAATTATGCTTTCGTATAAGTGGTATTACTCCAATAACAGTGTTAGATCCTTCTCTGTCAATAATAATTACATTGCTGGTAATACTTGACAAAATCCTGAGGGCTCATTTACAACATGTAGGATAGTGAAAAAAAATTCTGTCACATTATACAATCTTGCTCCTTAAAATATCCAATGAGCATGCACACAGAGCCTGATACATAATGCAAATGCATTTCCATATTTTTTTTGCAGAGAATTCTGAATAGTACGCATCTATGCAAATGGATTACCTCATTGCCCTGTCGGCATAAGCAGCCATCCTCACTTTCATTGGCATTTCCACCCACACCATGCTAGGCATAGGAAATCTGTCTGTGTTTAGAGTCCACAGTTTATATGCACAACTCAAAATAGTGAATAACTCTTCATGACCCTGAGACACTGACGAACACAGATTCTCTTACACATAGAAGACCAGCTCCAATCAGTAATGTTCATTCATTGTCCGCAAAGTAATGGCCAAGATGCACGCGACTCTTGATTGCTTGTAAGCTTGTATAGATGCATATGCAACATGTGATGCATGAGCAGTTTGCTAACATAGCTAGATGCAGTAGCATTTTATCTTACATGTGACTCAACCAATCCAGTGGTGGATCCAGCAGACGAGGGGAAGGGTTGATCATAGCAATCACCTGCCATAATGCACACACCACCTTAGGCAGCCAAGACTTCCCTCTACTCCCCGGGGTCTGAGCTGTCAGTTGGCTCCAGCATCACCTTCAGGCAGCCCTTGGGAAAGTTTGCAGATAAGGTGTTGCGGGGCTGAATGCCCTGATCTCATCACCTCTCCGTCCCTTCTCCCGATCATAATCAGGCTCAAATTTTATGTAATCTATGAAGAACAAAGTTAGCGTGGTCAGACTCTAAGGGCCTAATTCATGTTTTGACACACTTGCTAATCAGCTGCAAATTTTTAGGCTACTGACTCGCTAATCATCGCAAGTGAAGCCCAGGAAAGAAGATAGATGCCCACCGGAGCCATCTCAACGTCCTTTGCAATCGCGAACACATACGCAGCACCAATGCAATCATGAGGAACATCGACTCCTTGAGTAAGTCTGTGGTCACACAGACTGAATGTATACCTTCCAAATTTCCCAAATCTAGTGGGACAGTCATGCTATACGGACACTGTTCCTCCCATGGGCAGCGGTGTCCCGCGGCTGGGGAGACTTTGATTACCCACTGCTCTGCTCCAAAAAGCAGCGAGTGATCACTAAATACATGCTGTACGCACATGGACGGCATGTATTCACTGCTGGGAGGTCATCAGGGGGCTGCCCAGATGCTCCAGGAGTGCTGGACACGATCCCAAAATGCCGCACCACGGGTCAGTGTTGCGAAGCCATGCCCATGTAAATAAAGCCACACCTACTCCACAACAAAGGCATGCCCCTTTATCGGGTTGCATGGCCCGCACCCCTGTGCGTATGCACACAGCGTCTATTCACCATCTATTCACTGCTGCAGCAGCCACGTAATGAGTGACAGGGAGGGGCGGCCACTTCTGTATTAGCCTAGGGTGGCTGGAACCCTTAATCAGGCCATGTAGATTCTCTGTGTAGGCTGAAAATGTTGTCACACTGTTTTTTTTCTGTCAATCCATTCCCCACTATGTGGCCCTATATCTTCAGTCTGAGGTCAAATGATATATGAACTTTATTACAGATACAATCAATTTCTTATCTTATGGGTCAGATTTTGAGAAATTCGACAACAGATGGAAACAGGTCACATTGAATGTGACCAACCTTTACACCAACATTTTTATTAATTGGGCATAGAGGGCTACAAGGAGTTCAATAGCACCTTTTTTAATGACATGAAGCCCCCCTCCCCCCCCAATACACATTCACCTGACTACTTGACTACTTGCTACAAGTACAACTACATACACCTTAGTGTAACTTCTTACAATACTGACTACTTGAAAAGATACAAGTAGAGATGGCACTTAAGGGTAATATGTACTGCAGAAATGTAAATCTGTGTTGTAGCATGGAAAAATATATATGAAAAATATAATAAATGAATAAAGACAATTTCACATGTCATAATATAAATAACAACTATCTAACCAAGTAATGTATTTATCTTGGCAAACAAAGTTTTGATCAATGGTTGCTCAGCGATTGTATGTTGCAAGATCCTGGGATTGATATTGCAAAGTAGCAAGTAAATGTGCGAGAGATGTGCGAGAGATGTGTGCTGAGCGGTGTGCCAATCTGTGCTGAGCGTGCGGGGGGAGACGGGGAGGGCGCTCACTTCACCCAGCGGGTGAAGTGAGCGACCCGCTAGATTGGCCTGCATGCAGGCCAATCTATCAGCAGCGATAGCGATGTGTGGGGCCGTGCATCGCTATCGCTGAGGGGGCTACACACGGAGCGATCATGCTGACATTCTAAGCAATCTAGTCAGATTGCTTAGAATATCGCTCCGTGAGTACCCCCCTTTAGTGTAAGTTCTTAACTAGAAGGGCTGTAAAAAATCCTAATATATTAGTTTACCTTACTGTAATTTTTTTTAGAGTACTGACTAATGGCTAAACTGTTGCTGATTGAAGTTAAATTGCACAAAAAGAATTAGTCATTTGACAAGATTGATAGAATATTATTCTGAATTTCTGTATGTATGGTACAATGATGACCTTTTCTTGATCTGGGGAGGTGGGGCTGACACACTTTCTAGTTTTGAGACAGATAAAAACTTAACTACCACTATTCTCTTTCCTGTAGCAGCAAAGCCATGAAGTGTGTATGAAACTGTTAACAAATGTTCTTTATTCATACAGCTTTCACCCTTATTATATTACTCAGTTGCTTAGTGTGAGGCAAATTACCGGAGACCAAGGCAATACTGGTAAAGCATTGGATTTAGGTAAAAAGATTTTTGACTGATGGTACCAAAAGTCGTATATTGAAGGTGTCCTTGTATGCATGGGAAAATTTAAGAGACTCTACTCAACATTTCAAGAATTTTGCTGGTAGTGTGGAAGGTTCTGAACCTATAAACTTTTGTTGTACTTTCACTACTGTATTGGGACATATCAGAGCTTTGATCATAATTTGTCTATTAAAATTAATTCTTCACCACAATTTGACTATAAGAAGAGACCTAGTTTTAGGAACCTATTAGTTGGTTGACTAGTTACCCTGGAAGTTACCTGGTTATTGGTAGACTCTTTGTACAAACAACAATTGGAAGAATGTGTGACATTTAAAATGAAATTGATTCATTATTTACATTCTGATCTGTCCCTGTAGGCTGCATTGTGTGGGCAAGACCTACATGTTGAAGGAGCAGTTAGAAGACTACTACTCCGATTGGAACCAAAATGGATAAACAGGCTTAACACAATTGCTTCTCTTATTCTAAATTAGAACTTTAAAATATAATGTTTTATATACAGCATTACTAACAATGTGATATTCTGTATTACTTTGATATTGCTTTTTTTATTATGCAGTTTTCTATGTGTATTCCACTTTACTCCATTAGTGACTAGAGTTTCCACAGATTTGTATCTTTACTTACATTCTGCTTTTTCTTTCTTTGTCAACATCCATTGTCTAACTCTAATCACTCCCCCAGTCTCTTCCATGCTCTTTGTTTACAACAGAGATTGCATCAGCAGTCATACAGTATTCAATAAGTGGACTCTGTGCTAGTGTTCTTGATGTCACTCATAGCTCTGTAGATTCCCCAGTGAAATCATTCAAGTGGCTCCTAAATGTAAGTAATTATTGATGACAGCACTGTAATTGGTGCCTTTTCTTTTTATAGTCTGCTGCTCCACATTAGTTCAATGCCCCTGATAACAGTCGTCTGGGATTGAAACAATTGTTTGAATCGGATGTACCATATGTCTATCTTTGACTAAACTGTATTTATAGTTACTATTTTGAATGGAGTGAGAGACTGGCAGGGAAAAATTTTTGTAATGTCTAATAAATAATATTATTTAGGTCACATAATAATTTATTTTCCTTAAAAGGGAACACATTCCTGCATTGCATAACAATCTGATACTATTTCTACATTAAAATAACATAATTTAATGTTGTTTATTCATTACAAATTGCAACTTGATCCAAATTGTACTTTCTTATTACAGAGGAGCTGGCAACACATGAAACAAGTTTGGAATAATCAGTTCTAAGAAATAATTTTAGCAGTTAGGAACATATTTTTTTGCCCTAACACAAAAGAAAAATGGTAGCATAAAAAAATACTTAAAATGCATAAAAGCGGGGTGTGGCCTGGCGAGCAACTGGTGCGGACTTGCCTTACCAGAGCTCCCGGCTGGGGACTAATTAAAACCACAATTGGAGGGGTTAATCACTAATTTAGCAGCTCAGGACTGACCCTTCCACCCCAGCGCTGCCTGTCCTACAAGGTGGTGAAGGTCTCGGAATCGGGGGCCACCTCCTGCGACCCGGCGGATTGAGGCCCACTCACCTTATTGCAGCCAGGACCTATGTTTTGAAAAGTGCCCGACGGAGGCTCCACGTGTGGCGCGGTTCCCGACTCAGAGCTTCTCTCAGCCCTGAGTGTCCACCGCCATCTTCCTCCCTGTTGACTGGCTCCTGCACCTGGCCCCCGGGCATTGGATGCTGGTGGGGTGCAGCGGTATTCAGAAGCTCTGGAGCGGGAGGCTGCATCCTGCTCCCTGCCCCTGGATCTCCCTGCTGATGGTGGCTGCCTTATGGCTCCTGGGATGCTGTGAGGGCCTGCCATCGGTAACAAGGTGTCCTGCATGTGTGGGCTGCTGCCTGCTCCTACCTGTAGTGGTGAGTCCTGGGAATGGCTGGGGCACTCTCTCAGTAGCCTTCTTAGTCTACCACTATCTTCCCAGTGGCTCCCCCTCTCAACCCCACTCAGGAACCATTACATTTCAAACCTGACTCGGCACATTTGTTAATATTATAGGGTTGCTCCCCTTATTGTGTCCCCTGACACTATACTACAGACATTTGATTTTAAGTGGTGGAGCTACCCCCTGTGGACACTATATATATATATATATATATATATACTGCAGCTCCCACATCCATGCTGTAATCTAGACTACTCTCCCGGGGGTTCTGTGTCTGGATTACTAGATTTGATGGTGTTTGGGTCCCTTGTTTGATGTGATATCCATGCCGCATGACACCCCCCCATCCAGAGCTGCTTATGAAACCACATGAATTGTTGTGTTGTTGTTTTTTTAGTTTTTGTTTTTTTTAGGAATCTCTCCATGTGCTGGCACCTCTGTTTTGTCTGATATTATGAGCAGAACGGGCACTCTGGCCCATGAAGGAGCTTCACAGGATATTACTCTGCACTTTTCGCGCCAGGAGAAGCTGGTATCCGTTTCCTCACCGTCATTCTCAGAACCTGTTCAGGCAAGCAATGGATCCAAAAACTGCCCCCTCTACCAAAGAGGACATTCAATCCCTCATAATATGATACTGGACCTAAAAAAATTCTTTTACCACCGCTCTCCAGTCGGCAATTGGTGAATTAAAGTCTGACTTAGCGGCATTGTACTCTCGCACCGCTTCCTTGGAATGACAGCTGGAGAAACAGCAGGATTTCCAGAAATGAGTTGGAGAGGATATGAATTATCTTTCTGGTAAACTGGATTTCCTTAAAGATAAAGTGGAGGATGGTGAAAATCACAAAAGACAGAACAATTTGTGCATTCGAAACGTTCCAGAGTCCACATCTTCCTCTGAATTAGAATCATATCTCAAAAGGCTGTTTATCTCTATAGTTCCCGTCGGTGTCTGAGAATGCGATCCAAATAGAAAGGGCTCACCGTGCATTAAGGCCAAAACCTAAAGACCCCGACCCTCAGATTTCTCTCTTTCAAGATTAAAAATAGTATTACAATGGCAAGCAGAAATACACCTTTAATTTTTTTTAGGGATCTTGAGTTCAGATTTATCAGGATCTGTCGCCGGTGACCATTGCTAAAAGATGGGATCTGCGCTGTCACCTCTGCGCTACGAGATAATGGATACAAATATCTCTGGGGATTTCCCTTCCACCTAATAGTGGATGTTGATGGTAGAGTTCAGGTCATTCGCTCTCCTGAGGAAGGTAACCGGCTACTTAGTAAACTCCAGCTGGCGCCCTCTTCTGGATCCGACCATGCTGCATCCGATGCTTCTTCCCCGGTGTGAAGTTCCGTACGCTTGGGTTTGATTTACTCATAGTTTACTAAACATTTGACTTTTATTTTTCTTCCCTTTTTATACACTGATTGACATTGGGGATATTGTAGGGATGGTGTCTCTCTTTCCCTATTGACTATTTGCATAATGTTCTTATTCTAATTTTCTCAGTTGTTTATTAGTCAGTTCTATGCTATACTGTCTTATCATTGTTGCCGAAACATTCTAACGATTTACCGCCGAATGACAGTTCCATGTTGTTTATGTTTCTCTGTATACTCGTGACCTCACAGTCCTGCCCAGTGGATTGGATGCAGTGACCACTAGCTTGGGCTATTCTCTTGAACTTAGGACTCGCTACTCTGCGACCCGCATTTATCCACTGGTCGGCACTGTGATGTTATTCTGCCTTTTTTTTGCTATTGTACAAATTTTGACTGAATTGTAAAAACTGACCTTATTTCCTGTGTTCCTGGTTTGTTCTATCACGTTCTGGGTCTCTATGCTATTTCTAGAACTCTACCCCTTTTGTTTCCTATTTACTCTTAGCCTTGGGTGGGGGGGGGTATTGCCGCCCTTGCCTGCCGCATTCACCCCCCATTGTTAGGGATTACTGTTGCAAGTAGGAGTATAAGGGTCTATACCCTTTCCGATTTTACTGTTTTGAATCCCAACAGTGAGCTCTCTCTGTTGTGGAGCTCAACTTTACTAGCCAACTACCCTGTCTTTTGGGTACTTTGTCTACTTATTTTTCTCTTTTATTTCTTCTAAGTTTCTATTGTGAATGCTTGTGCAGCCCTGCTATGCTAAAAAAGTTTAAAGTAAAACAAGACCAGGGCTGCAGTTACTCACCCAGTGCGACGGATCCAGCAATGAAATTCCAGTCCTGAAGTCTGACATCCGCGCTCCAAACGCCTCGACACGCATACATTGGACTCACCACGCCTGGAAAATGGTGAGTATCTGCCCCGGAATGACTCCCGCCTGTCTGTCTTCTTGTGATCGCCGTTGCGATCACATTTCTCGCTGTCGCCGTCGTTTTCCGGCAACGATCATCGCCGGGCAACGATGCACATGTGCATCGTGTCTTCCACGCATTTCTGACCCCTCCACACTGCAGCGAAGAACAGCTGCGTGTGAACTGGTCGGAATGACCCCCTATAGCTGTATAAACAGGGTCAGACACTTGTAGGTGGAGACTTTAACATGGTCCTCACTCATATGGATAAATCCAGCCCCTTACATAGTGGACTGGCTCCAAACTCATCTGCGCTGCACAAATGTATAGCCAAAGCTGGTCTGTTTGATGTGTGGCAGTATCTTAATCCCACCACCAGAGATTACACCTTTTACTCCAATCCGCATGATGTTTATTCTCGTATTCATATGTTTTTGAGTTGTGCCTCTTTTTCCCAAATAGCTCACTGTTTCTCGATCGTTCCACTCACTTGGATGTACCACTCTGCTTTAGTAGCGTCCTTTGATATTTTGCAGTATCTGTTAGTAGGCCCTCCACAGTTCCAGGAATTAATTAAATTCAAAATGCAAGACTATTTTGCTCTCAACTCACAGAACGACTGTTGTGCACCCACAGTTTGGGAAGCCCACAAGGCAGTTATTAGGGGGCACATAATTCAGTATGCGTCTCGCCGGAAGAGGGAAGATGAAAATCGTATCAACGAGCTTACCATACCTATTTCAGAGTTAGATAGGGAACACAAGCGTACTCACTCTCGGAAACTGTTAGTGAAACTCTCTAAAACGCGTGCTGAGTTACAATCTCTTTTAGCAGAAAGGGTTGAGCGTTCACTTAGATGGATTAATCAGTCGTTTTACAATAAAGAGCAATAAGGCCCACACTATATTAACAAATAAACTACGTGGCAAGAAATCAAATCAGGCCATTTACACTATTAAAGATTCCTCGGGCAATCTAACCTACGACCCTAAAACAATTAATGGTATTTTCTCGGATTATTATAGAGCATGATACAATTTGGACCCTTCCACCAATCACTCGGCCCAAGCACGTAAGATCCAACAGTATCTTGACTCTTGCGTACTCCTACAACTAGATGAAGCAGCTAATTCTACTCTAAATGCTGATATTTCTGCAGTGGAATTGGAAGCTGCACTAAAGACTTAAAAACCATCTTCAGCCGCTGGGCCGGACGGTTACCCAATGGTATACTACAAAACCTTTCCGTTCCGCATATGGTTTCCTTGTTTAACTAGATTATGCAGAGTGCCCCTTTCCACACTGGCTCCATGATTTCCCGTATTATTGTCATTCTGAAACTCAGTAAAGATCCCTCTTGTTGCTCCAACTATAGGCCTATCTCCCTAATAAACACAGATCTTAAGCTCTTTGCGAAGATATTAGCGACCCGTCTGAACTCAGTGTTAGCTTCACTGATAGACTCTGATCAAGTGAGATTTATTCTGGGGTGGCAGGCCTCGGATAACACCAGGCGCACCATTAATTGAAGTCACCATATCACCTCTTCCAAGACGTCCACTGTCGCTTTAGCACTCGATGCCGAAAAGGCGTTTGATCGTATATCATGGCCGTTTTTATTTTACAGGTTATCCTCCTTTGGCCTTCAAGTGCTAGTATGCAGTGAATACAACTTTTTTTACACCAAGTTCTGTTGGGCTTCGTATGCAAATGCAGGCTCACTCGCACTTAGATGTGATGCATATCAAATTAATCAGTCCAGTCTCATGAAGCGGTTTTGTTTCATCACATTTCAACTAAGATGCAATTTCAGGTGAAAAAGATGCTCAGCACTAAGCGTGGCTCACTTGCACTGCATGGTGTATTGATGCTAGGTGTATGAGGACACCTACTGCTGTCTACAAAATATTTTGGGTATCTTTATCAAGAACAAGGGGGGTGATTCAGATCTGATCGTAGATGTGCTAAATTTAGCACATCTATGATCAGTTACTCAGACATGTGGGGGGATGCCCAGCACAGGGCTAGTCCGCCCCGCATGTCAGGCCCTGCCCCCCGCATGGGTGCAAAAGCATTGCCTAGGAAATTTGTTAGCAGATGTGAAAAACCATGTGCACTGCAGCGGGGGCAGATATAAAATTTCAGAGAGAGTTAGATTCGGGTGGGTTATTTTGTTTCTGTGCAGGGTCAATACTGGCTGCTTTATTTTTATACTGCAATTTAGATTTCAGTTTGAACACACCCCACCCAAGTCTAACTCTCTCTGCAAGTTATATCTGCCCCCCTCCCCCCTGCAGTGCACATGGTTTTGCCAAACTGCTAACAAATTTTCTGCTGCGATCAACTCCGAATTAGGCCCCTTGAGACTAAATGGAAAGCCACCTATCTGTCCATATACCGTTCATTCAAAAGGGGTTTAAGAAGTTTTCACTGCTGTAAAGTGTGCCAGAAAAGACCCAGGAATATTTAAATTTGCTCTCAAATTCTGTTTTGGCAAGGAACTCTTCTATTACCGTAAAATAATGAAGATGGCAGATAAGGTTCTCTGATAATTCCAAGGACAAACTGCGAGTACAGAGAGCAAGATGAGCTCTACTGATAAGGATTTGCATGGCCAGGTCATAGAAGTTTTATATTAAAAAGTTTTTGTAAGAATATCCACTATCGCATCCTGAACTATCTCTTCTAGGACACCATGTACTGTACCCTCAACTTATTCTGACAGCCCTTGTTATCCAAATTATTTAGCCAAGTTTGATGCAGGTGCATAGTTCAGCTGATTAGCATTCCATCAAATGAGGAAAGTCCCACAAAGCCTTGTCTATTTAACATCCGCCAGAGCCATGACCCGACCAGAAATATGTGTGACGTCTGCCTGTAAGATGTCACATCTGGAACCAAATGTTTTCTTTAGATGGCTTTCAGGTTCCTAAAAATCAGACTTGGATGTCAGAGTCTTATGGAATTGAAGTATTTCAGAATTACTGGCCTCAAGATTGGTGTAATCAGGTGGTCGGATGTACTCTTAGAAGAAGGTGGATCAAGCATATTTGCAGAGGTCTTCAAGGCAATCTTGAGGATATTGGAAGTAGGAACTGGATGCAGGAATTTATAAAGTTGAGGAAAGGCCCTTTTCCTACACCAAGTCTTTCTTTGAGGCATAGTGAACTGTGGGAAGTACAAAATAACCAACAATAGAAGCTGGATGTGCAAAGAAACACCAGTAGTGGTTAAATACACTGTAATATGAGAATGTCAGCATGGGGGCAGAGTAAGGCCTGGTAATTCAATTTGCAGCCCCATGTCCACAGGGTCTAGGTTGATTACATGAGGGGTAGGTGGACATATTAGTATCCCACCTCCTATACTCAGAGATGAAAGACACAGTACCTGTAGGCAGTGGAACAACCTCAGGGTGGTAGAAATAGCCACCTACTGTACATGTAGCAGTAGGGTCTGGAAAAGTCACACCCTTGGTTGCTAGGGAGATGTCATATAGCACCCCTGGGGACCACAGCTCAGGGGACAGTATTAGCACTGGGGAGACCTGCAGTAACTCTGGCAAGATAATGGTCAGAGCTGCAAATGAGCTGAGTATGACTGGATTCAGGCAGGAGAGAGTCAGAGGCAGTGGACCCATCCAATCTCCTTAGCAACCTCCAAGGGTGTTCCAGACAGTGCAGGTGAAGTATGAGGAGTTGGTCTGGCAAGATGACACTGACAAGATGGCTGCGGCATCTACAGATGTGTCCTCATACATATTTGCTGCAGTCATGCCAAACAGCACCTTTCAGCATGCCAGGTTGCGTGAAAAACTTCCAACGTCAGGCATATTATTTGCTTCTTTTTGACAAAAATTTGCTTAAGTTACAAACAGGATGCAATAGGAAATGGAGATGTTTAATTTGATATATGCCAGTTGTATATGTGTGTGTGACTGAGTCCTGAATCTGTACATGAAGCGCTGCCATGTACTGTAGCAGCTGCAGCTTTTTTCCAATACAAGTTCTGTTTTGCTTCGTATATAGGGGGTCATTGTGACCTGGTCGCACGCAGGCTATTTTTAGCACTGCTGTGACCAGGTATTCGCCGCCTACAGGGGAGGGGGTTAGGGCTGTGCAGGGGTGCGATCGCTTGTGCAGAGAGCTGCACAAACAAAATATTTGTGCAGTCTCTGCACAGCTCAAAACTTACTCAGCCGCTGTGATGGATCTTCTTGAAGCTGACGTCAGGAACCCTCCCTGCTAACATCCGGACACATCTGCATTTTCTTCGGCACTCCCAGAAAACGGTCAGTTGACACCCCCATCCGGCCTCTTCCTGTCAATCTTCTTGTGTTCATCGCTGCGATGCCGGGCAACGATGCACCTGAGCATTGCAGTCGCGGCACATGCGCAGTTCAGACCCAATCGCACCGCTGCAAACAATTGCAGCGTGCGATAGGGTCGAAATGACCCCCACAGTCTCAAGCACACACAATATTGTATCTGTATCAAATTAATCAGCACATTCTCCTTGCATCCTAGTTGCAATGCATTGCCAATAAGACGCATTTTCAGAAAAAAAAGATGCTGAAGTTACCAGAGTTGAACGGGACCTGGCGGCTCACTTACACCAGACATCTCATGCTGCATGGCATTTTGAGGCTGGATGTACAGTACATCCAGAAATAATTCACAGAGCTACACTTTTTCCACATTTTGTTATGTTACAGCCTTAATAAAAAATGGAATAAATTAATTTTTTCCCTCAAAATTCTATACACAATACCCCATAACGACAACATGAAAAAAGTTTTTTGAGATTTTCACAAATTTATTAAAAATAAAAAAATAAAAAATCACATGTACATAAGTATTCACAGCCTTTGCCATGAAGCACAAAATTGAGCTCAGGTGCATCCTGTTTCTACTGATCATCCTTGAGATGTTCCTACAGCTTAATTGGAGTCCACCCGTGGTAAATTCAGTTGATTGGATATGATTTGGGAAGGCACACACCTGTCTATTTAAGGTCCCACACTTGATAGTGCATGTCTGAGCACAAACCAAGCATGAAGTCAAAGGAATTGTCTGTAGACCTCCAAGACAGGATTGCTTGAGGCACATATCTGGGGAAGGGTACATAAAAATATCTGCTGCTTTGAAGGTCCCAATGAGCACAGTGGCCTCCATCATCCTTAAATGGAAGAAGTTCAGAACCACCAGGACTCTTCCTAGATCTGAAAGGCCGTCTAAACTGAGCGATCAGGGGAGAAGGGCCCTAGTCAGGGAGGTGACCAAGAACCTGATGGTCACTCTGTCAGAGCTACAGCATTCCTCTGTGGAGAGAGGAGAACCTTCCAGAAAGACAACCATCTCTGCAGCAATCCATCAATCAAGCCTGTATGGTAGAGTTCCAGACGGAAGCCACTCCTTAGTAAAAAAGCATTTGCATCCCACCTGGAGTTTGCCAAAATGCTCCTGAAGGACTCTCAGACCATGAGAAACAAAATTTTCTGGTCTGATGAGACAAAGATTTAACTTTTTGGCATGAATGCCAGGCGTCATGTTTGGAGGAAACCAGGCACCGCTCATCACCAGGCCAATACCATCCTTACAGTGAAGCATGTTGGTGGCATCATCATACTGTGGGGATGTTTTTCAGCGGCAGGAACTGGGAGACTAGTCAGGATAGAGGGAAAGATGAATGCAGCAATGTACAGAGACATCGTGGATGAAAACCCGCTCCAGAGCGCTCTTGACCCTTAGACTGGGGCAACGGTTCATCTTTCAGCAGGACAATGACCCTAAGCACACAGCCAAGATATCAAAGGAGTGGCTTCAGGACAACTCTGTGAATGTCCTTGAGTGGCCCAGCCAGAGCCCAGACTTGAATCCGATTGAACATCTCTGGAGAGATCTGAAAATGGTTGTGCACCGACGCTTCCCATCCAACCTGATGCAGCTTGAGAGGTGCTGCAAAGAGGAATGGGTGAAACTGCCCAAAGATAGGTGTGCCAAGCTTGTGGCATCATATTCAAAAAGACTTGAGGCTGTAATTGCTGCCAAAGGTGCATCAACAAAGTATTTAGCAAAGGATGTAGATATGATTTCATAGTTTTTTATTTTTAATAGATTTGCAAAACTCTAAAAAAAACTTTTTTCATTGGTCATTATGGCGTATTGTGTGTAGAATTTTGAGGGAGAAAATGAATTCATTCCATTTTTAAATAAGGCTGTAACACAACAAAATGTGGAAAAAGTGAAGCGCTGTGAATACTTTCTGGATGCACTGTATGGAGACACATCCATATGAGGTGCCAAACAGAGATCCATTCTTGTGAAAAGAATAGGCTAGAGTCAGGTAGAGGGTCTCAACAGCCAGCTCTAACACTCATCCATGAAGGGATAAAAGTGTGATATAGACCATTGCTTCATAGGGAAGACAAGCAGCGTATATGCCAGAATCTATGTTCTACCCAATAATGAACCAATAGGACAAATAACATATATACTGGTGCTTTCCAGATGTGGTAAATTGGAAGTATTGGGAGAGAATGAACAAATGGAATAAAGAATATAACAGATTGTATAGTATATAAAATGCTACTTCACTTATATGGTGCCTTGTTGCAGTGTCTTCAGCATGCAATAATTTATAATATAACCTAGAGCGACAATAATCATAGGACAATACTATATGACATACTGTACATACAGTATATATAAAATGTGATATGTATTCATTAGTAGGTGTTGCCACCTTACCAGATAACAATGGCACAGTTTTAAAATAAAGCAAAACATTTATTTATAAAATAGATAAAACATATGAAATTGCAATCAAAATGCAAGAAAAAAGTAGTTCAAACATGGACTTTTACTAGAATGAGAAATCAAATGGGCATGTTGTTATATATGCACAGACAGGAACTACAGGGGGTATATTTACTAAGCTCCCGATTTTGACTGATTTGGTGTTTTTTCTTCAAAGTGTCATCTCGGGAATTTACTTAACTCAAATCTCGGCAGTGATGAGGGCATTCGTATTTTTTTGGAAGGCAAAGAAAAAAAATACGAATGACTACATCATCGGTCAAATACGCCTGTTATTTGATACAACTCTGTAATTTTCTTAAAATTCGAACTCAGAAACATTGCCGGCAATAGCCAAACACTGCCGTGAAAAAATACAAGTCGTAAAAAAAAGCAGTTTTAAAATAGACCTGCTTTTTTACCATGTTCTGATAGGCATGCACGGATCAGTGAGATCCGTGCATGTTTATCAGTGGGAAGGGGCGTGAAATCAGGGGAAAAATTGCGTGGGGTCCCCTCTCCTAAGCATAACCAGCCTCGGGCTCTTTGAGCCGGTCCTGGTTGTAAAAATATAGGGGAAAAATTGACTGGGGATCCCCCATGTTTTAACAACCAGCACCAGGCTCTGCGCCTGGTCCCGGTGCAAAAGATACGGGGGACAAAAAGCCATCATCCCGCTGTTGGATTCTTGCGGGTTTTGGATCCCATATAAACAGCCACGCGTTGCCGCCATTTTCACTCTGGACTTGGAGAGTGAGGGAGACAGACCTCTGTCTCTCTGTGGGTGGTGGCGTCAGGTGGGTTTAGTGTGTGATCTGTAGGGGTGCTGTTCTTGTCACTGTGGTGACCCTGTGATGTTAAGGGTGCTGTCCTGGCTGTCACTGGTGTTTCATGTGCTCTTAGGGGTGCTGCAGCAGTACATGGGTGTTGCTGTCCTTGCTGTCGCTGTGTTGTAGCCCCTGTGTTGTACCCCCTGTCCTCCTGAATGCAGTGAAAATACAGGGGTGCTGAACCTGTCCTGTATTCTGTAAAAATTCAGGGCTGCAGTGAAAATAAATGTATACTGGCCCTGTCTTGTATGCTGTAAAAATTCAGGGGTGCAGTGAAAAAAATGTACACTGGCCCTGTCTTGTATGCTGTAAAAATCAGGCGTGCAGTGAAAATAAATGTACACTTGCCCTGTCTTATATGCTGTAAAAAAATCAGGGGTACCGTTGTTAAAATAAAAGTACAAGGGTCCTGTATGCTGTAAAAACACAGGGGGGCTGTTGTTAAAATAAAATTACACTGGTCCTGTATGTTGTAAAAATACAGGGGTGCTGTTGTTAAAATAAAAGTATACAGGTCCTGTATGCTGTAAAAATATAGGGGTGCTGTTGTTAAAATAAAAGTACACTGGCCCTGTCTTGTATACTGTAAAAATACAGGGGTGCTGTTGTTAAAATAAAAATACACTGGTCCTGTATGCTGTAAAAATTCAGAGGTGCTGTTGTTGAAATAAAAATACACTGGCCCTGTACGCTGTAAAAATACAGGAGTGCTGTTGGTAAAATAAAGTACACTTGTCCTGTATGTTGTAAAAATAATTTGGATCTATTGTTAAAATAAAATTACATTGGTCCTGTATGCTGTAAAAATACAGGGGTTCTGTTGTTAAAATAAAATGATACTGGTGATGGATGCTGTAAAAATAAAGGGGAGCTGTTGTTAAAATAAAAGTACACTGGTCTTGTATGTTATTAAAATACAGGGGTGCTGTTGTTAAAATTAAAGCACACTGGTCCTGTATGCTGTCAGAATACAGGGGTGCTGCTGTTAACATTAAAAAACACTGGCCTTGTCTTATATGCTGTAAAAATACAGGGGTTCTGTTGTTAAAATAAAAAAAAAATCACTGGCCCTGTATGCTGTAAAAATACAGGGGTGTTGTTAAAATAAAATTACACTGGCCCTGTATACTGTAAAAATACAGGGGTGCTGTTGTTAACATAAAAGTATACTGATCTTGTATGCTGTGAAAATACAGGGGTGTTGTTAAAATAAAAGTACACTGGTCCTGTATGCTATAAAAATAGTGGAGACAGTTGTTGTCCATGGGAGTGGTTTTTAGGTTGCCGACTGTCGGGATCCCGGCGCACAGTATACCAGCGCCGGAATCCCGACAGTCGGCATACCGACAGTATTTCTCCCTCGTGGGGTCCACGACCCCCCTGGAGGGAGAATAAATAGTGTGGCGCGCGTAGTGCGCCACCGTGCCCGCAGCGTGGCGAGTGCAGCGAGCCCGCAAGGAGCTCATTTGCGCTCGCCACGCTGTCGGTATGCCGGCGGTCGGGCTTCCGGCGCCGGTATGCTGGTCGCCGGCAGCCCGGCTGCCAGCATACCATACCACACCCGTCCATGGGATGAAAAAGCCCATTGTCATGCCTGGGCAAAATACCATAAAAAACATCTCTTCGATGTGGATTTTTTTCTCCACAAATCTGGACAACAGGTGTAAAGCCATGTGTTGCCTTTGTCAATCCATAATAAGTAGGGGTAAGGACGTTAACCACCTAGGAACATCCTCCCTTGTACGTCACTTGCAGCGCATTCATCATAAGTCATTGTCCACTTCAGAAACTTTGGGTAATAGCATAAGCAGTAGAGTGACACCTAAATCCCTTTTTCCTGTTGTACCCAAGCTCTTGCAATCCACACCAACTCCCTCAATGTCAATCCGCCTCAGTCAGGAATGGAAGTAGTCCTGCAGGCCATGTCACTGGCATGACTGACGAGTCCTCTCCTAACCGGGATTCTTCCGGATTATCGTTGAGTGGTATGCCTACTGCTGCTGCCGCTGCTGTTGTTGCTTCTGGGAGTCGATCGTCATCCCAGAGAGGAAGTCGGAAGACCACTTGTACTACTTCAACTAAGCAATTGACTGTCCAACAGTCCTTTGCGAGGAAGATGAAATATGACAGTAGTCACCATGTTGCAAAGGGGATTACTGGGGCCATAACAACTATGCTGGTGTTAGACGTGCATCCGGTATCCGCCATTAGTGCAGTGGGATTTAGACAGTTGATGGACGTACTGTGTCCCTGGTACCAAATCATGTCTAGATTCCACTTCACTAGGCAAGCGATTTCCGGACTGTACAGGGACATTTAGAAAAGTGTCCTCAGTGTCCTGAAAAATGCGGTTGTACCCACTGTCCACTTAACCACAGACATGTGGACAAGTGGAGCAGGGAAACTAAGGACTACATGACTGTGACAGCCCACTGGGTTAATGTATTGCCTTCCGCAGCAATACCAGCAGCAGCATCTCACAAATGCCAGCTCGTTCCTAGGCAGGCTACACCGGTTTCCGTAAGAGGCACACCACTAACAATTTCTTACGGAAACTGAGGGACATCATCGCACAATGGCTTACCCCACTTAGACTCTCCTGCGGATTTGTGATATCTGACAACGCCACCATATTGTGCGTGCATTACATCTGGGAAAATTCCAGCACGTCTCATGTTTTGCAAATACAATTAATTTGGTGGTGCAAACATTTTTTTTTAAACGACAGGGGCATGCAGAAGATGCTGTCAGTGGGCAAAAAAATTGCAGGCCACTTTCGGCATTCAGCGACTGCATGCCGAAGACTGGAGCGCCAGCAAACACTCCTGAACCTGCCCTGCCATCACCTGTGCAGTGTTGTGCAAGGTTCTCCAACCCTTCAAACTTGCCACATGTGAAGTCAGTTCAGATGCTTCCAGTTTGAGTCAGGTCATTGCCCTCATCCGGCTTTTGCAGAAGCAGCTGGAGAAATTGAAGGAGGAACTTAGACGGAGCGATTTCGTTAAGTATGTGGGACTTGTGGATGGAGCCCTTCATTGGCTTTGCCAGGATTCAAAGGTGGTCAATCTGTTGAAATCAGAGCACTTCATTTTGGAGACCGTGCTTAATCCTAGGTTTAAAGCCTATGTTGTATCTCTCTTTCCGCCAGACATGAGTATGCAGAGGTGCAAAGACCTGCTGATGAGAAAATTGTGAACTCAAGCAGAACGTGACCCGTCAACAGCTTTTCCTTCATTTTCTCCCACTACTGGGGCTGCGAGGAAAAGAATAACATTTCCTAGCCCACCCGCTGGCGGTGATGCAGGGCAGTCAGAAGCAAGTGTTGACATCTGGTCCGGACTGAAGGACCTGCCAATGATTACTGACATGTCTACTGTTACTGCATATGATGCTGTTACCATTGAAAGAATGGTAGAGGATTATATAGGTGACAGCATCCAAGTAGGCATGTCAGACAGTCCGTATGTATACTGACAGGAAAAAGAGGCAATTTGGAGGCCCTTGCACAAACTGGCTTTATTTTTCCTAAGTTGCCCCCCCCTCCAGTGTGTACTCCGAAAGAGTGTTTAGTGCAGCTGGTAACCTTGTCAGTGATCGGCATAGGAGGTTACTTCCACAAAATGTGGAGAAGATGATGTTCATCAAAATGAATTATAAATTCCTCCAGGAAGACCTTTACCAGCAATTGCCTCCAGAAAGTACACAGGGACCTATGATAGTGGATTCCAGTGGGGACGAATTAATACTCTGTGAGGATGAAGATGTACATACTGAAAGGGGTGAGGAATAGGAGGATGAGGACGACATCCTGCCACTGTAGAGCCAGTTTGTGCAAGGAGAGATTAATTGCTTCTTTTTTGGTGCCGGGATTAACTGCTTCTTTTTTGGTGGGGGCCCAAACAAAGCAATCATTTTAGCCACAGTTGTGTGGCAGACCCTGTCGCTGAAATGGTCGGTTTGTTAAAGTGTGCATGTCCTGTTTATACAATATAAGGGTGGGTGGAAGTGCTCAAGGACAATTCCATCTTGCACCTCTTTTTCTTCTTAGCATTATTTGCTGTTTGGGGACTAGTTTTTAAAACTACCATCCTGTCTGCCACTGCAGTGCCACTCCTAGATGGGCCAGGTGTTTGTGCCACCCACTTGTGTCACTTAGCTTAGTCAGCCAGTGACCTCGGTGCAACCTTTTGGCCTAAAAACAATATTGTGAGGTGTTCTGAATAGACTGAAAATGAGTGAAAATGAATGTTATTGAGGTTAATAATAGCGTAGGATCGAAATTACCCCCAAATTCTGTGATTTTAGCTGTGGTTTTGGCAAAAGCAATCCAGATCCAAAACATGAACAGAGATCCAGATACAAAACCAAAACACAAAACCCGAAAAGTGTCCGCCACACATCTCTAGATTTCATCAACATTTAGCATCCTATCTCTCCAACAAATTACACATTTCCCAAAGTACAGTACAGTACATTACAGCACCACTGACCTCCACCTCCAGGAAGGCCTACTGTAAAATATCAGGTGCAAAATGTAAAATGGTTCCTTGTCAACTTTAGCTACTCAGAAAAGGGTATTGCCTTCAAATTAGAGAAAAGACTGATCGTCATCTTAGGCTCACTAGCCACTTCCCCACCTTATTTGTAAGTGTTTTAATGATCTAATGTAAATTCTTGTAGTCTGGTATTGGACATACTGTATGAAAGCAGACCAGCACACACTGAGAATAATTATACAAAATGGTCTATACTTTCCCTCCTGTATACTTTCCCTACAGATTTGTACCACTGAAACTGCTAAATAGCCAGCATTTATGACTCTGGCCTCTATTTATTATAATGTGGCTTATTGTAGCAATACAAAATCTGACATCACCATAAATGTACTAGTAAAATATCACTGGAGCACGTAAGTGACACTTGTTTTCTCCGGAGATAGCGCTTCTCTTACCATAATAAATAAACCCCTCTGTATGTGTGAAATTTGTTCCAGCTTCTCTGTTTCACCATCTGTGAACAACATGAATGCTGGCAAACTGCTATACAGCTTGAACTGAAGAAACAAGTCAATGTGCTGCACTGTTCTGTCCCACTGCACAAATTATTTTTAAAGAGAATGAGCCAGCAGCAAACATGTTTTCATTAGTCCTGCCTATTGATCGCTGGAGAAACTAAAGTATTCACTAGTTGGTTTGTACTCATAATCTATAATCCAGAGACAGTCTTTGGTATGTATTTGATGGCATCATACAGTATATGCTATTTTCAGATATGCTATAATATTGTTCTATATTAATTAGCTAAATATTATTATTATTATTATTATTATTATTAAAAACTTTTTATATGTGTACACATATGGGCCCTCATTCCGAGTTGTTCGCTCGTAAGCTGCTTTTAGCAGCATTGCACACGCTAAGCCGCCGCCTACTGGGAGTGAATCTTAGCTTATCAATATTGCGAACGAAAGGTTAGTAGAATTGCGAATATACACTTCTTAGCAGTTTCTGAGTAGCTCCACACTTACTCGGCAACTGCGATCAGTTCAGTCAGTTTCATTCCTGGTTTGTCGTCACAAACACACCCAGCATTCGCCCAGACACTCCCCCGTTTCTTCAGACACTCCCGCTTTTTCCCCAGAAACTGCAGCGTTTTTTCACACACTCCCATAAAACGGCCAGTTTCCGCCCAGAAACACCCACTTCCTGTCAATCACATTACGCTCACCAGAACGAAGAAAAAACCTCGTAATGCCGTGAGTAAAAAACCTAACTGCATAGCAAATTTACTTGGCGCAGTCGCACTGCGGACATTGCGCATGCGCATTAGCGACTAATCGCTCCGTTGCCCAAAAAAAAATAACGAGCGTAAAACTCGGAATGACAACCATTATGCAGCAATTTACAAAGGATATGAATACAGGTTGAGTATCCCTTATCCAAAATGCTTGGGACCAGAGGTATTTTGGATATCGGATTTTTCCGTATTTTGGAATAATTGCATCCCATAATGAGATATCATGGCGATGGGACCTAAATCTAAGCACAGAATGCATTTATGTTTCATATACACCTTATACACACAGCCTGAAGGTAATTTTAGCCAATATTTTTTTATAACTTTGTGCATTAAACAAAGTGTGTCTACATTCACACAATTCATTTATGTTTCATACACACCTTATATACACAGTCTGAAGGTCATTTAATACAATATTTTTAATAACTGTGTGTATTAAACAAAGTTTGTGTACATTGAGCCATCAAAAAACACAAGTTTCACTCTCTCACTCTCGCTCAAAAAAGTCCGTATTTCGGAATATTCCGTATTTCGGATATTTGGATATGGGATACTCAACCTGTACTATCAAACAAGATCGTTACAGCTTTGCTATGGTCATACAGTAATTGCAGCTTTTAAAATAAATACACATTTTGTTGGGAATAATGTGTGTGCGCTGTTATTGCAGAGTTAAATATACACACACAACCTCATGACTCAAGCTATAACAGTTACATAACCAGTACGGTTGGGTAATTTAAGTATAATAGGTACAGCCATACTCACCATTGTATACACACTGATGCAGTGGGGTTCTACAGGGCTAGTTCAAGGCCTACTAGCACCCTGAGCAAGGAATTTGAAGCACTCCCCTTCAATGCGTGCGCCAAAGGCGCACATGCTCCTGGGAAAGTGGACATGGCCTTTCAACTTAATAGTATGTTATAAAACTTTAAATGTATAGGTTGTCACACCCCTACTACACACACACACACACACACACACACACACACACACACACACACACACATATGCACTCACACAATTAGCAGCCTTACTCATTAAGCCCACAGTAGTGCTCCTTATACATAATGCCCCCAGAATAGTGCCAGATACACATAATGCCCCCAGTATAGTGCCAGATAGACATAAAGCCTCCAGTATGGTGCTAGTTACACATAATGCCTCCAGTATAGTGCTAGTTAGACATAATGTTCCAGTATAGTGCCAGATACATATAATGCCCCCAGTATAGTGCCAGATACATATAATGCCCCCAGTATAGTGCCAGATACATATAATGCCCCCAGTATAGTGCCAGATACCCATACATATGGAAATGATTAGGGTTTAGTGATAAGCAGGTTGTACATGTTTCATTCTGCGCACACAGCAAACACTGAGCTGCACTCCTCCCAACCTCAATTTACACCTCACTAACCCATCAGACCCAACCACAGGTATGACAATTGTACAGTATGGAAATAGTTAACATACACTTGCATTTCTAATTAAATGGTGGAATGGAGACTGGAATATCTTAATTTCCTAAAACATGCTTTTAAAAAAGCATGTACATAATGTGCCATAAAGTCTGTCTATTAGTCTGCCTACTAACTAAGTTCTTGGGACTGTTGCAGAGTAGAATGAAAGTCCGGTTGCATAGTGTATCATGCAAGTTTTTGCACTGCGCATGATCTGGGACCACATGTGCAGCTGATGGTGATGCACCCTACACAGGTGCATCTTTACTTGGTAATTGAACTGTAACTGCATTCTCATGTAGGAAATGCTCAGTGACGGCATGTTGATGGAACTGTAATCTTTGTATAAGCGTAAATATGCCTGTCAGATGTATCATTTACACCAATGACAGAGGTAATGAAAGAGCTCACGGACGAGGATGGTGATAGGTATCAAACTTAGCATATGGATAGGGAGATGTCTGCTCATTAATATGAGCACTACTTTGCACATGAGGGAAATACACACATAAAGTTTCATTTGCACGTGCGTGAACAATGATGCCAGCTTCTCACATCATATAGGAACCATTGCTGCCGTGCCTTTAACAGCAAGTTTGCTGCTACCTGTTTCCATACCTCCCAACATGACCCTCTCCAGGAGGGACACAATGCTCTGCTTCTGGATTTTTCTCTTAATTTATGATTGCCAGCACCTGTGTTGAACAGGTTAATGGATAAGAAAGGTGTTTCAGCACAGGTGATGGCAATTTTAAATTAAGAGGGAAGTCCAGGAGCAGAGCATTGTGTCCCTCCTGGAGAGGGTAATGTTGGGAGGTATGTGTTTCCAATACATCTGAATATGTTCTCAAGTCACAGTTTAACCACTCTGTTGTACTATTATTTAAGGCTGCGGCCTAGTCACAATTCATACAGCAAATTCCTACAGATATTTGCCATTAAGTAAGCTCTCAGCCTGAGTTCAGTACACACCCTGTTCCTGAGTTAACTATTGCCTTGCTGTGATCCCACCACACACTCACCACCAGATTGTTCTTACATTTAACTCCTACCTTGTCATGTATCCAGTTATAATCCAGTCCTGCAGTCTTCAGTCACATCAGTTTAGTCAAATCTGTCTACATTACCTAGTCAAGTATGTCTGCTGTTAACCCTTGCCGTGCATTTTTTTTCTGCAGTTAAACTCCAGGTTATTTACCTTGTGGTCTCCAGCCTATTGTGTGAGCCCCTACTTCTAGAGGGGTTAACCCAGATGGCTTCCCAAGTACTGGTGTGAATGTCTTGTACTAAGAGAACAGCAGGGGACTGTTATTTGCATAAACTCTCTCATCGGCTCGAGGGGTCTTACACACACAGTTCTGGAGTTCCCTAACAAGGTGATGTGGCCTGACAGTCGTAATAAGAAATGTTAATGTTACATTGCAGAGTTCATAAACAATACAGTCTGTTTATATCATGCCTTTTGGCATATATATATTTGTTATATACATCTCATATCTCTCTTCTCATGTATTCACATTAAGCTCCCTCTAGTGGGAAGCCCAGAATTAGCTTACATTTTAACTTCACAGACTACCTTAGTAATCTTCTCAATACATTCTGGTTAGAAGACTCCATTTTCACTTCCCACGAGTTCTCGGAAAGAGATTGACATATATATCCTCCCCTCAGCATATCATCAATGGGAAGAATTTAAAAGCTAAATATGTTACCATAGATTTGCCAACAGCCAGTTATGTTATGTTTGCATTGCATTATATTTGTGCATATTGTAATTGGATTCTATTGTTAACAGTCAATATTTTACCAATTTCCTCTACTATATAATAAACACCATTCTTCAGATCATCACATCTAATTGGATTATTAGCAAGTAGAGGTGGTTATGCTGTCTGTCTTACTCTGATCACGGGAGATCTTAGTGAGGGCAGAACAGTCAAAGTCTGGACAATATTATTAATAAATAATAAAGAAATGAAAAACAAATAAATAAAAGAACTAATTGAGAACAAATAAATACAAGCATCTATTGTCTTCCTCAAATCTACTTTCATTCTATGAAACAATTGTAAATATGAATATAAAAATGCTATTATCAAAGCAGCTACACTAATAATATTAATTCTGTCAATGGGAGGGATCGAGATGTATGCAGTTAATGAGAGACAGATGTAGATTGTCATGATCATCACTTAGTAGTTTGCACCAAGGATTGATCATCCGCAAGTGATCTGGCTCCTGACAGGTACATATGAGACTTTGTTGTGGACAATATGCAGTAAAGATGCATTTACTGGGTCCATATGTACTTTATACAAACTTCCAGTTGCAAGACATAAGCACAAAATGCATCCCAGTAAACAAAAAGGACACAGTACAAAGACATGCAAATATTAGGCTTACACTCTAGTTATGTGACCAATAATGTGTTTTTTACATGTAGTAAAAGGTCCATTAGCATTAATAAGCCATCAAAATGCTCATAAGTACAAACAGCTAATATATGGGCAGCACAGATGGTGTAATGGTTAGCATCACTGCCACACAGCTCTAAGGTCATGGGTTTGATTACCACCATGGCCCTAACTGTGTATAGTTTGTATATATTCCCCGTACTTGCGTGGGTTTCCTCCCACGATCCTAAAATATACTGATACTGTAGGTTAATTGGCTCCCAACAAAATTAACCCTAGTGTGAATGTGAGTGAGTGTTGTAAGCTCCACTGAGGCAGGGACCGATGTGAATGGCCCAAATATTATCTGTAAAGTGCTGAAGAATGTGTGCACAATATAAATAACTGGAGAGAGAGAGAGCGAATATAGAAAAAATTCATCCTCTGGGGTGCATCCTCAATCACCATAGCAGATATGGCAGTCCATAGAAGTAAGCAGGAGGGCACTTTCCATTCTTCATGCAAATAGAATTTTTTTTATTTATCACCACCCAGCGTAAGACACCATGTTATGAAAGTCAGCCATATAATTCATGCACAGCAATAAGGCATATCCATAGCCATATTAGTGGAAATATGTAATTGTTGACATCAGTCCCATCTTAGGCCATTCAAGACCAACAGCAAAGTAACCCCTTGACAACAATCATAACAGGTCAGAAGGATATAGTCAAACACCCACCTAAAACTGCTGCCTATGGCTAGCAAGAATGGTTTAGATGTCTAAATTATCTTACATGCAGATACCTTACTGACACAATAATATTTGTAATCCACATAATGGCAAAAAATTAATTATGTGCCCATGTGGCTTGCGCTATGTGGGGAAAATAGATAGAAATCTAAGGTATCACATGGTGCTACATTGACATTCCATTAAATCAGCCATTAAAAAATGTCAGAGCGATCAGTCTGTGGTGCATCATTTTTTGATGGCTTGACATGGGGTGTCTGCCTTATGTTGATTATTGATCATGTGCCATTTTCCATGCGCAGAAGTGAAACAGAGACTTGAATCACTATGGATTTATAGGCTTGGTATAATGTCCCCAAAGGGGTTAAACAAAACCAGGTGGTTACATTACTATATATAACATGAATACCGAGATACCCTTTATTTATTTGACAATTAGCTGGAGTAATTTATTCAGTTTCTCCAGAATCTTTCCGTGTGTGTGTGTGTGTGTGTGTGTGTGTGTGTGTGTGTGTGTGTGTGTGTGTGTGTGTGTGTGCGGGTGTGTGTGTGTGTGTGTATTGTTAGTATATGTAACACTTTTGTGTCTACCTGGAATATATTTCTATCCATACATAGTTGTTAACTGTATCAATATTGCGTCATTATATGTCTGGGATTTTGCTGGCTTTACTGTTTTTTTATTATACTATGTATTTATATTACACATTTGTTTGTTTTTTTGCCTATTGTATATATTTGTTAAATGGTGACATCATTATTGGGTGTCTCTCCCGCATTCCTGAGCTGGCGGCATGCGTGGGGTTATGGCTTATTTAAGTTCATTGTGTATTTTTTATTTATATCATGATGGTGATGTGATTAGAGACTTTGAAACAATGAAAACTCCAGCCTGTATCTGCTGTATATTTCCAGGTGCTGTCTTCCATCTTGTTGTTATTGGGGTTCCATGCCAGGAGCACCTAGGAGGGCAACAGGTCAATGCATGTTTGGATACTGGAGTGCTGCCTTAATCGGAATATGTATGTGTATGTATGTATGTATGTATGTATGTATATCTATCTATCTATCTATCTATCTATATATATATATAAAATCTTTGGTGGTCCGGCACTCCTAAGTGATGCAGTTAGTGTCCAGGTGCCTTCTGTGATGGATAAAATACAGAAGAAACAGACAGCAGCATTCCGGGACTTACATCTAGTGGCGGTTCTTGCCACGGGCAAGCGGTACTTTTGCCCGGGGCGCCGCCATCCGGAGGGCGCCGCACCAGGGCAAGATCCGCCACTGTGCCCCCCGCAGTGCCCTGCTGTTCCCCCCCGCTTTGAAGGGAACCAGACGCGTAGCGTCTAGTGTCCCTTCATTGAGAGGACCTTAGTTGTGCGGTGCGCGATGACGTCATCGCGCACCGCACAGCAAAGGTCCTCTCCATGAAGGGAAACTAGACGCTACGGTCTAGTTTCCCTTCGTGTAGAGGACCTTTGCTGTGCGATGCGCGATGACGTCATCGCGCACCGCACAGCATAGTGGCACAGACACTAGGGGTCATAATTGACCTCTAGTGTCTATGCTGTTCTATGGGAGAGACGTAATAATGTCTCTCCCATAGATCGAAGAGAAGAGAGAGGGGAGAAGAGCGGTGCCGCCGGCGGAGGGGGTCTGGATCAGGAACGGGGATGGTAAGTATTCTTTTTATTTATTTATTTATTTTCTTGCAGCGTCATGACCACGCCCCCAATTGAAGCCACGCCTCCATATTTTGCCCGGGGCGCCACAACTCTTAGAACCGGCCCTGCTTACATCAATATAAAGATATATTCAAAACTGATCACAAAATACTCTGACGTTTCAGGGCACATACTGTAGCTCCTTTTTCAAGGTGTGTGACTCTCTTCTGTATATATATATATATATATATATATATATACATATACATATACACACACATGTTTTTTGAATGGTGTCACATACCACTGGCACCACAGTAGCTTGAGTGCTGTGGATTGAAACCAATTGTTTATGTCAAATTTTGTGGTCACGCTTTCTTTTGCACACCTATTCCTTATATGTAAGTCAAGTTTTGTCAGTTCACTTCCCAGGTGCTCAATGATTTATATGCTTGGTGTGGTTCTGTCTCTTTAAACCAGTAAGCCAGTACCTAAACCATTTTGAGCAGAATATGTTGTACTTCAAATCTGTGTAAGAAAATGAGCGAAATAATGCAAAGCAATGGTTCAATGAGTCAGTGTTCACCAGAATGGAAAGATCTTGAAGTGGTTGACAAATGATTGCAATATTTTGGAAACTAACTTCCCCTGCTAGTGCACGTGCACCGTGACATAATAGTCCTGAGTGCGAATAAGCGCAGCCACTTGGACCGTGACTGCACACACACACATATATAGGTATAGATATAGAGAGAGAGAGAGAGAGAGAGAGAGAGAGATTTATATAGGCAAAGGCAGGGATGGATTGGGAACAAAAAGCGTCCCTGGAAAAATGTGCACTAGTGGCCCCACATGGGCAGCACCAGAGGTGTAAGGTCTACCCATGGGCCGTGGCAGCAGCACCCCCCCCCCCCCCCCAAGACTTTCCAGATAGTGGGCATGTCTAGCATCAAGGGGGAATTTAAAAGGAAATAAAATAAAATATTATGAGCACATTACATATTTAAGCTAAAATAATTCTAAATAATAATTCTTTAGAAATACATATTTTCTTGCTTATTACCCAATCACTATTCACTCAATCTTATATGTCAGCCAAGCAGGCAGACAGAGCATACACTAGATCATCTGCAATCACAGGCTAAGTGGCAGAGTAATTTTCATATATGCAAATTATTTAGCATCTTATTCATTATGTCTATTAATAGGACCACATGTCCTCAAACAAAACAGGCCCGCGGGTGCGTCGGCCCACCGGGGATCTTCCCTGTGAGCCCTGTGGCAAATCTGCCTGTGGGCAAAGGACACTCTGGGTAGTGTTGTAGGATTCCCAAGTGTCTTCCCAATGATAATATGTAGATACAGGAATCCCCATGCAAGAAACAGGCGGCACTCCTCCGGAGTTATAGAATATGCAAAAATGTGTAAAAAGGGGATGTAATCCCTGGGTGACCCTGTGAATGTCCTCCTCCTCGCGTGACCCAGGTCAGGTGGGTAAAGTTCTCCATAAATTCCTCCAACGAGGTTGGGACCACAAAGTCTTTCTGAAACATAAATTGGAAGTACTCAATTACACCAGACAACAATTGCTGACCTCCACAACTAAAACTCCCACACAGGCACTAATACCTTTTGTTACTAAATATACCTTAGCCAGTCCAGTCATTTTCAAAGCAACTAAGCTGCTATAGCCTATCATCACCATGGACAAGGACCTAACAGGCACATACAAATTCAAACTTCTTACCAGCTACCACCATGGCAGTAATATAAAAAATATATTGTTCAAAACAACAAACTAATACTATATACAAAAAACCTGGATGCTATTGATGTGTCTCATGCATCACTTGCAGCCATCTCAAGGTGGGTTTTACGTTTAATCATCCCCACACTGGCAAAAAATATAACATTAACCATGTCTTGACCTGTACATCTCGATACGTGGTATACATGATCACGTGCCCTTGTTGACTGAGCTACATTGGCGTCAATGTCTATGCACAAATAATCTATCAAGCAAGCACATACTGGGAAAGATTCAGATCAACCAGTAGCCAGATACTTCAAAGAAGCTGGTCACCAATTATATGCACTGCTGTGTAAAATTGTAGATCACGTACCATCATCCTTAAGAGGAGGAAACAGAGCAAAAATATCTTGTAAATGGAATCCAAATGGATCTTCTTATTGGACACCATCCATCCCAAAGGACTTAATGACAAGATACTATGGGGTTTTTTTCTTTAATTTAGATGTTACCCTTTTACTCTCTTCTATTAAGCTCTATTTGCCAACATAGACCATCTAGCTACTTGGGTGACCCCTTTAAGACACATGTCTTTTCCAAGTCCTGTTGTCTGCTTTAAAGCCCATGCTGCTTCCATTACACTGACGTATTTATAATGGGTGCAGTGTGTGCAGTGCACAGGGGCCTCCGGGGTCCAGGGGGGCCCACACTGCACACCCTGCACCCATTATTTTTCATTCTTACCCTCCGGAGTCCCACGGCGCTGCATCTGCGCTGTTGAAATCACTGGGAAAATGGCACGTGCCATTTTCCCGGTGATTTTGCGCATGCACAGTAGAGAAGAAGAACTGGGGGTTTTAAACTTTTGATCAGGGTATCTGGGTAGTTTCTGTTGTCATTATGATTTAAAAAGAGTAAACACAGTTGTTTGGCAATAAATGGCTTCACCCAACCACTAACCATGAGTGAAAGAAAAGTTTGTGAGTTATCATTCATTTTCTCTGACAAATGGCCAGAGAATCACAAATTCTGCTGGGGTATAACTTATGAGCACAACTGTATGTGTGTGTATATATATATATATATATATATATATATATATAGTATATCTATTGATATGATGAGCATAATATATTTTCTAAATATGTTTCAGTAGATATTCAGTATGTTTTCAGCTTAAACTTTTCAACTTGGCTTGGAACTTGGGAGCATTCAAATTAATATTTGTCTGCATTTAATGCTGTTTTGGGGGATGTAGGCTATTAAAAGGCTTTGGTTTTCCACCCTGAAAAGCGCTTCACAGTTACAGAAATGTGAAAGCACTCTGCTAATATATTATTTTGTTAGATTTCTAACATGTTTTTCAAAGTGTTTCCAAAAATAAACTTCAGCCTTAAAAAATATAGTGTTACAAAATGTAAAAAGCCAAATTCAGAGAGCATGCATTATAATATGTCTTCATCAGCACAGCACAGAGTGCGCCAAGTACAGTAGCTCTTCTGTGAAGTGTCAGTATTTGGAGCTATTCCAAGTGAATTATCAATTTTCTACCCTTAAATTAAACTAAAAAACGTTATATGATTCATTTACCAAAATAAAATTAAAATGCACTTGCTTCTGCATCCCCTTTAAATAAACAGGATATTTGAAACGTGATCAGTTGCGGCATACGTACTGTTTGGGTAGCTTTATGCATAATGGACGGGATGTAATGAAGTCCGAATTTGGCAGCCGAACTCGGATATTTTTTAAAGGGGCAATCATTTACAAGGCATGGTTTAGCTTTGAAAATGAAAACCCCTTTAAAAAACATCTGCGTTCGGCCAGCATCCCTCACTGCCGCTGAACTCGGACTTCATTACACCCCACCCAATGTATCTGATTGGCTGTTGCAAGCAATTCAGAATGCAGACAGATTGAGCAATTGTTAGCAAACTGCAAATTGGTCATCTTAAAGTACTGTACTGACAAGAGACATAGAAATCTTGGTGGTTTCTGGTGTCAACAGGGCATTTGCAAGTCGAATAAATTTGTGAACAGCATGTGCCCTACTTTGAGCAGTTCTTATGCAGAGACCTGTCCAATTTCAATTAGATTTCCTCCATGAATAATGGGTCTGGTGCAAATGTGGATGACTGTTATAATGACAGCAAGTGGAGGGCTGAGGGTGGTGCAGTTGGACAGATATGTTGGACATAGAATCCTGCAGATGCTCACATATGACTTCTGATCACAGACAATGGCGCTGATTCAGACCTGATCACTGCTGTGCGTTTACGCACAGTGGGTGATCAGGTCCTAACTGCGCATGCGTATGCACCGCATTGCACACGCGCGTCAGACAATAACAAAGGGCATCTCCGGTCAGCGGCAGGATGGTGCGAAAAATCCGATTGCACAGGCATTCGCAGGTGATTGACAGGAGGAGGCCGTTTGTGGGTGGTAACTGAGCATTTATTGAGTGTCCAGAAAAACACAGACGTTCCCAAGCGTTTTCAGGGAGGGTGTCAGACATCAGCTTCGGCCCTGATCAGCCTCTTCTCATCCCACTGTAGGAGTAAGTCCTGGGCTGCGCACAGACTGCACACTGTGGATATTTGCAGATCGGCGTACACATGCGATCGCACACTTGCACAGCGAATTTGCACTCCTGGGGGGATGGGGGCGGCGACTATATGATCGCAGGACAGCAAAGTTAGCAGCCCAGCGATCAGGTCTGAATCACCCTCTATGAACGTAACTGAGGCCATATTACATATTACATTTAATATAAACGTTTCCCATTTAAATTACTATTAATATTGTTTTCCACTTTAAAGATCAAATGGGGACATTGTTATCTGCAGCATAGATAACTGCAACCTCATATAATATAGCACCATCAGTTTGGGGGAAACAGATGCAATCAGTCAATCAGAAGCTGTTATTGTCAGAGATATGCCTTTGGATTGGTGCACTTGCATATTTGTACAGGGCAACAAAGATTTATAAAGATCAAAATTACAATCTATAGCATAATAGGCATTCACAAATAATCTAGGTCCAAATGTAATAGGCACCAATATAGTGGTCCTGACATGATAACAGCACTAGATTAACTGTAGCTGTTAGATTTAAAGGAAAAACAACAGGGGCTTGCCTTTAAATTAAAGACAAGTAGTTTGGTTTTGTTGAAAACTGAACACACACAAACTTTGGGGGTTTGAGTCGAGCTGAGTCCCAGCTCTGGTCACTTTGGGGTTGGATCTTGAATCTAAATAAGTCAACTGTAGATTGTCAACAGTCAAAAGGTCTACAGGGTTGAAAGGTCAACATGCAAATGGTCGATACAAAAAAGGTTGACAAATGTTTTTTGTGTTATTTTAACCTTAATCCTAACCATCTCCGTATTGCCTAAGCCTAACCCTCCTCAAAGTGCCTAACCCTAACCATAACTCGAACCCTTAACCTTAACCCTAAAAATCATGAAATACAATGTGTTGACCTTTTTGTGTTGACCATTTGCATATGTCGACCATTTGACCCTGTTGACCATGTCGACCGTTTAACTGTTAATATTTTGTCACTGTAGATCGATTGACTGTCAACCATCTGGTGTTGACCTATTGATTGTGTATTTACCGTCTAGCTTCCATCCAGATACCCTAAAATTCAATACTCAATTACTGTCAACACATTAAAACAGCAATAGTGTCACAAGCCAGACTAGCACTGTCACTTCATGGCAGCGTTCCACTCTCCTAAAGCAGTCAGGTTATATTCTACACATCGAAGACAATGGGGATGCAGGTGCACTATGCAATCATTCAGGGCCGGTGCTAGGGTGTTCGGCGCCCTCCTGCAAACTATAAATTTGCGCCCTCCCACACTTTACTAAAGATCATCTAAGGTGTAATGTCCACAGCAGCAGCACCACCTACACACATAATGCCCACAGCAGCAGCGCCGCCTACACACATAATGCCCATAACAGTGCCGCCTACACACATAATGCCCATAACAGTGTCGCCTACACACATAATGCCCACAGCGGCAGCACCGCCTATATACATAATGCCGACAGCAGCGCCATCTATACACACAATGCCCACAGCAGCAGCGCCGGCTGCACACGCAATGCCGACAGCAGCAGCGCCGGCTAACACACAATGCCAACAGCAGCAGCGCCAGCTACACACCCAATGTCCACAACAGTGCTGCCTACACACATACTGTCCACAGCAGCGCCGCCTACATACACAATGCCCACAGCAGCAGCTCTGCCTACACACATAATGCCCACAGCAGCAGCGCCGCCTACACACATAATGCCCACAACAGTGTCGCCTACACACATAATGCCCAAAGCAGCAGTGCCGCCTACACACATAATGCCAACAGCAGCAGCACCGCCTACACACATAATGCCCACAGCAGCACCGCCTACACACACAATGCCCACAGCAGCAGCACCGGCTACACACATAATGCCCACAGCAGCAGCACCGCCTACACACATAATGCCCACAGCAGCGCCGCATACACACACAATGCCCACAGCAGCAGCGCCGGCTACACACGCAATGCCCACAGCAGCAGCGCTGGCTAACACACAATGCCAACAGCAGCAGCGGCGGCTACACACACAATGTCCTCAACAGTGCTGCCTACACACATAATGTCCACAGCAGCGCTGCCTACACACACAATGCCCACTGCAGCAGCGCCGCCTACACACATAATGCCCACAGCGGCAGCGCTGACTATACACAAAATGCACACAGTACTGGTGCCACTTATACACAAAATGCACACAGTACTGGTGCCACACACACATACATCAGTGCAAGCCTAAGCACACACACACAGCTCCCCCCCTCCCCCTCACTTACTCTCCCTCCAGTCCAGGTAACAGCAGATCATCATTCTGTTACATGCAGCCCTGGCCTGGTCCCGTCCATGTAGCTCCGTCCCCTCAGGTCCATGTAGCTACGCCCCCTATAAGTCTGTGTAGCTCCGCCCCCTGGTACAGTGTGGCTCCGCCCACTTTTCAGGACGTCATTTACCTCATTGTGAGGGCGCTGCGGCAGCCGGCAGCAACAACAGATGCAGAGCATGGTGAGCGCCTCTCCCTCCTGGCGCCTACCTGCTCTGCATCCCATTGCTGAACGGGTTGCGCCAGCACTGCAATCATTACTATTCAAACTTGTATTAAATATTACAATTAAATATCATGTAAGAGGTTGTTAGCATAACTTTAACCAAAGATATTGGCTTGCCCACCAAAGGCCAGCTATATTTTCTCACATCTTTTTCACTCTTGTAACACTCCTAAAACTGTGTAGCTGTTTCACTTATCTGATACTTTATAATACTTTACTGCTATCTTTCATTTGTGTGGTGCCCTGGTTTTTTTTTCACTGGGCTGGCTTGAGTGTGCACTGCACCCTAGATTTGAACCCCTAGAATGCTAGGGACCTGGATACTGGTTGGCAAGCCCATATCTTTGGTCAAATTCATGCTAACAACCTCTTATATGATATTGCATTGTAATTAGAGATGTGCACCGGAAATTTTTCGCGTTTTGTGTTTTGGTTTTGGGTTCGGTTCCGCGGCCGTGTTTTGGGTTCGAACGCGTTTTGGCAAAACCTCACCGAATTTTTTTTGTCGGATTCGGGTGTGTTTTGGATTCGGGTGTTTTTTTTCAAAAAACCCTAAAAAACAGCTTAAATCATAGAATGTGGGGGTCATTTTGATCCCAAAGTATTATTAACCTCAATAACCATAATTTCCACTCATTTTCAGTCTATTCTGAACACCTCACACCTCACAATATTATTTTTAGTCCTAAAATTTGCACCGAGGTCGCTGGATGACTAAGCTCAGCGACCCAAGTGGCCGACACAAACACCTGGCCCATCTAGGAGTGGCACTGCAGTGTCACGCAGGATGGCCCTTCCAAAAAACACTCCCCAAACAGCACATGACGCAAAGAAAAAAAGAGGCGCAATGAGGTAGCTGTGTGACTAAGCTCAGCGACCCTAGTGGCCGACACAAACACCTGGCCCATCTAGGAGTGGCACTGCAGTGTCACGCAGGATGGCCCTTCCAAAAAACACTCCCCAAACAGCACATGACGCAAAGAAAAAAAGAGGCGCAATGAGGTAGCTGTGTGACTAAGCTCAGCGACCCTAGTGGCCGACACAAACACCTGGCCCATCTAGGAGTGGCACTGCAGTGTCACGCAGGATGGCCCTTCCAAAAAACACTCCCCAAACAGCACATGACACAAAGAAGAAAAAAAAGAGGCGCAATGAGGTAGCTGTGTGACTAAGCTCAGCGACCCAAGTGGCCGACACAAACACCTGGCCCATCTAGGAGTGGCACTGCAGTGTCACGCAGGATGGCCCTTCCAAAAAACACTCCCCAAACAGCACATGACGCAAAGAAAAAAAGAGGCGCAATGAGGTAGCTGTGTGACTAAGCTCAGCGACCCTAGTGGCCGACACAAACACCTGGCCCATCTAGGAGTGGCACTGCAGTGTCACGCAGGATGGCCCTTCCAAAAAACACTCCCCAAACAGCACATGACGCAAAGAAAAATGAAAGAAAAAAGAGGTGCAAGATGGAATTGTCCTTGGGCCCTCCCACCCACCCTTATGTTGTATAAACAGGACATGCACACTTTAACCAACCCATCATTTCAGTGACAGGGTCTGCCACATGACTGTGACTGAAATGACGGTTTGGTTTGGACCCCCACCAAAAAAGAAGCAATTAATCTCTCCTTGCACAAACTGGCTCTACAGAGGCAAGATGTCCACCTCATCATCATCCTCCGATTCATCACCGTGTACATCCCCCTCCTCACAGATTATCAATTCGTCCCCACTGGAATCCACCATCACAGCTCCCTGTGTACTTTGTGGAGGCAATTGCTGCTGGTGAATGTCTCCATGGAGGAATTGATTATAATTCATTTTAATGAACATCATCTTCTCCACATTTTCTGGAAGTAACCTCGTACGCCGATTGCTGACAAGGTGAGCGGCGGCACTAAACACTCTTTCGGAGTACACACTTGTGGGAGGGCAACTTAGGTAGAATAAAGCCAGTTTGTGCAAGGGCCTCCAAATTGCCTCTTTTTCCTGCCAGTATACGTACGGACTGTCTGACGTGCCTACTTGGATGCGGTCACTCATATAATCCTCCACCATTCTTTCAATGGGGAGAGAATCATATGCAGTGACAGTAGACGACATGTCCGTAATCGTTGGCAGGTCCTTCAGTCCGGACCAGATGTCAGCATCAGCAGTGGCTCCAGACTGCCCTGCATCACCGCCAGCGGGTGGGCTCGGAATTCTGAGCCTTTTCCTCGCACCCCCAGTTGCGGGAGAATGTGAAGGAGGAGATGTTGACAGGTCGCGTTCCGCTTGACTTGACAATTTTCTTACCAGCAGTTCTTTGAACCCCTGCAGACTTGTGTCTGCCGGAAAGAGAGATCCAAGGTAGGTTTTAAATCTAGGATCGAGCACGGTGGCCAAAATGTAGTGCTCTGATTTCAACAGATTGACCACCCGTGAATCCTTGTTAAGCGAATTAAGGGCTCCATCCACAAGTCCCACATGCCTAGCGGAATCGCTCTGTGTTAGCTCCTCCTTCAATGTCTCCAGCTTCTTCTGCAAAAGCCTGATGAGGGGAATGACCTGACTCAGGCTGGCAGTGTCTGAACTGACTTCACGTGTGGCAAGTTCAAAAGGTTGCAGAACCTTGCACATCGTTGAAATCATTTTCCACTGCGCTTGAGACAGGTGCATTCCACCTCCTATATCGTGCTCAGTTGTATAGGCTTGAATGGCCTTTTGCTGCTCCTCCAACCTCTGAAGCATATAGAGGGTTGAATTCCACCTCGTTACCACTTCTTGCTTCAGATGATGGCAGGGCAGGTTCAGGCGTTTTTGGTGTTGCTCCAGTCTTCTGTACGTGGTGCCTGTACGCCGAAAGTGTCCTGCAATTCTTCTGGCCACCGACAGCATCTCTTGCACGCCCCTCTCGTTTTTTAAATAATTCTGCACCACCAAATTCAAGGTATGTGCAAAATATGGGACGTGCTGGAATTTGCCCATATTTAATGCACACACAATATTGCTGGCGTTGTCCGATGCCACAAATCCACAGGAGAGTCCAATTGGGGTAAGCCATTCTGCGATGATCTTCCTCAGTTGCCGTAAAAGGTTTTTAGCTGTGTGCGTATTCTGGAAAGCGGTGATACAAAGCGTAGCCTGCCTAGGAAAGAGTTGGCGTTTGCGAGATGCTGCTACTGGTGCCGCCGCTGCTTTTCTTGCGGCGGGAGTCCATACATCTACCCAGTGGGCTGTCACAGTCATATAGTCCTGAGTCTGCCCTGCTCCACTTGTCCACATGTCCGTGGTTAAGTGGACATTGGGTACAACTGCATTTTTTATGACACTGGTGAGTCTTTTTCTGAGGTCTGTGTACATTTTCGGTATCGCCTGCCTAGAGAAATGGAACCTAGATGGTATTTGGTACCGGGGACACAGTACCTCCAACAAGTCTCTAGTTGCCTCTGCAGTAATGATGGATACCGGTACCACGTTTCTCACCGCCCAGGATGCCAAGGCCTCAGTTATCCGCTTTGCAGCAGGATGACTGCTGTGATATTTCATCTTCCTCGCAAAGGACTGTTGGACAATCAATTGCTTGGTGGAAGTAGTAAAAGTGGTCTTACGACTTCCCCTCTGGGATGACCATCGACTCCCAGCAGCAACAACAGCAGCGCCAGCAGCAGTAGGCGTTACACGCAAGGATGCATCGGAGGAATCCCAGGCAGGAGAGGACTCGTCAGAATTGCCAGTGACATGGCCTGCAGGACTATTGGCATTCCTGGGGAAGGAGGAAATTGACACTGAGGGAGTTGGTGGGGTGGTTTGCGTGAGCTTGATTACAAGAGGAAGGGATTTACTGGTCAGTGGACTGCTTCTGCTGTCGCCCAAAGTTTTTGAACTTGTCACTGACTTATGATGAATGCGCTGCAGGTGACGTATAAGGGAGGATGTTCCGAGGTGGTTAACGTCCTTACCCCTACTTATTACAGCTTGACAAAGGCAACACATGGCTTGACAAATGTTGTCCGCATTTATGTTGAAATACTTCCACACTGAAGAGCTGATTTTTTTTGGTATTTTCACCAGGCATGTCAATGGCCATATTCCTCCCACGGACAACAGGTGTCTCCCCGGGTGCCTGACTTAAACAAACCACCTCACCATCAGAATCCTCCTGGTCAATTTCCTCCCCAGCGCCAGCAACACCCATATCCTCCTCATCCTGGTGTACTTCAACACTGACATCTTCAATCTGACTATCAGGAACTGGACTGCGGGTGCTCCTTCCAGCACTTGCAGGGGGCGTGCAAATGGTGGAAGGCGCATGCTCTTCACGTCCAGTGTTGGGAAGGTCAGGCATCGCAACCGACACAATTGGACTCTCCTTGTGGATTTGTGATTTCGAAGAACGCACAGTTCTTTGCTGTGCTTTTGCCAGCTTAAGTCTTTTCATTTTTCTAGCGAGAGGCTGAGTGCTTCCATCCTCGTGTGAAGCTGAACCACTAGCCATGAACATAGGCCAGGGCCTCAGCCGTTCCTTGCCACTCCGTGTGGTAAATGGCATATTGGCAAGTTTACACTTCTCCTCCAACGATTTTATTTTAGATTTTTGAGTCCTTTTTTTACTGATATTTGGTGTTTTGGATTTTACATGCTCTGTACTATGACATTGGGCATCGGCCTTGGCAGACGACGTTGATGGCATTTCATCGTCTCGGCCATGACTAGTGGCAGCAGCTTCAGCACGAGGTGGAAGTGGATCTTGATCTTTCCCTATTTTTGGAACCTCAACATTTTTGTTCTCCATATTTTAATAGGCACAACTAAAAGGCACCTCAGGTAAACAATGGAGATGGATGGATACTAGTATACTTATGGATGACGAGCGACTGCCGACACAGAGGTAGCTACAGCCGTGGACTACCGTACTGCGTCTGCTAGTATAGACTGGATGATAATGATATAAAAAATATATATATATCACTACTGCAGGACAGGTATATATTGTATAATGACGGACCTGCTGGACACTGTCAGCACTGCAGACTCCTAAACTACTAGTATGAAGAAGATATAAAAAAAAAAAAACACCACAGGTAGGTATACAATTATGGACGAGCGACTGCCGACACAGAGGTAGCTACAGCCGTGGACTACAGTACTGCGTCTGCTAGTATAGACTGGATGATTATGATATAAAATATATATATATATATATATCACTACTGCATGACAGGTATATATTGTATAATGACGGACCTGCTGGACACTGTCAGCACTGCAGACTCCTAAACTACTAGTATGAAGAAGATAGAAAAAAAAAAACCACCACAGGTAGGTATACAATTATGGACGAGCGACTGCCGACACAGAGGTAGCTACAGCCGTGGACTACCGTACTGCGTCTGCTAGTATAGACTGGATGATAATGATATAAAAAATATATATATATCACTACTGCAGGACAGGTATATATTGTATAATGACGGACCTGCTGGACACTGTCAGCACTGCAGACTCCTAAACTACTAGTATGAAGAAGATAGAAAAAAAAAACCCACCACAGGTAGGTATACAATTATGGACGAGCGACTGCCGACACAGAGGTAGCTACAGCCGTGGACTACCGTACTGCGTCTGCTAGTATAGACTGGATGATAATGATATAAAAAATATATATATATCACTACTGCAGGACAGGTATATATTGTATAATGACGGACCTGCTGGACACTGTCAGCACTGCAGACTCCTAAACTACTAGTATGAAGAAGATAGAAAAAAAAAACCACCACAGGTAGGTATACAATTATGGACGAGCGACTGCCGACACAGAGGTAGCTACAGCCGTGGACTACCGTACTGCGTCTGCTAGTATAGACTGGATGATAATGATATAAAAATATATATATATCACTACTGCAGGACAGGTATGTATTGTATAATGACGGACCTGCTAGACACTGTCAGCACTGCAGACTCCTAAACTACTAGTATGAAGAAGATAGAAAAAAAAAAAACCACCACAGGTAGGTATACAATTATGGACGAGCGACTGCCGACACAGAGGTAGCTACAGCCGTGGACTACCGTACTGCGTCTGCTAGTATAGACTGGATGATAATGATATAAAATATATATATATATCACTACTGCAGGACAGGTATATATTGTATAATGACGGACCTGCTGGACACTGTCAGCACTGCAGACTCCTAAACTACTAGTATGAAGAAGATAGAAAAAAAAAACCACCACAGGTAGGTATACAATTATGGACGAGCGACTGCCGACACAGAGGTAGCTACAGCCGTGGACTACCGTACTGCGTCTGCTAGTATAGACTGGATGATATTGATATAAAATATATATATATATCACTACTGCAGGACAGGTATATATTGTATAATGACGGACCTGCTGGACACTGTCAGCACTGCAGACTCCTAAACTACTAGTATGAAGAAGATAGAAAAAAAAAAACCACCACAGGTAGGTATACAATTATGGACGAGCGACTGCCGACACAGAGGTAGCTACAGCCGTGGACTACCGTACTGCGTCTGCTAGTATAGACTGGATGATAATGATATAAAAAATATATATATATCACTACTGCAGGACAGGTATATATTGTATAATGACGGACCTGCTGGACACTGTCAGCACTGCAGACTCCTAAACTACTAGTATGAAGAAGATAGAAATATAATGAATGACGGACCTGCTGGACACTGTCAGCAGAATGCGTTTATAGAATAAAAAAAAAAAAACACCACACGAGTGTTTAACTTTTTCAGGCAGACAATATACTGGTGGTCACTGCTGGTCAGTCACACTGGCACTCTGGCAGCAAAAGTGTGCACTGTTAAATATGTACTCCTGCTATAACTGCTCCCCAGTCTCCCCCACAATTAAGCTGTGTGAGCAGTGAGCACTACTCAGCACAGTCAGATATACATAGATGATATTATCATGCAGCACACTGAGGCTGAGCAGTGAGCACAGATATGGTATGTGACTGTGTATCGTTTTTTTTCAGGCAGAGAACGGATTATATTAAATGATAAATAAAACTGTTGGTCACCACTAGTATAACTATCAGCAAAACTCTGCACTCTCTGAGTACTCCTAATGCTCCAGTAAATCAAGTGTCTCTGTCTCACTCTCTATCTAAACGGAGAGGACGCCAGCCACGTCCTCTCCCTATCAATCTCAATGCACGTGTGAAAATGGCGGCAACGCGCGGCTCCTTATATAGAATCCGAGTCTCGCGATAGAACACGAGCCTCGCGAGAATCCGACAGCGGGATGATGACGTTCGGGCGCGCTCGGGTTAGCCGAGCAAGGCGGGAAGATCCGAGTCTGCCTCGGACCCGTGTAAAAAGCGTGAAGTTCGGGGGGGTTCGGTTTCCGAGGAACCGAACCCGCTCATCTCTAATTGTAATATTTCAAGTTTGAGTATAATGATTGCATAGTGCACCTGTACCCCCCTTTCTTTTTTTTCTATGTGTAGCACTATAAATCTCAGCAAGTTAGCACTTCTCATTACAAGAAACTAGGATGTGCAGTCTAGAGACCCTCTCCTATAGATTAGCCAAGTGGTAGCCAACCCTGGTTCTCGAGAGCTACCAACAGTTCACGTTTTCCAGCTCACCTAGCAGGTGCACAGGTGCAGTCATTACTCACTGACACATTGTAAAAGATCCACAGATGGAGCTAGTTACTTAACTTGTGATTCTGTGAGGAAACCTGGAAAACGTTAACTGTTGGTAGCTCTCGAGGACCAGGGTTGGCTACGCCTGGGTTAGACTTTGTTTTTTTTATGTGAAGCTACCGCCGCCAGGACATGGGTGCCACCATCTTGCCTGAGATCAGCTGACCATTGCTCAGCCAATTCCAGTCCATATACAATGCACGACCCCAGTAACCTATTAGACACTCTGTACCCTATATAAGTCTCTCGCTGGCCACTACTCATGGCCAGTACAACTTCTGCTGTATCTTTACTGCTAAGTTCCAATCTGCAGTATCCAGAGTTTGGCTCAACAGTTCAGTGAATTTTTAGTCTTTCTCCAGCACTAGCCTGTCCTGCTCAGCATGATCCACAGTCTCCTGTGCATTGTTGAATGCTTCATGTTCCAGCCTGTCCTGCTGAACACTAATTTGGACTCCTGTGTAAAACTGTGTATTTGTCTAGTGCTAGCCACTCTTACTGAATGCTATCTGCAGTCTCCTGTGCATTGCTGTTTGCTCCAAGTTCCAGTCAATACTGCTGTGTTCTCTTCAGGTGCTAATCAATCCAGAGGAGCGCCATGCACAGACTCCTAAGTATTGGTTATCAGACAGTTCTGCTAGCATTCTCTTGCGTATACCTGTGTATCTTCAATTGTCAGACAGTTCAGCCAGAACTGTTTACAGTTACCTGTGGATTCCTGATAACACCTATAACTAGTGATGTGCACCGGACATTTTTCGGGTTTTGTGTTTTGGTTTTGGATTCGGTTCCGCGGCCGTGTTTTGGATTTGGACGCATTTTGGCAAAACCTCCCTGAAAATTTTTTGTCGGATTCAAGTGTGTTTTGGAATCAGGTGTTTTTTTACAAAAACCCTCAAAAACAGCTTAAATCATAGAATTTGGGGGTCATTTTGATCCCATAGTATTATTAACCTCAATAACCATAATTTCCACTCATTTCCAGTCTATTCTGAACACCTCACACCTCACAATATTATTTTTAGCCCTAAAATTTGCACCGAGGTCGCTGTGTGACTAAGCTAAGCGACCCAAGTGGCAGACACAAACACCTGGCCCATCTAGGAGTGGCACTGCAGTGTCAGACAGGATGGCACTTCAAAAAATAGTCCCCAAACAGCACATGATGCATAAGAAAAAAAGAGGTGCACCAAGGTCGCTGGATAGCTAAGCTAAGTGACCCAAGTGGCCGACACAAACACCTGGCCCATCTAGGAGTGGCACTGCAGTGTCAGACAGGATGGCACTTCAAAAAAATAGTCCCCAAACAGCACATGATGCAAAGAAAAAAAGAGGTGCAATGAGGTAGCTGTGTGGCTAAGCTAAGCGACCCAAGTGGCCGACACAAACATCTGGCCCATATAGGAGTGGCACTGCAGTGTCAGACAGGATGGCACTTCAAAAAATAGTCCCCAAACAGCACATGATGCAAAGAAAAAAAGAGGTGCAATGAGGTAGCTGTGTGACAAAGCTAAGCGACCCAAGTGGCCGACACAAACACCTGGCTCATGTAGGAGTGGCACTGCAGTGTCAGACAGGATGGCACTTCAAAAAAAAGTCCCCAAACAGCACATGATGCAAAGAAAAATGTAAGAAAAAAGAGCTGCAAGATGGAATTGTCCTTGGGCCCTCCCACCCACCCTTATGTTGTATAAACAGGACATGCACACTTTAACAAACCCATCATTTCAGCGACAGGGTCTGCCACACGACTGTGACTGAAATGACTAGTTGGTTTGGGCCCCCACCAAAAAAGAAGCAATCAATCTCTCCTTGCACAAACTGGCTCTACAGAGGCAAGATGTCCACCTCCTCCTCATCATCCGATTCCTCACCCCTTTCACTGTGTACATCCCCCTCCTCACAGATTATTAATTCGTCCCCACTGGAATCCACCATCTCATGTCCCTGTGTACTTTCTGGAGGCAATTGCTGCTGGTGAATGTCTCCAAGGAGGAATTGATTATAATTCATTTTGATGAACATCATCTTCTCCACATTTTCTGGAAGTAACCTTGTACGCCGATTCCTGATAAGGTGAGCGGCTGCACAAAACACTCTTTCGGAGTACACACTGGAGGGGGGGCAATTTACGTAAAATAAAGCCAGTTTGTGCAAGGGCCTCCAAATTGCCTCTTTTTCCTGCCAGTATACGTGCCTACTTGGATGCGGTCACTCAATGGTGACAGACTCATATGCAGTGACAGTAGACGACATGTCAGCAATCGTTGGCAGGTCCTCCAGTCCGGACCAGATGTCAGCACTCGCTCAATACTGCCCTGCATCACTGCCAGTGGGTAGGCTTGGAATTCTTAGCCTTTTCCTCATTGCCCCAGTTGCAGGAGAATGTGAAGGAGGAGCTCTTGACGGGTCACGTTCCGCTTGACTTGACAATTTTCTCACCAGCAGGTCTTTGAACCTCGGCAGACTTGTGTCTGCCGGAAAGAGAGATCCAACGTAGGTTTTAAATCTAGGATCGAGTACGGTGGCCAAAATGTAGTGCTCTGATTTCAACAGATTGACCACCCGTGAATCCTGGTTAAGCAAATTAAGGGCTCCATCCACAAGTCCCACATGCCTAAGAATCGTTCTGTTTTAGCTCCTTCAATCTCCTCCTTCAATCTCTCCAGCTTCTTCTGCAAAAGCCTGATGAGGGGAATGACCTGACTCAGGCTGGCAGTGTCTGATCTGACTTCACGTGTGGCAAGTTCAAAGGGTTGCAGAACCTTGCACAACGTTGAAATCATTCTCCACTGCGCTTGAGTAAGGTGCATTCCCCCTCCTTTGCCTATATTGTAGGTAGCTGTATAGGCTTGAATGGCCTTTTGCTGCTCCTCCATCCTCTGAAGCATATAGAGGGTTGAATTCCACCTCATTACCACCTCTTGTTTCATTTGATGGCGGGGCAGGTTCAGGAGTGTTTGCTGGTGCTCCAGTCTTCGGCACGCGGTGGCTGAATGCCGAAAGTGGCCCGCAATTCTTTGGGCCACCGACAGCATCTCTTGCATGCCCCTGTCGTTTTTTAAATAATTCTGCACCCCCAAATTCAATGTATGTGCAAAACATGGGACGTGCTGGAATTTGCCCACATGTAATGCCCGCACAATATTGGTGGCGTTGTCCGATATCACAAATCCCCAGGAGAGTCCAATTGGGGTAAGCCATTGTGCGATGATGTTCCTCAGTTGCCGTAAGAGGTTGTCAGCTGTGTGCCTCTTATGGAAAGCGGTGATACAAAGCGTAGCCTGCCTAGGAATGAGTTGGCGTTTGCGAGATGCTGCTACTGGTGCCGCCGCTGCTGTTCTTGCTGCGGGAGGCAATACATCTTCCTAGTGGGCTGTCACAGTCATATAGTCCTTAGTGTGCCCTGCTCCACTTGTCCACATGTCCGTGGTTAAGTGGACATTGGGTGCAACTGCATTTTTTAGGACACTGGTGACTTTTTTTCTGAGGTCTGTGCACATTCTCTGTATCGCCTGCCTAGAGAAATGGAACCTAGATGGTATTTGGTACCGGGGACACAGTACCTCAAGCAAATCTCTAGTTTCCTGTGAATTAACAGTGGACACTGGAAACACGTTTAACACCACCCAGGCTGCCAAGGCCAGAGTTATCCGCTTTGCAGCAGGATGACTGCTGTGATATTTCATCTTCCTCGCAAAGGACTGTTGGACAGTCGATTGCTTACTGGAAGTAGTACAAGTGGTCTTCCGACTTCCCCTCTGGGATGACGATCGACTCCCAGCAGCGACAACAGCAGCGCCAGCAGCAGTAGGCGTTACACTCAAGGATGCATCGGAGGAATCCCAGGCAGGAGAGGACTCGTCAGACTTGACAGTGACATGGCCTGCAGGACTATTGGCTTTCCTGTCTAAGGAGGAAATTGACACTGAGGGAGTTGGTGGTGTGGTTTGTAGGAGCTTGGTTACAAGAGGAAGGGATTTAGTTGTCAGCGGGCTGCTTCCGCTGTAACCCAAAGTTTTTGAACTTGTCAATGACTTTTGATGAATGCGCTCCAGGTGACGTATAAGGGAGGATGTTCCTAGGTGGTTAACGTCCTTACCCCTACTTATTACAGCTTGACAAAGGCAACACACGGCTTGACACCAGTTGTCCGCATTTCTGTTGAAATAATTCCACACCGAAGAGGTGATTTTTTTTGTAATTTGACCAGGCATGTCAATGGCCATATTCGTCCCACGGACAACAGGTGTCTCCCCGGGTGCCTGACTTAAACAAACCACCTCACCATCAGAATCCTCCTTGTCAATTTCCTCCTCAGCGCCAGCAACACCCATATCCTCATCCTGGTGTACTTCAACAGTGACATCTTCAATTTGACTATCAGGAACTGGACTGCGGGTGCTCCTTCCAGCACTTGCAGGGGGTGTGCAAATAGTGGAAGGCGCCACCTCTTCCCGTCCAGTGTTGGGAAGGTCAGGCATCGCAACCGACACAATTGGACTCTCCTTGGGGATTTGTGATTTAGAAGAACGCACAGTTCTTTGCTGTGCTTTTGACAGCTTAAGTCTTTCATTTTTCTAGCGGGAGGATGAGTGCTTCAATCCTCATGTAAAGCTGAACCACTAGCCTTGAACATAGGCCAGGGCCTCAGCCGTTCCTTGCCACTTCGTGTCGTAAATGGCATATTGGCAAGTTTACGCTTCTCCTCAGACGCTTTTAATTTAGATTTTTGGGTCATTTTACTGAACTTTAGTTTTTTGGATTTTACATGCTCTGTACTATGACATTGGGCATCGGCCTTGGCAGACGATGTTGATGGCATTTCATCGTCTCGGCCATGACTACTGGCAGCAGCTTCAGCACGAGGTGGAAGTGGATCTTGATCTTTCCCTATTTTACCCTCCACATTTTTGTTCTCCATTTTTTAATGTGTGGAATTATATGCCAGTAATATATCAATAGCAATGGCCTACTACTATATATACTGCGCACAACTTAAATGCACCACAGGTATGGATGAATAGCATACTTGATGACACAGAGGTAGGTAGAGCAGTGGCCTACTGTACCGTACTGCTATATATTATATACTGGTGGTCAGCAAAATTATACACTGTCCTACTACCATATATATACTGCGCACAACTTAAATGCACCACAGGTATGGATGGATAGTATACTTGATGACACAGAGGTAGGTAGAACAGTGGCCTACTGTACCGTACTGCTATATATTACATACTGGTGGTCATCAAAATTATGCACTGTCCTATTACTATATAGATACCGCGCACAACTTAAATGCACCACAGGTATGGATGGATAGTATACTTGACGACACAGAGGTAGTTAGAGCAGTGGCCTACTGTACCGTACTGCTATATATTATATACTGGTGGTCAGCAAAAATATGCACTGTCCTACTACTATATATATATACCGCGCACAACTTAAATGCACCACAGGTATGGATGGATAGTATACTTTATGACACAGAGGTAGGTAGAGCAGTGGACTACTGTACCATACTGCTATATATTATATACTGGTGGTCAGCAAAATTATGCACTGTCCTACTACTATATATATACTGCGCACAACTTAAATGCACCACAGGTATGGATGGATAGTATACTTGACGACACACAGGTAGGTAGAGCAGTGGCCTACTGTACCATACTGTTATATATTATATACTGGTGGTCAGCAAAATTATGCACTGTCCTACTACTATATATATGCTGCGCACAACTTAAATGCACCACAGGTATGGATGGATAGTATACTTGACGACACAGAGGTAGTTAGAGCAGTGGCCTACTGTACCGTACTGCTATATATTATATACTGGTGGTCAGCAAAAATATGCACTGTCCTACTACTATATATATATACCGCGCACAACTTAAATGCACCACAGGTATGGATGGATAGTATACTTGATGACACAGAGGTAGGTAGAGCAGTGGACTACTGTACCATACTGCTATATATTATATACTGGTGGTCAGCAAAATTATGCACTGTCCTACTACTATATATATACTGCGCACAACTTAAATGCACCACAGGTATGGATGGATAGTATACTTGACGACACACAGGTAGGTAGAGCAGTGGCCTACTGTACCATACTGCTATATATTATATACTGGTGGTCAGCAAAATTATGCACTGTCCTACTACTATATATATGCTGCGCACAACTTAAATGCACCACAGGTATGGATGGATAGTATACTTGATGACACAGAGGTAGGTAGAACAGTGGCCTACTGTACCGTACTGCTATATATTATATGCTGGTGGTCAGCAAAATTTTGCACTGTCCTACTACTATATATACACTGCGCACAACTTAAGTGCACCACAGGTATGGATGGATAGTATACTTGACGACACAGAGGTAGGTAGAGCAGTGGCCTACTGTACCGTACTGCTATATATTATATACTGGTGGTCAGCAAAATTATGCACTGTCCTCCTAGTACTGCGCACAACAACTAAAATGCACCACAGGTATGGATGGATAGTATACTTGACGACACAGAGGTAGATAGAGCAGTGGCCTACTGTACTGTACTGCTATATATTATATACTGGTGGTCAGCAAAATTATGCACTGTTCTACTACTATATATATACTGCGCACAACTTAAATGCACCACAGGTATGGATGGATAGTATACTTGACGACACAGAGGTAGGTAGAGCAGTGGCCTACTGTACCGTACTGCTATATATTATATACTGGTGGTCAGCAAAATTATGCACTGTTCTCCTACTACTGCACACAACAACTAAAATGCACCACAGGTATGGATGGATAGTATACTTGACGACACAGAGGTAGATAGAGCAGTGGCCTACTGTACCATACTGCTATATATTATATACTGGTGGTCAGCAAAATTATACACTGTCCTACTACTATATATATACTGCGCACAACTTAAATGCACCACAGGTATGGATGGATAGTATACTTGACGACACAAAGGTAACTAGAGCAGTGGCCTACTATACCGTACTGCTATATATTATATACTGGTGGTCAGCAAAATTATGCACTGTCCTCCTACTACTGCGCACTACAACTAAAATGCACCACAGGTATGGATGGATAGTATACTTGACGACACAGAGGTAGGTAGAGCAGTGGCCTACTGTACCGTACTGCTATATATTATATACTGGTGGTCACTGGTCAGCAAAACTTTGCACTGTCCTCCTACTATATAAAACTGGTGGTCCCCAGTCCCCACAATAAAGCACACTGAGCACAGATATTTGCAGCACACTGAATACAGATATGGAGCGTTTTTCAGGCAGAGAACGTAGATATTTGCAGCACACTGAGCACAGATATTTGCAGCACACTGAGCACAGATATTTGCAGCACACTGAACACAGAAACTGAGAGAACGCCAGCCACGTCCTCTCACTATCATCTCCAATGCACGAGTGAAAAATGGCGGTGACGCGCGGCTCCTTATATAGAATACGAATCTCGCGAGAATCCGACAGCAAGATGATGACGTTCGGGCGCGCTCGGGTTAACCGAGCAAGGCGTGAGGATCCGAGACTGCCTCGGACCCGTGTAAAATGGGTGAAGTTCAGGGGGGGTTCGGATTCCGAGGAACCGAACCCGCTCTTCTCTACCTATAACTGGTCTGTTCCACTGGTCTCATCAAAGGCTTCTTTTATATCATACACACTCTCAATGCTAATATGCTTTACTAAGCACCTGTGGTACTTTAACATCTGCCAATTCACCAAAGCCTTTTCAGTGTGCAGCTGGGACATTTCAAGTACCAGAGCTCCAGAGCATTCTCCACTGGTGTTCTAGGACTCCTGTCCACCTCTTGGTACTCTCAGCATTGCTCCAGCAGTATCTGCTGCTGAATAGCATCATTAATTACTACCATTTGGCTCCTGTTATTAAAGATTGCTATTACCACAGAGACTATTATGCTCTGCTGGGTATACTCCGCAGTTCCCTGTGTTGATCTTATTCATCAGACCCGCTGGTAATCAGAGACTGTACATTGTGCTCCATGAGAGATCTGTATTCATTGTGTTAACTAAACATGTTCCATTTATTATCTAAGAGGAGAGACCTCGTTTGTTAAATAATTGTTGAATTATGTAGTTCTTTTCTTAAACATCGTTGCTTTAACTCTAGTTTTAATGATTGTATGTTGCTTGTCAATTTAATTGTTTGTACATCGAATATTTGTGATTTTGTTGGCGTGCAGCTGACTGAAGACAAATTCCAGGTGTATTGTTGTACAACTGGTCAATAATTTTGATTATGATAATGATTCGGATTAAACAAGTTACCATCATTTGTCTTCCAGCTATTTATCAACCTCAGGTACTTCTCCAAATTCAGACAAATCACAGACACTGACAAATAGTATTTTGCAATTTACTAATTCCCTCATGATGTAAATAAAGTATAAAACTTCATAGAGCCGTACCATTCAGTGAGATAAACCCTAACTCTCCTCGTACACTCTGTGATCTGTACTTCCTAGAATAACTCTTGCCATTATTTGCTATTGCTATATAACCTTAACAAGTTCTCACTGCTAAATTATTATGCACATACTTTGATAAAATCACCTCAGTTGTAAATAAATCTATTCATATATAACAGAGTTAACTCACAATTATTAGTCCATATACTGGCCAGTGAACATTGATTTACTGTGTTGGTTAACAAAGGACAAGCAGCAACCCTAGGTTTGCTGGGGAGATGGGCCGTGACCTTTAAATTAAATATCCCATGGATAGGTATGACATCAAATATTAATAACACTCAGCGGAGGCTTCAGGCCCAGGGCTGCAGGGCCGACTACATAGTGCTGAGGGAGAGGGGGGAGTGCTTAGCACATATAAGCTTACATGTTAAGCTGTATGCAATAAATGTGCTGGTTAGCTTTATCCTGGGACTGCAGTGCTGTGTATAACAGCCGCTGTGCACACATGGGACTCAGATTTAGGCACTCACTCTCCTTCTAAGCCTGTCCCCATACTCCCATTGGCTAGGTTTCACAGAAGTCTGGTGGCAGGGTTTGAAGGACCGTGAAGCCAAATGCTGTGTCCTGGATTCATCGGCATCTATGATAGACATAGCGCTGCCGATCCCCAGGGACCTGCAGCCAGCGCATGCACTACAGGTATATGGACAAAAGTATTTGACCACACCTGTTAATTATTGAATTCAGGTGTTTCAATCAGACCCATTGCCACAGGAATATAAAATCAGGCACTTATACATGCAGTCTCCATTTGCAGACATTTGTGATACCTGACAAGATTAGTGACTAGGTACTGTGATAGGATGCCAACTATTCAATAAGATGGAACATGAAATGTCATTCATGCTGGTTATTTCACAGTCAACTGTAAGTGATATTATTAGAAAGTGGAAGAGTTTAGGAACAACAGCAATGAAACGGAAGACCACATAGAATCACAAAGAGGGGTTATTGACTGATAAGGCACATGGTGCATAAAAATCACCAACGCTCTGCTGAAGAGTTCCAAACTTCCACTGGCATTAATGTAAGCTCAAAAACTATGTGGTGGGAGCTTAACGGAATGGGTTTCCATGGCCGAGTAGCTGCAAGCAGGCGTCACATCACCAAGTCCAATGTCAAGTGTCGGATGGAGTGGTGTAAAACACAAAGACTGTGGAGCCATGAAATCATGTTCTGTGGTGTGACAAATCTGTTTGGTAGTCAGATGGGCAAGTCTGAGTTTGGCAAATGCAGGGAGAATGTTACCTGCCTGACTGCATTGTGCCAACTGTAAAGTTTGGAGGAGGAAGATAATAGTATAGGCATGTTTTTCAGGGTTTGGGCTAGGCCACTTATCTCCAGTGAAGGCCGATCTAAATGCTTCAGGTTACCAAGACATTTTTTGGACAATGCTATGTTTCCAACTTTGTGGCAACAATTTGGGTAAGGCCCTTTTCTGTTCCAACATGACTGTGCCCCAATGCACAAAGCAAGGACATAGTTTGATGCATGTCCATCGAGCACCTTTGGATTGAACTGGAATGAAGGTTGCGAGCCAGGCCTACTCGTCCAACATCAGTGCCTGACCTCATAAATGCTCTACAGAATGAATAGCCACAAATTCCCACAGAACCACTCTGAAGTCTTGTAGGAAGCCTTCCAAAAAGAATGGAAGCTGTTATAGCTGAAAAAGGTGGACCAACTCCATATTAAAGTATATGTATTCTAAGACAGTCATTACAGTCCTTGTTGGTGTAATGGTCAGGCATCAGAAAACGTTTGTCCATATAGTGTATATTACATACATCTCTGCATGTATGTTTATATGTGCTAACCAGCTCCACCCTGCACTCTGTGGTGTGAGCTGCAGTACAGGGGCTGCAGTCTCCATTGGTAACACTTGCTTCATCATACAAGAAATGTTTGTCGGAAGTACAATATTAACTCATGGAGGACATAACAAATTGAATGTGTGTATCAATCATTTACAACTATATTAATGACAGTATCATAAAGTTTTAGCCCATGTCAGACTGCTACACAGTATATCAAAATTCTGGAAACAAACTAATCACAAAATATCTGTTTTCTTGGTAGAACAATCATCAATGTACAGTTATATCATTTACCTTTGCAAATTTTTACATTATTTTAGCCAATTTACTGCTAGTGTTTGCCCGCAGCTTCACTCTTGTGGATGTCTTCCAGAAAAAAGTTATCTCTATGGTTCATAAACAGTCCATAAAAGGGGAATGAGGCATCAATATAACAATGCCAAATGGTATGCCTGCGTCAAAATACCGACAGCCGTCATCCTGATCGCTCCAACAGTTTATTTTAAAGACACAGGAACCACACCCAAGCATATCAGTTAATTATCACCTGGGGAATTTCGTAACATTTAATTTACATATAGACAATAGGGGTGCAAAAAAAAGTGCGACCACAAAAAACTATATATACACACAGTAGATTCTGTGATTCATTGTTGTTGCTATAAAAAAAAAAGATTAATTAAATAAAAACATTATACACAGTTTGGAGGATAACCCGCACCGAGGTTGTTTTAATATTTATATTTATATCAATATCTGGGGTACCTTTTCCCAGTATCAAGTCATTTCACACTCATACATAGACGTGTGATTGAATACAGAATAAATGAATAAGGTTCAAATGGTGCTACCGACTAGCTTAATTTCCAATAACACTAAAAATTCCCCAAGAATAGGGGGGAAAAAGAAGCTAGTTACTGCTTGGGTGCACACGTTCCCAAACTGAAAGATATATGTTAAAATTAAAATATAAACTTTATTGATATTCAAAAATAAATGTTCCCAGTATTAGTACAATGTAATGGCTTCACTGCCCATATATCATGTTAGTGGAAAAAAATTTCAATGTCTATATGGTTTTCATTTATGGATTACAAATATCCTTTACTATATATAATCAAAGGCCTTATTTTTGTGTCTCTGTGCCTTTATTGGTTATACATTCATGAGCATGGTATTCTGACCTCCAGGATACCGACCACCGGGATCCTGACTACATCCCTTCTCTAATGTGTTTCCAAAGAAGGATACATTAAAGGTAAAGAGGTAAACACAGTGTTAGAAAATCATAAAATGATTCATATATAAAAAATGTCTTCAGTATATTTCTTCAAAAAGATTTATATAGGAAACATATAGGTGATATGTTTTATTGACACTGAATGCAGGAATAATAGTGGACGTTTAACTTTTCTTCCTGCCTTTACCTTCACTCAAAACTGAGGGCCTAATAGAGACCTGATCGCAACAGCAAACTTTTTCTCTAATGGGCAAAGCCATGGGGGTCATTCCGAGTTGATCACTCGCTAGCTAGTTTTAGCAGCCATGCAAACGCTAAGCCACTGCCCACTGGGGAGTGTATTTTAGCTTAGCAGAAGTACGGACGCATGTGCAGCCGAGCACTGCAAAAACAGTTTGTGCAGTTTCAGAGTAGCACTGAGCCTACTCAGCGCTTGCGATCACATCAGCCTATTCGTGTCCGGATTTAACGTCATACACCCGCCAAGCCACCCCTGCATTTCTTCAGGCGCGCCTGCATTTTTGCAAACACTCCCTGAAAACGGTCAGTTGACACCCAGAAATGCACCCTTCCTGTCAATCTTCTTGCGGCCGTCAGTGCGACTGAAAACTTTGCTAGAACCTGTGCAAAACAACAACGGCCTTTGTACCCGTACGACGCGCGTGCACATTGCGGTGCATACGCATGCGCAGAAAAGCCATTTTGTAGCCTGATTGCTGCGCTGCAAACAACGGCAGCTAGTGATCAACTCGGAATGACCTCCTATGTGCAGTGCAGGTGGGGCAAATGTAGCATGTTCAGAGAGAGTTAGATTTGGGTGAGGTGTGTTCAAACTGAAATCTAAATTGCAGTTTAAAAATTAGAGATATGCGGCGGACACTTTTCGTGTTTTGTGTTTTGGTTTTGGTTCTAATTCCACGCTCGTGTTTCGGTTTTGGGTTGGTTTTGCCAAAACCACCCTTTCGTGTTTTAGTTTTGGTTTTGGATATGGATGATTTTTTTTAAAAACATAAAAACAGATAAAATCACAGAATTTGGGGGTAATTTTGATCCTACGGTATTATTAACCTCAATAATATTCATTTCCACTCATTTCCAGTCTATTCTGAACACCTCACACCTCACAATATTGTTTTTAGGCCAAAAGGGTGCACCGAGGTGGCTGTATGACTAAGTTAAGTGACACAAGTGTGCGGCACAAACACCTGGCCCATCTTGGAGTGGCACTGCAGTTGCAGACAGGATGGCACTTAAAAACACTAGGCCCCAAACAGCACATGATGCAAAGAAGAAAAAGAGGTGCAATGAGGTAGCTGTATGACTAAACTAAGCGACAAAAGTGTGCGGCACAAACACCTGGCCCATCTAGGAGTGGCACTGCAGTTGCAGACAGGATGGCACTTAAAAAAACTAGGCCCCAAACAGCACATCATGCAAAGAAGTAAAAGAGGTGCAATTAGGTAGCTGTATGACTAAGTTAAGCGACACAAGTGTGCGGCACAAACACCTGGCCCATCTAGGAGTGGCACTGCAGTGTCAGACAGGAAGAAAAAGAAGAAGAAAAAAGGGAAGAAAAAAGAAGAAAAAGAGGTGCAAGATGGAATTGTCCTTGGGCCCTCCCACCCACCCTTATGTCGTATAAACAAGACGTGCACATTTTAACAAACCAATCATTTCAGCGACAGGGTCTACCACACGACTGTGGCTGAAATGACTGGTTTGGGCCCCCACCAAAAAAGAAGCAACCAATCTCTCCTTGCACAAACTGGCTCTGCAGAGGCAAAATGTCAACCGCATCCTCATCCTCCGATTCCTCACCCCATTCACTGTGTACATCCTTCTCCTCACAGAGTATTAATTAGTCCCCACTGGAATCCACCATCACAGGTCCCTGTGTACTTTCTGGAGGCAATTGCTGGTCAAGGTCTTCCAGAGGAATTTATAATTCATTTTGATGAACATCATCTTCTCCACATTTTGTGGAAGTAACCTCCTACGCCGATCGCTGAGAAGGTTACCGGCTGCACTAAACACTCTTTCGGAGTACACACTGGAGGGGGAACAACTTAGGTAAAATAAAGCCAGTGTGTGCAAGAGCATCCAAATTGCCTCTTTTTTGACTGACACGCCTACTTGGATGCTGTCACTCATATAATCCTCCACCATTCTTTCAATGGTGACAGAATCATATGTAGTGACAGAAGACATGTCAGTAATCGTTGGCAGGTCCTCCAGTCAGTACCAGATGTCAGCACTCGCTCCTGACTGCCCTGCATCACTGCCAGCAGGTGGGCTAGGAAATCTTATCCTTTTCCTCACAGCCCCAGTTGCGGGAGAAAGTGAAGGAGGAGCTGTTCATGGGTCACGTTCCGCTTGAGTTGACAATTTTCTCACCAGCAGGTCTTTGAACCTCTGCAGACTTGTGTCTGCCAGAAAGATAGATACAACGTAGGCTTTAAACCTAGGATCAAGCACGGTGGCCAAAATGTAGTGCTCTGATTTCAACAGATTGACCATCCTTGAATCCTGGCAAAGCGAATGAAGGGCTCCACCCACATACTTTGCGGAATCGCTCCGTCTTAGCTCCTCCTTTGATTGGATCACTGGAATTATGCGGAAGGATCACTGGAATTTTGCGGCAGGATCACTGGACTTATACGGCAGGATCACTGCAATTATAAGGCAGGATCACTGGATTTATACGGCAGTACCGCTTGACATATATTGCAGTATCAATGGACATATACGGCAGGATCACTGGACATATACGGCAGTATCACTAGACTGGACTTATACGCCAGTACCACTGTAATTATATGACAGGATCACTGGATTTATATGGCAGGATCACTGGAATTATACGGCAGTACCGCTGGACATATATGGCTATATCAATGGACATATACGGCAGGATCACTGGCCTTATACGCCAGTACCACTGGAATTATATGGCAGGATCACTGGATTTATACGGCAGTACCGCTTGACATATATGGCAGAACCGCTGGACATATACGGCAGTATCACTGGATATATATGGCAGTATCACTGAACTGGACTTATATGCCAGTACCACTGTAATTATACAGCAGGATCACTGGAATTATACGGCAGGATCACTTGACTTATATGGCAGGATCACTGCAATTATACAGCATGATCACTGGATTTATACGGCACTACCTCTGGACATATACGGCAGTATCACTGGACACATACGGCAGAATCACTAGACTGGACCTATATGCCAGTACCACTGTAAATATACGTCAGGATTACTGGATTTATACGCCAGTACCACAGGAATTATACGGCAGTACTGCTGGACATATACAGCTGTACCGCTGAACATATACGGCAGTATCAATGGACATCTATGGCAGGATCACTGGACTTATGTGGCAGGATCACTGGAATTATACGGCAGTACCGCTGGACATATACGGCAATATCAATGGACATATACAGCAGGATCACTGGACTTATACGCCAGTACCACTGGAATTATATGGCAGGATTACTGGATTTATACGTCAGTACCGCTGGACATATACGGCAGTACTGCTGGACATATACGGCAGTATCACTGGACTGGATTTATATGCCAGTACCATTGTAATTATATGCCAGGATCACTAGAATTATACAACAGGATCACTGGAATTATACAGCAGGATCACTTGACTTATACGGCAGGATCACTGGATTTATACGGCAGTACCGCTGGACATATACGGCAGTACCGCTGGACATATAAGGCAGTATCAATAGACATGTACGGCAGTATCACTGGACATATACGGCAGTATCACTGGACTGGACTTATACGCCAGTACCACTGGCATTATACGGCAGGATCACAGGATTTATACGGCAGTACCACTGGACATATACAGCAGCACTGCTGTATATACGGCAGTATCAATGGACATATACGACAGGATCACTGGACTTATACGGCAGGATCACTGTAATTTTACGGCAGGATCACTGGAATTATACGGCAGGATCACTGGATTTATACGGCAGTACCGCTGGACATATATGGCAGTGTCGATGTACATATACGGCAGTATCAATGGACATATACAGCAGGATCACTGGACATATACGGCAGTACCACTGTACATATATACGGCAGCACAGGGACACCACCACTGGTCTGATGCAGGATAACAAGGCACCACTGCAATGGACTGGACTTATACAGCAGCACTGGACATATGGCAGCTGAGGACACCACCATTGTGACTGGGCTGATGCAGCACAACACACCACCACTGGACTGATGCAGCACAACACAGCACCACTGCACTGGACTGATGCAGCACAACACAGCAACACTGTAAGGGACTTATACAGCAGCACTGGACATATGGCAGCAGAAGACACAACCACTGTGACTGGACAGATGCAGCACAAGACACGGACATTGAGGACACTGAGAAAACAGAGACATGTCCTCTCTCTACACTCTCCAATGCCGGAGTGAAAATGGCAGGGACGCCCGGCTCCTTATATGGAATCCAAACCCCGCGAGAATCCGACAGCGGGATGATGAAATTTTGCCTCGTTCTGGTTTCCGAGTCAGGTGGGAAAACCCAAGCCTGTCTCGGATCCGGGATTGGATGGTGAAGTCTGGTAGGGTTCGGTTCTCTGAGAACCGAACCCACTCATCTCTAGTAAAAATAAAGCAGCCAGTATTTACCCTGCACAGAAACACAATAATCCACCCAATCTAACTATCTCTGCACATGTTTTATCTGCCCCACCTGCAGGGCCGGATTAAGCCTTGGAATGTCCAGAGCACTTAAGGCAGGGGGGCCCTGGTGGAAGGTGGGGGTGTATATTAGATTGCGCATACCTCCCAACATGCCCTATTCCAGGAGGGACAAAATGCTCTCTACCGGGACTTCCCACTCAATATATGATTGGCGTCACCTGTGTTGAACTATTTAATTGACAAGAAAGGTATTTCAACACAGGTGATTGCAATCATAAATTAAGAGCATGTTGTCCCGCCTGGAATGTGTCGTGGTGAGAGGTATGGATTGTGTATATTAAATTTAAACAATGGCGTTTATTAGTTTGAAACTAATTGTTTAATAATGGCTGGGTACTGTTATAGCTGCAGCTAATTGAAAGTCAAATATTATATAACATTTTTAGGCAACTTATTCTTAAAATACACATACAAAAATAAAATAATTTATCTTATCACATGCAAGAATAGCAGCAGCCTCTGTATTACTTACACACTGGGACAGGACTCACAAGGACTCTGTGTGTGTGTGTGTGTGTGTGTGTGTGTGTGTGTGTGTGTGTGTGTGTGTGTGTGTGTACTGTGTGTGTCTACCTCTAGACCCAAATAGTTTAGTTGCATATCAGTTTACACAAGACTCAGACACCCAAGCAGGGAAGAGGAGAAGCTGGGATCCCGGTGTCACTTACAGCTCTCTCCACCCTCCTATCTCTGCTCTGGTTGGAAAGGTCTATCGGTAGCTCATAAAACCTGATACTACTGTGTCTTTGCCTTCACTGCATACTGTCCAGCTCACATTCTGTCTGCTGGTTCTGCTGCTGCTTAAGAGGGAAAGCTAGCTGACAAAGGGGGGCCTGGGATACAGTATGCCCTGCATCCCCCCTTAATCTGGCTATACCCACCTGCAGTGCACATGGTTTTACCCATTAGAGAAAGATTGTGCTTTTGTGATCAGGTCTGAATTAGGCCCTGAGTTTCAAATTCAGCTTCAGTAATAAGGAATATTCCCTGTATTTATAACTCTCAGTAATGCACTGCTGGTATGTTAATGTCCTATGAACGTATTTTGGTGTGAGGTGTATAAAATTATACTCTTAATATTATATGCGGTTCAAATCTGGAGCTCTCTATTTGCTAATTTAACTGCAGTTGATGTGTTCCACACATGATTGTAAAATGTGTCCAGTTATAACATTATTTCACAAAGTCTTACCTATATACAGTCTAAAATCACCACTCGTGCAGCGTCCTTGGCTCGCCCAAGGACCAACTTCCGGTTACGTCATCTTCCATGGACAATCCTGCCCTTACGATGTCGTAGACCGGTGTGTGAGTTTCCCCATCACATGACAACATATACACAAAGAAGCTCCGATAACGGATCACCACAGGATCTATCATTATAAAACAGCTCATTAGAAGAATGGCCGCATACATCAAAGAGAAAGCTTGACATGCACCATAGTTGTACTGTTGTCATTAATACATAGCTTAGACATACTCTAAAACATATTTATAAAAATACATTTTATAAAAAGTATGCAAACGATAGAGTCTCATTGAGGCCGTTTGGAGCCACCGCACAACAAGTACCTTTGGCGGTCCAAACGAGGGCCCAGCGAGAAAGCCCAGTCGAGCCAGAACCTGACATGGCGGGCAGTGCGAAAGGGAAGGGCGGAAAAGGCGCAAAGCCGAAGAAGTAATTTACAATCTATCTTCGAGTTCCCTTTCCCAAGATGACATTAACGTGCTATCCAAAGGTTTCAACTTTGTACCCACCAACTTGCACAGTGACTTTGATAGTAGAATTGATCTTTGCAGACTCAATAGACAGCTACGTCTTAAAGAGTTATTTAACTCTAGAGTTGATGTGAATGTTAAATCCACATATTGCCCGATTAGGTCTAGATCCTCGTTTGATCCGTATTCAACTAACCCGGCAATCAGAGTATTCACAAGAACTGTTTCTAATTGTATTCATGACTGTGGAAAACGCTGCTCTCACCATGATTCAGGCTCGGTGGCAAACTTAGCTCACCAAACTATTATATTCCCCTTCGGGTGGTGGTCAATACCGGGCGGCTGTCGGGGTTTAAACCACCGGTAATTTCTCTGCTATCAGGATTCCGGCGTCATTTTTTCTCAGCCGGGATCCCGTCATTCAGGAAATTAACTGTGTCCTGTACCTAATCGGTGTGGAGGGAGAAATTCTGAGTTGATTGTAGATGTGCTAAATTTAGCACATCTATGATCATTTACTCTGACCTGCGGGTGGACGCCCAGCACAGGGCTAGTCCACCACGTATGTTAGGCCCCACCCCTCGCACAAGTACAAAAGCATTGTCACATCCTGAGTCACAGCGGCTTCGTGTGACATCACACAGCCACCGCAGCCCGTCCCCCGCATGGTCAGGGCATGCCTGCACTGCCCGGACTGCGCCCCCCAAAACGGCAGCCAAACACTGCCGGCATGCACCCTCCCGCCCAGGCAGAGGCGATCGCTGTGCTGAGATGCTGATAGCATCTCTGGCATGCACATGCGCACTGCGGCACATGCGCATGCGCAGTCCAGACCTGATCGCCCACTGTGCAAAGAGGCACAGCAGCGATCAGGTCTGAATTAGCCCTTTATTTCCAGCCCTAATTATAGTGTGATAATATTGTAAAATAATGTTTTATATGGTACAATTTTTTTCTATTTTTTTTTGTTGTACTGTATATTAAATGTTGATTGATAAAAAAAAGTCTAGAGGTTACTGAACTCAAAGTTGTAAATGTACATTTTTTTGTCATTTTTACTCTTTGACTTTCTCTACTTTGGCTAAGGATAACAGACAGATCAGCTGAACGTGATCTCATTATATACCCCACTGGAAACACTGTATTATTTCTCTAAAGTTTGTGTTTAATAAATATTATACAGCTAATTTTGAGAAATACTTTCCACTAGAGATGAGCGGGTTCGGTTCCTCGGAATCCGAACCCGCCCGAACTTCATGTTTTTTTACACGGGTCCGAGCGACTCGGATCTTCCCGCCTTGCTCGGTTAACCCGAGCGCGCCCGAACGTCATCATGACGCTGTCGGATTCTCGCGAGGCTCGGATTCTATCGCGAGACTCGGATTCTATATAAGGAGCCGCGCATCGCCGCCATTTTCACTAGAGATGAGCGGGTTCGGTTCCTCGGAATCCGAACCCGCCAGAACTTCATGTTTTTTTTCACGAGTCCGAGCGACTCGGATCTTCCCGCCTTGCTCGGTTAACCCGAGCGCGCCCGAACGTCATCATGACGCTGTCGGATTCTCGCGAGGCTCGGATTCTATCGCGAGACTCGGATTCTTTATAAGGAGCCGCGCGTCGCCGCCATTTTCACACGTGCATTGAGATTGATAGGGAGAGGACGTGGCTGGCGTCCTCTCCGTTTAGACACTTGATTTACTAATTTTGGGGAGCATTAGGAGTACTCAGTAGTGTACAGTGCAGAGTTTTGCTGATAGTGACCAGTGACCACCACTTTTATTTATAATCCGTTCTCTGCCTGAAAAAAGCGATACACAGCACACAGTGACTCAGTCACATACATACCATATCTGTGTGCACTGCTCAGGCTCAGGCCAGTGTGCTGCATCATCTTATTATATATCTGTCTGACTGCTCAGCTCACACAGCTTATAATTGTGGGGGAGACTGGGGAGCACTACTGCAGTGCCAGTAGGTTATAGCAGGAGCCAGGAGTACATAATATTATATTAAAATTAAACAGTGCACACTTTTGCTGCAGGAGTGCCACTGCCAGTGTGACTAGTGACCAGTGACCTGACCACCAGTATATAATATTAGTAGTATTCTATCTCTTTATCAACCAGTCTATATTAGCAGCAGACACAGTACAGTGCGGTAGTTCACGGCTGTGGCTACCTCTGTGTCGGCACTCGGCAGCCCGTACATAATTGTATATACCAGTGACCTAACCGTGGTTTTTTTTTCTTTCTTTATACATACATACTAGTTACGAGTATACTATCTCTTTATCAACCAGTCTATATATTAGCAGCAGACACAGTACAGTGCGGTAGTTCACGGCTGTGGCTACCTCTGTGTCGGCACTCGGCAGCCCGTCCATAATTGTATATACCAGTGACCTAACCGTGGTTTTTTTTTCTTTCTTTATACATACATACTAGTTACGAGTATACTATCTCTTTATCAACCAGTCTATATATTAGCAGCAGACACAGTACAGTGCGGTAGTTCACGGCTGTGGCTACCTCTGTGTCGGCACTCCGCAGCCCGTCCATAATTGTATATACCAGTGACCTAACCGTGGTTTTTTTTTCTTTCTTTATACATACATACTAGTTACGAGTATACTATCTCTTTATCAACCAGTCTATATATTAGCAGCAGACACAGTACAGTGCGGTAGTTCACGGCTGTGGCTACCTCTGTGTCGGCACTCCGCAGCCCGTCCATAATTGTATATACCAGTGACCTAACCGTGGTTTTTTTTTTCTTTCTTTATACATACATACTAGTTACGAGTATACTATCTCTTTATCAACCAGTCTATATATTAGCAGCAGACACAGTACAGTGCGGTAGTTCACGGCTGTGGCTACCTCTGTGTCGGCACTCCGCAGCCCGTCCATAATTGTATATACCAGTGACCTAACCGTGGTTTTTTTTTCTTTCTTTATACATACATACTAGTTACGAGTATACTATCTCTTTATCAACCAGTCTATATATTAGCAGCAGACACAGTACAGTGCGGTAGTTCACGGCTGTGGCTACCTCTGTGTCGGCACTCCGCAGCCCGTCCATAATTGTATATACCAGTGACCTAACCGTGTTTTTTTTTTCTTTCTTTATACATACATACTAGTTACGAGTATACTATCTCTTTATCAACCAGTCTATATATTAGCAGCAGACACAGTACAGTGCGGTAGTTCACGGCTGTGGCTACCTCTGTGTCGGCACTCCGCAGCCCGTCCATAATTGTATATACCAGTGACCTAACCGTGGTTTTTTTTTCTTTCTTTATACATACATACTAGTTACGAGTATACTATCTCTTTATCAACCAGTCTATATATTAGCAGCAGACACAGTACAGTGCGGTAGTTCACGGCTGTGGCTACCTCTGTGTCGGCACTCCGCAGCCCGTCCATAATTGTATATACCAGTGACCTAACCGTGGTTTTTTTTTCTTTCTTTATACATACATACTAGTTACGAGTATACTATCTCTTTATCAACCAGTCTATATATTAGCAGCAGACACAGTACAGTGCGGTAGTTCACGGCTGTGGCTACCTCTGTGTCGGCACTCGGCAGCCCGTCCATAATTGTATACTAGTATCCAATCCATCCATCTCCATTGTTTACCTGAGGTGCCTTTTAGTTGTGCCTATTAAAATATGGAGAACAAAAATGTTGAGGTTCCAAAATTAGGGAAAGATCAAGATCCACTTCCACCTCGTGCTGAAGCTGCTGCCACTAGTCATGGCCGAGACGATGAAATGCCAGCAACGTCGTCTGCCAAGGCCGATGCCCAATGGCATAGTACAGAGCATGTCAAAACCAAAACACCAAATATCAGTAAAAAAAGGACTCCAAAACCTAAAATAAAATTGTCGGAGGAGAAGCGTAAACTTGCCAATATGCCATTTACCACACGGAGTGGCAAGGAACGGCTGAGGCCCTGGCCTATGTTCATGGCTAGTGGTTCAGCTTCACATGAGGATGGAAGCACTCAGCCTCTCGCTAGAAAACTGAAAAGACTCAAGCTGGCAAAAGCACCGCAAAGAACTGTGCGTTCTTTGAAATCCCAAATCCACAAGGAGAGTCCAATTGTGTCGGTTGCGATGCCTGACCTTCCCAACACTGGACGTGAAGAGCATGCGCCTTCCACCATTTGCACGCCCCCTGCAAGTGCTGGAAGGAGCACCCGCAGTCCAGTTCCTGATAGTCAGATTGAAGATGTCAGTGTTGAAGTACACCAGGATGAGGAGGATATGGGTGTTGCTGGCGCTGGGGAGGAAATTGACCAGGAGGATTCTGATGGTGAGGTGGTTTGTTTAAGTCAGGCACCCGGGGAGACACCTGTTGTCCGTGGGAGGAATATGGCCGTTGACATGCCAGGTGAAAATACCAAAAAAATCAGCTCTTCGGTGTGGAGGTATTTCACCAGAAATGCGGACAACAGGTGTCAAGCCGTGTGTTCCCTTTGTCAAGCTGTAATAAGTAGGGGTAAGGACGTTAACCACCTCGGAACATCCTCCCTTATACGTCACCTGCAGCGCATTCATAATAAGTCAGTGACAAGTTCAAAAACTTTGGGTGACAGCGGAAGCAGTCCACTGACCAGTAAATCCCTTCCTCTTGTAACCAAGCTCACGCAAACCACCCCACCAACTCCCTCAGTGTCAATTTCCTCCTTCCCCAGGAATGCCAATAGTCCTGCATGCCATGTCACTGGCAATTCTGACGAGTCCTCTCCTGCCTGGGATTCCTCCGATGCATCCTTGCGTGTAACGCCTACTGCTGCAGGCGCTGCTGTTGTTGCTGCTGGGAGTCGATGGTCATCCCAGAGGGGAAGTCGTAAGCCCACTTTTACTACTTCCAGTAAGCAATTGACTGTTCAACAGTCCTTTGCGAGGAAGATGAAATATCACAGCAGTCATCCTACTGCAAAGCGGATAACTGAGGCCTTGGCATCCTGGGTGGTGAGAAACGTGGTTCCGGTATCCATCATTACTGCACAGCCAACTAGAGACTTGTTGGAGGTACTGTGTCCCCGGTACCAAATACCATCTAGGTTCCATTTCTCTAGGCAGGCGATACCGAAAATGTACACAGACCTCAGAAAAAGAGTCACCAGTGTCCTAAAAAATGCAGCTGTACCCAATGTCCACTTAACCACGGACATGTGGACAAGTGGAGCAGGGCAGGGTCAGGACTATATGACTGTGACAGCCCACTGGGTAGATGTATGGACTCCCGCCGCAAGAACAGCAGCGGCGGCACCAGTAGCAGCATCTCGCAAACGCCAACTCTTTCCTAGGCAGGCTACGCTTTGTATCACCGCTTTCCAGAATACGCACACAGCTGAAAACCTCTTACGGCAACTGAGGAAGATCATCGCGGAATGGCTTACCCCAATTGGACTCTCCTGTGGATTTGTGGCATCGGACAACGCCAGCAATATTGTGTGTGCATTAAATCTGGGCCAATTCCAGCACGTCCCATGTTTTGCACATACCTTGAATTTGGTGGTGCAGAATTTTTTAAAAAAACGACAGGGGCGTGCAAGAGATGCTGTCGGTGGCCAGAAGAATTGCGGGACACTTTCGGCGTACAGGCACCACGTACAGAAAATTGGAGCACCACCAAAAACTACTGAACCTGCCCTGCCATCATCTGAAGCAAGAAGTGGTAACGAGGTGGAATTCAACCCTCTATATGCTTCAGAGGTTGGAGGAGCAGCAAAAGGCCATTCAAGCCTATACAATTGAGCACGATATAGTAGGTGGAATGCACCTGTCTCAAGTGCAGTGGAGAATGATTTCAACGTTGTGCAAGGTTCTGATGCCCTTTGAACTTGCCACACGTGAAGTCAGTTCAGACACTGCCAGCCTGAGTCAGGTCATTCCCCTCATCAGGCTTTTGCAGAAGAAGCTGGAGGCATTGAAGGAGGAGCTAACACGGAGCGATTCCGCTAGGCATGTGGGACTTGTGGATGCAGCCCTTAATTCGCTTAACAAGGATTCACGGGTGGTCAATCTGTTGAAATCAGAGCACTACATTTTGGCCACCGTGCTCGATCCTAGATTTAAAGCCTACCTTGGATCTCTCTTTCCGGCAGACACAGGTCTGCTGGGGTTGAAAGACCTGCTGGTGACAAAATTGTCAAGTCAAGCGGAACGCGACCTGTCAACATCTCCTCCTTCACATTCTCCCGCAACTGGGGGTGCGAGGAAAAGGCTACGAATTCCGAGCCCACCCGCTGGCGGTGATGCAGGGCAGTCTGGAGCGACTGCTGATGCTGACATCTGGTCCGGACTGAAGGACCTGACAACGATTACGGACATGTCGTCTACTGTCACTGCATATGATTCTCTCAACATTGATAGAATGGTGGAGGATTATATGAGTGACCGCATCCAAGTAGGCACGTCACACAGTCCGTACTTATACTGGCAGGAAAAAGAGGCAATTTGGAGGCCCTTGCACAAACTGGCTTTATTCTACCTAAGTTGCCCTCCCACAAGTGTGTACTCCGAAAGAGTGTTTAGTGCCGCCGCTCACCTTGTCAGCAATCGGCGTACGAGGTTACATCCAGAAAATGTGGAGAAGATGATGTTCATTAAAATGAATTATAATCAATTCCTCCGCGGAGACATTGACCAGCAGCAATTGCCTCCACAAAGTACACAGGGAGCTGAGATGGTGGATTCCAGTGGGGACGAATTGATAATCTGTGAGGAGGGGGATGTACACGGTGATATATCGGAGGGTGAAGATGAGGTGACATCTTGCCTCTGTAGAGCCAGTTTGTGCAAGGAGAGATTAATTGCTTCTTTTTTGGGGGGGGTCCAAACCAACCCGTCATATCAGTCACAGTCGTGTGGCAGACCCTGTCACTGAAATGATGGGTTGGTTAAAGTGTGCATGTCCTGTTTTGTTTATACAACATAAGGGTGGGTGGGAGGGCCCAAGGATAATTCCATCTTGCACCTCTTTTTTCTTTTCTTTTTCTTTGCATCATGTGCTGATTGGGGAGGGTTTTTTGGAAGGGACATCCTGCGTGACACTGCAGTGCCACTCCTAGATGGGCCCGGTGTTTGTGTCGGCCACTAGGGTCGCTAATCTTACTCACACAGCTACCTCATTGCGCCTCTTTTTTTCTTTGCGTCATGTGCTGTTTGGGGAGGGTTTTTTGGAAGGGACATCCTGCGTGACACTGCAGTGCCACTCCTAGATGGGCCCGGTGTTTGTGTCGGCCACTAGGGTCGCTAATCTTACTCACACAGCTACCTCATTGCGACTCTTTTTTTCTTTGCGTCATGTGCTGTTTGGGGAGGGTTTTTTGGAAGGGACATCCTGCGTGACACTGCAGTGCCACTCCTAGATGGGCCCGGTGTTTGTGTCGGCCACTAGGGTCGCTAATCTTACTCACACAGCTACCTCATTGCGCCTCTTTTTTTCTTTGCGTCATGTGCTGTTTGGGGAGGGTTTTTTGGAAGGGACATCCTGCGTGACACTGCAGTGCCACTCCTAGATGGGCCCAAGGATAATTCCATCTTGCACCTCTTTTTTCTTTTCTTTTTCTTTGCATCATGTGCTGATTGGGGAGGGTTTTTTGGAAGGGACATCCTGCGTGACACTGCAGTGCCACTCCTAGATGGGCCCGGTGTTTGTGTCGGCCACTAGGGTCGCTTATCTTACTCACACAGCGACCTCGGTGCAAATTTTAGGACTAAAAATAATATTGTGAGGTGTGAGGTATTCAGAATAGACTGAAAATGAGTGTAAATTATGGTTTTTGAGGTTAATAATACTTTGGGATCAAAATGACCCCCAAATTTTATGATTTAAGCTGTTTTTTAGTGTTTTTGGAAAAAAACACCCGAATCCAAAACACACCCGAATCCGACAAAAATAATTCGGTGAGGTTTTGCCAAAACGCGTTCGAACCCAAAACACGGCCGCGGAACCGAACCCAAAACCAAAACACAAAACCCGAAAAATTTCAGGCGCTCATCTCTAATTTTCACACGTGCATTGAGATTGATAGGGAGAGGACGTGGCTGGCGTCCTCTCCATTTAGATTAGAAGAGAGAGAGTGAGATTGAGACAGAGACACTTGATTTACTGGAGCTTAGGAGTACTAGAGAGTGCAGAGTTTACTAGTGACTGACCACTGACCAGTGACCACCAGTGCAGTTTTATTTAATATAATCCGTTCTCTGCCTGAAAAAAACGATACACAGTGACTCAGTCACATACCATATCTGTGCTCAGCCCAGTGTGCTGCATCATCTATGTATAATATCTGACTGTGCTCACACAGCTTAATTGTGGGGGAGACTGGGGAGCAGTTATAGGTTAAAGCAGGAGCCAGGAGTACATACATATTATTAAAATTAAACAGTGCACACTTTTGCTGCAGGCAGGAGTGCCACTGCCAGTGTGACTGACCAGTGACCTGACCACACTGACCACCAGTATAGTATACTATATTGTGATTGCCTGAAAAAGTTAAACACTCGTCGTGTGACTTGTGTGGTGTTTTTTTTTTTATTCTATAAAAAACTCATTCTGCTGACAGTGTCCAGCAGGTCCGTCATTATATAATATATACCTGTCCGGCTGCAGTAGTGATATATATATATTTTTTATATCATTATTTATCATCCAGTCGCAGCAGACACAGTACGGTAGTTCACGGCTGTAGCTACCTCTGTGTCGGCACTCGGCAGTCCATCCATAATTGTATACCACCTACCCGTGGTTTTTTTTTTCTTTCTTCTTTATACATACTACATCTCATTATCATCCAGTCTATATTAGCAGCAGACACAGTACAGTACGGTAGTCCACGGCTGTAGCTACCTCTGTGTCGGCACTCGGCAGTCCATCCATAATTGTATACCACCTACCCGTGGTTTTTTTTTTCTTTCTTCTTTATACATACTACATCTCATTATCATCCAGTCTATATTAGCAGCAGACACAGTACAGTACGGTAGTCCACGGCTGTAGCTACCTCTGTGTCGGCACTCGGCAGTCCGTCCATAATTGTATACCACCTACCCGTGTTTTTTTTTCTTTCTTCTTTATACATACATACTACATCTCATTATCAACCAGTCTATATTAGCAGCAGACACAGTACAGTACGGTAGTCCACGGCTGTAGCTACCTCTGTGTCGGCACTCGGCAGTCCATCCATAATTGTATACCACCTACCCGTGGTTTTTTTTTCTTTCTTCTTTATACATACTACATCTCATTATCATCCAGTCTATATTAGCAGCAGACACAGTACAGTACGGTAGTCCACGGCTGTAGCTACCTCTGTGTCGGCACTCGGCAGTCCGTCCATAATTGTATACCACCTACCCGTGGTTTTTTTTTCTTTCTTCTTTATACATACATACTACATCTCATTATCATCCAGTCTATATTAGCAGCAGACACAGTACAGTACGGTAGTCCACGGCTGTAGCTACCTCTGTGTCGGCACTTGGCAGTCCATCCATAATTGTATACCACCTACCCGTGGTTTTTTTTTCTTTCTTCTTTATACATACTACATCTTATTATCAACCAGTCTATATTAGCAGCAGACACAGTACAGTACGGTAGTCCACGGCTGTAGCTACCTCTGTGTCGGCACTCGGCAGTCCATCCATAATTGTATACCACCTACCCGTGTTTTTTTTTTCTTTCTTCTTTATACATACATACTACATCTCATTATCATCCAGTCTATATTAGCAGCAGACACAGTACAGTACGGTAGTCCACGGCTGTAGCTACCTCTGTGTCGGCACTCGGCAGTCCATCCATAATTGTATACCACCTACCCGTGGTTTTTTTTTCTTTCTTCTTTATACATACTACATCTCATTATCATCCAGTCTATATTAGCAGCAGACACAGTACAGTACGGTAGTCCACGGCTGTAGCTACCTCTGTGTCGGCACTCGGCAGTCCATTCATAATTGTATACTAGTATCCATCCATCTCCATTGTTTACCTTAGGTGCCTTTTAGTTGTGCCTATTAAAATATGGAGAACAAAAATGTTGAGGTTCCAAAATTAGGGAAAGATCAAGATCCACTTCCACCTCGTGCTGAAGCTGCTGCCACTAGTCATGGCCGAGACGATGAAATGCCAGCAACGTCGTCTGCCAAGGCCGATGCCCAATGTCATAGTACAGAGCATGTCAAATCCAAAACACCAAATATCAGTAAAAAAAGGACTCCAAAACCTAAAATAAAATTGTCGGAGGAGAAGCGTAAACTTGCCAATATGCCATTTACCACACGGAGTGGCAAGGAACGGCTGAGGCCCTGGCCTATGTTCATGGCTAGTGGTTCAGCTTCACATGAGGATGGAAGCACTCAGCCTCTCGCTAGAAAACTGAAAAGACTCAAGCTGGCAAAAGCACCGCAAAGAACTGTGCGTTCTTCGAAATCCCAAATCCACAAGGAGAGTCCAATTGTGTCGGTTGCGATGCCTGACCTTCACAACACTGGACGTGAAGAGCATGCGCCTTCCACCATTTGCACGCCCCCTGCAAGTGCTGGAAGGAGCACCCACAGTCCAGTTCCTGATAGTCAGATTGAAGATGTCAGTGTTGAAGTACACCAGGATGAGGAGGATATGGGTGTTGCTGGCGCTGGGGAGGAAATTGACCAGGAGGATTCTGATGGTGAGGTGGTTTGTTTAAGTCAGGCACCCGGGGAGACACCTGTTGTCCGTTGGAGGAATATGGCCGTTGACATGCCTGGTGAAAATACCAAAAAAATCAGCTCTTCGGTGTGGAAGTATTTCAACAGAAATGCGGACAACAGGTGTCAAGCCGTGTGTTCCCTTTGTCAAGCTGTAATAAGTAGGGGTAAGGACGTTAACCACCTCGGAACATCCTCCCTTATACGTCACCTGCAGCGCATTCATAATAAGTCAGTGACAAGTTCAAAAACTTTGGGTGACAGCGGAAGCAGTCCACTGACCAGTAAATCCCTTCCTCTTGTAACCAAGCTCACGCAAACCACCCCACCAACTCCCTCAGTGTCAATTTCCTCCTTCCCCAGGAATGCCAATAGTCCTGCAGGCCATGTCACTGGCAATTCTGACGAGTCCTCTCCTGCCTGGGATTCCTCCGATGCATCCTTGCGTGTAACGCCTACTGCTGCTGGCGCTGCTGTTGTTGCTGCTGGGAGTCGATGGTCATCCCAGAGGGGAAGTCGTAAGCCCACTTGTACTACTTCCAGTAAGCAATTGACTGTTCAACAGTCCTTTGCGAGGAAGATGAAATATCACAGCAGTCATCCTGCTGCAAAGCGGATAACTGAGGCCTTGACAACTATGTTGGTGTTAGACGTGCGTCCGGTATCCGCCGTTAGTTCACAGGGAACTAGACAATTTATTGAGGCAGTGTGCCCCCGTTACCAAATACCATCTAGGTTCCACTTCTCTAGGCAGGCGATACCGAAAATGTACACGGACCTCAGAAAAAGACTCACCAGTGTCCTAAAAAATGCAGCTGGACCCAATGTCCACTTAACCACGGACATGTGGACAAGTGGAGCAGGGCAGGGTCAGGACTATATGACTGTGACAGCCCACTGGGTAGATGTATGGACTCCCGCCGCAAGAACAGCAGCGGCGGCACCAGTAGCAGCATCTCGCAAACGCCAACTCTTTCCTAGGCAGGCTACGCTTTGTATCACCGCATTCCAGAATACGCACACAGCTGAAAACCTCTTACGGCAACTGAGGAAGATCATCGCGGAATGGCTTACCCCAATTGGACTCTCCTGTGGATTTGTGGCATCGGACAACGCCAGCAATATTGTGTGTGCATTAAATATGGGCAAATTCCAGCACGTCCCATGTTTTGCACATACCTTGAATTTGGTGGTGCAGAATTTTTTTAAAAACGACAGGGGCGTGCAAGAGATGCTGTCGGTGGCCAGAAGAATTGCGGGACACTTTCGGCGTACAGGCACCACGTACAGAAGACTGGAGCACCACCAAAAACTACTGAACCTGCCCTGCCATCATCTGAAGCAAGAAGTGGTAACGAGGTGGAATTCAACCCTCTATATGCTTCAGAGGTTGGAGGAACAGCAAAAGGCCATTCAAGCCTATACAATTGAGCACGATATAGGAGGTGGAATGCACCTGTCTCAAGCGCAGTGGAGAATGATTTCAACGTTGTGCAAGGTTCTGATGCCCTTTGAACTTGCCACACGTGAAGTCAGTTCAGACACTACCAGCCTGAGTCAGGTCATTCCCCTCATCAGGCTTTTGCAGAAGAAGCTGGAGACATTGAAGGAGGAGCTAACATGGAGCGATTCCGCTAGGCATGTGGGACTTGTGGATGGAGCCCTTAATTCGCTTAACAAGGATTCACGGGTGGTCAATCTGTTGAAATCAGAGCACTACATTTTGGCCACCGTGCTCGATCCTAGATTTAAAGCCTACCTTGGATCTCTCTTTCCGGCAGACACAAGTCTGCTGGGGTTGAAAGACCTGCTGGTGAGAAAATTGTCAAGTCAAGCGGAACGCGACCTGTCAACATCTCCTCCTTCACATTCTCCCGCAACTGGGGGTGCGAGGAAAAGGCTCAGAATTCCGAGCCCACCCGCTGGCGGTGATGCAGGGCAGTCTGGAGCGACTGCTGATGCTGACATCTGGTCCGGACTGAAGGACCTGACAACGATTACGGACATGTCGTCTACTGTCACTGCATATGATTCTCTCAACATTGAAAGAATAGTGGAGGATTATATGAGTGACCGCATCCAAGTAGGCACGTCACACAGTCCGTACTTATACTGGCAGGAAAAAGAGGCAATTTGGAGGCCCTTGCACAAACTGGCTTTATTCTACCTAAGTTGCCCTCCCACAAGTGTGTACTCCGAAAGAGTGTTTAGTGCCGCCGCTCACCTTGTCAGCAATCGGCGTACGAGGTTACATCCAGAAAATGTGGAGAAGATGATGTTCATTAAAATGAATTATAATCAATTCCTCCGCGGAGACATTGACCAGCAGCAATTGCCTCCACAAAGTACACAGGGAGCTGAGATGGTGGATTCCAGTGGGGACGAATTGATAATCTGTGAGGAGGGGGATGTACACAGTGATATATCGGAGGATGATGATGAGGTGGACATCTTGCCTCTGTAGAGCCAGTTTGTGCAAGGAGAGATTAATTGCTTCTTTTTGGGGGGGGGTCCAAACCAACCCGTCATATCAGTCACAGTCGTGTGGCAGACCCTGTCACTGAAATGATGGGTTGGTTAAAGTGTGCATGTCCTGTTTATACAACATAAGGGTGGGTGGGAGGGCCCAAGGACAATTCCATCTTGCACCTCTTTTTTCTTTTATTTTTCTTTGCGTCATGTGCTGTTTGGGGAGGGTTTTTTGGAAGGGCCATCCTGCGTGACACTGCAGTGCCACTCCTAGATGGGCCCGGTGTTTGTGTCGGCCACTAGGGTCGCTAATCTTACTCACACAGCTACCTCATTGCGCCTCTTTTTTTCTTTGCGTCATGTGCTGTTTGGGGAGGGTTTTTTGGAAGGGACATCCTGCGTGACACTGCAGTGCCACTCCTAGATGGGCCCGGTGTTTGTGTCGGCCACTAGGGTCGCTTATCTTACTTACACAGTCAGCTACCTCATTGCGCCTCTTTTTTTCTTTGCGTCATGTGCTGTTTGGGGAGGGTTTTTTGGAAGGGACATCCTGCGTGACACTGCAGTGCCACTCCTAGATGGGCCCGGTGTTTGTGTCGGCCACTAGGGTCGCTTATCTTACTCACACAGTCAGCTACCTCATTGCGCCTCTTTTTTTCTTTGCGTCATGTGCTGTTTGGGGAGGGTTTTTTGGAAGGGCCATCCTGCGTGACACTGCAGTGCCACTCCTAGATGGGCCCGGTGTTTGTGTCGGCCACTAGGGTCGCTAATCTTACTCACACAGCTACCTCATTGCGCCTCTTTTTTTCTTTGCGTCATGTGCTGTTTGGGGAGGGTTTTTTGGAAGGGACATCCTGCGTGACACTGCAGTGCCACTCCTAGATGGGCCCGGTGTTTGTGTCGGCCACTAGGGTCGCTTATCTTACTTACACAGTCAGCTACCTCATTGCGCCTCTTTTTTTCTTTGCGTCATGTGCTGTTTGGGGAGGGTTTTTTGGAAGGGACATCCTGCGTGACACTGCAGTGACACTCCTAGATGGGCCCGGTGTTTGTGTCAGCCACTAGGGTCGCTTATCTTACTCACACAGTCAGTTACCTCATTGCGCCTCTTTTTTTCTTTGCGTCATGTGCTGTTTAGGGAGGGTTTTTTGGAAGGGACATCCTGCGTGACACTGCAGTGCCACTCCTAGATGGGCCCGGTGTTTGTGTCGGCCACTAGGGTCGCTAATCTTACTCACACAGCTACCTCATTGCGCCTCTTTTTTTCTTTGCGTCATGTGCTGTTTGGGGAGGGTTTTTTGGAAGGGACATCCTGCGTGACACTGCTGTGCCACTCCTAGATGGGCCCGGTGTTTGTGTCGGCCACTAGGGTCGCTTATCTTACTCACACAGCGACCTCGGTGCAAATTTTAGGACTAAAAATAATATTGTGAGGTGTGAGGTATTCAGAATAGACTGAAAATGAGTGGAAATTATGGTTTTTGAGGTTAATAATACTTTGGGATCAAAATGACCCCCAAATTCTATGATTTAAGCTGTTTTTTAGGGTTTTTTGAAAAAAACACCCGAATCCAAAACACACCCGAATCCGACAAAAAAAATTCGGTGAGGTTTTGCCAAAACGCGGTCGAACCCAAAACACGGCCGCGGAACCGAACCCAAAACCAAAACACAAAACCCGAAAAATTTCAGGCGCTCATCTCTACTTTCCACTAGGTATAAGTCATTTCAGAATAATATCAGGCTGTGTATTAATGCCTACATTTTCTGCAAAGTTGCACATTATAATAACACAGTTTACACAGCATTTTTGTAATAAAGTTTCTATTTGCTCAGTATGAAACTCCCTTTCAAAATATCATATGATTGAATCAACAGTGCTACAGTAGTTTGAAATACACAATGTCCTAATATATCCCTGTGTAGTGTGCTAGAGTTATGATAAAAAATTGTCAAATAAAAAAATCCACAAATTGAAATATTAAAACCCCTCAGAGCAGGCAGTTCAGAAGGTAAAAAGGTTAGGAGTGATGGCATAATAAATCAAGGTTCTGCATTATAATACAACTGTTAAGTGTCTAAACAGTAATTCACCCTTACATGTGACGTTCATCCATTTGAACTATTTAGATAACCGACCAGTCAGCTTGCAAAGACAGAAAACTATAGATATTTATTATCTCTCTGTAAATGGATTCAAATCCTTAAAGCAAATTATTGATCATACAGTACAATAGGAAACATTTTTATCTAAAGACCTGGCATACCCAACTTCTGTACTCAAGGCACACTAAAGCTGGGAATACACTATACAATTATATGGCAGATCATCTGCCAGATCTGGTTGGTTGGAATGAAAATTTACTAATGGATGAGAGCAAATGACAATCAACCATTTGCTCCCAAACAGTGGAAAATGGACAAAAGATATAATTAATACAAATTGGTTAAATCCATGATTTAACTAATGTGTCTGAATGACAGATAATTGTATAGTGTATGCCAGCTTAATAGTGCAGGTTTTAAGGGTATTCAGGCATCAGCACAGATGGTTGAATCAAAATAACTAAGGTACTGTACGAATTAAGTCACCTGTGCTCAAGCATGGACCGAGGTTGGGAATGCCTGCTATAGACACATATTAGAGTCTCTAACAGGGAAGTATCATTGCTAGCTACAATTGTTACATAACATAGCTGATGAGGTTTAAAAAAAGACATCGGTCCATCAAGTTCAACGTATATTGGATCTCCTGTGGTGCACAGCTTATATTTGTAAATGACACAGATGAAATACTACCAATCAGTTTCAAACCAGAATCCCCGATGACCCAAAATGGCAGTCCTATTTCACTATGGGTCCACCTGTGACGAGCATGTACTTGTGACGAGCGGGCTGAACAGGCTGCGAGCGGATGCGGCTGTGCAGGCTGTGGGCGGAAGCGGATGTGCGGGCAGTGATGAAGCGAAAGTGATGCGCACGAGGGTGCGCGAGTGCCCGAGGGAGCCAGGAGCTGGAGAGCAAGCCGGGCACCAAGGGGGAGTCGAAGGCAGGGGGGAGCCGAAAAAAGCTGTTCCATCAGCAGGGTAGACAGGGGCAAAGAGGTGGTGGGCAGCGGCGGTGAGCAGAAGAGCAAGGAGCCAGGAGAGTGAAAGCGGCGGGGGCTGACTGAGGCTGAGGGTGGAGCAGGACTGCTGAAAAGAACCAACCCAAGGGAAGCAAGTAGCAGTGAGTAGGTGCTGCTGCAGGTGGTCGCGACTCCCCCGGACATGCAAGTATCATATTTATTATTGTATTGACTGTTTTATTGACTGTTTTCCATTGATACATTTTTTATACATTGCATTGCCAATTACTTTACTGTGTTGAAAATTGTTTCCCTCCACAGCTAGGCTATAGTATCGTATTGTGTGGCATAATCTGTACTGTTTGTATTGTATTGCATAGTCTGTATCATTTGTATTGTACTGTATTGTTTTTCTAAAGGTACAGGAAGTTAGAGTTTTTTAAACAAAATGGGGATTGCCATGATTGAGAATCTCACTCAGTGCATGTCGTGCATGATGTATGCGCACCTGGAGCAACCGGCCCAGTGTGAATACATCTGTGCAAGGTGTATGAGAGCAGTTGTCCTGGAAGCCCAGGTAACTGATCTAGAGCAAACCATTAAGCGACTGAGGGAGATTTTCAATCTCGAGCAGAGCTTATATAGTATGGTGGAGGAGTTGCAAGGGGGCCACCGGTAGAGGAGTATGAAGATAATCAGGTAGCTAGCAGGGTCACGGTTAGACGGAAGAAGAAGAGGGGGAGACAGGACATCTCCGATCTGCCAAAACGCAATAAATTCGCCCGATTGGATGAAGATTCTGGGGATAGCAGTGAGGAAATTACGGCACTGGAGGATTCCGTTCCCTCTAGCAACCACAGGATCGGCCCCTCCAGGACAAAGGGAATAAAAGAAAGCAAGGTACCTAACCAGATTGTCGTGGTAGGGGATTCTATTATCAGGAGAACAGACAGGGCAATCTGCTACTGGGACCATGATCGCCGTACAGTCTGTTGCCTCCCGGGTGCTCGGGTACAGCACATTGCGGTCCAGGTAGAAAGATTGTTGGGAGGGGCCGGGAAAGACCCGGCGGTCTTGGTGCATGTTGGCACCAACGACAAAGTTAGTGGTAGGTGGGATGTCCTTAAGAAAGACTATAGGGACCTAAGCCAAAAATTAAAGGCAAGGACATCTAAAGGTGGATACACAATGGCCGATATATTGACCGTTCTCTTGAACGGACTGTATTTTGTGGGTCTGTCAGCCAGTGTGTACGGGCAATATGTCTGTGAACTCCGTTGTTCACAGACATATCGTGTCGGCCCGCAGCACAGCCGACAGCCAATATACGCTGTGTGTGTATGGGCGTCCATCCGTCCGGCCGTACACATGCTGCGGCAGCCGGCGGTGAATGACAGCTGAATTGGCGGGCGGGTGTACCCGACCAGTTCATGACGTTAGTCCACAACGGATCGGGCAGTGTGTATGCACAGCACACTGCCCGATCCGTCCATAGATATATCTGCCGATCAATTGATCGGCAGATATAGTTATCAGTGTGTACCCACCCTAAGCTAATATTCTCTGAAATATTACCTGTGCCACGCACTAGTCCAGGGAAGCAGAGGGAGATTAGGGAGGTAAATGTGTGGCTCAGGGACTGGTGCAGTAAAGAGGGGTTTTTGTTTTTAGAAAACTGGGTGGACTTCTCAGTCAGGCGCCATCTTTTTTGTTGCAATAGATTGCACCTGAATGAGGAGGGGGCAGCGGTGCTATGGGGAAGGATGGTTGGACGGTTGGAGATTTTAAACTAGGTGCCTGGGGAGAGGGATTAGAAAGAATTAATGGGACAACTAGAGAGTGAAGAAAAATGGGATGTATAAAGTATAATGAGGGTGGAGGGGGAGAGAAAAATAGTCAGCAATGGTAATTTAAGGGAAACTCAGGTTCCCAAGGAAACGTTATCCACAACAAATCTTACAGATCAGTGAATTACCAAAATTAAGTGTATGATTACAAATGCAAGAAGCCTAACAAGTAAAATGGGGGAATTAGAAACAATTGCACTTAATGACCAATATGATATAATAGGCATTACAGAGATATGGTGGGACGATTCTCATGACTGGGCGGCAAACATGGAGGGGTACACCCTCTTCAGGAGAGATAGGACTAATAAAAAGGGAGGGGGTGTTTGTCTATATGTTACACCTTTCTTAAAACCGTATTTAAAAGAGGTCATTTACGAGGGGACTGGCGATAACGTGGAGTCATTGTGGGTTGAGATTACGAGTGGGGGTAAAGATACAAAAAAACTTTTAATAGGGATATGCTATAAACCACCAGATATTAGTGTGTCTGATGAATTACTACTCTTGCAGCAAATCGAAAAAGCTGCAGGTATGGGGGATGTCATTATTGTTGGGGACTTTAATTACCCAGACATAAACTGGAACACCGAAACAGTAAATACAACTAGGGGTAATAGATTCTTAAACATGCTAAAAGATCATTACTTGTCTGGGTAATCAGGGAACCAACTAGGCATATGGCTAAACTGAACTTAGTACTAACTAATAATGAGGAAATAATATCAAATACTAAAGTAGGGGAGACCCTAGGAAATAACGATCACAATATGATCACATTCGATATCGGCTTCCAAAAACAACAATATAAGGGTCTAATGAAGACTTTTAACTTTAAGAAAGCTAATTTTATATTGCTGAAACAAGCAATGAGGAACATCAATTGGGAAATTGTATTTCATGGTAAGAATACTGCTGAAATGTGGGATGTTTTTAAAACTACGGTACACTCATTTGTATATTCCCAAAGTCAACAAAAACAGGAGTAGTAAATACAAACCGATGTGGCTTAATAAGAGGGTCAAGGAACAAATGGATAAAAAAAGGCGCGCCTTCAAAGCATTTAAGTCTGACGGAATGGTGGAATCATTCCAGTACTACAAGGAATGTAACAAAAAATGCAAAAAAGAAATCAGAGCAGCTAAAATAGAAAACAAAAAACAAGTTGCAAAGGAGAGTATAACAAAACCCAAAAAGTTCTTTAAGTATATAAACGGTAAAAGGTTAAAAAGGGAGAATATTGGGCCTTTAAGGGACGAGTTGGATGTCTTCATTAATGATGATAGGGAAAAAATGGATTTATTTAATAAATTCTTTTCATCAGTATTCACGAATGAGGACCGGTTGATGATAGTAGAGCATAACAATAGCTACGATAATGACCCAATGCTAGGTACTTGGTTAAATGGGGAAGTAGTCCGGGAGAGACTAAGTAAAATTAAAATAAATAAATCTCCTGGGGCGGATTGACTCCACCCCAGGGTTCTTATGGAACTTAATGTAGAGATATCAAGACCCCTATATTTGATTTTCAGAGAGTCAATTCGATCAGGAAAGGACTGGCATATAGCAGAGGTACTCCCAGTATTTAAAAAGAGTATTAAAACTCACCCTGGTAACTAAAGACCGGTAAGTTTGACATCTATAGTGGGGAAATTATTACAAGGTATATTAAGGGACAGCATACTTGAGTACTTGGATACCTCCAAGGTTATTACTAGGAATCAGCATGGTTTTGTGAAGGACAGGTCAAAACTGGTTAAGGGGTTAGAGGCACTGGATTATGAGGAAAGACTTAAAAGGTTAGATTTGTTTACACTGGAAAAGAGTCGACTGAGAGGAGACATTATTAATATTTTTAAATACATTAAGGGACAATACAAGGATTTATCAAATGATTTGTTTATCAAAAAACACTACATAGGACACGAGGACATCCCCTGAGGTTAGAAGAAAAAAAAATTCCGTACACAATGGAGAAAAGGGTTCTTCACAGTAAGAATAGTAAGGATTTGGAATTCTCTGCCAGAGAAGGTAGTAATGGTGGACTCAATCAATAAGTTTAAAAATGGATTAAATTCCTAGCGGAAAAAAATATCCAAGGATACAGCATTTAATTCATATATTTAAAAAAATTATAATAAAGGTTGAACTCGATGGACATTTGTCTTTTTTCAACCTCAACAACTATGTAACTATGTAACTACTATACATTATAATAAATGGTTATAAGTCTGGATACCTTTTTCTGCTAAAAATGTGTCTAACCCTTTCGTAAACATATCAATTGAGTCTGCCATCACAGCCTTCTCTGGGAGAGCATTCCATATCTTGACTGCCCTTACTGTAAAAAAACCCTTTGTTCGCTGGGTATGAAACTTCCTCTCCTTTCTAATCTTAGGGGGTGACCGCATGTCCTGTGTACAGACCTCGGGGTAAACAGTTCACCCAATAGTTCTCTGTATTGACCCTTAATGTATTTGTATATAGTAATCATATCTCCTCTTACATGCCTCTTTTCTAGAGTAAACATACTTAAACTGGCTAGCCTTTCCCCATAACTCAATTCCTCCATACCCTTTATCAATTATGTTGCTCTTCTCTAAACCCTTTCTAGTTCCAATATGTCTTTTGTATGGAGCGGTGCTCAGAACTGTACACTGTATTCAAGATGAGACCATACTAACGATTTATACAATGGTAAAATTACACTGTCTTCCCTTGCATCTATATCCCTTTTTATTCATGCTAAAACCTTATTGGTCTTTGCTGCTGCTCCTTGACATTGAGCACTGTTGCTAAGTCTTCTGTCAATCAGTACCCCCAAATCCTTCTACATTAATGATTCCCCTACATTTACCCCATTTAATTTATAGATTGTACACTTGTTTTTGGTCCCAAAATGCATAACCTTACATTTATCTATGTTAAACCTCATCATCCATTTTGCTGCCCAATTCTCTAGTTTATCGCTCTGTAGAGAGACTACATCCTGATCTGATTTTAATACCTTACATAGTTTAGTGTCATCTGCAAAAATGGAAACTTTGCTCACTAGACCATTGCCAAGGTCATTAATAAAAAAATTATAAAGAAGTGGCTCCAACACAGAACCTTGAGGTACACCACTTAAAACTTTAGCCCAGTTTGAAAATGTTCCATTTACCACAACTCTCTGTTCCCTATTCTCCAACGAGTTTTTGACCCAAGAACAAATGTTGTTTCCTAGACCCAGCTCCCTTATTTTGTAGACTAACCTCATGTCAGGCACGGTATCTAAGAAGACCACATTTACTGTGCTACCATGGTCTAAGTTCCCACTTACTTCCTAATAGAAGCTAATTAGATTAGTTTGACATGACCTATCCCACACATATCCATGCTGGTTCCCACTAACTAATGTTCTGATACATATAGAAGCCCATGAATGGTGCATAAACTGCATAATAAGTATTTTACTGCTGGAGTAATCCCTACAGAGAACCAAGGGTTGGTATTAAAGCCTTATAAGTCCAAAATTAAAAGGCTAGTTTGAACAAGTACAAAAACACCACTCAGGTGTAAGAGGGAGATGTATCAAAGCCTTTAGAAAGATAAAGTGGAGAGAGATAAAATATCAACCGATCAACTGTAATTTTAATAGCTATGTTTAAGAAATGACAGGAGACAATTTATTTGGTACTATATCTCTCTCCACTTTATCACTCTTCAATTTTGATAAATCTTTACCTTAATCCACTGTTCTTGCTGATATCTCATGTAGGGTGTTATGTCCCATATTTGTAAATAGTTGTCGAGTAAGGAAGCTTATCCTCAAACTAAAGTAAGATACAGATATCATAATCAAATACCTCTTAGAAATATTGTATGATCGCGGGTGTGACTATTCACACTTGCTCGCATGTAGACGCTGCTGTGATATGTGCACATGTGTGAATGCTTCGCATCAAAGATGAGGGGGGTCTTATCTGTACATTGCAGAAAACCACTAAAGAGCTGACTGATTACACAGAGTCATGGTTGGACACTAACAAAGTGCCCTTAGTCCGATACATCAGTTCTTTCAGAAGCCATGCAAGTTACACATATGACTATACATGGATAATCACAATATTTTAATATTCAGGGGATGGTGTACCATTTCATTCATTAATAATATACTCTAACATTCAATGTTAAACATACGTATTTAAAAAAAAAAAGCAATATCAATAATGGTTAATATTTTAACTGATTTAATTTATTCATGTATTAGTCATTATACCAATTCCAGGTAAGTACAGTTTTTGTCTGTGTCTAGAGTATATTATTATCATTTACCTTGTTATCACCTCCCTCACATAAATTATTAAACAAAGGAGTTTATAATTAGAAATAACAGATAGTGCTACTCGTGCACATGTTCCCTTTCTTTAGTGTACAAGATTAACTGATTAGCAAGATTAGTTGTACATAGTTTCCACCATTTACCCCAAGAAATTCAAGGACACATAAATACAGTCTACGGTTTAGATATATATCTTTACATGGTAACAATATTATGATAATATCATACAGTACCTAGTTACAGAAGATGCATTTAGCATTCCTTTGTTCCTGTACAATAGATTCCCTGATCTATAACAGTTACTAGTGAATAAACAAGATCAGTCGCTCCCAAACTGTTTTGAATTACAGCGCCCTAGACTATCAGAATTTTTTATCATGGTGCCCCTAGGCCAAAAGTTTCTTATTGAGAAATGTAGAAAAAAAAATTAAATTAAGTAAATTGTGTTTATTTGTTATCCTTAGGTCCAATTATGTGGTGAGGTATTTATTTTATTTTATTTATTAGCAGTTTCTTATATAGCGCAGCATATTCCGTTGCGCTTTACAATTGGAACAACAATTATAGAACAAAACTGGGCAAAGACAGACAGACAGAGGTAGGAAGGCCCTGCTCACAAGCTTACAATCTATAGGGAAATAGGCATTGATACACAAGGATAGATGCTACCTGTCACATAATGGTTCCCCAGGTTGCTAGGTTCTTAATGGGTTGTATATGATATGATCACCCAGCAATGTTGGAAGACAAAATGTGAGTTTATGTGGACTGTACAGAGGGGATGTAACTTGATAGGGAAGCTGTGAAGGTTATGTGTGTGGGTCTGAAATTTGGTAGGCTTGTCTGAAAAGATGAGTTTTCAGAGAACGTTTAAAGGTTTGGAGACTAGAGGAGAGTCTTATTGTGCGTGGGAGTGCATTCCACAGAGTGGGTGAAGCCCGGGTAAAGTCCTGTAATTTTGAGTGGGAACAGGTAATACATGTGGATGAGAGATGCAGATCTTGTGCAGAGCGGAGAGGTCTGGTAGGGAGATATTTTGAGATGAGTGGGGAGATGTATGATGGTGCAGTTTGGTTAATAGCCTTGTATGTAAGTAAAAGTATTTTATATTTGACACGGTACAATATTTGCTTCTGTTTGTCCACATATTTTATAATTTACAGCCACCAGCACTGGTTTTGCTTATTACATTGACCATAAATAATTTTAATTGGCCCTGGACCACCAAACCATGGCACCACTGTAAGTGTCCCGAGCCATCCCAGGGTGCCTAGGCACACATTTTGAGAACCAATGAACTAGATGATAAGTTCTGTTCCACGCAATGGAATGTTGTCTCCTTTCCAGTTCCCTGGAGACCATTTTTATTTTTTTATAGATGGAGACATCTTTGTCTTGTCTCTACAATGGCTGCAATGTGGATTTGCTGTTCATTGTATAGATAAAATAACCATCAAAATGTTAAGTTGCCACATACCGGAACAATAAAGTAATAATGCTTACCTATCCAGCAAAATAATGATCCTTCCATGACATGATGCAACTGGTCACAGATTAATGGAGCAATGTTGTAATTTATCAAATAATACCTACATAGTGCAGTATTTATTATAAAAAAATCTTTACATTATTACACACTCTAAATACTCAATATGTACAGAAAAAATAAAAGAAATGATAGCTTATCTGTATTCTTGTGGGAGCAAACCTGTCCAGAGAATTCTTAAACAAGAATGGTATAGCAGTACTTAAGATAGAGGAAGCTATTGACCATTTACAATATAATACAATAAGAATATACAGTAATAAGGAGATGTGACTTACTTATTACATAATACAATGATCAACACAGAATAATAAATGTAAACAAATATCACTGCTTCTTACACTAATTCATAAAATAACACATATGGACATTCATAGTTCGACAGTAGACAAATCATATCTTAAAAATATATAAAATATATTTTTAAAAATACATAAATATCATAAATCCCATGTTAAGAATATTGCCTTACAGTGATGTCGGTAATTGCCCAATAGAACCAATGTAACAAGTTACAGACACAGAGCAATTTCATACGTTTTATTCAGTCCATTGGGGTATTATTGTGTACCTAATGTATTTCAAAGATCCAATACTGTACATCTCAATTAGTTTGAGCTTCTGTAGTACAGTAAATCACCCCTCTTGGATCTAATTCAACATGTTGTTTGGCTTTAAAGGTCAGACATTCTAGATTTGAGTTGTGGTGACTGAGAAAATGTCTGCAAACTGAGTAGCTCTTTAAAGAATAATAATATGTTTCTATACACAGTACAATTGTCACAATTTTAAAATACTGTACACTTGAAAAATAAATATTTTTTAAGTTATATAGGTTATAAATTTATAGGTTAGATATATTTCATTAAATCGTAACAATGTTATTGTAATGTCATACAGTAACTAGTTAAGGAGATGTAATTGGTGTAAGTATAGGATGTTATCTCTTTTCTAGTGCCCTGGGCAAGGATGTAGCTACTATAGGTGCAGGGAGTGCAACTGCTATGGGGTACCACCTTACCTGTCAAAGTTAGATGTATTACGTACTGTACATTGTTCATCATTGGTGGATACATAGGGCACCTATCAAACTTGCATTAGGGCCAACAATATATCTAGTTATGCCCCTGGACCAGCTCATTGTAATAAGGTATAAACTGGATGCATTATAATGTTTCATAATATGAACTGGGGCACTGTAATGTGACACAATATGAAGTGGAGACACTATAGCAGAGGCGGATGTAGACTTCATGGGGCCCTAAGCAAGACACCGATTTGGGACTCACCTTCCTTAAACAATCCTCAGTGTGCCCCCCCACCCACCCATCAATTGTAGCAGACAGGTCCTCGCTCATTATGCCACCCCCTAAGTCAGTGTATGTTCCCCAATCTGCCCACAGCCAATTATAGCAGGCGGTTGGTAGTTGTACTAGTGTATTGATTATTATTTATTACCAGTTATTTATATAGCGCACACATATTCCGCATCACTTTACAGAATACATTTGGTCATTCACATCAGTCTCTTCCCCAGTGGAGTTTACAATCTACCACATGTAAACATTCAAGCTAGGGTTAATTTTGTTGGGAGCCAATTAACCTATCAGTATGATTGTGGGAGGAAACCGGAGTACCCGGAGGAAACCCCACGTAAGTATGCGGAGAATATGCAAACTCCACACAGTTAGGGCCATGGTGGGAATCGCACCCCTGACCTCAGTGCTGTGAGGCACTAATGCTCACCATTACACCATCCGTGCTGCCCTTAAAATCACACCTGGCAACTATCTAGTCACTGACAGCCTGCTGGGAGCATTCAGCCAACCCAGCATTCTGACATTTTTGGCTGAAATCAGAAATGCCCTCCCAACTCGGCAGGCCCCCAGGGACCCACTGGGCCCTTTAGGCTGCTTTAGTTGACTAGTGGTAAATCCGCTACTGCACGGTGGCGAGTTCACTAACCTAATTGTCAGACCTTGTATAATGGAGTCACACTAAAAGCACTGATATATAGTCGATACAGTCACTGACTGAGGGGTGCAATAATGGATATTATCAGGGATGGGGGACCTTTCCTATAGGGGATGGGCAATGTGCTACAATCAGTGTGTGTGGAGGGGGCGGCACTGATATATAATGCAGGCAGAGCCGCAACTAGGGGGGGCTAAGGGGTCACGTGCCCCGGGCGCGGGAGTCGAGGGGGCGCGGCCGGGGAACTCTGCCTGGCTCCCTGACAGCTGCTCCCTCACCCCCCCGCGATTGTCACCCACAGCCGCGAATGGCGCCATCATGGACCCACCGCGGCTGCGTCTCCAGTCTCCCTCTGCCCGACCACCGAGTGCACCTCCTGCGCGCCCTGCCCGCATCTTTACCGCCTGGCGGCCGCTGTTTCCGGTGGACGGAGACGCGGCTGTGCGCGCACTGTCACCTGCCGCCCCTCTGACCTCCGGCACCTGCTGCAAGCCCCAGACACTGGCCTCACTCACTGCACCGCGGCTAATGATTGATCTACAGCGGTGAGTGGAGAGAGATTGTATATATATATATATATATATATATATATATATACTGTAGTGATTTATTCTTTTTATATATATATATATATATATATCAATATGTCTATGTGTGTGTGTATATATATATATATATATATATACTGTAGTGATTTATTATTTTTATATATATATATATATATACATACTCTCCTGGGATGCGGTACTCCTGGCGATTTCAAATAATCATGCCTGTTTGAAGTTTCTTATTTGAAGCCGCCAGGAGTGCCGCATCCCAGGAGAGTATGTGTTTACGTTTATGGAGGTACCCCGCTGCATTACTGGGAGAGCCGGGCATTTTGGTCGGTTTTATATATATATATATATCTTAAAATAAGTCCAGCACTCTCCTCTTAGCAGTTAACCTCTTGAGTGTCAGTGCAGCTGTGAATATACTCCGGAGGTTCTCAATGTTAGAAAACATGCACTACACTGCAGATCTGTTTAGAAAGGAATATTTTACTTCATGCTAATTACGATGTTTCTGGGATTGCACAAATGTATGCTTCCTGAAGACTGGGTGTGCAATCCTAAAACTTCGTAATTATCGTGAAGTAAAATATTAATTTCTAAACAACTCTACAGTGCATGTTTTCTATCATTGAGAACCTCCATATATAATGTGAATGGAGAGCCGGCACTCACTGTTGTTAAACTTGAAGTGTGCCCGGTTGCCATCAAGTATAGTGCATATAGTCCATCATACAAGGTGCGGCACTCACGGGTTCTAATGCAAGCAGAATACAGCAGGTTTTCCTGGCTTGTCAACATTTCATTTACTCACATAAATTTAGTCAGGATACAACGACATTTATATGAATAAATGAAACGTTGACAAGCCAGGAAAACCTGCTGCATTCTACTTAAAACCCGTGAGTGCCACACCTTGTATGATGGACTAGATAGATAGATAGATAGATAGATAGATAGATAGATAGATAGATAGATAGATAGATAGATAGATAGATAGATAGATAGATATGTTAATGTGGGATACTATTGTGCAGTGTAAAGTGATTAAGGGTTCACTACCATTTGGCATAGTCTGTATTTTTAGTCATTTATTTTATTATCATTTTTATAAATCTTATTTATTTTTATCTATCTTTTTTTTTTGGAGTGAATGAGGGGGAGGGGGGGGGGGCTTGCCACGGGTGCTGAAAATCCTAGTTTCGGCAGGCATTTCCCATACACGGGAGAACTTAAAATAGAGTATTATAGCATATTGACATATCACCAGTCAGTGTGTGCCTGCTCCCCAGCCATGATTGTAGCAGGTGGATGTTGGGCACTGTACTTAAAATGACACTGTCCAGCCCCCTGGTTAAAGGGTTAGAGGCACTGGACTATGAGGAAAGACTTAAAAGGTTAGATATGTTCACACTGGAAAAGAGGCGACTAAGAGGGGGCATTATTAATATTTAAAAATACATTAAGGGACAATACAAGGATTTATCAAACAATTTGTTTACAAAAAAAACACTACATAGGACACGAGGACACCCCCTGAGGTTAGAAGAGAAAAAATGTCATACACAACGGAGAAAAGGATTCATCACAGAAAGAGCAGTAAGGATTTGGAATTCTCTGCCAGAGAAGGTAGTAATGGTGGACTCAGTCAATAAGAGCAGTAAGGATTTGGAATTCTCTGCCAGAGAAGGTAGTAATGGTGGACTCAGTCAATAAGTTTAAAAATGGATTAGATAAATTCCTAGCGGAAAAAATATCCAGGGATACAGCATTTAATTAACATAAAAAAAATCTATAACTTGAACTTGATGGACATTTGTCTTTTTTCAACCTCAACAACTATGTATGTAACTATGTAATGTAGGTCATAATGTGAATTGGGGGTATTGTATTGCATAATGTGTACTGACAGCCCTAGAATGTGACATAACTTGAGCTACTGCAGAGCACTACTATGGTTCATAAAAAAAACTGGGGCACTACTATGGGACATAATGTTAACTAAGCCACTGCTTTGGTTCAGAAAATGAACTGGGGCACAATTTTGGGGCATAAAATTAACAACTGCTATGTTGCTATGGGGCATATAAAGTTCTGGCTATGCCCCTGGCCCTTGAGATCAATTTTGTTTTTATATGGAGACATCTCTATTTCCGCCTCTACAGTGGGCATGAAGTGAAGCTCCAGTTTCTCACAGAGAGGTCCTAGTTCCGATTTGTAAGGTATTGCACAGCCACAGGGATGCAGCTGTGCAATACTGTGCAAATAAAATACAAGTGCAGCAGGGGGCATCTGTAGGAGATAGATGCCTCCTGTATGAATCTATAAATTCCAAGCTCCTCATCTGAGGACACAGCATCGGATCATCATAGCGTTTATCACAACTATCAGTTGCAACTTTCAGTGGTAGCTTACTCAGACTGGCCCTCAGAACTTGACTGCCGGGTCACAAAGTCTGCCCTGATGATGCAGACCCTGGGCCCAGCACACCTACAAAATGGGGGTGAATGGTGAAGAGCGGTTGCCGCCTACCAAACACCGTAGCATGTCAATCATACTGTAAGAGGGGGCTGTGAGTGATATCATGCGTAGACTCCTAACCATCGGATCTGTATTTAAACTATAGGTTTTGCATACAAATCCAAATCTCTTTGTTTACTGTATGGAAAAATCTCTCGTCAGTTACAATCTTATATCAGTGACACAATCTCTCTGCAGTAATTCAGTGTTTAGGTGCCCTCTAAATGTTGGCAACCTATGTGTTTTCCTGTATTTCTCTAATGTTAGTGCAGGATCTGGGTACAATAAAAAGAGAGCATTTACTGGGATAGTCTCAGACAGGTGAGTGGCTAACAGTTCCAGAAAAAGAGTTTTTATATGAACTTACTGTTTCAGGTTACACAATGTGCCTTCTTGTCTGATGTATTATATGTTCCGATTAGTTTCAGTCTCAGATCAGACTGACACAATTCTGTCCAATGATGTGTATTTATTATCATTAAATGCTTTTACTTCATATAAGTCATATGAGTACAGATAAAAAGTGTCAGTAGCTATTTCGATCTATCGTACAAAAAAGTTCACATAAATCGGTAAATGACCTACCTTTTTTTCTGAGTTCCCACTGTCAACATTTCTGATAAGAAAGGTGAAAGCCTTGGCCAGAAGGAGCACTTTAAATGCTCAGGAGAAGCCAAAGACAATGAAACACAGCTTAGAATTTAAACATCAATTAACTAAAAGCTAGTTAAATATTTACTGCATAGGATTTACTACACCTAACATTAAAGGCAATCTCGCATCTCTTGGCTGTGTGCATGCTTTGTGGAAGTTTTACCAAACAAAGCTAAATAGGTTTTGCAATAAAAAAATGTTTTACTGTGTGCATATTTAGAACAAAACTGATTTAAACTTAAGCTGGCCATACATGGACCGATTTTAATAGGATTCCTTTCTACTTTTGTTGCATACGTGGTCGGTCTAATTGGAAAGAACTGTCCCTCAACAACGATGCTGTGCGAAGCCCCTGACATTCTGCTTACTGAGAGTTGGCCAAATGTTTTATATATATATATATATATATATATATATATATTGCATATGGAACTCGGCACTCTGTGCTTTAGAAGTCAACTCGCCCGGTGCCCTCTTAAACAGCTCTGCGACTGTAAAATAGCCAAACAATCATATGCCTCTTATGATTGTTTGGCTATATATATATATATATATATATATATATATATATATATATATAAACATAAACGAGGCAGCACATCAAGACTAATAATAACCAGTGAATGACTTTAGTGTGGTAACATCATCATTTCGGGGAATTGCGCTCCATCATCAGGATAAAGTGTAACAGTGTAACAGTATAAATACCTGTATACTTACAAACAAAGCCATTCCCACTCCACACCAGCCGCCATCCCGGGACTCCGCACTAAACTTCCAGTTTCTGGCACAATGTGTCACCAGGAGTGACATCATTGCGGGACCAGCGTTGAAGAGATGCTAGGAATGGGATACAACAAATATGATTACCTAGGTAACAAACTCCATGCTCATACATATACAAGGTGTTGTTAATACATGCAAAATAATATTAAGGTGTAAAGATAAACTATTACACAAGTGATATACAGCTACACAGTGTAAAAAAGGGAGAAAAAAGAAAACAATTAAAAAACTCATACAATGTACAACAAGGAAACGGCCGGGTAGCATATGTCAGCCAACAATAAATGAAGAGTATAATAATAAAATATAATAGACCTAAGGCATGTCATTAAATATACAAAGGAACATTGGAGACCTGCAGAGAGTTGAACATGTTAAATAGGACAACCAGCATAATTCCATTAACAACAAAAAAAAAAAATATTCTTTTATGTTGTCTGCAACACGTGATGAATTAGATGCCCCCTTTTAAGGAAAACATGGAAGGCTGAGTGATTCATTTAAACCCCTCAAGCTAATAGTGTCTAAAGTGTAGAGTATATAAAAAAGTATATATATATATATATATATATATATATATATATATATATATATATAGTGCCCTACAGCGACTTTTACCACTGTGGAGCTCTCTGCGCCTATCTCCATGTATTTGACAGCTGTCAGTCAGCAAATGGTGCAGGTAGACATGCACAGAGAGCTCCACAGAGGCCAAGGTCACTGCAGGTGGCTGGTCCGGTCTGGCGTTCCGGTGTCTGGACCATTCTGGCTGTGACCTATTCCCTAAAAACTGTTGGATACAGTGACAGGTATAGGTTCCTTCCTGTGATAAAATATACGTCCTACATGTTCAAAGTGATAAGGGAATCTGTGTATTGGCTGACAAACAGTGTAATCCAAATAAGGGGCACCCAGAATAGTCAATGAAAAAGCATAAACATCCTAGTGTATTAAGTAGTGATGTGCACCGGACATTTTTCGGGTTTTGTGTTTTGGTTTTGGGTTCGGTTCCGCGGCCGTGTTTTGGATTCGGACGCGTTTTGGCAAAACCTCACCGAAAAATTTTTGTCGGATTCGGGTGTGTTTTGGATTCGGGTGTTTTTTTTCAAAAAACCCTAAAAAACAGCTTAAATCATAGAATTTGGGGGTCATTTTGATCCCATAGTATTATTAACCTCAATAACAATAATTTACACTCATTTTCAGTCTATTCTGAACACCTCACACCTCACAATATTATTTTTAGTCCTACAATTTGCACCGAGGTCACTGGATGGCTAAGCTAAGCGACACAAGTGGCCGACACAAACACCTGGCCCATCTAGGAGTGGCACTGCAGTGTCAGGCAGGATGGCACTTCAAAAAAATAGTCCCCAAACAGCACATGATGCAAAGAAAAACAGAGGCGCACCAAGGTCGCTGGATGGCTAAGCTAAGCGACACAAGTGGCCGACACAAACACCTGGCCCATCTAGGAGTGACACTGCAGTGTCAGGCAGGATGGCACTTCAAAAAAATAGTCCCCAAACAGCACATGATGCAAAGAAAAAAAGAAATGCACCAAGGTCACTGTGTGACTAAGCTAAGCGACACAAGTGGCCGACACAAACACCTGGCCCATCTAGGAATGGCACTGCAGTGTCAGGCAGGATGGCACTTCAAAAAAATTGTCCCCAAACAGCACATGATGCAAAGAAAAAAAGAGGCGCACCAAGGTCGCTGTGTGACTAAGCTAAGCGACACAAGTGGCCGACACAAACACCTGGCCCATCTAGGAGTGGCACTGCAGTGTCAGGCAGGATGGCACTTCAAAAAAATTGTCCCCAAACAGCACATGATGCAAAGAAAAAAAGAGGCGCACCAAGGTCGCTGTGTGACTAAGCTAAGCGACACAAGTGGCCGACACAAACACCTGGCCCATCTAGGAGTGGCACTGCAGTGTCAGGCAGGATGGCACTTCAAAAAAATTGTCCCCAAACAGCACATGATGCAAAGAAAAAAAGAGGTGCACCAAGGTCGCTGTGTGACTGAGCTAAGCGACACAAGTGGCCGACACAAACACCTGGCCCATCTAGGAGTGGCACTGCAGTGTCAGGCAAGATGGCACTTCAAAAAAATTGTCCCCAAACAGCACATGATGCAAAGAAAAAAAGAGGCACACCAAGGTCGCTGTGTGACTAAGCTAAGCGACACAAGTGGCCGACACAAACACCTGGCCCATCTAGGAGTGGCACTGCAGTGTCAGGCAGGATGGCACTTCAAAAAAATTGTCCCCAAACAGCACATGATGCAAAGAAAAACAGAGGCGCACCAAGGTCGCTGGATGGCTAAGCTAAGCGACACAAGTGGCCGACACAAACACCTGGCCCATCTAGGAGTGACACTGCAGTGTCAGGCAGGATGGCACTTCAAAAAAATAGTCCCCAAACAGCACATGATGCAAAGAAAAAAAGAGGCGCACCAAGGTCGCTGTGTGACTAAGCTAAGCGACACAAGTGGCCGACACAAACACCTGGCCCATCTAGGAGTGGCACTGCAGTGTCAGGCAGGATGGCACTTCAAAAAAATTGTCCCCAAACAGCACATGATGCAAAGAAAAAAAGAGGCGCACCAAGGTCGCTGTATTTATATATACTGGTGGTCACTGTCAGCAAACTGCAAAACTAAAATGCACCACAGGTATAGAATGTAGATGGATAGTATACTTAATGACGACACAGAGGTAGGCACAGCAGTGGCCTTCCGTATCGTACTGCTATATATAGTATACTGGTGGACACTGTGTCGGCAAACTGCAAAACTAAAATGCACCACAGGTATAGAATGTAGATGGATAGTATACTTAATGACGACACAGAGGTAGGAACAGCAGTGGCCTTCCGTATCGTACTGCTATATATAGTATACTGGTGGACACTGTGTCGGCAAACTGCAAAACTAAAATGAACCACAGGTATAGAATGTAGATGGATAGTATACTTAATGACGACACAGAGGTAGGCACAGCAGTGGCCTTCCGTATCGTACTGCTATATATAGTATACTGGTGGACACTGTGTCGGCAAACTGCAAAACTAAAATGCACCACAGGTATAGAATGTAGATGGATAGTATACTTAATGACGACACAGAGGTAGGCACAGCAGTGGCCTTCCGTATCGTACTGCTATATATAGTATACTGGTGGTCACTGTGTCGGCAAACTGCAAAACTAAAATGCACCACAGGTATAGAATGTAGATGGATAGTATACTTAATGATGACACAGAGGTAGGCACAGCAGTGGCCTTCCGTATCGTACTGCTATATATAGTATACTGGTGGACACTGTGTCGGCAAACTGCAAAACTAAAATGCACCACAGGTATAGAATGTAGATGGATAGTATACTTAATGACGACACAGAGGTAGGCACAGCAGTGGCCTTCCGTATCGTACTGCTATATATAGTATACTGGTGGTCACTCTGCACTGTACTCCTCCTATATAATATTAATTATACTGCTGGTCCCCAGTCCCCACAATAAAACAGCACACTGAGCACAGATATGGAGTGTTTTTCAGGCAGACAACGTATACTGGTGGTCACTGTCAGCAAAACTCTGCACTGTACTCCTGCTATATAATACAGCTGCTCCCCAGTCCCCACAATTAAGCAGTGTGAGCACAGATATATTATTATGCAGCACACTGAGCACAGATATGGAGCGTTTTTTTCAGGCAGAAAACGGACTGGTGGTCACTGATCAGCAAAACTCTGCACTGTACTCCTCCTAACAGCTGCTCCCCAGTCCTCCCCACAATTAAGCAATCAAGTTCAACAATAAAGTGAATAAACGGAGAGGACGCCAGCCACGTCCTCTCCCTATCATCTCCAATGCACGAGTGAAAATGGCGGCGACGCGCGGCTGCTTATATAGAATCCGAATCTCGCGAGAATCCGACAGCGGGATGATGACGTTCGGGCGCTCTCGGGTTAGCCGAGCAAGGCGGGAAGGTTCGAACCTGCCTCGGACCCGTGTAAAATGGGTGAAGTTCGGGGGGGTTCGGTTTCCGAGAAACCGAACCCGCTCATCACTAGTATTAAGTTCAATAAATTAATAGTGGCTATGCAGTAAATGTGCGCATCGAGCAAAACAGTCCAGACTGGTTCACATTGCCACTCTAAAATCTGCAGTACCTCGGCCGCACACTCTAAACAACAAGAGATGGCACACAGATTGCAGTCACTTGAAGCAATGGACTGAGAGACCACCCTGGGCAATATGGGGAGGAATTCAATTTATTATCGCACCCGATCTCCTGTCTAAAGTGATGGGAGATCATAGGGGTGATATTCAGTTGAGTCCTGTTATGGCTCTGATCACACCCATAGAGGTCGGATTTAGCCGCATAAAGCAGCAAAACCTGACCAAAGAGCTGGGCGCGATCGAGAAAAGTGCCATTTGGGCACCCAAATGGGTCACTTTTCACACATTTCAGCCTCCACCCCACTATCAGGGGGTGCAAGCTGAAATGCATATGCCGGCAGTCATTGTGCCTGAACAGAGCTACAATTTAATAGCTCCGATTGAGTTCATGTGGGTATATAACAGTTCAAACTCTGCTAAATGACAGTCCACTGCTAGATGACTTGTGGTCTCCTGTGACACCTGTTTGAAAGGTAAATAAGGAGTATGCTATTACCTCTATCTGGTATGTGTTTAAAATACCGCCCATCAGGATCCCGGCGGTCGCAATACCAACGCCGTAATCCGAACAGGGCAACAGTGCCGCTGCCGGAATAGCAGCGAGGTCGGTGATTCTCCATCTGTGGGTGTCCACAACACCCATAGAAGGAGAATAGAACCTGTGGCGAGTGAAGTGAGCAAGGGGACTTGATGCACTCACCCCGCTGCCGGCATTCTGGCAGATGAAATGCCACTGTCGGTATAGTGACAGCCAGCATCTCGTATGCCGGGATCCCATACTGATCCCTTCTACCTACTTGTATAGGGAGGAGCAACACCAATATATTTATTGGGACTGATACTAAATCTAGGTCCTTAGAGAACAAGGTCCCATTTGTACAAAGGTTCAACATCGATAAGTAAACAAATTAATAAACATATGAGAGAAACGTGGCCCATTATTACTACAGATAAGGATCTGAGTATACTTAAAGATGTTTCTATACTACCCAGTTATACGAGGAATAAGAGCTTGAAGGACTTTCTTGTGCATAATGACATCTCAGGATATAGGCCCATCCCTCAACAGACTTTTCTTACTAAGAAACCGGAGTGTTATAGATGTATAGGCTGCAGGTCCTGGTTTCTCCCATCCACATTCAGGCAAGTTTATTAAAATTGACAACATTTTTACTTGTACCAGCAAACACGTCGTTTATTTTATCAGATGTCCGTGTGGACTCCTTTATGTGGGTAAAACCACACAACAATTTTGTGAAAGAATGGCCATGCATAGGTCGGGCATACGGGCCGCTTTAGGTGATGAGTGTCAGGCACAACCAGTGGCGAGGCACTTTGTTAAGTTTAAACACAATTTGTCTGCACTTAAGTACAAAATTATAGATCAACAACCTGATAGTGTTAGAGGAGGAGACAGAAATAAGCTACTACTGCAGTGAGAGGCTAGATGGATACACTGCCGGGGGTCTTAATGAGCATTTTTCGTTGAATTGTTTCATTAAATAGAATATTGATAACTAGTCATTGTTTGATGGTCCATAATGTATTTAATATCTGCTTAAGAATAATGATATTTAATAACAGACTTGCTGACATTTACGTTTGTGTACTGCTCTTTGTTATTCAGTATATCTGCATATGGTTCGGTTTTGTGCATCACCTGTGAGTGATGGTACAGTATTTACACAAATTACACTTGATGTTATTTGTTTATTGGTCTCCTAGGTTACCGGAGCGAGGACAGGGTGGGGAGCGCGCTGCACACGGCAGTGAGCTATTATGTCATCCACCCCCGCCGACGCACCGGGCCGGAAGGGAGTTTGCACGAGGAGTGGTGGAGGTATAAAGGTATGTGTTTGTAAATGTCTTATGGATTCTGACGAAAGTTAAAATATAACTGAAACGTTAACTTGCCCAAGGCGCTTAGTCTCGTCATTTTTCCGCTGCCTTTCAAGTCCTCATTGAGTGCCACCTAGCCGTCTACGTCTACATTTGCATCCAGCACGGGAAAGCACTGGAGCGATTACGGAGGAGGTCTGAGTGCTGGTAGCATACAACTATATATATATATATAGATACAGTATATATATATACAGTATATATATATACATATATATATATATATTTCTTGATTAGTTTTTTAGCTAATCCAAACCAAAATTAAGTATACAAGTGCAGTACCTAAAAGGTTCTTTTAAAATACAGTATGTCTGAAAAAACCTCCAACTGGTGGAAAAAGGATACTCTCACCAAACTGATGCCAGTACAACAGTCCTGGAACCCAGAATTGCCACAGCCAACCTAATAAAGGATTTCACCTGGATGGGAATAGCCATAAAGCAGTAAAACAGGATACAAATAGTAGCATTACTCTGTAGTACCAGACAGTTAAGATGTAATGTTTTGTGCAATGAATAAGTGACTATGGTACAGTAAATATATAAAGTGACTATTGTACAGTAAATGTATAAAGTGACCATGCTTTTTCCTGACATGCTATTTAAGTTTTAGAACATGGGGAGAAAAAAGAAGGCTCTTGTGTGGGCGCACTCTTGTAGAAAAAATTCAAAATAATATGATAATTGAGAAAAATTACTTAAAACATAACTTTTATTAGCATAGTTACAATTATATGTTTTTTCCTGAGATCTGTCCTTCAAAATGCAATATATGTAGCATCTTAATTAAAATGTTCTGGTCTCTTTAATGGTAAAGAATGTATGAAAGGGTTGTAGACATTGAATTGGTCATACCCCCATTCCCCTTGACCAGTACAGACTTGCTGTATTGATGGAACCACGGGGTGGTCGACACACAATGATATATGAGAGGTATAAGGTTATGCTCTATGGCTTATAAGAGATTAGAGTAATGATCAAAGGTCATTCCTCTAAGATGATAGACAAAATTCACTTTATACTTATGAGCGTTGAAAACACTGATGATAATAGTAAGAAGTTTTGTACATCACGGTAATGGTGCCACTGACATTAGAATAAAATCAGAAAAATAGTAGAAAGTGGTGATACTGCTGTTGGTGATATTTCCACATAAATGAGGAAGAAATCCTGCTCTACAACACCAAGTATTCCCAGGTGGTCTCCCTTCCTGGTACTGACCTGGCCCAACGTTGTTTAGCTTCCAAGATCAGACGAGATCGGGCGCTGGCAACGTGGTATGGTAGTAGAGGGTTTTATGCGAACGCCAATGAGAGTGCACCTATTTAGGAATATGGAAAATATAGGGTAGAGGTTGATAGAAAAGTATCAGATAAGAATCGTGGAAATGTGTGGATCTGCTTTTTACGTTAGACCCGATTCCAAAATTCCCACTCTCGTGGTGCAATGTACCGAGAATCGTAAATGAGAGTCCACGAAAAAAATTTGGTGATCTTAGAGAAATATATTAATCAAATTGACACTAGGATTAGCAGTTGAAGAAAAACTGGCTGCTGATATGTAATAAAAATATTGAGACAGATAATAACATAATCTGCAATCCTAAGTGAGCTTGATAAATACGTCGTTGCTCTAGTGATGCAATTTTGTTCTAAGGCACAGGAAGAGGCAGGAATCTGCCAAGTTATGTGCTGGTATATCAGATTATCTCCAGACTCTACACGTATGAATCAATTTCCAAGTGCATTAACACATGAATCACAAGATATTTGCTATTGCCACCGGCTACAAATAAGATATTGGAGTACTAAGAACCTATACTCCTTATGATGCTGCATTAGTTGCTGAGGAGGTATGAGGTAATACAGGCAGATAAGAACAAATGCATTTCTGGAAAAAATAGATATATATTGTTTGCATGCAACAACTGGTGAAACTTTGGATGTTATCACTGCTTAAATTATAACCAATTAGGTGCCCCTAATTAGTTGTCACTTGTGATACACATAGAAAGCTAGATAATTGGGGCAGATCAGCTGAGATTTACAGTGAAAATTACTATCCGTGGCATGCAGTCACCGGATAGTAGACCTTACGGTTTCACCAAGGATTGAGAAAGCCAACAGAGCACATAGATGGATGTGACAAGATGCCAGGATAGGGTGGTGTCGACGAGACCCCTGTTGTAGGATGCGGAAGACGCGTTTCGCCCTAAGGCTTGTTCACTTCCGGGTTCCGCGTAGTCCGGTGTGGGGAGCGGGCTTTTAAACCTGCTGCTAGTAGAGCTGTCCAATCCGGAGGCGCTATAAGGTGGGTGTAATCTTATGATGTAGGCGGTTGCTAGGAGACCGCAGCGGTAACATCAAATCAGGAGGACGGAAGGTAATCTCATCTCGCGAGATTACGGACGCCATATTGGATAAGGTGGGTGAGATCTTACGATGTAGGCGGTTGCTAGGAGACCGCAGCGGTAACATCAAATCAGAAGGACGGAAGGTAATCTCATCTCGCGAGATTACGAACGCCATATTGGATATGGGAACGGTGTCTGCTGTTTGTATGGGCAGTTGCTAAGTGACTGCAGCGGCGGAATAGGTGTAACAAATCCGAATGTCTATAGGAATTATCTATAGTGAATACTGATGGTTGCTAAGAGACTAGCTGAGCAAAGCTAGAACGACATTGGAGATTATTAACACGCATTGAGATCTCCGTTATGGATATGGAAAGGATATAGCTATTCTAATGGTGACAATAATGTTAAAATTAAATTTAAAAGCAGGGGAAAAATTGAAGAAATTAAAATATATATGAGAGGAAACTATGTATGTGAGAAGAATGGAAAAGATGAAATGATAAAGAAAATAAAACTTAAATATGAATAATTAAATGAGTAGAATTAGGAAATTAATAAGTATACCTGTGCGGCATATTATACAGAGGGTGTGTTGGGAATTGGTGAGGGGTAGGGGAAGGGAAAAAGGGGGGGGGGGAAAGAAAAGGGGGAAGTGCCTGTATTAATAGGAATAGAGATTCGAGGGTAGTGAATTAGTGCCTTCATTTGGGGATTAAAAGGTGGTTATTTAGGTGAATATAAGTGAAAAATATAAACATTATGTAATAATAAATATCATATATGTATATAAATTAAAATGGGCTGCTGTTAAGAGATTGAGGTGATTGGTGTGTGTGTTAGATACTTGGGAAAATCGGTGTAAGGGTGGTGTGTGGTGGGTGAGTGAAATGTGAGTAGGTATATTGAAATGATGGTGCAATGTGTGCGATGTGGGCAAATGTGATGGTGGGGGATAGTAGCAGTATGGAATTGGTATGGAGGAGAGAAGACTGGGCGAGGGAGATGGGGGCGGGGCAGGGCCTGGGGGGGGGGGGGGAAAGGGGGGGGGGGAGAAAAGTGGGAGGAAATAGGCGGCAATGTGAGGTAGTGTGAGTGAGGTGGGGTAGGTGATTAGAAGTGTGAGGAATGGTGGTGTCAGAGTAAGTGGTGAATCCTATAGGCGGTGTCTGGGAGATTGATGGATAATAAATTCAGAACAATTGATAATGTTCCATTGTGCTGATAAAAATATATTATAAGAAAATAAATAAATAAGAAAAATTTATTATATAAAAAGAAAAATAATATAAATAGAAAAAAATGAAATAATATAAAATAAATACAAATGGAAAGGGAAAAATTTTTTGGTTGGTTAAATTTACAGAAATTGACGTAAGATGTAGATGAAACCTTCATTACAAGAAAACTCCGTAGTTGATAGTTTCATTCAAACCGAAGGGTTTCAGGCTATTTAAACGGAAGATCCATTCACTCTCCTTTTTGAGTAGTTCTTTAGTTATATCTCCTCCCCGTATTCCAAGACGTACTTGATCTAGGCAGAAGGTCTTAAAACCTTTGATGGAGCCTTTATGGACGAAATTGAAATGTCTCGCTACCGATGTGAGCTGTTTCATTCTCTCAAGATCTCGGGAGGCATTGCGGATGTTTCCAAGGTGTTCTAGTATTCTTTCTTTCCATTTACGTGTGGTCATGCCTACATACTTTAAATTGCATTCACATGTTATGCAGTATATCACCGCCTGTGTGTTACAATTAAAGAAATGTTGTAGCTTGACCACCTGGTCAAATCTATCAATGACCGTGTTGGTTTGCAGGATTTGCGGACATGATTTACAGTGGCCGCAAGGAAAAGAACCTGTGATAGAAGGTTTCTTAGTATTTATGGAGATCAAATGGCTGTGCACTAGATGGTCTCTCATATTTTTTGATCTGCGCCAGCTCATTTGTAGTGGGGACTCAAAGAGAGGTGCCAAGTCTGGGTCCAATTGTAGGATAGGGAGATGTCTAGTAATTGCTCCCTTCAACTTCCTCCATTCGGGGCAGAACGTGCCAATAAAACGAACTGTATCTTCCTGCTCCGTGTTCTTACTCTTCTTTCCAAATATTAGACCCTCTCTCTTGGTTGCTGCAACAGCGGTGTATGCCCGTTTTAGTGAGCGTCTGCTGTAGCCTCTATCAAGGAGACGGTTAGTTAGTTCCAAACTTTTGGTTTTGAAGGTAAGGTCTTCTGAGCAGTTACGTCTTAGGCGTAGATATTCCCCTTTGGGGATGTTTTCCACGGTGGGCGGAAAATGAGAACTTGTTTGATGTAGGAGACTGTTGGTTGCAGTCTCCTTGCGGAATAATTCAGTTTCTAAGAATCCTGTATTGGATTTATAGATACTGAGGTCTAGGAATGGTACTCTTGTGGGGCTAATGAAGTGTGTTAAAGTAATGTTAAGTTCATTTTGATTGAGAATCTGAATAAACTCCAAAAGTAAGTTTTTATTGCCGTTCCAAATCAAGAAGACATCATCGATGTATCTTAGCCACAGTATTATATGTGTGGTATATTTTTCATTCTTGATGTTAAATACATGTAGGTGCTCCCACCACCCTAGAAAAAGATTTGCGTATGTAGGTGCGCATGCTGCCCCCATAGCGGTTCCCCTGATTTGTAAGAAAAAGCGGTCTTGAAAAACGAAATAATTTTTAGAAAGAACAAACATGAGTAGTTGCAAGAGAAAATCGGAGAAGTCATTGGAGCCAATTCGGTCCAGGAAGAATTTGACTGCAGACAGGCCTTGATGGTGGTTGATACTGGAGTAAAGTGCCTCGACATCTAAAGTCCCTAAGAGGAAGTCATCCTCAAAATGGATATCGTGAATTTTACGTAATAGATCAGCGGTGTCTTGTAGATAGGATGGTAAGTCAAGAACAAAATCACGTAGATGTAAATCTAAGAAACGACTCGGTTGCTCCAGAAGTCCGCCATTACCTGACATTATTGGTCTGCCAGGTGGCACCTGGATGTCTTTGTGGATCTTCGGCAGAAGATAGAAAGTTGGAGTTCTTGGATTTTGTACAGTCAGATATGCGGCTTCTTGTTTTGTGATGGTTCCCTGTGTTGCAGCCTCTTGTATCAACAAAGTATAGGCTTTTTGGAACCTTTTTGTGGGATCGTTGAGAAGTTTCTGGTAGCAGAGGGGGTTGAGCAGTTGTCTATGGGCTTCCGTAATATACATTTCTGTCGGCCATAGAACAATGTTGCCCCCTTTGTCCGAAGGTTTGATGATTACATCCCGCCATGTTTCCATCTCACGTAATGCTTTCCTTTCTTGGAAGTTGAGATTTCTAGATGGATATTGGTGGGAAGTTTTTATGCGGACATAAATATCGTCAAATTCTTTTGATACCCTGTTAAGAAAAACCCTAATTTCAGGGCTGGTATTGTCAGGCGGAAAGAATGAAGACTTTGGTTTACATTTGGCTCTGTCGGGAGTACTGTCCTGTGTGTTTGATTCCATTAATAGGTCCTCCAAGACTTGGACTGTTTGGAGCTCATCAGCGGATAAGTCAGTGATACCAACACTATCTTGTCTGGTATGATGTTTAGCGAAGAACTTTTTGAGGAGGAGTTTTCTGCCAAATAGTCTAAGGTCTTTCTCCCAAGAGAATCTGTTAAATGATCTGGAGGGTGAGAAAGAGAGGCCTTTGGCCAACACAGCCATGTGTACAGATGAAAGGGGTCTCCCAGATAGGTTAATAACCTGTAATGAGGATGTGGATAGATGAGTTACCGTAGGGTCTTCCTCTGTCGGGCCGGATACCTGGCAGTCCTCGATGTGTCCCAGTCTGGGTTGCGTCTGTCTCCTCTTCTTTCCCCCCCGCCGGGTTTTCCTGGGTTTTTGTCTCGGCCTCTTTGTTTCGAACCCTGGCCTAAAAAACGTGGGGAAAATTCTCCTTCTCCCTGATTAAATCTGGTGTTGTCTGGAGTCTCACTGGATGAGTCCCCACTATTTGAAGATTCAAATTCTGAGAAAGTCGAGTCGTCCCTCTGTCTTCGATTTCTGTTGTAGGATATGGTATTCCACCTGAAAATGTCCCCACGTGAGAAATCTCGTTTGTCCCTGATAAATTTATCCCGCTTTCGATCTACTATTGTTTGTTCATAAAGCTTCAGTTCTTTTTGATGTTTTTCAAAAGCTGTTTGAAATGACAAATCTTTTTCCCAAATCTCTAGGTTGTGACCCAAATCCTCTATTTCTTTTTCCACTTGATCTATGAGTAGTGTGTCATGTTTGACCAGAAGCTGTAATAATTCTTGGGAGCACTTTAAAAGTGCTGTCTCCCACTCGGTCTTCAAATTCTCCGTAGCCAGTGGGAAAGAGGGGAATATTTTGGGTCTCAACCCCCGGGGCACGATCTTATGTTTGATGTAATTCTGTAATGTGGTGATGTCCCACGATAAGCGAGTCCTTTTCTGCAGACTTTTTTGTAATTTAGAGAAGGTCGTTTTCCAGTCAGAGTTAGTGGGGGATTCTTCGAAATTCTCTGAGAAGAAATCACCAAAAGTCTCCGGATTTTGTCGTTTTGTTAGCTCTGCTTTGAGTGAGAAAGTGGTCATAGTAAAGACTACTACGAAAAATTAATTACACGTATAGCTGCTAAAAGGGGCAGATCTGATAAGGAAGAAATTATATGATAAAGAAAATGTAAAGAGAGGAAGGAGAAGGCCGTGCCACGGATCAGAGACTGTTTTTACAACAGTAGAGAATGCTGCAAAGAAACTTGGGCGATCCGGCACCGGATTTATAATTAAAGATAGTACTGTAATTAAGAAGAAATACCAAAATTGGACAATAGAGTTCCCTTGTAACTCAAGGGAGAGAAGGGGCAAAAAGTGGCCCTTCCTATGTTGTGTATGGAAAATATATACACATGTATATGTTAGTCTTGTCCTGTTGGTGGTGCACCCAGAGCCAGAAAGTATGCAAACTTTAGAACATGGGGAGAAAAAAGAAGGCTCTTGTGTGGGCGCACTCTTGTAGAAAAAATTCAAAATAATATGATAATTGAGAAAAATTACTTAAAACATAACTTTTATTAGCATAGTTACAATTATATGTTTTTTCCTGAGATCTGTCCTTCAAAATGCAATATATGTAGCATCTTAATTAAAATGTTCTGGTCTCTTTAATGGTAAAGAATGTATGAAAGGGTTGTAGACATTGAATTGGTCATACCCCCATTCCCCTTGACCAGTACAGACTTGCTGTATTGATGGAACCACGGGGTGGTCGACACACAATGATATATGAGAGGTATAAGGTTATGCTCTATGGCTTATAAGAGATTAGAGTAATGATCAAAGGTCATTCCTCTAAGATGATAGACAAAATTCACTTTATACTTATGAGCGTTGAAAACACTGATGATAATAGTAAGAAGTTTTGTACATCACGGTAATGGTGCCACTGACATTAGAATAAAATCAGAAAAATAGTAGAAAGTGGTGATACTGCTGTTGGTGATATTTCCACATAAATGAGGAAGAAATCCTGCTCTACAACACCAAGTATTCCCAGGTGGTCTCCCTTCCTGGTACTGACCTGGCCCAACGTTGTTTAGCTTCCAAGATCAGACGAGATCGGGCGCTGGCAACGTGGTATGGTAGTAGAGGGTTTTATGCGAACGCCAATGAGAGTGCACCTATTTAGGAATATGGAAAATATAGGGTAGAGGTTGATAGAAAAGTATCAGATAAGAATCGTGGAAATGTGTGGATCTGCTTTTTACGTTAGACCCGATTCCAAAATTCCCACTCTCGTGGTGCAATGTACCGAGAATCGTAAATGAGAGTCCACGAAAAAAATTTGGTGATCTTAGAGAAATATATTAATCAAATTGACACTAGGATTAGCAGTTGAAGAAAAACTGGCTGCTGATATGTAATAAAAATATTGAGACAGATAATAACATAATCTGCAATCCTAAGTGAGCTTGATAAATACGTCGTTGCTCTAGTGATGCAATTTTGTTCTAAGGCACAGGAAGAGGCAGGAATCTGCCAAGTTATGTGCTGGTATATCAGATTATCTCCAGACTCTACACGTATGAATCAATTTCCAAATGCATTAACACATGAATCACAAGATATTTGCTATTGCCACCGGCTACAAATAAGATATTGGAGTACTAAGAACCTATACTCCTTATGATGCTGCATTAGTTGCTGAGGAGGTATGAGGTAATACAGGCAGATAAGAACAAATGCATTTCTGGAAAAAATAGATATATATTGTTTGCATGCAACAACTGGTGAAACTTTGGATGTTATCACTGCTTAAATTATAACCAATTAGGTGCCCCTAATTAGTTGTCACTTGTGATACACATAGAAAGCTAGATAATTGGGGCAGATCAGCTGAGATTTACAGTGAAAATTACTATCCGTGGCATGCAGTCACCGGATAGTAGACCTTACGGTTTCACCAAGGATTGAGAAAGCCAACAGAGCACATAGATGGATGTGACAAGATGCCAGGATAGGGTGGTGTCGACGAGACCCCTGTTGTAGGATGCGGAAGACGCGTTTCGCCCTAAGGCTTGTTCACTTCCGGGTTCCGTGTAGTCCGGTGTGGGGAGCGGGCTTTTAAACCTGCTGCTAGTAGAGCTGTCCAATCCGGAGGCGCTATAAGGTGGGTGTAATCTTATGATGTAGGCGGTTGCTAGGAGACCGCAGCGGTAACATCAAATCAGGAGGACGGAAGGTAATCTCATCTCGCGAGATTACGGACGCCATATTGGATAAGGTGGGTGAGATCTTACGATGTAGGCGGTTGCTAGGAGACCGCAGCGGTAACATCAAATCAGAAGGACGGAAGGTAATCTCATCTCGCGAGATTACGAACGCCATATTGGATATGGGAACGGTGTCTGCTGTTTGTATGGGCAGTTGCTAAGTGACTGCAGCGGCGGAATAGGTGTAACAAATCCGAATGTCTATAGGAATTATCTATAGTGAATACTGATGGTTGCTAAGAGACTAGCTGAGCAAAGCTAGAACGACATTGGAGATTATTAACACGCATTGAGATCTCCGTTATGGATATGGAAAGGATATAGCTATTCTAATGGTGACAATAATGTTAAAATTAAATTTAAAAGCAGGGGAAAAATTGAAGAAATTAAAATATATATGAGAGGAAACTATGTATGTGTGAAGAATGGAAAAGATGAAATGATAAAGAAAATAAAACTTAAATATGAATAATTAAATGAGTAGAATTAGGAAATTAATAAGTATACCTGTGCGGCATATTATACAGAGGGTGTGTTGGGAATTGGTGAGGGGTAGGGGAAGGGAAAAAGGGGGGGGAAAAAGAAAAGGGGGAAGTGCCTGTATTAATAGGAATAGAGATTCGAGGGTAGTGAATTAGTGCCTTCATTTGGGGATTAAAAGGTGGTTATTTAGGTGAATATAAGTGAAAAATATAAACATTATGTAATAATAAATATCATATATGTATATAAATTAAAATGGGCTGCTGTTAAGAGATTGAGGTGATTGGTGTGTGTGTTAGATACTTGGGAAAATCGGTGTAAGGGTGGTGTGTGGTGGGTGAGTGAAATGTGAGTAGGTATATTGAAATGATGGTGCAATGTGTGCGATGTGGGCAAATGTGATGGTGGGGGATAGTAGCAGTATGGAATTGGTATGGAGGAGAGAAGACTGGGCGAGGGAGATGGGGGCGGGGCAGGGCCTGGGGGGGGGGGGGGGGGGGGAAGGGGGGGGGGGAGAGAAAAGTGGGAGGAAATAGGCGGCAATGTGAGGTAGTGTGAGTGAGGTGGGGTAGGTGATTAGAAGTGTGAGGAATGGTGGTGTCAGAGTAAGTGGTGAATCCTATAGGCGGTGTCTGGGAGATTGATGGATAATAAATTCAGAACAATTGATAATGTTCCATTGTGCTGATAAAAATATATTATAAGAAAATAAATAAATAAGAAAAATTTATTATATAAAAAGAAAAATAATATAAATAGAAAAAAATGAAATAATATAAAATAAATACAAATGGAAAGGGAAAAATTTTTTGGTTGGTTAAATTTACAGAAATTGACGTAAGATGTAGATGAAACCTTCATTACAAGAAAACTCCGTAGTTGATAGTTTCATTCAAACCGAAGGGTTTCAGGCTATTTAAACGGAAGATCCATTCACTCTCCTTTTTGAGTAGTTCTTTAGTTATATCTCCTCCCCGTATTCCAAGACGTACTTGATCTAGGCAGAAGGTCTTAAAACCTTTGATGGAGCCTTTATGGACGAAATTGAAATGTCTCGCTACCGATGTGAGCTGTTTCATTCTCTCAAGATCTCGGGAGGCATTGCGGATGTTTCCAAGGTGTTCTAGTATTCTTTCTTTCCATTTACGTGTGGTCATGCCTACATACTTTAAATTGCATTCACATGTTATGCAGTATATCACCGCCTGTGTGTTACAATTAAAGAAATGTTGTAGCTTGACCACCTGGTCAAATCTATCAATGACCGTGTTGGTTTGCAGGATTTGCGGACATGATTTACAGTGGCCGCAAGGAAAAGAACCTGTGATAGAAGGTTTCTTAGTATTTATGGAGATCAAATGGCTGTGCACTAGATGGTCTCTCATATTTTTTGATCTGCGCCAGCTCATTTGTAGTGGGGACTCAAAGAGAGGTGCCAAGTCTGGGTCCAATTGTAGGATAGGGAGATGTCTAGTAATTGCTCCCTTCAACTTCCTCCATTCGGGGCAGAACGTGCCAATAAAACAAGAAGCCGCATATCTGACTGTACAAAATCCAAGAACTCCAACTTTCTATCTTCTGCCGAAGATCCACAAAGACATCCAGGTGCCACCTGGCAGACCAATAATGTCAGGTAATGGCGGACTTCTGGAGCAACCGAGTCGTTTCTTAGATTTACATCTACGTGATTTTGTTCTTGACTTACCATCCTATCTACAAGACACCGCTGATCTATTACGTAAAATTCACGATATCCATTTTGAGGATGACTTCCTCTTAGGGACTTTAGATGTCGAGGCACTTTACTCCAGTATCAACCACCATCAAGGCCTGTCTGCAGTCAAATTCTTCCTGGACCGAATTGGCTCCAATGACTTCTCCGATTTTCTCTTGCAACTACTCATGTTTGTTCTTTCTAAAAATTATTTCGTTTTTCAAGACCGCTTTTTCTTACAAATCAGGGGAACCGCTATGGGGGCAGCATGCGCACCTACATACGCAAATCTTTTTCTAGGGTGGTGGGAGCACCTACATGTATTTAACATCAAGAATGAAAAATATACCACACATATAATACTGTGGCTAAGATACATCGATGATGTCTTCTTGATTTGGAACGGCAATAAAAACTTACTTTTGGAGTTTATTCAGATTCTCAATCAAAATGAACTTAACATTACTTTAACACACTTCATTAGCCCCACAAGAGTACCATTCCTAGACCTCAGTATCTATAAATCCAATACAGGATTCTTAGAAACTGAATTATTCCGCAAGGAGACTGCAACCAACAGTCTCCTACATCAAACAAGTTCTCATTTTCCGCCCACCGTGGAAAACATCCCCAAAGGGGAATATCTACGCCTAAGACGTAACTGCTCAGAAGACCTTACCTTCAAAACCAAAAGTTTGGAACTAACTAACCGTCTCCTTGATAGAGGCTACAGCAGACGCTCACTAAAACGGGCATACACCGCTGTTGCAGCAACCAAGAGAGAGGGTCTAATATTTGGAAAGAAGAGTAAGAACACGGAGCAGGAAGATACAGTTCGATTTATTGGCACGTTCTGCCCCGAATGGAGGAAGTTGAAGGGAGCAATTACTAGACATCTCCCTATCCTACAATTGGACCCAGACTTGGCACCTCTCTTTGAGTCCCCACTACAAATGAGCTGGCGCAGATCAAAAAATATGAGAGACCATCTAGTGCACAGCCATTTGATCTCCATAAATACTAAGAAACCTTCTATCACAGGTTCTTTTCCTTGCGGCCACTGTAAATCATGTCCGCAAATCCTGCAAACCAACACGGTCATTGATAGATTTGACCAGGTGGTCAAGCTACAACATTTCTTTAATTGTAACACACAGGCGGTGATATACTGCATAACATGTGAATGCAATTTAAAGTATGTAGGCATGACCACACGTAAATGGAAAGAAAGAATACTAGAACACCTTGGAAACATCCGCAATGCCTCCCGAGATCTTGAGAGAATGAAACAGCTCACATCGGTAGCGAGACATTTCAATTTCGTCCATAAAGGCTCCATCAAAGGTTTTAAGACCTTCTGCCTAGATCAAGTACGTCTTGGAATACGGGGAGGAGATATAACTAAAGAACTACTCAAAAAGGAGAGTGAATGGATCTTCCGTTTAAATAGCCTGAAACCCTTCGGTTTGAATGAAACTATCAACTACGGAGTTTTCTTGTAATGAAGGTTTCATCTACATCTTACGTCAATTTCTGTAAATTTAACCAACCAAAAAATTTTTCCCTTTCCATTTGTATTTATTTTATATTATTTCATTTTTTTCTATTTATATTATTTTTCTTTTTATATAATAAATTTTTCTTATTTATTTATTTTCTTATAATATATTTTTATCAGCACAATGGAACATTATCAATTGTTCTGAATTTATTATCCATCAATCTCCCAGACACCGCCTATAGGATTCACCACTTACTCTGACACCACCATTCCTCACACTTCTAATCACCTACCCCACCTCACTCACACTACCTCACATTGCCGCCTATTTCCTCCCACTTTTCTCCCCCCCCCCCTTTCCCCCCCCCCCCCCCAGGCCCTGCCCCGCCCCCATCTCCCTCGCCCAGTCTTCTCTCCTCCATACCAATTCCATACTGCTACTATCCCCCACCATCACATTTGCCCACATCGCACACATTGCACCATCATTTCAATATACCTACTCACATTTCACTCACCCACCACACACCACCCTTACACCGATTTTCCCAAGTATCTAACACACACACCAATCACCTCAATCTCTTAACAGCAGCCCATTTTAATTTATATACATATATGATATTTATTATTACATAATGTTTATATTTTTCACTTATATTCACCTAAATAACCACCTTTTAATCCCCAAATGAAGGCACTAATTCACTACCCTCGAATCTCTATTCCTATTAATACAGGCACTTCCCCCTTTTCTTTCCCCCCCCCCCTTTTTCCCTTCCCCTACCCCTCACCAATTCCCAACACACCCTCTGTATAATATGCCGCACAGGTATACTTATTAATTTCCTAATTCTACTCATTTAATTATTCATATTTAAGTTTTATTTTCTTTATCATTTCATCTTTTCCATTCTTCTCACATACATAGTTTCCTCTCATATATATTTTAATTTCTTCAATTTTTCCCCTGCTTTTAAATTTAATTTTAACATTATTGTCACCATTAGAATAGCTATATCCTTTCCATATCCATAACGGAGATCTCAATGCGTGTTAATAATCTCCAATGTCGTTCTAGCTTTGCTCAGCTAGTCTCTTAGCAACCATCAGTATTCACTATAGATAATTCCTATAGACATTCGGATTTGTTACACCTATTCCGCCGCTGCAGTCACTTAGCAACTGCCCATACAAACAGCAGACACCGTTCCCATATCCAATATGGCGTTCGTAATCTCGCGAGATGAGATTACCTTCCGTCCTTCTGATTTGATGTTACCGCTGCGGTCTCCTAGCAACCGCCTACATCGTAAGATCTCACCCACCTTATCCAATATGGCGTCCGTAATCTCGCGAGATGAGATTACCTTCCGTCCTCCTGATTTGATGTTACCGCTGCGGTCTCCTAGCAACCGCCTACATCATAAGATTACACCCACCTTATAGCGCCTCCGGATTGGACAGCTCTACTAGCAGCAGGTTTAAAAGCCCGCTCCCCACACCGGACTACACGGAACCCGGAAGTGAACAAGCCTTAGGGCGAAACGCGTCTTCCGCATCCTACAACAGGGGTCTCGTCGACACCACCCTATCCTGGCATCTTGTCACATCCATCTATGTGCTCTGTTGGCTTTCTCAATCCTTGGTGAAACCGTAAGGTCTACTATCCGGTGACTGCATGCCACGGATAGTAATTTTCACTGTAAATCTCAGCTGATCTGCCCCAATTATCTAGCTTTCTATGTGTATCACAAGTGACAACTAATTAGGGGCACCTAATTGGTTATAATTTAAGCAGTGATAACATCCAAAGTTTCACCAGTTGTTGCATGCAAACAATATATATCTATTTTTTCCAGAAATGCATTTGTTCTTATCTGCCTGTATTACCTCATACCTCCTCAGCAACTAATGCAGCATCATAAGGAGTATAGGTTCTTAGTACTCCAATATCTTATTTGTAGCCGGTGGCAATAGCAAATATCTTGTGATTCATGTGTTAATGCATTTGGAAATTGATTCATACGTGTAGAGTCTGGAGATAATCTGATATACCAGCACATAACTTGGCAGATTCCTGCCTCTTCCTGTGCCTTAGAACAAAATTGCATCACTAGAGCAACGACGTATTTATCAAGCTCACTTAGGATTGCAGATTATGTTATTATCTGTCTCAATATTTTTATTACATATCAGCAGCCAGTTTTTCTTCAACTGCTAATCCTAGTGTCAATTTGATTAATATATTTCTCTAAGATCACCAAATTTTTTTCGTGGACTCTCATTTACGATTCTCGGTACATTGCACCACGAGAGTGGGAATTTTGGAATCGGGTCTAACGTAAAAAGCAGATCCACACATTTCCACGATTCTTATCTGATACTTTTCTATCAACCTCTACCCTATATTTTCCATATTCCTAAATAGGTGCACTCTCATTGGCGTTCGCATAAAACCCTCTACTACCATACCACGTTGCCAGCGCCCGATCTCGTCTGATCTTGGAAGCTAAACAACGTTGGGCCAGGTCAGTACCAGGAAGGGAGACCACCTGGGAATACTTGGTGTTGTAGAGCAGGATTTCTTCCTCATTTATGTGGAAATATCACCAACAGCAGTATCACCACTTTCTACTATTTTTCTGATTTTATTCTAATGTCAGTGGCACCATTACCGTGATGTACAAAACTTCTTACTATTATCATCAGTGTTTTCAACGCTCATAAGTATAAAGTGAATTTTGTCTATCATCTTAGAGGAATGACCTTTGATCATTACTCTAATCTCTTATAAGCCATAGAGCATAACCTTATACCTCTCATATATCATTGTGTGTCGACCACCCCGTGGTTCCATCAATACAGCAAGTCTGTACTGGTCAAGGGGAATGGGGGTATGACCAATTCAATGTCTACAACCCTTTCATACATTCTTTACCATTAAAGAGACCAGAACATTTTAATTAAGATGCTACATATATTGCATTTTGAAGGACAGATCTCAGGAAAAAACATATAATTGTAACTATGCTAATAAAAGTTATGTTTTAAGTAATTTTTCTCAATTATCATATTATTTTGAATTTTTTCTACAAGAGTGCGCCCACACAAGAGCCTTCTTTTTTCTCCCCATGTTCTAAAGTTTGCATACTTTCTGGCTCTGGGTGCACCACCAACAGGACAAGACTAACATATACATGTGTATATATTTTCCATACACAACATAGGAAGGGCCACTTTTTGCCCCTTCTCTCCCTTGAGTTACAAGGGAACTCTATTGTCCAATTTTGGTATTTCTTCTTAATTACAGTACTATCTTTAATTATAAATCCGGTGCCGGATCGCCCAAGTTTCTTTGCAGCATTCTCTACTGTTGTAAAAACAGTCTCTGATCCGTGGCACGGCCTTCTCCTTCCTCTCTTTACATTTTCTTTATCATATAATTTCTTCCTTATCAGATCTGCCCCTTTTAGCAGCTATACGTGTAATTAATTTTTCGTAGTAGTCTTTACTATGACCACTTTCTCACTCAAAGCAGAGCTAACAAAACGACAAAATCCGGAGACTTTTGGTGATTTCTTCTCAGAGAATTTCGAAGAATCCCCCACTAACTCTGACTGGAAAACGACCTTCTCTAAATTACAAAAAAGTCTGCAGAAAAGGACTCGCTTATCGTGGGACATCACCACATTACAGAATTACATCAAACATAAGATCGTGCCCCGGGGGTTGAGACCCAAAATATTCCCCTCTTTCCCACTGGCTACGGAGAATTTGAAGACCGAGTGGGAGACAGCACTTTTAAAGTGCTCCCAAGAATTATTACAGCTTCTGGTCAAACATGACACACTACTCATAGATCAAGTGGAAAAAGAAATAGAGGATTTGGGTCACAACCTAGAGATTTGGGAAAAAGATTTGTCATTTCAAACAGCTTTTGAAAAACATCAAAAAGAACTGAAGCTTTATGAACAAACAATAGTAGATCGAAAGCGGGATAAATTTATCAGGGACAAACGAGATTTCTCACGTGGGGACATTTTCAGGTGGAATACCATATCCTACAACAGAAATCGAAGACAGAGGGACGACTCGACTTTCTCAGAATTTGAATCTTCAAATAGTGGGGACTCATCCAGTGAGACTCCAGACAACACCAGATTTAATCAGGGAGAAGGAGAATTTTCCCCACGTTTTTTAGGCCAGGGTTCGAAACAAAGAGGCCGAGACAAAAACCCAGGAAAACCCGGCGGGGGGGAAAGAAGAGGAGACAGACGCAACCCAGACTGGGACACATCGAGGACTGCCAGGTATCCGGCCCGACAGAGGAAGACCCTACGGTAACTCATCTATCCACATCCTCATTACAGGTTATTAACCTATCTGGGAGACCCCTTTCATCTGTACACATGGCTGTGTTGGCCAAAGGCCTCTCTTTCTCACCCTCCAGATCATTTAACAGATTCTCTTGGGAGAAAGACCTTAGACTATTTGGCAGAAAACTCCTCCTCAAAAAGTTCTTCGCTAAACATCATACCAGACAAGATAGTGTTGGTATCACTGACTTATCCGCTGATGAGCTCCAAACAGTCCAAGTCTTGGAGGACCTATTAATGGAATCAAACACACAGGACAGTACTCCCGACAGAGCCAAATGTAAACCAAAGTCTTCATTCTTTCCGCCTGACAATACCAGCCCTGAAATTAGGGTTTTTCTTAACAGGGTATCAAAAGAATTTGACGATATTTATGTCCGCATAAAAACTTCCCACCAATATCCATCTAGAAATCTCAACTTCCAAGAAAGGAAAGCATTACGTGAGATGGAAACATGGCGGGATGTAATCATCAAACCTTCGGACAAAGGGGGCAACATTGTTCTATGGCCGACAGAAATGTATATTACGGAAGCCCATAGACAACTGCTCAACCCCCTCTGCTACCAGAAACTTCTCAACGATCCCACAAAAAGGTTCCAAAAAGCCTATACTTTGTTGATACAAGAGGCTGCAACACAGGGAACCATCACAAAACAAGAAGCCGCATATCTGACTGTACAAAATCCAAGAACTCCAACTTTCTATCTTCTGCCGAAGATCCACAAAGACATCCAGGTGCCACCTGGCAGACCAATAATGTCAGGTAATGGCGGACTTCTGGAGCAACCGAGTCGTTTCTTAGATTTACATCTACGTGATTTTGTTCTTGACTTACCATCCTATCTACAAGACACCGCTGATCTATTACGTAAAATTCACGATATCCATTTTGAGGATGACTTCCTCTTAGGGACTTTAGATGTCGAGGCACTTTACTCCAGTATCAACCACCATCAAGGCCTGTCTGCAGTCAAATTCTTCCTGGACCGAATTGGCTCCAATGACTTCTCCGATTTTCTCTTGCAACTACTCATGTTTGTTCTTTCTAAAAATTATTTCGTTTTTCAAGACCGCTTTTTCTTACAAATCAGGGGAACCGCTATGGGGGCAGCATGCGCACCTACATACGCAAATCTTTTTCTAGGGTGGTGGGAGCACCTACATGTATTTAACATCAAGAATGAAAAATATACCACACATATAATACTGTGGCTAAGATACATCGATGATGTCTTCTTGATTTGGAACGGCAATAAAAACTTACTTTTGGAGTTTATTCAGATTCTCAATCAAAATGAACTTAACATTACTTTAACACACTTCATTAGCCCCACAAGAGTACCATTCCTAGACCTCAGTATCTATAAATCCAATACAGGATTCTTAGAAACTGAATTATTCCGCAAGGAGACTGCAACCAACAGTCTCCTACATCAAACAAGTTCTCATTTTCCGCCCACCGTGGAAAACATCCCCAAAGGGGAATATCTACGCCTAAGACGTAACTGCTCAGAAGACCTTACCTTCAAAACCAAAAGTTTGGAACTAACTAACCGTCTCCTTGATAGAGGCTACAGCAGACGCTCACTAAAACGGGCATACACCGCTGTTGCAGCAACCAAGAGAGAGGGTCTAATATTTGGAAAGAAGAGTAAGAACACGGAGCAGGAAGATACAGTTCGATTTATTGGCACGTTCTGCCCCGAATGGAGGAAGTTGAAGGGAGCAATTACTAGACATCTCCCTATCCTACAATTGGACCCAGACTTGGCACCTCTCTTTGAGTCCCCACTACAAATGAGCTGGCGCAGATCAAAAAATATGAGAGACCATCTAGTGCACAGCCATTTGATCTCCATAAATACTAAGAAACCTTCTATCACAGGTTCTTTTCCTTGCGGCCACTGTAAATCATGTCCGCAAATCCTGCAAACCAACACGGTCATTGATAGATTTGACCAGGTGGTCAAGCTACAACATTTCTTTAATTGTAACACACAGGCGGTGATATACTGCATAACATGTGAATGCAATTTAAAGTATGTAGGCATGACCACACGTAAATGGAAAGAAAGAATACTAGAACACCTTGGAAACATCCGCAATGCCTCCCGAGATCTTGAGAGAATGAAACAGCTCACATCGGTAGCGAGACATTTCAATTTCGTCCATAAAGGCTCCATCAAAGGTTTTAAGACCTTCTGCCTAGATCAAGTACGTCTTGGAATACGGGGAGGAGATATAACTAAAGAACTACTCAAAAAGGAGAGTGAATGGATCTTCCGTTTAAATAGCCTGAAACCCTTCGGTTTGAATGAAACTATCAACTACGGAGTTTTCTTGTAATGAAGGTTTCATCTACATCTTACGTCAATTTCTGTAAATTTAACCAACCAAAAAATTTTTCCCTTTCCATTTGTATTTATTTTATATTATTTCATTTTTTTCTATTTATATTATTTTTCTTTTTATATAATAAATTTTTCTTATTTATTTATTTTCTTATAATATATTTTTATCAGCACAATGGAACATTATCAATTGTTCTGAATTTATTATCCATCAATCTCCCAGACACCGCCTATAGGATTCACCACTTACTCTGACACCACCATTCCTCACACTTCTAATCACCTACCCCACCTCACTCACACTACCTCACATTGCCGCCTATTTCCTCCCACTTTTCTCCCCCCCCCTTCCCCCCCCCCCCCAGGCCCTGCCCCGCCCCCATCTCCCTCGCCCAGTCTTCTCTCCTCCATACCAATTCCATACTGCTACTATCCCCCACCATCACATTTGCCCACATCGCACACATTGCACCATCATTTCAATATACCTACTCACATTTCACTCACCCACCACACACCACCCTTACACCGATTTTCCCAAGTATCTAACACACACACCAATCACCTCAATCTCTTAACAGCAGCCCATTTTAATTTATATACATATATGATATTTATTATTACATAATGTTTATATTTTTCACTTATATTCACCTAAATAACCACCTTTTAATCCCCAAATGAAGGCACTAATTCACTACCCTCGAATCTCTATTCCTATTAATACAGGCACTTCCCCCTTTTCTTTTTCCCCCCCCTTTTTCCCTTCCCCTACCTCTCACCAATTCCCAACACACCCTCTGTATAATATGCCGCACAGGTATACTTATTAATTTCCTAATTCTACTCATTTAATTATTCATATTTAAGTTTTATTTTCTTTATCATTTCATCTTTTCCATTCTTCTCACATACATAGTTTCCTCTCATATATATTTTAATTTCTTCAATTTTTCCCCTGCTTTTAAATTTAATTTTAACATTATTGTCACCATTAGAATAGCTATATCCTTTCCATATCCATAACGGAGATCTCAATGCGTGTTAATAATCTCCAATGTCGTTCTAGCTTTGCTCAGCTAGTCTCTTAGCAACCATCAGTATTCACTATAGATAATTCCTATAGACATTCGGATTTGTTACACCTATTCCGCCGCTGCAGTCACTTAGCAACTGCCCATACAAACAGCAGACACCGTTCCCATATCCAATATGGCGTTCGTAATCTCGCGAGATGAGATTACCTTCCGTCCTTCTGATTTGATGTTACCGCTGCGGTCTCCTAGCAACCGCCTACATCGTAAGATCTCACCCACCTTATCCAATATGGCGTCCGTAATCTCGCGAGATGAGATTACCTTCCGTCCTCCTGATTTGATGTTACCGCTGCAGTCTCCTAGCAACCGCCTACATCATAAGATTACACCCACCTTATAGCGCCTCCGGATTGGACAGCTCTACTAGCAGCAGGTTTAAAAGCCCGCTCCCCACACCGGACTACACGGAACCCGGAAGTGAACAAGCCTTAGGGCGAAACGCGTCTTCCGCATCCTACAACAGGGGTCTCGTCGACACCACCCTATCCTGGCATCTTGTCACATCCATCTATGTGCTCTGTTGGCTTTCTCAATCCTTGGTGAAACCGTAAGGTCTACTATCCGGTGACTGCATGCCACGGATAGTAATTTTCACTGTAAATCTCAGCTGATCTGCCCCAATTATCTAGCTTTCTATGTGTATCACAAGTGACAACTAATTAGGGGCACCTAATTGGTTATAATTTAAGCAGTGATAACATCCAAAGTTTCACCAGTTGTTGCATGCAAACAATATATATCTATTTTTTCCAGAAATGCATTTGTTCTTATCTGCCTGTATTACCTCATACCTCCTCAGCAACTAATGCAGCATCATAAGGAGTATAGGTTCTTAGTACTCCAATATCTTATTTGTAGCCGGTGGCAATAGCAAATATCTTGTGATTCATGTGTTAATGCATTTGGAAATTGATTCATACGTGTAGAGTCTGGAGATAATCTGATATACCAGCACATAACTTGGCAGATTCCTGCCTCTTCCTGTGCCTTAGAACAAAATTGCATCACTAGAGCAACGACGTATTTATCAAGCTCACTTAGGATTGCAGATTATGTTATTATCTGTCTCAATATTTTTATTACATATCAGCAGCCAGTTTTTCTTCAACTGCTAATCCTAGTGTCAATTTGATTAATATATTTCTCTAAGATCACCAAATTTTTTTCGTGGACTCTCATTTACGATTCTCGGTACATTGCACCACGAGAGTGGGAATTTTGGAATCGGGTCTAACGTAAAAAGCAGATCCACACATTTCCACGATTCTTATCTGATACTTTTCTATCAACCTCTACCCTATATTTTCCATATTCCTAAATAGGTGCACTCTCATTGGCGTTCGCATAAAACCCTCTACTACCATACCACGTTGCCAGCGCCCGATCTCGTCTGATCTTGGAAGCTAAACAACGTTGGGCCAGGTCAGTACCACGAAGGGAGACCACCTGGGAATACTTGGTGTTGTAGAGCAGGATTTCTTCCTCATTTATGTGGAAATATCACCAACAGCAGTATCACCACTTTCTACTATTTTTCTGATTTTATTCTAATGTCAGTGGCACCATTACCGTGATGTACAAAACTTCTTACTATTATCATCAGTGTTTTCAACGCTCATAAGTATAAAGTGAATTTTGTCTATCATCTTAGAGGAATGACCTTTGATCATTACTCTAATCTCTTATAAGCCATAGAGCATAACCTTATACCTCTCATATATCATTGTGTGTCGACCACCCCGTGGTTCCATCAATACAGCAAGTCTGTACTGGTCAAGGGGAATGGGGGTATGACCAATTCAATGTCTACAACCCTTTCATACATTCTTTACCATTAAAGAGACCAGAACATTTTAATTAAGATGCTACATATATTGCATTTTGAAGGACAGATCTCAGGAAAAAACATATAATTGTAACTATGCTAATAAAAGTTATGTTTTAAGTAATTTTTCTCAATTATCATATTATTTTGAATTTTTTCTACAAGAGTGCGCCCACACAAGAGCCTTCTTTTTTCTCCCCATGTTCTAAAGTTTGCATACTTTCTGGCTCTGGGTGCACCACCAACAGGACAAGACTAACATATACATGTGTATATATTTTCCATACACAACATAGGAAGGGCCACTTTTTGCCCCTTCTCTCCCTTGAGTTACAAGGGAACTCTATTGTCCAATTTTGGTATTTCTTCTTAATTACAGTACTATCTTTAATTATAAATCCGGTGCCGGATCGCCCAAGTTTCTTTGCAGCATTCTCTACTGTTGTAAAAACAGTCTCTGATCCGTGGCACGGCCTTCTCCTTCCTCTCTTTACATTTTCTTTATCATATAATTTCTTCCTTATCAGATCTGCCCCTTTTAGCAGCTATACGTGTAATTAATTTTTCGTAGTAGTCTTTACTATGACCACTTTCTCACTCAAAGCAGAGCTAACAAAACGACAAAATCCGGAGACTTTTGGTGATTTCTTCTCAGAGAATTTCGAAGAATCCCCCACTAACTCTGACTGGAAAACGACCTTCTCTAAATTACAAAAAAGTCTGCAGAAAAGGACTCGCTTATCGTGGGACATCACCACATTACAGAATTACATCAAACATAAGATCGTGCCCCGGGGGTTGAGACCCAAAATATTCCCCTCTTTCCCACTGGCTACGGAGAATTTGAAGACCGAGTGGGAGACAGCACTTTTAAAGTGCTCCCAAGAATTATTACAGCTTCTGGTCAAACATGACACACTACTCATAGATCAAGTGGAAAAAGAAATAGAGGATTTGGGTCACAACCTAGAGATTTGGGAAAAAGATTTGTCATTTCAAACAGCTTTTGAAAAACATCAAAAAGAACTGAAGCTTTATGAACAAACAATAGTAGATCGAAAGCGGGATAAATTTATCAGGGACAAACGAGATTTCTCACGTGGGGACATTTTCAGGTGGAATACCATATCCTACAACAGAAATCGAAGACAGAGGGACGACTCGACTTTCTCAGAATTTGAATCTTCAAATAGTGGGGACTCATCCAGTGAGACTCCAGACAACACCAGATTTAATCAGGGAGAAGGAGAATTTTCCCCACGTTTTTTAGGCCAGGGTTCGAAACAAAGAGGCCGAGACAAAAACCCAGGAAAACCCGGCGGGGGGGAAAGAAGAGGAGACAGACGCAACCCAGACTGGGACACATCGAGGACTGCCAGGTATCCGGCCCGACAGAGGAAGACCCTACGGTAACTCATCTATCCACATCCTCATTACAGGTTATTAACCTATCTGGGAGACCCCTTTCATCTGTACACATGGCTGTGTTGGCCAAAGGCCTCTCTTTCTCACCCTCCAGATCATTTAACAGATTCTCTTGGGAGAAAGACCTTAGACTATTTGGCAGAAAACTCCTCCTCAAAAAGTTCTTCGCTAAACATCATACCAGACAAGATAGTGTTGGTATCACTGACTTATCCGCTGATGAGCTCCAAACAGTCCAAGTCTTGGAGGACCTATTAATGGAATCAAACACACAGGACAGTACTCCCGACAGAGCCAAATGTAAACCAAAGTCTTCATTCTTTCCGCCTGACAATACCAGCCCTGAAATTAGGGTTTTTCTTAACAGGGTATCAAAAGAATTTGACGATATTTATGTCCGCATAAAAACTTCCCACCAATATCCATCTAGAAATCTCAACTTCCAAGAAAGGAAAGCATTACGTGAGATGGAAACATGGCGGGATGTAATCATCAAACCTTCGGACAAAGGGGGCAACATTGTTCTATGGCCGACAGAAATGTATATTACGGAAGCCCATAGACAACTGCTCAACCCCCTCTGCTACCAGAAACTTCTCAACGATCCCACAAAAAGGTTCCAAAAAGCCTATACTTTGTTGATACAAGAGGCTGCAACACAGGGAACCATCACAAAACAAGAAGCCGCATATCTGACTGTACAAAATCCAAGAACTCCAACTTTCTATCTTCTGCCGAAGATCCACAAAGACATCCAGGTGCCACCTGGCAGACCAATAATGTCAGGTAATGGCGGACTTCTGGAGCAACCAAGTCGTTTCTTAGATTTACATCTACGTGATTTTGTTCTTGACTTACCATCCTATCTACAAGACACCGCTGATCTATTACGTAAAATTCACGATATCCATTTTGAGGATGACTTCCTCTTAGGGACTTTAGATGTCGAGGCACTTTACTCCAGTATCAACCACCATCAAGGCCTGTCTGCAGTCAAATTCTTCCTGGACCGAATTGGCTCCAATGACTTCTCCGATTTTCTCTTGCAACTACTCATGTTTGTTCTTTCTAAAAATTATTTCGTTTTTCAAGACCGCTTTTTCTTACAAATCAGGGGAACCGCTATGGGGGCAGCATGCGCACCTACATACGCAAATCTTTTTCTAGGGTGGTGGGAGCACCTACATGTATTTAACATCAAGAATGAAAAATATACCACACATATAATACTGTGGCTAAGATACATCGATGATGTCTTCTTGATTTGGAACGGCAATAAAAACTTACTTTTGGAGTTTATTCAGATTCTCAATCAAAATGAACTTAACATTACTTTAACACACTTCATTAGCCCCACAAGAGTACCATTCCTAGACCTCAGTATCTATAAATCCAATACAGGATTCTTAGAAACTGAATTATTCCGCAAGGAGACTGCAACCAACAGTCTCCTACATCAAACAAGTTCTCATTTTCCGCCCACCGTGGAAAACATCCCCAAAGGGGAATATCTACGCCTAAGACGTAACTGCTCAGAAGACCTTACCTTCAAAACCAAAAGTTTGGAACTAACTAACCGTCTCCTTGATAGAGGCTACAGCAGACGCTCACTAAAACGGGCATACACCGCTGTTGCAGCAACCAAGAGAGAGGGTCTAATATTTGGAAAGAAGAGTAAGAACACGGAGCAGGAAGATACAGTTCGTTTTATTGGCACGTTCTGCCCCGAATGGAGGAAGTTGAAGGGAGCAATTACTAGACATCTCCCTATCCTACAATTGGACCCAGACTTGGCACCTCTCTTTGAGTCCCCACTACAAATGAGCTGGCGCAGATCAAAAAATATGAGAGACCATCTAGTGCACAGCCATTTGATCTCCATAAATACTAAGAAACCTTCTATCACAGGTTCTTTTCCTTGCGGCCACTGTAAATCATGTCCGCAAATCCTGCAAACCAACACGGTCATTGATAGATTTGACCAGGTGGTCAAGCTACAACATTTCTTTAATTGTAACACACAGGCGGTGATATACTGCATAACATGTGAATGCAATTTAAAGTATGTAGGCATGACCACACGTAAATGGAAAGAAAGAATACTAGAACACCTTGGAAACATCCGCAATGCCTCCCGAGATCTTGAGAGAATGAAACAGCTCACATCGGTAGCGAGACATTTCAATTTCGTCCATAAAGGCTCCATCAAAGGTTTTAAGACCTTCTGCCTAGATCAAGTACGTCTTGGAATACGGGGAGGAGATATAACTAAAGAACTACTCAAAAAGGAGAGTGAATGGATCTTCCGTTTAAATAGCCTGAAACCCTTCGGTTTGAATGAAACTATCAACTACGGAGTTTTCTTGTAATGAAGGTTTCATCTACATCTTACGTCAATTTCTGTAAATTTAACCAACCAAAAAATTTTTCCCTTTCCATTTGTATTTATTTTATATTATTTCATTTTTTTCTATTTATATTATTTTTCTTTTTATATAATAAATTTTTCTTATTTATTTATTTTCTTATAATATATTTTTATCAGCACAATGGAACATTATCAATTGTTCTGAATTTATTATCCATCAATCTCCCAGACACCGCCTATAGGATTCACCACTTACTCTGACACCACCATTCCTCACACTTCTAATCACCTACCCCACCTCACTCACACTACCTCACATTGCCGCCTATTTCCTCCCACTTTTCTCCCCCCCCCTTCCCCCCCCCCCCCCCAGGCCCTGCCCCGCCCCCATCTCCCTCGCCCAGTCTTCTCTCCTCCATACCAATTCCATACTGCTACTATCCCCCACCATCACATTTGCCCACATCGCACACATTGCACCATCATTTCAATATACCTACTCACATTTCACTCACCCACCACACACCACCCTTACACCGATTTTCCCAAGTATCTAACACACACACCAATCACCTCAATCTCTTAACAGCAGCCCATTTTAATTTATATACATATATGATATTTATTATTACATAATGTTTATATTTTTCACTTATATTCACCTAAATAACCACCTTTTAATCCCCAAATGAAGGCACTAATTCACTACCCTCGAATCTCTATTCCTATTAATACAGGCACTTCCCCCTTTTCTTTTTCCCCCCCCTTTTTCCCTTCCCCTACCCCTCACCAATTCCCAACACACCCTCTGTATAATATGCCGCACAGGTATACTTATTAATTTCCTAATTCTACTCATTTAATTATTCATATTTAAGTTTTATTTTCTTTATCATTTCATCTTTTCCATTCTTCTCACATACATAGTTTCCTCTCATATATATTTTAATTTCTTCAATTTTTCCCCTGCTTTTAAATTTAATTTTAACATTATTGTCACCATTAGAATAGCTATATCCTTTCCATATCCATAACGGAGATCTCAATGCGTGTTAATAATCTCCAATGTCGTTCTAGCTTTGCTCAGCTAGTCTCTTAGCAACCATCAGTATTCACTATAGATAATTCCTATAGACATTCGGATTTGTTACACCTATTCCGCCGCTGCAGTCACTTAGCAACTGCCCATACAAACAGCAGACACCGTTCCCATATCCAATATGGCGTTCGTAATCTCGCGAGATGAGATTACCTTCCGTCCTTCTGATTTGATGTTACCGCTGCGGTCTCCTAGCAACCGCCTACATCGTAAGATCTCACCCACCTTATCCAATATGGCGTCCGTAATCTCGCGAGATGAGATTACCTTCCGTCCTCCTGATTTGATGTTACCGCTGCAGTCTCCTAGCAACCGCCTACATCATAAGATTACACCCACCTTATAGCGCCTCCGGATTGGACAGCTCTACTAGCAGCAGGTTTAAAAGCCCGCTCCCCACACCGGACTACACGGAACCCGGAAGTGAACAAGCCTTAGGGCGAAACGCGTCTTCCGCATCCTACAACAGGGGTCTCGTCGACACCACCCTATCCTGGCATCTTGTCACATCCATCTATGTGCTCTGTTGGCTTTCTCAATCCTTGGTGAAACCGTAAGGTCTACTATCCGGTGACTGCATGCCACGGATAGTAATTTTCACTGTAAATCTCAGCTGATCTGCCCCAATTATCTAGCTTTCTATGTGTATCACAAGTGACAACTAATTAGGGGCACCTAATTGGTTATAATTTAAGCAGTGATAACATCCAAAGTTTCACCAGTTGTTGCATGCAAACAATATATATCTATTTTTTCCAGAAATGCATTTGTTCTTATCTGCCTGTATTACCTCATACCTCCTCAGCAACTAATGCAGCATCATAAGGAGTATAGGTTCTTAGTACTCCAATATCTTATTTGTAGCCGGTGGCAATAGCAAATATCTTGTGATTCATGTGTTAATGCATTTGGAAATTGATTCATACGTGTAGAGTCTGGAGATAATCTGATATACCAGCACATAACTTGGCAGATTCCTGCCTCTTCCTGTGCCTTAGAACAAAATTGCATCACTAGAGCAACGACGTATTTATCAAGCTCACTTAGGATTGCAGATTATGTTATTATCTGTCTCAATATTTTTATTACATATCAGCAGCCAGTTTTTCTTCAACTGCTAATCCTAGTGTCAATTTGATTAATATATTTCTCTAAGATCACCAAATTTTTTTCGTGGACTCTCATTTACGATTCTCGGTACATTGCACCACGAGAGTGGGAATTTTGGAATCGGGTCTAACGTAAAAAGCAGATCCACACATTTCCACGATTCTTATCTGATACTTTTCTATCAACCTCTACCCTATATTTTCCATATTCCTAAATAGGTGCACTCTCATTGGCGTTCGCATAAAACCCTCTACTACCATACCACGTTGCCAGCGCCCGATCTCGTCTGATCTTGGAAGCTAAACAACGTTGGGCCAGGTCAGTACCAGGAAGGGAGACCACCTGGGAATACTTGGTGTTGTAGAGCAGGATTTCTTCCTCATTTATGTGGAAATATCACCAACAGCAGTATCACCACTTTCTACTATTTTTCTGATTTTATTCTAATGTCAGTGGCACCATTACCGTGATGTACAAAACTTCTTACTATTATCATCAGTGTTTTCAACGCTCATAAGTATAAAGTGAATTTTGTCTATCATCTTAGAGGAATGACCTTTGATCATTACTCTAATCTCTTATAAGCCATAGAGCATAACCTTATACCTCTCATATATCATTGTGTGTCGACCACCCCGTGGTTCCATCAATACAGCAAGTCTGTACTGGTCAAGGGGAATGGGGGTATGACCAATTCAATGTCTACAACCCTTTCATACATTCTTTACCATTAAAGAGACCAGAACATTTTAATTAAGATGCTACATATATTGCATTTTGAAGGACAGATCTCAGGAAAAAACATATAATTGTAACTATGCTAATAAAAGTTATGTTTTAAGTAATTTTTCTCAATTATCATATTATTTTGAATTTTTTCTACAAGAGTGCGCCCACACAAGAGCCTTCTTTTTTCTCCCCATGTTCTAAAGTTTGCATACTTTCTGGCTCTGGGTGCACCACCAACAGGACAAGACTAACATATACATGTGTATATATTTTCCATACACAACATAGGAAGGGCCGCTTTTTGCCCCTTCTCTCCCTTGAGTTACAAGGGAACTCTATTGTCCAATTTTGGTATTTCTTCTTAATTACAGTACTATCTTTAATTATAAATCCGGTGCCGGATCGCCCAAGTTTCTTTGCAGCATTCTCTACTGTTGTAAAAACAGTCTCTGATCCGTGGCACGGCCTTCTCCTTCCTCTCTTTACATTTTCTTTATCATATAATTTCTTCCTTATCAGATCTGCCCCTTTTAGCAGCTATACGTGTAATTAATTTTTCGTAGTAGTCTTTACTATGACCACTTTCTCACTCAAAGCAGAGCTAACAAAACGACAAAATCCGGAGACTTTTGGTGATTTCTTCTCAGAGAATTTCGAAGAATCCCCCACTAACTCTGACTGGAAAACGACCTTCTCTAAATTACAAAAAAGTCTGCAGAAAAGGACTCGCTTATCGTGGGACATCACCACATTACAGAATTACATCAAACATAAGATCGTGCCCCGGGGGTTGAGACCCAAAATATTCCCCTCTTTCCCACTGGCTACGGAGAATTTGAAGACCGAGTGGGAGACAGCACTTTTAAAGTGCTCCCAAGAATTATTACAGCTTCTGGTCAAACATGACACACTACTCATAGATCAAGTGGAAAAAGAAATAGAGGATTTGGGTCACAACCTAGAGATTTGGGAAAAAGATTTGTCATTTCAAACAGCTTTTGAAAAACATCAAAAAGAACTGAAGCTTTATGAACAAACAATAGTAGATCGAAAGCGGGATAAATTTATCAGGGACAAACGAGATTTCTCACGTGGGGACATTTTCAGGTGGAATACCATATCCTACAACAGAAATCGAAGACAGAGGGACGACTCGACTTTCTCAGAATTTGAATCTTCAAATAGTGGGGACTCATCCAGTGAGACTCCAGACAACACCAGATTTAATCAGGGAGAAGGAGAATTTTCCCCACGTTTTTTAGGCCAGGGTTCGAAACAAAGAGGCCGAGACAAAAACCCAGGAAAACCCGGCGGGGGGGAAAGAAGAGGAGACAGACGCAACCCAGACTGGGACACATCGAGGACTGCCAGGTATCCGGCCCGACAGAGGAAGACCCTACGGTAACTCATCTATCCACATCCTCATTACAGGTTATTAACCTATCTGGGAGACCCCTTTCATCTGTACACATGGCTGTGTTGGCCAAAGGCCTCTCTTTCTCACCCTCCAGATCATTTAACAGATTCTCTTGGGAGAAAGACCTTAGACTATTTGGCAGAAAACTCCTCCTCAAAAAGTTCTTCGCTAAACATCATACCAGACAAGATAGTGTTGGTATCACTGACTTATCCGCTGATGAGCTCCAAACAGTCTAAGTCTTGGAGGACCTATTAATGGAATCAAACACACAGGACAGTACTCCCGACAGAGCCAAATGTAAACCAAAGTCTTCATTCTTTCCGCCTGACAATACCAGCCCTGAAATTAGGGTTTTTCTTAACAGGGTATCAAAAGAATTTGACGATATTTATGTCCGCATAAAAACTTCCCACCAATATCCATCTAGAAATCTCAACTTCCAAGAAAGGAAAGCATTACGTGAGATGGAAACATGGCGGGATGTAATCATCAAACCTTCGGACAAAGGGGGCAACATTGTTCTATGGCCGACAGAAATGTATATTACGGAAGCCCATAGACAACTGCTCAACCCCCTCTGCTACCAGAAACTTCTCAACGATCCCACAAAAAGGTTCCAAAAAGCCTATACTTTGTTGATACAAGAGGCTGCAACACAGGGAACCATCACAAAACAAGAAGCCGCATATCTGACTGTACAAAATCCAAGAACTCCAACTTTCTATCTTCTGCCGAAGATCCACAAAGACATCCAGGTGCCACCTGGCAGACCAATAATGTCAGGTAATGGCGGACTTCTGGAGCAACCGAGTCGTTTCTTAGATTTACATCTACGTGATTTTGTTCTTGACTTACCATCCTATCTACAAGACACCGCTGATCTATTACGTAAAATTCACGATATCCATTTTGAGGATGACTTCCTCTTAGGGACTTTAGATGTCGAGGCACTTTACTCCAGTATCAACCACCATCAAGGCCTGTCTGCAGTCAAATTCTTCCTGGACCGAATTGGCTCCAATGACTTCTCCGATTTTCTCTTGCAACTACTCATGTTTGTTCTTTCTAAAAATTATTTCGTTTTTCAAGACCGCTTTTTCTTACAAATCAGGGGAACCGCTATGGGGGCAGCATGCGCACCTACATACGCAAATCTTTTTCTAGGGTGGTGGGAGCACCTACATGTATTTAACATCAAGAATGAAAAATATACCACACATATAATACTGTGGCTAAGATACATCGATGATGTCTTCTTGATTTGGAACGGCAATAAAAACTTACTTTTGGAGTTTATTCAGATTCTCAATCAAAATGAACTTAACATTACTTTAACACACTTCATTAGCCCCACAAGAGTACCATTCCTAGACCTCAGTATCTATAAATCCAATACAGGATTCTTAGAAACTGAATTATTCCGCAAGGAGACTGCAACCAACAGTCTCCTACATCAAACAAGTTCTCATTTTCCGCCCACCGTGGAAAACATCCCCAAAGGGGAATATCTACGCCTAAGACGTAACTGCTCAGAAGACCTTACCTTCAAAACCAAAAGTTTGGAACTAACTAACCGTCTCCTTGATAGAGGCTACAGCAGACGCTCACTAAAACGGGCATACACCGCTGTTGCAGCAACCAAGAGAGAGGGTCTAATATTTGGAAAGAAGAGTAAGAACACGGAGCAGGAAGATACAGTTCGTTTTATTGGCACGTTCTGCCCCGAATGGAGGAAGTTGAAGGGAGCAATTACTAGACATCTCCCTATCCTACAATTGGACCCAGACTTGGCACCTCTCTTTGAGTCCCCACTACAAATGAGCTGGCGCAGATCAAAAAATATGAGAGACCATCTAGTGCACAGCCATTTGATCTCCATAAATACTAAGAAACCTTCTATCACAGGTTCTTTTCCTTGCGGCCACTGTAAATCATGTCCGCAAATCCTGCAAACCAACACGGTCATTGATAGATTTGACCAGGTGGTCAAGCTACAACATTTCTTTAATTGTAACACACAGGCGGTGATATACTGCATAACATGTGAATGCAATTTAAAGTATGTAGGCATGACCACACGTAAATGGAAAGAAAGAATACTAGAACACCTTGGAAACATCCGCAATGCCTCCCGAGATCTTGAGAGAATGAAACAGCTCACATCGGTAGCGAGACATTTCAATTTCGTCCATAAAGGCTCCATCAAAGGTTTTAAGACCTTCTGCCTAGATCAAGTACGTCTTGGAATACGGGGAGGAGATATAACTAAAGAACTACTCAAAAAGGAGAGTGAATGGATCTTCCGTTTAAATAGCCTGAAACCCTTCGGTTTGAATGAAACTATCAACTACGGAGTTTTCTTGTAATGAAGGTTTCATCTACATCTTACGTCAATTTCTGTAAATTTAACCAACCAAAAAAATTTTCCCTTTCCATTTGTATTTATTTTATATTATTTCATTTTTTTCTATTTATATTATTTTTCTTTTTATATAATAAATTTTTCTTATTTATTTATTTTCTTATAATATATTTTTATCAGCACAATGGAACATTATCAATTGTTCTGAATTTATTATCCATCAATCTCCCAGACACCGCCTATAGGATTCACCACTTACTCTGACACCACCATTCCTCACACTTCTAATCACCTACCCCACCTCACTCACACTACCTCACATTGCCGCCTATTTCCTCCCACTTTTCTCCCCCCCCCCCCCCTTCCCCCCCCCCCCCCCAGGCCCTGCCCCGCCCCCATCTCCCTCGCCCAGTCTTCTCTCCTCCATACCAATTCCATACTGCTACTATCCCCCACCATCACATTTGCCCACATCGCACACATTGCACCATCATTTCAATATACCTACTCACATTTCACTCACCCACCACACACCACCCTTACACCGATTTTCCCAAGTATCTAACACACACACCAATCACCTCAATCTCTTAACAGCAGCCCATTTTCATTTATATACATATATGATATTTATTATTACATAATGTTTATATTTTTCACTTATATTCACCTAAATAACCACCTTTTAATCCCCAAATGAAGGCACTAATTCACTACCCTCGAATCTCTATTCCTATTAATACAGGCACTTCCCCCTTTTCTTTTCCCCCCCCCTTTTTCCCTTCCCCTACCCCTCACCAATTCCCAACACACCCTCTGTATAATATGCCGCACAGGTATACTTATTAATTTCCTAATTCTACTCATTTAATTATTCATATTTAAGTTTTATTTTCTTTATCATTTCATCTTTTCCATTCTTCTCACATACATAGTTTCCTCTCATATATATTTTAATTTCTTCAATTTTTCCCCTGCTTTTAAATTTAATTTTAACATTATTGTCACCATTAGAATAGCTATATCCTTTCCATATCCATAACGGAGATCTCAATGCGTGTTAATAATCTCCAATGTCGTTCTAGCTTTGCTCAGCTAGTCTCTTAGCAACCATCAGTATTCACTATAGATAATTCCTATAGACATTCGGATTTGTTACACCTATTCCGCCGCTGCAGTCACTTAGCAACTGCCCATACAAACAGCAGACACCGTTCCCATATCCAATATGGCGTTCGTAATCTCGCGAGATGAGATTACCTTCCGTCCTTCTGATTTGATGTTACCGCTGCGGTCTCCTAGCAACCGCCTACATCGTAAAATCTCACCCACCTTATCCAATATGGCGTCCGTAATCTCGCGAGATGAGATTACCTTCCGTCCTCCTGATTTGATGTTACCGCTGCGGTCTCCTAGCAACCGCCTACATCATAAGATTACACCCACCTTATAGCGCCTCCGGATTGGACAGCTCTACTAGCAGCAGGTTTAAAAGCCCGCTCCCCACACCGGACTACACGGAACCCGGAAGTGAACAAGCCTTAGGGCGAAACGCGTCTTCCGCATCCTACAACAGGGGTCTCGTCGACACCACCCTATCCTGGCATCTTGTCACATCCATCTATGTGCTCTGTTGGCTTTCTCAATCCTTGGTGAAACCGTAAGGTCTACTATCCGGTGACTGCATGCCACGGATAGTAATTTTCACTGTAAATCTCAGCTGATCTGCCCCAATTATCTAGCTTTCTATGTGTATCACAAGTGACAACTAATTAGGGGCACCTAATTGGTTATAATTTAAGCAGTGATAACATCCAAAGTTTCACCAGTTGTTGCATGCAAACAATATATATCTATTTTTTCCAGAAATGCATTTGTTCTTATCTGCCTGTATTACCTCATACCTCCTCAGCAACTAATGCAGCATCATAAGGAGTATAGGTTCTTAGTACTCCAATATCTTATTTGTAGCCGGTGGCAATAGCAAATATCTTGTGATTCATGTGTTAATGCATTTGGAAATTGATTCATACGTGTAGAGTCTGGAGATAATCTGATATACCAGCACATAACTTGGCAGATTCCTGCCTCTTCCTGTGCCTTAGAACAAAATTGCATCACTAGAGCAACGACGTATTTATCAAGCTCACTTAGGATTGCAGATTATGTTATTATCTGTCTCAATATTTTTATTACATATCAGCAGCCAGTTTTTCTTCAACTGCTAATCCTAGTGTCAATTTGATTAATATATTTCTCTAAGATCACCAAATTTTTTTCGTGGACTCTCATTTACGATTCTCGGTACATTGCACCACGAGAGTGGGAATTTTGGAATCGGGTCTAACGTAAAAAGCAGATCCACACATTTCCACGATTCTTATCTGATACTTTTCTATCAACCTCTACCCTATATTTTCCATATTCCTAAATAGGTGCACTCTCATTGGCGTTCGCATAAAACCCTCTACTACCATACCACGTTGCCAGCGCCCGATCTCGTCTGATCTTGGAAGCTAAACAACGTTGGGCCAGGTCAGTACCAGGAAGGGAGACCACCTGGGAATACTTGGTGTTGTAGAGCAGGATTTCTTCCTCATTTATGTGGAAATATCACCAACAGCAGTATCACCACTTTCTACTATTTTTCTGATTTTATTCTAATGTCAGTGGCACCATTACCGTGATGTACAAAACTTCTTACTATTATCATCAGTGTTTTCAACGCTCATAAGTATAAAGTGAATTTTGTCTATCATCTTAGAGGAATGACCTTTGATCATTACTCTAATCTCTTATAAGCCATAGAGCATAACCTTATACCTCTCATATATCATTGTGTGTCGACCACCCCGTGGTTCCATCAATACAGCAAGTCTGTACTGGTCAAGGGGAATGGGGGTATGACCAATTCAATGTCTACAACCCTTTCATACATTCTTTACCATTAAAGAGACCAGAACATTTTAATTAAGATGCTACATATATTGCATTTTGAAGGACAGATCTCAGGAAAAAACATATAATTGTAACTATGCTAATAAAAGTTATGTTTTAAGTAATTTTTCTCAATTATCATATTATTTTGAATTTTTTCTACAAGAGTGCGCCCACACAAGAGCCTTCTTTTTTCTCCCCATGTTCTAAAGTTTGCATACTTTCTGGCTCTGGGTGCACCACCAACAGGACAAGACTAACATATACATGTGTATATATTTTCCATACACAACATAGGAAGGGCCACTTTTTGCCCCTTCTCTCCCTTGAGTTACAAGGGAACTCTATTGTCCAATTTTGGTATTTCTTCTTAATTACAGTACTATCTTTAATTATAAATCCGGTGCCGGATCGCCCAAGTTTCTTTTATGCTATTTAAGTATTATCCATCGTCAAAAGTCTTTGCTTCCTGGAATTACAAATAGTCTATAAACTTTATTGCTAAAGTCATCATTTTTACAATTTTATGTATAGTGATGGTTCTCCCTAAGATAATTAATGTTATTGCTTATGTTGGATCAGGTTAATAATTATAATAATATATAATAATTCATTATAATATTATAACCTTTTATATGGTGCCACAAGGTTTCTGTAGTGCCAGGGCCATATTGGCCCACAGATATAAAGCAGAATACTCTGGTGGGCCCCACTGCCCGAGGGACCCTCCCCCTCCTCTGTGCACTGAAATTATACATTGATACTCAATTAGATGGTCAATAACTTGGTGTAGCAGAGCCATGTATGAACTTGCGTGCTAGGTTTGTTTCTATTAAAACAACACCAAGATTAGTCCTCCTGCCAATCAAAATATAGATAGTACTGATATACCCCTGTATCCTCCTTTACAAAGGGGCTTTGTTCTTTGCAGTATGACAATATCCTCACTAATGGTTTGCCAAGTTGTAGCTAGTCACACTCCCTCTAGTGGCTGGTCACATTCCCTCTGGTAAAGCAAGCAAAAAGATAAAAACAGCGCTACCAGGTGCTAATATTCATACAAATATGTAAATTTTAATAAATGATATTAAATACCATAAACACATACACATAAAATCAAATGAACATCAAATACAAATAAAATAAGCCTCAATGCCAGTAATATGACCAAAGTGATTTTCCATGGACTCTATAAAGGCCAAGTGATGATTAAGAATGTTCCAATGCTTTAACATGCAATGACCATGCTGGATAAAGCTGCCAAACAGACAGTGAAACGCGTTAGTTGCCAGCCTATGACCAGGACGTCGCCAGGCCAGTGATTGGGACCAACTGCAGTGGTCCATGGAATCGACCATCCATTGCTTTTTATAAATTTGGACATTTATGTTTGGGATGACCCACAGTGGTCTTTAGAGCTCTTACCCATTCAATATTCACCCATCCGGAGACCGATCCAGAATCCGTTTATGTGGACGTTTAATAAAAGGGGAGAACCACCATTTACATTGGCGTAGGACTGAATCATCTTCACCACGCTAGGTGGAATACCCGGCTATCTTTCCACTTGGGACCTGGTAATTATAAACCGGTATCCGTGCATGGTCATTGCATGTTAAAGCATTGGAACATTCTTAATCATCCCTTGGCCTTTATAGAGTCCATGGAAAATCACTTTAGTCATATTACTGGCATTGAGGCTTATTTTATTTGTATTTGATGTTCATTTGATTTTATGTGTATGTGTTTATGGTATTTAATATCATTTATTAAAATTTGCATATTTGTATGAATATTAGCACCTGGTAGCGCTACTTTTATCTTTTTGCTTGCTTTGCCACATGTGGTGGCTGACTATCACCCTAATCTAACAGCCGCTCAAGAAATCAGCTCTGTTAAAGCGCCCGGAAAGAATATATTAATTTATTAGTATATTTTTAAAAACATTCCCTCTGGTGGCTGGTCATATTTCTTAAGCTTAGGCCCCTACCATTACAGTGCCCAGTGGGCCCTTTATTCTCCAGTCCAACACTGTATAGTGGATGGAACATCCAGTACAGAAAAATTACAGTACATGGGTAATCAGACAATACAGACACAAATTCACAGTTTTACAAGCAATTAGTAATTAATTAATGATGTAATACATGATTACAGTTAAAGAATAAAACTTTTTTAAACAAAAATATAAATTTATAAAAAATGAAGTAAATATATGGTAGTAAATATTTTCCAGTTGGCACGTCTGTGTAATTTTTAGTTTTTTACTTATTTCTTTATTAGCAGTTATTAAAATAAACTACTGAATGGAGAGAATGGACACTAAATAATTTATTTTAAGGTACATAAGGGTAAAGAATCTCAACCCCTTGTACTGTATATTAACCAGTTCATTTGCAAATGTTCCACAGCTCATTATTATTAGTTTAACTCAATATAAAATACAGTACAAAATTCCCTCAAGCAGCAAAAATGCACAAATATTGCTCATAGGGAGTCTTAATTGGAAATCACAAAAAAAATAGACAAGTCCATAAATGTTATTCATTTCTCTGAGGAAACCACCGATTCATTGATGTGAAAAAAAGTGGTAGTTGCTTTAACGTAATCACAAGCTGGACTCCACTGACCACAAATTGGTGCTTAAAGAATTTCAAGTAGGTCAGTGATAACATTAAAGTGATCTATCTGGGACATTACTTCCTTCCAGGAATAGGCCAATCCTGGGATCGGTGGGATCCCGGGTTTTAGGCCAAAAATAGGCCGGGATTCAATCCCGGGATTGGACTGACTGTGAGGTCACACTGCGCTGTGACCTGCCGCTGAGGCCGCTGGTAAAGCGGCCGTCACCCGCCGCCTCCTCCCGGATGCCCCTGCAGTCATCGCGGCTGAAGGAAGATCCTCTCCCACCTGTCCCAGCAGTTTGATGAGTTGATTTATGTGCGAGGTGGGCGGGGAGAGGAGGGGAGGTGTGGGCTGGGCGGACACACACAGAGGAAGAAAGCCAATCCCGGGTATCCCGGGAATTCCGAGATTGATCATTTTTCAATCCCGATACCTGGGATTGAAAAAAGGGTCCGGGATTGGACTCCCTACACACAAATAGGGCCTTTGTGGTATAAATTGTAACACAGCTAGAGTAAAAATGTAATATCGTTACCACAGAGTAAAAATAGTGCTTTCTTGGCATAACAATTCACTAGTGTAACCCTGGCTTACCATGGATATCCTTGATATTTGACTAGAGTTATCAAATCTTCATATCGATGTCTCCACCCAAACCCCTATGAGAGGTTCTTAGTAATCCACCAAGGGTTACATAGAAACATAGAATTTGACGGCAGATAAGAACCACTTGCCCCATCTAGTCTGCCCCTCTTTTTACCATATTTTTTATCTCAAACCTTATTTGATCCTTATTTCTTTGTAAGGATATCCTTATGCCTATCCCAAGCATGATTAAATTACTCTACCATCTTAGCCTCTGCCACCTCTGATGGGAGGCTATTACACTTGTCCACTACCCTTTCTGTGAAGTAATTTTTCCTCAAATTTCCCCTGAACCTCCTCCCCTCCAGTCTCAGTGCATGTCTTCATGTCCTATTGCTTCTCTTCATTTGGAGAATGTTTTCCTCCTGGACTTTGTTACAAACTTTCAAATATATCAAGGGTTTTATCATGTCCCCCCTTTCCCTGCTCCAAACTACGCATATTGAGATATTTTTTTAGTCTTTTTGGGTATCTTTTGTGATGTAAGCCATGCACCATTTTAGTTGCACTTCTTTGTACAGTCTCTAATGTATTAATATCCTTTTGAAGATATTGCCTCCAGAATTGAACATGGTATTCTAGATGAGGCCGTACCATTGACCTATACATTGGCATTATTACTTCTTTCTTTCTGCTGCTGATTCCTCTCCCAATGCAGCCAAGCATCTGACTAGTCTTCCTCATTGCTTTATTACATTTCTTACCTGTCTGTAAGCCACCTGAAATAGTGACTCCTAGATCCCTTTCCTCCTCAGTAGTTTCCAGTATAGTGCCATTAATACTATATTTAGCCTTTGGATTTTTTGAGACCCATGTGCATGATTTTGCATATTTGGTATTAAACTGTAATTGCCACACTCTTGACCATTCCTGTAGTCTACCTAGATCCTCAATCGTTTGCTTTACTCCTGGTGTGTCTACCCTGTTGCATACCTTTATATAATCTGCAAAGAGGCATACTTTCCCTTTAATGCCATTTGCAATGTCACCAATAAAGATATTAAAAAGCACTGGTCCAAGAACAGCTACCTGGGGTACTCCACTGGTAACATTTCCCTCCTGTGAATGCACTCCATTTACCACAACTTTATGTTTTCTATCCTGCAACCAAGATCTTATCCATTCAATAATCCTAGTATCCAGACCCAAACTTTCAAGTTTATTTAGCAGTCAGCAATGTGGAACACTGTCAAAAGCCTTACTAAAGTCTAGATGAGCTATATCCATGGCTCCACCTTTATCCACTACTTTAGTCACGCAGTCAAAAAAGTCAATAAGATTTGTTTGACATTATCTTCCCCTAGTGAATCTATGCTGTTTGGGATCCTGTAAATTGCTGAATTTGAGATAATCTACAACTATTTATTTTAAGAGTGTTTCCATCAGTTTCCCCACTACTGATGTAAGATTCACTGGTATGTGGTTGTTTGCCTCTTCCTTGCTTCCACTTTTGTGCAGTGGGACTATGATCACTTTTTTCGAGTCCTCTGGAATTAGTCCTGTAGCTAATGACTGGTTGAATAATTCTGTTAATGGTGCTACCAGCACCTCTTTAAGTTCTCTTAGTATCCTTGGATGTATCCCATCTGGCCCCATAGATTTGTCCACTTTCAGCTTTGAGAGTTCTGTTAGGACCTTCTCCTCTGTAAATGTACTTGTTTAATTTTCCTGAATATCCTGATTCCCTGCAACTTAACTGTGGCCCCTTCCCCTCTCTTTCAGTACTGAATACTGAGCAAAAATAATTATTAAGATGATCTGCTATTACATTGTCTCCCTCAACAAGACTCCCAGTCTGTCTTTAGTTTTATTATTGCGCCTTTTGTTTTTTTCCTTTTGCTAATATACCTAAAAAAAGTTTTGCCTCCTTTACCCACTGACTGGGCCATTTTCTCCTCAGCTTGTGCCTTTGCACATCTGATTACCTTCTTAGTCTGCTTCTAACAAGATATATCTCTTTGTCTTCATTATTTTGTGTATGCTTATATTTACTAAAAGCCATCTTTTTTTACTTTCACAATATATGCTACTTCTTTCGCAAACCACACTGGCTTACTTTTCCTTGTGTTTTTCTTAACACTTTTTATACAAAGGTCTGTTGCTTTTAATATTTTTAATGTTTCCCACCTCTCCTGCACTCCTTTCAAGTTCTTCCAATCTGCCAAAGAATCGCTTACACATTTTCCCATCCCTACAAAATCAGCCTTCCTAAAATCCAACACCTTTTTTTTGTATGGGATGAGTCAGTCTCTGTCTTTATGCTGAGCCATACTGCTTGATGATCACTGGATCCCAGGTTTTCACCCACTTTTACGTCCGATATTCTGTCTCCATTTGTAAGTATTACGTCTAATATTGTGTCTTTCCGAGTAGGCTCCCTCACCAATTGGTGAGGGAATGCTCCCTGAAGGGAATTTAAAATGTCCCTACTTCTAGTGGAACTAACAACAGACACCTCCTAGTTTACATCAGGAAGATTAAAGTGTCCCATGATTATTAACTCTCCTTTTAATGCCATTTGTCACAACTGAGGGCCTGAGCTGACAGGAGGCAGCCTCAGTTGTAGAGGCTGAGATGTAACGGAACCTGGGAGGTTGTATCAGACCCCTAGACATGTAAGTAACATGTAGAATAACTGCCCAAAGGCGTGACCACGACAACCAGGATAAAAGTCAATGATGTTTATTATGACAAACTCCGTAACACAGCAGCAGTAAAAGGAAACATAAAAGTCAACAGAGGATAAATACAATTCCTGGGTACTACAGGGTGGCAAGGGCCACAAGCACTGGTAGTGTGAGACAGTTCTTATAATCTTCTAGTTGGAAAGTCCTTACCAGGCCTGACTGTAGCAATGGAGAGAACCCAGGATCGTACCAGCTGATGTTCCAGGAAAGGCTGGGCTGCTGAAGGTAAAACGGCTGCTGTGGATACTGGCTGGAACCAGACTGTTGTTGGTACGGAGTGGATACTGGCTGGAACCAGTTAAATAATAAACGAACTTGAGAGCGATGAAATAATAATGAAGTTTGGAGTTTGAGAGCGGTGAAATAATAATTCCGGTGGAGAGTGGTAAACTGCAGAAAAGGACACCGGCCCTTTAAGAGAAGCTATACACTGCTGGAAGCTGGGCTGGAAGCAGGTGATTGTTTGAGAGCGGTGAAATAATAATACCGGTGGAGAGTGGTAAACTGCAGAAAGGACACCGGCCCTTTAAGAGAAGCTGTACACTGCTGGAAGCTGAGCTGGAAGCAGGTGATGTTGTAGCTGGAAACAGGTGAGTCCAGAATGGATCGGAGAGTCAGGCTACACCGCAGATGGAATGCTGGTGCGGGTCTCTATAGCAGAAGTCTGGAGACAGGAGCTGGAACCTGGAAGACAACCACAGGAGAGAGACAAACTGGAACTAGGTTAGACAACCAAAGCACTGACGCCTTCCTTGCTCAGGCACAGCTTACTTATACCTGCAGCAAGGAAGGGGTTGGCTAGGCAATTATGCAAATCAACAATACAGACAGCAGATTGGTGGAAATGCTCAGATGACAAAATCCAAGATGGCTGCGCCCATGCAGACACTTGGAGGGAAGTTTGGTTTGTAATCCATGTGAGAATTGAAACAGTAATGGCGACGCCGGCCACAGGAGACAGGAGACGCCAGACTGACAAGCGCACATTTAACCACGCGGGCACAGCGGAGGCCGCGGCTGATGAAATCACCACTCTGACATTCTGCATGTGGAAACTCAGGAGCAGCGGGATCCGGACCTGGAACGCTGAGCCAGCCTTAGGAGGCATCTGAAGGGTAAGTAATGGCGTCCAGATACCCGGATCGTGACAGCACCCCCCCCCTTTAGGAGTGGCCCCAGGACACTTCTTAGGCTTTAAAGGAAACTTTGCGTGGAAATTTCGGACCAAGGCAGGAGCATGGACGTCTGAGGCATTGGTCCAAGAGCGTTCTTCAGGACCATAGCCCTTCCAGTCAATGAGGTATTGTAACTGACCGTAACGGAAACGTGAGTCCAAAATCTTGGCCACCTCGTACTCGACTCCCCGTTGAGTCTGAACTTTGGGAGCTGGAGGAAGTGCGGAATGAAACCGATTCAGGATCAGCGGTTTCAACAAAGAAACATGAAATGTCCTGGGTATTTTCAAGAAGGATGGTAACTGTAACCTGTAGGCAACAGGATTGATGACTTGTTCAATCTTGAAGGGTCCGATGTAGCGAGGTGCAAATTTCATGCTGGGAACTCTCAACCTCAAATTCTTCGTGGACAGCCACACACGATCACCCACCTTGAGAGCAGGAACCGCTCTACGCTTTCTATCGGCAAACTTCTTATACCTGAATGAGGCTTTAAGCAGGGCTGCGCGGACGTTCCTCCAGTTATTTGAAAACTGACGCAAGGTGACATCCACTGCTGGAACAGAAGTTGCGGGAAGCGGTTGGAATTCTGGGACTTTAGGGTGGAATCCATAATTAATTAAGAATGGTGTAGAAGAAGATGAGGAATGGTATTGATTGTTGTGGCTGAACTCGGCCCAAGGAAGGAGTTGAACCCAGTCATCTTGAGAGGAAGACACATATATACGGAGGAAGGCCTCCAAGTCCTGATTCACCCTCTCGGTTTGACCATTGGTCTGAGGATGGTAAGCCGTGGAAAACTTTAACTTGACTTGGAGGGCTTGACACAAACTTCGCCAAAATTTGGCTACAAATTGTACTCCACGATCCGAGATGATCTCTTCAGGAAGACCGTGAAGTCGGAAGATCTCTTGTATAAACACTTGAGCCAACTTGGAAGCTGACGGAAGACCGGTGAGAGGGATGAAATGTGCCATCTTGGTGAACCGGTCAACTACCACCCAGATGGTATTAAACTTGTTGCAGATAGGTAGATCGGAAACAAAGTCCATCGACAAATGGGTCCAAGGTCGACGGGGAACAGATAATGGAACCAGTTGCCCCGCAGGCGACTGGCGGGAGACTTTGTGTTGGGCACACTTTGGGCAGGAGGCAATAAATTCCATAACGTCCTTCTTCAGAGTTGGCCACCAGTAGGACCTAGAAATAAATTCAAGGGTTTTCTGAATGCCTGTATGTCCAGCAAAACGGGAAGCATGGGCCCAATGCATGAGCTTCTTCCTTAGAACTGGCTTAACAAAACTTTTCCCTGGTGGAGGCGTAGAGTCCATCCCTACCGTGGAGAATGCCAACGGATTAATAATAGGATGCTTGTCTGCAGACTCGGACTCATTTTCTTGCTCCCATGAGCGGGAAAGGGCATCGGCCTTACGATTCTGAGAACCCGGACAGAACTGGAGTTTAAAGTCAAACCTAGAGAAGAAAAGTGCCCATCTGGCCTGACGAGGATTCAGACATTGTGCGCCTTTGAGATATAAAAGATTTTTGTGGTCGGTAAGTATGGTGATTGAGTGGGAAGCTCCCTCCAACAGGTATCTCCACTCCTCCAGAGCGAGCTTGATGGCTAGCAACTCCTGATCGCCAATGGCATAGTTGCGCTCAGCTGGGGAGAACTTCCGGGAGAAGACACTGCAAGGATGTAGATGTCCATCTTTGGCCCTCTGGGATAACACTGCTCCTACTCCAACGGAGGAGGCATCTACCTCTAAGATAAAAGGAGAGTCGGTGTCGGGCTGTTTCAGAACTGGTGCAGAGATGAACCGTTGCTTCAGAAGGTGAAAGGCCTGTGTAGCTTCCTCGGACCACTTGGACGGATTAGCACCTTTCTTGGTTAATGCAGTGATAGGCGCCACAATGGTGGAAAAGTCTCGTATAAATTTTCTATAATAATTGGCGAACCCTAAGAACCTCTGGACCCCTTTGAGGCTTAAGGGTATAGGCCAATTCTGGATTGCTTGGAGTTTCTCAGGATCCATCTCTAGTCCGGAACCGGACACAATGTAACCTAGAAACGGAATGGTTTTAACTTCAAACACACACTTCTCCAATTTACAATAGAGGTGATTGACACGGAGACGGGAAAGAACCTCTTTTACCCAGAAACGATGATCTTCGAGATTATTAGCAAAGATGAGGATGTCGTCTAGATAAACCACGACATGGCGGTACAAGATGTCCCTGAAAATCTCATTCACGAAGTGCTGGAAGACTGCTGGAGCGTTGCTCAATCCGAAGGGCATGACGAGGTACTCATAATGTCCGTCACGGGTGTTAAAGGCGGTCTTCCACTCGTCACCCTCACGGATTCGGATGAGATTATAGGCACCCCTCAAGTCCAGCTTTGTGAAAATAGTTGCACCACTAACTCTATCAAAGAGCTCGGTAATCAGGGGTAAAGGGTATCGGTTCTTGACGGTAATGTCGTTCAGACCTCTGTAGTCGATGCACGGACGCAGACCACCGTCTTTCTTCTTAACGAAGAAGAAGCCTGCGCCGGCTGGAGAAGAAGATGGTCGGATGAAACCCTTCGCCAGGTTCTCTTTGATGTACTCTTCCATGGAGTGTGTCTCAGGCAGAGACAACGGATAAGTTCGGCCTCGCGGTGGAACCTTCCCTGGAATGAGGTCGATTGGGCAGTCCCATTCTCTATGAGGAGGAAGGATATCAGCAGAGGCTTTACTGAACACGTCCGTGAAGTCTTGATATGGAGGAGGCGGAACATCAGATGACCTGGGGAAGGAAGAACAAACAGGAAGAACTTTGGCTAAACAAGTCTCAGCACAGGAGGAACCCCATGCCAGTATTTGCGTAGTCGTCCAGTCAATTGATGGGTTGTGGAGACGGAGCCATGGAAGGCCTAAAACCACTGGATGTGTGGCTCTTGGAATCACTAAAAAAGAAATATACTCAGAATGAAGAACTCCCACTCTCAGACGAACTGGAAGAGTCCTTAAGGAAATGACTGCGTCAAAAATCTTGCTGCCATCCACGGCAGTCAAAGAGATGGACGAGGACAGTCTCTCGGTGGGTAGGGACCACCGTTTAACATAAGCTTCGGTTATGAAATTCCCAGCTGCTCCGGAATCAAGGAGGGCAATGACATTCCTGTAACGTTGAGCAATTTGGAGCGACACTGGGAGGTTACAGTCATGAGGAGATGGAGAGGAGATCATTACTCCTAGCCGGCCCTCTCCTTGGCGAGCTAGGATCTGGAGTTTCCCGGACGTTTGGGACAGGCATTGATAGTGTGCGACGGAGCTGCACAGTAGAGACAGAGAGACTCAGAGAGACGTCTTCGGCGCTCAGCGGGAGATAGACGGGAACGACTAATTTGCATAGGCTCATCCTTGGATGGAGATGGTTGACGAGGAGGAGGAGCAGAAGATTTAGGAGTAGATGATCTTCCTCGCTCAGTTGCTCTCTCTCTGAAACGTAGATCAACCTTCGTGCAAAAAGAAATTAGCTCATCCAACTTAGAGGGCAAGTCTCTGGTAGCTAACTCATCCTTGATGCGTTCTGATAAGCCATGCCAGAATGCAGCATACAGGGCCTCGTCGTTCCATGCCAGTTCGGATGCCAGGATTTTAAACTGTATAAGATACTGTCCCACAGTATGTGTTCCCTGGCGTAAACGGAGAATCTCAGATGAAGCAGATGTTATCCGGCCTGGCTCGTCGAAGATGCGCCTGAATGTAGCTACAAAGTCAGTATAGGAGGATAGCAGGGGATCAGACTTCTCCCATAAAGGTGATGCCCAGTCAAGGGCTGAGCCACTGAGAAGGGAGATGATATAGGCAATTTTGGTACGGTCACTGAAGAAATTGCCAGGTAGAAGCTCAAAGTGGATTTCACATTGATTGAGAAATCCCCTGCAGAACCTTGGAGATCCATCAAATTTTGCTGGCGTTGGAAGATGAAGATGTGGACTGGAAATGGGTAAGGTGGGTGGGGTTACAGCTGGTGTCACTGTAGTGGACGCACCGGACGTGCCAGGTCCACGGAGGGTCGTTTGAATCTCATCCAGCTGTGTAGAGAGATCCTGGAGACAGCAGATGATGTGGCCCTGTGCAGCCTCCTGATGTTCAAGTCGGGCTGCCAGTTCTTGCATCGGCCTGGCCGCTTGATCCTGGTCTCCGGCTGGATTCATTAGGTCAGTGCTTACTGTCACAACTGAGGGCCTGAGCTGACGGGAGGCAGCCTCAGTTGTAGAGGCTGAGATGTAACGGAACCTGGGAGGTTGTATCAGACCCCTAGACATGTAAGTAACATGTAGAATAACTGCCCAAAGGCGTGACCACGACAACCAGGATAAAAGTCAATGATGTTTATTATGACAAACTCCGTAACACAGCAGCAGTAAAAGGAAACATAAAAGTCAACAGAGGATAAATACAATTCCTGGGTACTACAGGGTGGCAAGGGCCACAAGCACTGGTAGTGTGAGACAGTTCTTATAATCTTCTAGTTGGAAAGTCCTTACCAGGCCTGACTGTAGCAATGGAGAGAACCCAGGATCGTACCAGCTGATGTTCCAGGAAAGGCTGGGCTGCTGAAGGTAAAACGGCTGCTGTGGATACTGGCTGGAACCAGACTGTTGTTGGTACGGAGTGGATACTGGCTGGAACCAGTTAAATAATAAACGAACTTGAGAGCGATGAAATAATAATGAAGTTTGGAGTTTGAGAGCGGTGAAATAATAATTCCGGTGGAGAGTGGTAAACTGCAGAAAAGGACACCGGCCCTTTAAGAGAAGCTATACACTGCTGGAAGCTGGGCTGGAAGCAGGTGATTGTTTGAGAGCGGTGAAATAATAATACCGGTGGAGAGTGGTAAACTGCAGAAAGGACACTGGCCCTTTAAGAGAAGCTGTACACTGCTGGAAGCTGAGCTGGAAGCAGGTGATGTTGTAGCTGGAAACAGGTGAGTCCAGAATGGATCGGAGAGTCAGGCTACACCGCAGATGGAATGCTGGTGCGGGTCTCTATAGCAGAAGTCTGGAGACAGGAGCTGGAACCTGGAAGACAACCACAGGAGAGAGACAAACTGGAACTAGGTTAGACAACCAAAGCACTGACGCCTTCCTTGCTCAGGCACAGCTTACTTATACCTGCAGCAAGGAAGGGGTTGGCTAGGCAATTAGGCAAATCAACAATACAGACAGCAGATTGGTGGAAATGCTCAGATGACAAAATCCAAGATGGCTGCGCCCATGCAGACACTTGGAGGGAAGTTTGGTTTGTAATCCATGTGAGAATTGAAACAGTAATGGCGACGCCGGCCACAGGAGACGCCAGACTGACAAGCGCACATTTAACCACGCGGGCACAGCGGAGGCCGCGGCTGATGAAATCACCACTCTGACATTCTGCATGTGGAAACTCAGGAGCAGCGGGATCCGGACCTGGAACGCTGAGCCAGCCTTAGGAGGCATCTGAAGGGTAAGTAATGGCGTCCAGATACCCGGATCGTGACACCATTTTAGTTATGTACTGCAAAAGGTTCTTGTCCAGTTCCTCTTCCTGACCTGGTGGCCTGTATATGTTTGGGTAACCCTTCATTCTAGAACTAATAAATCAGTGAATAACTTAATTATCAACTCTCCCCCAAGAAATTGAAGTCCAGTATCTATATTGGTTCTGTAACAAGTTAACACTCTTTATTTCACAGAATCAAATACTGCAGAAGAAATAGACGTCAAAATGATTCTGTCGGGACATGGAATGTTGCTAGCAAATAGCATTAAAAACATCAATTAATACAAATTTAGGTAAAACAGTGCAGAGTCAATACAGTACTAGGCAAATCTTTGGTTGCTAACTTCTATCACTAACAAACTTTATTCTTGTATATACAGTACCCTGAGACACTCTCCTCCAAGTAAAAAAAAATTGTGTCATGCCTAGTCTACCTGCAGCCTCCCGTATGCTCTTAAACCAGGTAGACAATACGCAATATTATGAGTAATGGCCCTCATTCCGAGTTGTTCGCTCGCTAGCTGCTTTTTACAGCTTTGCACACGCTAAGCCGCCGCCTACTGGGAGTGAATCTTAGCTTTGCAGAATTGCGAACGAAAGAGTCGCATAATTGTGAATAGAAATTTCTTTGCAGTTTCTGAGTAGCTCGGGACTTACTCTGCCACTGCGATCAGTTCAGTCAGTTTCGTTCCTGGTTTGACGTCACAAACACACCCAGCGTTCGCCCAGACACTCCCCCGTTTCTCCAGCCACTCCCGCGTTTTTCCAGAAACGGCAGCGTTTTTTCGCACACACCCATAAAACGGCCAGTTTCCGCCCAGAAACACCCACTTCCCGTCAATCACACTCCGATCACCAGAACGATGAAAAATCCTCGTTATGCTGTGAGTAAAATACCTAACTTTTGAGTAAAATAACTAAGCGCATGCGCTCTGCGAAACTTGCGCATGCGCAGTAAGCGACTAATCGCAATATAGCGAAACTCTGCAACGAGCGAACAACTTGGAATGAGGGCCAATATCGCTTATTTTTCCCTTCTGAGCAATATTGCTTGTAATATTGCCCAGTGTGTATGTACTATATAGTAAACATGTTACATTCCCGCGGTTCATTAATGATATTTTTGTTGTCTGTGCATGCAGGTAAATTTTGGTGGCCAAAACTGCATGTTAGGGCTGGCAGCGGGGTGACATCACTGAACAATATCGTCAGTGATATCATTCAGTATATAGGCACTATATCGGCTGCCTGGGAGGGTAGGAAAACACTAGGCGATATTGCTCATTGAGTGTATCATCTCGTGTGTACCCAGCTTTACTTACATGTATTATAACTATGTTGGAGGAAGAGAAAGGCTGATGCACACTACTAGCACTAAGAACACTGAAAGTATAAATAACTTAAATAAACCCTCACAATTAGCATGGCATATAAGTGAAGTTTTTAGCACACATTTACGTAAATATGTGGGCATTTCTAATACTGTCTTCTAATACTGTCCAGCTCCCCCCCTTTTCCTCTATATGTGTGTATATATTGTACACTTGAATGTCAGGCTCCTTCATGCTGGTATTGGCACCCCTCCCATTTGCCCTCAGGTGTTTTAAATAGCAGAGAACGCACATTTCAGATCACACATTAATAAGGGCTCTATTTGAAGGTAAGGCCTAGATAAGTTTTTATAATGTGATAGTATTAGAAATGTTAGTGTCCCATGTGAAATGAAGTCACCTGGTCACGGTTCATGGAACCATATATTTGTGCAAATGTGTGCTAAAAACAACACACCATGTTAATTGTGAGGGTTTATTTAAATTATTTATACAGTCAGTGTTCTTAGGGCTAGTAGCATCAGCTTTTCTCTTCCTCCAACACAGTATTGGAAGCCTCAGCATGATGGCACCTCAGGTACCTCTTTCACATCGCAAAAACAACCCTGTATCGACCTGATATATTGCAGGGTTGACATGGGTCACTGTGCGATGTGAAAGGGCCCCATGAGAATTCCCGGGTCGCCTGACCTGGTAATTTATCCCGGGTTATAAGCAGTGATATTCCCGGACTGAATACCGGGTCAGTGGCTGTGTAAACGGGCATCAACCCGGGACCCGTTCTCTACATAGGGAGTGGCTGTGCGGAGATGAACTCATCTCCCAGCGCCGCCTCCGCCCCCCGACGCTATGGCAACCAACCCGGAAAATTGCTGAGTCAGGAAGCCAGCAGCTAGGGTCTAATGGCGGATCCCACCTGGAATGGATCCATTTCCAATTCCCGGGTGGGATCCGGCATTGGCAATGTAAAAGGGGCTTTAATATCTTTAGTAATAGGGTATGCAGTCCAGATTCCTCCTTTTTCCTCTTTTATTTACTATAACTAACAATACTAAACACTATATTGTTATCAAGTTATATATAAAGAACTAAATATTATGTGAACAGCCTATTGTCCATAACTCATATTTGTACATAAGGTTGGTTAACTTATCAGTGGTGCACTTTTCTGCTTGATATCAGAGATTGTATAACATTTAATAGAAAGCTGCAACAATTTATAGTTGCCTTAAGTTGCAACAATATTAGAGAATGCAGGCTTAGTGACAAAGAGGTTTTATATGTCTTTTATGCTGGGTACACACCTACAGATATATCTGTAGATCAGGGGTGGGGAACCTTTTTTCTACCAAGGGCCGTTTGGATATTTATAAAATCCTTTGGGGGCCATACAAAAATTATCAACTTCAAAATTAGCCTGCCCCCAGTAGATATGCCCCCACTAGATATGACCCCTAGTAGTGCCGCTTACACACACACATTAAAAGAAAGAAAAAACACAATACTCACCAGCCCCGCTCCTGCTTCCGGACCCTTGCCCTCTGCCTGACTGCCCGCTCCTCAGAATTATGGGAGAGACGTCATGACATCTCTCCCATAGCACCGTACAGGTACACACGCACACTGCCAGAGCCGGAGGCCGGAGCTCATGAGTGAGCTCCTACCTCCGGCTGCTGCTGAGGGGAAGAAGACGGGCGCCCGCTAGTAACAAAATCTCAGGGGGCGCCCGGCATCTCCCTTGGTTAGGTGAGCATGGGAGGGCCTGATCAAGTGGCTTTGCGGGCCTTATACGGCCCGCGGGCCTGAGGTTCCCCACCCCTGCTGTAGATCAATTAATCTGCAGATATATCTAAAGCCGGATTGGGCAGTGTGCTGTGCATACACACTGCCCGATCTGTCGGGAACTGACTTCATGAACTGGGTGGTTATTTACACGCGCCCACCCAGTTCAGCAGCCAGTCACTGTTGGCTGCTGCAGCTTTTGTGCGGGTGGTCATCTGACTGTCCGTACATACACACCGACATGCCAATATATCTAACAATATATTGCCCATCGCCTGTGCAGCAGGGCCGACGTGATATGTCTGTAATCGATGGATTAGCAAGTTCTTTGTACAGTATTACCAAGAGAGTTATGTGGCATTACGCTAACTCCTCTGGTAGATAATTCTAATAGCATTGAGCTTTGCTACTAATATATACTGCCACTGTTACTGAAAGACTGTTGACCTATCACCTGGGGGAAAGGTTTAGCTGGCTGGATCCATGAATTATTTAGATAATTAGGCAGATTTCTGCTCTGTTCATAAACACTAAATAAATACAAAGAGGGTCATTAAGACCCGGCCGCAACAGCGGCCGGAGCGCAGTTTGCACGTGGTGGCAAAGTGCGAATGCGCAGTGGCTGCACAGTGGCAGAGGTTGTTTTTTTTCCTTTTTTAAAAGTATCCCTTGTTTCTTTTAGTGCATACTTAATAATAGTTAATTTTTAATAGAAATTGGAATATAACAAACAATTATAAAAGTGTGCCCCTAACAAAGAGTCTTCTATTCTCCAATTGCAGATGTGTCCCGCTACAGTGTTGCTGCATATACCAACATTCTGTTGCAGAATCGCAATGCTTTATTTTAAGTATTATCATTGTTATATGTTATTATTATTATTATTATTATTATTATTATTATTACATCTTGCACATATTGCTAATTTTTTGTCAAAAATCCTTCATATTCCTTTTTGATGAATGAAACCCAGCAACACACACATTGAGCAATTCATCCATTATTGGCCCTCATTCCGAGTTGATCGGTCGCAAGGCGAATTTAGCAGAGTTACACACGCTAAGCCGCCGCCTACTGGGAGTGAATCTTAGCATCTTAAAATTGCGACCGATGTATTCGCAATATTGCGATTACTAACTACTTAGCAGTTTCAGAGTAGCTCCAGACTTACTCTGCCTGTGCGATCATTTCAGTGCTTGTCGTTCCTGGTTGACGTCACAAACACACCCAGCGTTCGCCCAGGCACTCCCACCGTTTCTCCGGCCACTCCTGCGTTTTTTCCGGAAACGGTAGCGTTTTCAGCCACACGCCCCTGAAACGCCGTGTTTCCGCCCAGTAACACCCATTTCCTGTCAATCACAGTACGATCGCCAGAGCGAAGAAAAAGCAGTGAGTAAAAATATTTTCTTCATAGTAAAGTTACTTGGCGCAGTCGCAGTGCGAACATTGCGCATGCGTACTAAGCGGATTTTCACTGCGATGCGATGAAAAATACCGAGCGAACAACTCGGAATGAGGGCCATTATACTTTCCTATGGCTGTTGTGCCTGGGTTGTTATACTATACATGACTTGTTTAATCCACAATATAAGAATAGGTTGGAAGTGGAGGACCCATGGGCAATTCAAATGCCGCTTCTTGGGTGTGGGCAATATGTTTAGCTAGCCTGCTTTCTGACGTCTTTGGCCAAAATTGATACAATAATTGTAAGGTGGTTATTTTAAAAGAGGCTGTAAATGAGTGAGTATAGATGCATGTTAATAATATTAATATCAATTTAAGAACAAAAATAGGTCAAAACTACATGATATTGTGAACGTTTTCTCAATAGATTTTGTAGGTGTTGTTCCTCTACTGCATTTTTAGTTTATGAACATTTGCTTTTGCTAGTTAATGAGATCATTGAAGGTAATTACTGATTATTGAGATTTGTTTTTTTAAAGTGACACACCTAAATAGGTCATATTATTTTAACACCATTAGCAATGCTGTGGAATATTAGGTATAACCATTCATGAATCTTCAGTGTCATCTCTTGAACTTTGTAGATGACTCTGGTACCTTGGTAAACTTACAGCTGTTATATCTGTAGCTATATACAGTAACCTTTCATAAGCAAACATAGTTTTAGCAATCTTTAATTTCCTGCTTTCTTTTGAAAGATTGCCTGGCCAACCACATTTACTGAAATGTTCAGTGTATGAAAAAAATGATTCACAATTGCAGAATATAATGAAGATGCAATAGGAAAATGACTAAACCCATTGCAGTATGAATCAGCCTTTTCTATACTGCTACTTCCACCTGCAGTTCAGCTCATAGATTTTTGATATGGGACTAAAGCTACTGGAGCTATAAATGCAGTTAAATGCATTTTATGTTTTAATGGGTGGACTTTCAGCAATACAAATAAATAACTGATTTGTCCTCCTCCCTCATCTAACAGACACTTACAGTATTTATCGGTTTATTAAATTGCACTAGGAGAGAAAATAGAAAATCTATACAGTATGAGAGCTAGTCTTTCAATTTCCACTGTGCAGTTGCTTGGCGGCTGATTCAGAACTTCTGTTCTACAAACTATGATTTTTTTTTCTCCAGATGGCATGCTGAGGCAAAATGGCTGAGTTAGAGAGATGGTAAGCAGCGCATAGCACATAATACAGGGGAAAGCTTAGATAAATAATTAACTACACGTGACATGTCAAACACTTATCCTACTGTATCTGTATTGCAAATGCACTGTGGATAAGTTTTGATAATGGTGATATTGCAATTTGCACTGTAGCTATAAATACACACACACACACACACACGTGAGAAAAGATTAAATCAGTTTTCACTAAAATAACTTGACAAAAGAAATTGGTATACAGCATTGTTTATTCCGTATGTAATAGAAAACAGACTTTGCATCAGATTTTTTATTCAACAGACTATTTTGAATAAATAAATAAACAAATGAAAATAGCATGGACAAAAATGATGGGACCCTTAACTAGAGATGAGCGGGTTCGGTTTCTCTGAATCCGAACCCGCCCGAACTTCATGTTTTTTTACACGGGTCCGAGCGACTCGGATCTTCCCGCCTTGCTCGGTTAACCCGAGCGCGCCCGAACGTCATCATCACGCTGTCGGATTCTCGCGAGGCTCGGATTCTATCACGAGACTCGGATTCTATATAAGGAGCCGCGCGTCGCGGCCATTTTCACACGTGCATTGAGATTGATAGGGAGAGGACGTGGCTGGCGTCCTCTCCGTTTAGAAATTAAAATAGATAGGAGAGTGAGAGTGAGACACTTCATTTACTTACTGGAGCTTAGGAGGAGTTATACTAGTGACTGATGACCAGTGACCTGACCACCAGTGCAGTTTTATAATTTATTATTATTTAATAATCCGTTCTGTTCTTGTTCTCTGCCTGAAAAAAACGATACACAGTGACTCAGTCACACTCACATACCATATCTGTGCTCAGCCCAGTGTGCTGCATCATCTATGTATAATATCTGACTGTGCTCACACAGCTTAATTGTGGGGGAGACTGGGGAGCAGTTATAGGTTATAGCAGGAGCCAGGAGTACATATTAAACAGTGCACACTTTTGCTGCCAGAGTGCCACTGCCAGTGTGACTGACCACTGACCACTGTGACCAGTGACCTGACCACACTGACCACCAGTATAGTATATTGTGATTGAATGTCTGCCTGAAAAAGTACACTCGTCGTGTGACTTGTGTGGTGTTTTTTTATTCTATAAAAATTAAAAAACTCATTCTGCTGACAGACAGTGTCCAGCAGGTCCGTCATTATATAATATATACCTGTCCGGCTGCAGTAGTGATATATATATATATTTTATATCATTATTTATCATCCAGTCTATACTAGCAGCAGACACAGTACGGTAGTTCACGGCTGTAGCTACCTCTGTGTCGGCACTCGGCAGTCCATCCATAATTGTATACCACCTACCCGTGGTTTTTTTTTTCTTTCTTCTTTATACATACTACATCTCATTATCATCCAGTCTATATTAGCAGCAGATACAGTACAGTACGGTAGTCCACGGCTGTAGCTACCTCTGTGTCGGCACTCGGCAGTCCATCCATAATTGTATACCACCTACCCGTGGTTTTTTTTTTCTTTCTTCTTTATACATACTACATCTCATTATCATCCAGTCTATATTAGCAGCAGACACAGTACAGTACGGTAGTCCACGGCTGTAGCTATCTCTGTGTCGGCACTCGGCAGTCCATCCATAATTGTATACCACCAACCCGTGGTTTTTTTTTTCTTTCTTCTTTATACATACTACATCTCATTATCAACCAGTCTATATTAGCAGCAGACACAGTACAGTACGGTAGTCCACGGCTGTAGCTACCTCTGTGTCGGCACTCGGCAGTCCATCCATAATTGTATACCACCTACCCGTGGTTTTTTTTTTCTTTCTTCTTTATACATACTACATCTCATTATCAACCAGTCTATATTAGCAGCAGACACAGTACGGTAGTTCACGGCTGTAGCTACCTCTGTGTCGGCACTCGGCAGTCCATCCATAATTGTATACCACCTACCCGTGGTTTTTTTTTTCTTTCTTCTTTATACATACTACATCTCATTATCATCCAGTCTATATTAGCAGCAGACACAGTACAGTACGGTAGTCCACGGCTGTAGCTACCTCTGTGTCGGCACTCGGCAGTCCATCCATAATTGTATACCACCTACCCGTGGGTTTTTTTTTCTTTCTTCTTTATACATACTACATCTCATTATCATCCAGTCTATATTAGCAGCAGACACAGTACAGTACGGTAGTCCACGGCTGTAGCTACCTCTGTGTCGGCACTCAGCAGTCCATCCATAATTGTATACCACCTACCCGTGGTTTTTTTTTTCTTTCTTCTTTATACATACTACATCTCATTATCATCCAGTCTATATTAGCAGCAGACACAGTACAGTACGGTAGTCCACGGCTGTAGCTATCTCTGTGTCGGCACTCGGCAGTCCATCCATAATTGTATACCACCTACCCGTGGTTTTTTTTTTCTTTCTTCTTTATACATACTACATCTCATTATCATCCAGTCTATATTAGCAGCAGACACAGTACAGTACGGAAGTCCACGGCTGTAGCTACCTCTGTGTCGGCACTCGGCAGTCCATCCATAATTGTATACCACCTACCCGTGGTTTTTTTTTCTTTTTTCTTTATACATACTACATCTCATTATCATCCAGTCTATATTAGCAGCAGACACAGTACAGTACGGTAGTCCACGGCTGTAGCTACCTCTGTGTCGGCACTCGGCAGTACATCCATAATTGTATACCACCTACCCGTGGTTTTTTTTTTCTTTCTTCTTTATACATACTACATCTCATTATCAACCAGTCTATATTAGCAGCAGACACAGTACAGTACGGTAGTCCACGGCTGTAGCTACCTCTGTGTCGGCACTCGGCAGTCCATCCATAATTGTATACCACCTAGTCCTACCCGTGGTTTTTTCTTTTCTTTCTTCTTTATACATACTACATCTCATTATCATCCAGTCTATATTAGCAGCAGACACAGTACAGTACGGTAGTCCACGACTGTAGCTACCTCTGTGTCGGCACTCGGCAGTCCATCCATAATTGTATACCACCTACCCGTGTTTTTTTTTTCTTTCTTCTTTATACATACTACATCTCATTATCAACCAGTCTATATTAGCAGCAGACACAGTACAGTACGGTAGTCCACGGCTATAGCTACCTCTGTGTCGGCACTCGGCAGTCCATCCATAATTGTATACTAGTATCCATCCATCTCCATTGTTTACCTGAGGTGCCTTTTAGTTGTGCCTATTAAAATATGGAGAACAAAAATGTTGAGGTTCCAAAATTAGGGAAAGATCAAGATCCACTTCCACCTCGTGCTGAAGCTGCTGCCACTAGTCATGGCCGAGACGATGAAATGCCAGCAACGTCGTCTGCCAAGGCCGATGCCCAATGTCATAGTACAGAGCATGTCAAATCCAAAACACCAAATATCAGTAAAAAAAGGACTCCAAAACCTAAAATAAAATTGTCGGAGGAGAAGCGTAAACTTGCCAATATGCCATTTACCACACGGAGTGGCAAGGAATGGCTGAGGCCCTGGCCTATGTTCATGGCTAGTGGTTCAGCTTCACATGAGGATGGAAGCACTCAGCCTCTCGCTAGAAAACTGAAAAGACTCAAGCTGGCAAAAGCACCGCAAAGAACTGTGCATTCTTCGAAATCCCAAATCCTCAAGGAGAGTCCAATTGTGTCGGTTGCGATGCCTGACCTTCCCAACACTGGACGTGAAGAGCATGCGCCTTCCACCATTTGCACGCCCCCTGCAAGTGCTGGAAGGAGCACCCGCAGACCAGTTCCTGATAGTCAGATTGAAGATGTCAGTGTTGAAGTACACCAGGATGAGGAGGATATGGGTGTTGCTGGCGCTGGGGAGGAAATTGACCAGGAGGATTCTGATGGTGAGGTGGTTTGTTTAAGTCAGGCACCCAGGGAGACACCTGTTGTCCGTGGGAGGAATATGGCCACTGACATGCCTGGTGAAAATACCAAAAAAATCAGCTCTTCGGTGTGGAAGTATTTCAACAGAAATGCGGACAACAGGTGTCAAGCCGTGTGTTGCCTTTGTCAAGCTGTAATAAGTAGGGGTAAGGACGTTAACCACCTCGGAACATCCTCCCTTATACGTCACCTGCAGCGCATTCATAATAAGTCAGTGACAAGTTCAAAAACTTTGGGCGACAGCGGAAGCAGTCCACTGACCAGTAAATCCCTTCCTCTTGTAACCAAGCTCACGCAAACCACCCCACCAACTCCCTCAGTGTCAATTTCCTCCTTCCCCAGGAATGCCAATAGTCCTGCAGGCCATGTCACTGGCAATTCTGACGAGTCCTCTCCTGCCTGGGATTCCTCCGATGCATCCTTGCGTGTAACGCCTACTGCTGCTGGTGCTGCTGTTGTTGCTGCTGGGAGTCGATGGTCATCCCAGAGGGGAAGTCGTAAGCCCACTTGTACTACTTCCAGTAAGCAATTGACTGTTCAACAGTCCTTTGCGAGGAAGATGAAATATCACAGCAGTCATCCTGCTGCAAAGCGGATAACTGAGGCCTTGACAACTATGTTGGTGTTAGACGTGCGTCCGGTATCCGCCGTTAGTTCACAGGGAACTAGACAATTTATTGAGGCAGTGTGCCCCCGTTACCAAATACCATCTAGGTTCCACTTCTCTAGGCAGGCGATACCGAGAATGTACACGGACGTCAGAAAAAGACTCACCAGTGTCCTAAAAAATGCAGTTGTACCCAATGTCCACTTAACCACGGACATGTGGACAAGTGGAGCAGGGCAGGGTCAGGACTATATGACTGTGACAGCCCACTGGGTAGATGTATGGACTCCCGCCGCAAGAACAGCAGCGGCGGCACCAGTAGCAGCATCTCGCAAACGCCAACTCTTTCCTAGGCAGGCTACGCTTTGTATCACCGGTTTCCAGAATACGCACACGGCTGAAAACCTCTTACGGCAACTGAGGAAGATCATCGTGGAATGGCTTACCCCAATTGGACTCTCCTGTGGATTTGTGGCATCGGACAACGCCAGCAATATTGTGTGTGCATTAAATATGGGCAAATTCCAGCACGTCCCATGTTTTGCACATACCTTGAATTTGGTGGTGCAGAATTTTTTAAAAAACGACAGGGGCGTGCAAGAGATGCTGTCGGTGGCCAGAAGAATTGCGGGACACTTTCGGCGTACAGGCACCACGTACAGAAGACTGGAGCACCACCAAAAACTACTGAACCTGCCCTGCCATCATCTGAAGCAAGAAGTGGTAACGAGGTGGAATTCAACCCTCTATATGCTTCAGAGGTTGGAGGAGCAGCAAAAGGCCATTCAAGCCTATACAATTGAGCACGATATAGGAGGTGGAATGCACCTGTCTCAAGCGCAGTGGAGAATGATTTCAACGTTGTGCAAGGTTCTGATGCCCTTTGAACTTGCCACACGTGAAGTCAGTTCAGACACTGCCAGCCTGAGTCAGGTCATTCCCCTCATCAGGCTTTTGCAGAAGAAGCTGGAGACATTGAAGGAGGAGCTAACACGGAGCGATTCCGCTAGGCATGTGGGACTTGTGGATGGAGCCCTTAATTCGCTTAACAAGGATTCACGGGTGGTCAATCTGTTGAAATCAGAGCACTACATTTTGGCCACCGTGCTCGATCCTAGATTTAAAGCCTACCTTGGATCTCTCTTTCCGGCAGACACAAGTCTGCTGGGGTTGAAAGACCTGCTGGTGAGAAAATTGTCAAGTCAAGCGGAACGCGACCTGTCAACATCTCCTCCTTCACATTCTCCCGCAACTGGGGGTGCGAGGAAAAGGCTCAGAATTCCGAGCCCTCCCGCTGGCGGTGATGCAGGGCAGTCTGGAGCGACTGCTGATGCTGACATCTGGTCCGGACTGAAGGACCTGACAACGATTACGGACATGTCGTCTACTGTCACTGCATATGATTCTCTCAACATTGAAAGAATGGTGGAGGATTATATGAGTGACCGCATCCAAGTAGGCACGTCACACAGTCCGTACTTATACTGGCAGGAAAAAGAGGCAATTTGGAGGCCCTTGCACAAACTGGCTTTATTCTACCTAAGTTGCCCTCCCACAAGTGTGTACTCCGAAAGAGTGTTTAGTGCCGCCGCTCACCTTGTCAGCAATCGGCGTACGAGGTTACATCCAGAAAATGTGGAGAAGATGATGTTCATTAAAATGAATTATAATCAATTCCTCCGCGGAGACATTGACCAGCAGCAATTGCCTCCACAAAGTACACAGGGAGCTGAGATGGTGGATTCCAGTGGGGACGAATTGATAATCTGTGAGGAGGGGGATGTACACGGTGATATATCGGAGGATGATGATGAGGTGGACATCTTGCCTCTGTAGAGCCAGTTTGTGCAAGGAGAGATTAATTGCTTCTTTTTTGGTGGGGGTCCAAACCAACCCGTCATATCAGTCACAGTCGTGTGGCAGACCCTGTCACTGAAATGATGGGTTGGTTAAAGTGTGCATGTCCTGTTTATACAACATAAGGGTGGGTGGGAGGGCCCAAGGACAATTCCATCTTGCACCTCTTTTTTCTTTAATTTTTCTTTGCGTCATGTGCTGTTTGGGGAGGGTTTTTTGGAAGGGACATCCTGCGTGACACTGCAGTGACACTCCTAGATGGGCCCGGTGTTTGTGTCGGCCACTAGGGTCGCTTATCTTACTCACACAGCTACCTCATTGCGCCTCTTTTTTTCTTTGCGTCATGTGCTGTTTGGGGAGGGTTTTTTGGAAGGGACATCCTGCGTGACACTGCAGTGACACTCCTAGATGGGCCCGGTGTTTGTGTCGGCCACTAGGGTCGCTTATCTTACTCACACAGCTACCTCATTGCGCCTCTTTTTTTCTTTGCGTCATGTGCTGTTTGGGGAGGGTTTTTTGGAAGGGACATCCTGCGTGACACTGCAGTGCCACTCCTAGATGGGCCCGGTGTTTGTGTCGGCCACTAGGGTCGCTTATCTTACTCACAGAGCTACCTCATTGCGCCTCTTTTTTTCTTTGCGTCATGTGCTGTTTGGGGATGGTTTTTTGGAAGGGACATCCTGCGTGACACTGCAGTGACACTCCTAGATGGGCCCGGTGTTTGTGTCGGCCACTAGGGTCGCTTATCTTACTCACACAGCTGCCTCATTGCGCCTCTTTTTTCTTTGCGTCATGTGCTGTTTGGGGAGGGTTTTTTGGAAGGGACATCCTGCGTGACACTGCAGCGCCACTCCTAGATGGGCCCGGTGTTTGTGTCGGCCACTAGGGTCGCTTATCTTACTCACACAGCTACCTCATTGCGCCTCTTTTTTCTTTGCGTCATGTGCTGTTTGGGGAGGGTTTTTTGGAAGGGACATCCTGCGTGACACTGCAGTGACACTCCTAGATGGGCCCGGTGTTTGTGTCGGCCACTAGGGTCGCTTATCTTACTCACACAGCTACCTCATTGCGCCTCTTTTTTTCTTTGCGTCATGTGCTGTTTGGGGAGGGTTTTTTGGAAGGGACATCCTGCGTGACACTGCAGTGCCACTCCTAGATGGGCCCGGTGTTTGTGTCGGCCACTAGGGTCGCTTATCTTACTCACACAGCTACCTCATTGCGCCTCTTTTTTTCTTTGCGTCATGTGCTGTTTGGGGAGGGTTTTTTGGAAGGGACATCCTGCGTGACACTGCAGTGCCACTCCTAGATGGGCCCGGTGTTTGTGTCGGCCACTAGGGTCGCTTATCTTACTCACACAGCTACCTCATTGCGCCTCTTTTTTTCTTTGCGTCATGTGCTGTTTGGGGAGGGTTTTTTGGAAGGGACATCCTGCGTGACACTGCAGTGACACTCCTAGATGGGCCCGGTGTTTGTGCCGGCCACTAGGGTCGCTTATCTTACTCACACAGCTACCTCATTGCGCCTCTTTTTTTCTTTGCGTCATGTGCTGTTTGGGGAGGGTTTTTTGGAAGGGACATCCTGCGTGACACTGCAGTGCCACTCCTAGATGGGCCCGGTGTTTGTGTCGGCCACTAGGGTCACTTATCTTACTCACACAGCTACCTCATTGCGCCTCTTTTTTTCTTTGCGTCATGTGCTGTTTGTGGAGGGTTTTTTGGAAGGGACATCCTGCGTGACACTGCAGTGACACTCCTAGATGGGCCCGGTGTTTGTGTCGGCCACTAGGGTCGCTTATCTTACTCACACAGCTACCTCATTGCGCCTCTTTTTTTCTTTGCGTCATGTGCTGTTTGGGGAGGGTTTTTTGGAAGGGACATCCTGCGTGACACTGCAGTGCCACTCCTAGATGGGCCAGGTGTTTGTGTCGGCCACTAGGGTCGCTTAGCTTAGTCATCCAGCGACCTCGGTGCAAATTTTAGGAATAAAAATAATATTGTGATGTGTGAGGTATTCAGAATAGACTGAAAATGAGTGGAAATGATGGTTTTTGAGGTTAATAATACTTTGGGATCAAAATGACCCCCAAATTCTATGATTTAAGCTGTTTTTTAGGTTTTTTGGAAAAAAACACCCGAATCCAAAACACACCCGAATCCGACAAAAAAAATTCGGTTAGGTTTTGCCAAAACGCGGTCGAACCCAAAACACGGCCGCGGAACCGAACCCAAAGCCAAAACACAAAACCCGAAAAATTTCCGGCGCTCATCTCTACCCTTAACCTATTATTTTACTGCTATCACTGCAATCTAGCAATCACTTTAGTATTACATGTGCTGCCTGCAGCTCTGTTCTGTCTGCGATCTTTGGAGCCTTGGCTGCAGGAGTCTGTTGATTGGCTCCTGTTCCCTTTATCTCCTGAATCTTTTGGGGTGTCCCACGCCCTAAATTTGTACCCCTCAATATGTTAGGGACTTGCCCAACTAATGAGGTCACCTGGGCACAGTTATTTATGGCCATAACTATGCGAAGAACCTCGCTCAAAATGCAACATTTTATTGTAATAATTATTATAAATACATTGGTAGTATTTGAATTGTGCACCTGAAACCTTGTCTTTGTATGCAGTACTGAAAGGTCTTTGTAAGGTCTCACCTCTCTCTGTGTACCCCAGGACCCCTCCCCTGTATAACTATTGCTGTGTATTTACATACACAATAGAAGGCCAGAGACCCCTTCTGCCTGGTGGTAGCACCCACGCCCACCTGTCCTATATATTGGTTTTAATTAGGTTCCTGACATTTCTAAAGGGCCCTACACATTTAAAGATCAGCCGCCGAGCTGCCCGACGGTGGATACGCCCGACGGGTGACCCGGCGGCGGGAGAGCAGTGACGGGGGGAATGAAGTTTCTTCACTCCCCCCGTCTCCATAGAAGTGCAGGCAAATATGGACGAGATCGTCCATATTGGCCTGCATGCACAGCCGAAGGGGCACCAGCGATGAACGAGCGCGGGACCGCGCATCGTTCATCGCTTGTGCCTCCACACTCAAATATATGAACGGTATCTCATTCAATAATGAACGAGATCGTTCATATCTTTGGAGATTGTCGACCAGTGTGTAGGGCCTTTTAGACTGCATGCAGAGCAAGGTGAGTACTGCACAAATGTATATCGGATTATCGGATGGGGGGTGGATTTCTGGGGCGTGGGTCCCTCTTGACTGCTGTGGCTGTTTGGCCACAGGAGCAACACAGATTAACACATATTTTCATATTTCCTTTCATCCCTATCGTGTATTTTGTTTCAATGTAACTCATTTCCCAGAAAAACAGGACTGGGACTGCGCAAATCCATCTGATGTGGATATTTATTATCACATAAAATTAATCTCTATACATACATACATACAAACAAATACATACAATACTCGATACCGGCCAGCATCACATAAAAATTTAAATAAAAACCAATTAATATATTACTACTGGGTCTAATAATAGAGGATAAGATTCTTGATTCCAATATAGATGCCTGATACAATTTGTATCCTTAATTTATATGCTTTAAATGAACCATTAATATCTTTATTTTGCAAATATTGGTAATATCACTCCCAACAGATTTAAACCAAGATGGAATGTCCAGCGCTTTTTTGGTTAGTGACATGCAACCATGCAGGGTATTTTTCCTTATAGGTAACAATATTTCATCCAAGCATGCATTCATATAATGGCTCAGTCCAGATCAATAAATCCTCCTCCTCAAGTAAAAGACATCCACATTTAATTGCACACTTAGAACCGCTTTTTCACAGTTAGGGCTTCTGCCGTTTAGCTAGGCAGATCATACGTGATTATAGCCTCTTATATAGCAAATTATAGCGTTTCACTTTTTCAGAGTATAATACTATGCCTGTGCAGTGTTCTTGGACAAAACCCCTCCCGGCTGGTTAGAGCCTTATCTGGAGCCTCCGGGTTCTTTCTGCGGCGTGTTTTTTCCTCCCACCCTCAATGGGGTTTCTTATGCCTGCGGCCGGCCGGCCCGCTGATGTCTCCGTTACTAACTCCTGTTAGGGGAACAATGACAGACGCGTTTCCCCGCCTTCTATTTCCTCAGCGGCTTCCTCAGTGTTAGGGTTAAAACCAAAGACCCTTGGGGATTGCTGCACCCTTCTGTAGTCAATCATAGCGCCAGGTGATTCTGGTTTTTTATTAACTCATTTCCCACCTTCACTTCTCACTACTTTACCTCTTGTTACTTTATTTCTCACCTCGTTACCTCTAACTAATTTACCCCTGCTGTTTTCAGCAGCCTCTCTCTCACTAACCTACCTTAACTTTTTTCACTATATATATTTTCACTCTAGTGTTGCCCTGGGGTAACTCAGCTGCTTGGTTTTGGGGTGTCTCACGCCCTAGATTTGTACCCCCAATATGTTAGGGACTTCCCCGACTAATGAGGTCACCTGGACGCGGTGGGCAAGCCGTTATTTATGGCCATAACTATGTGAAGAATCTAGTGAAAAATTCAAAATTATACTGCAATGATTATTTTTAATAAATTGGTAGTGTTTGAATTGTGCACCTGCAACCTTGTCTTTGTATGATTTATCCTACTGTATCTGTATTGCAAATGCACCATGCATAGGTTGTGATAATGTTGCACTGTAGCTATAAATACACACATTCGTGAGAAAATAATAATCATTTTTCTCTAAAATAACTTGACAAAAGAAATTGGCATCCAGTATTGTTTATTCCATATGTAATAGAAAATAGACTTTGCATTAGATTTTTGATTCAACATGTTGAATAAATAAACAAATGAAAATGGCATGGACAAAAATGATGGGACCCTTACCTAATATTTTACTGCAATCACTGCAATCACTGCAATCACTGCAATCCAGCAAATACTTTAGTATTGATCAAAAATGATAATGACATAGCAAACAAACTAAACAAGTTTTTTTCAATGGTATTTACCAGAGAGGACCAAATGCTGGGTCTAACACAAAATCTCAACAAAGATAATGTCCCACTGCTAAATGCTTATTTATGTAAGGAGGTAGTCTGTGACTGATTAAAAAAATTAAAGATTAATAAGTGGTGGTAGAGACTAAGACTGTAGAGCAATTTAAACATGCTTGGGATAGGCATATGAATATCCTTACAACGAATTAAGGTTCAAAAAGGGTTGAGATTACCTAAAGTATAAAAAAAAAGGGGCAGACTAGATGGGCTAAGTGGTTCTTATCTGCCATCAAATTCTATGTTTCTATGTTTAAGTCACCTGGTCCCAATGGAATTCACCCGAGCATTCTTATGGAGTTGTACGCTGAACTAGCAAGACCTCTATTTTTGATCTTCATGGATTCGGTTAAATCGGGTATGGTTCCCAAAGACTGGCGTATAGCGGAGGTTGTGCCGATATTTAAAAAGGGGAGCAAAGCTGAACCAGGTAATTATAGACCAGCTAGTCTTACATCTATAGTTGGGAAAGTATTTGAAGGTATTCTAAGGGATAGTATTCAAAAGTTCCTTGAATCAAATAAGGTCATTAAAAGGAACCAACATGGATTTGTGAAGGACAGATCATGTCAGACCTACATACTTGGCCTTTATGAAACAGTAAGTGCGAACCTGGATCAGGGTACGGAGGTGGATATAATCTTTTTAGACTTTGTCAAAGCTTTCAACACTGTACCACATATCCGTCTTATCTACAAGCTACAAGAAATAGGGCTAGGGAGCACAATATGCACTTGGGTCAGTAATTGGTTAGATAATAGGTAGTAGCGCGTTGTGGTCAATGGATCATTTTCAAATTGGACTAAAGTACACTGTGGTGTGCCACAAGGGTCTGTACTTGGACCACTTTTGTTCAACATTTTCATCAAAGACCTAACAGTAGGTCTAGAGAGCATGGTATCAATTTTCGCAGATGATACCAAATTGTGTAAGGTTATAAATACAGAGGGGGATGCTGAGTCTCTTCAGAACGACTTAACTAAACTGGAAGCATGGGCAGCAAAATGGAGAATGAGATTCAACACAGACAAGTGTAAGGTAATGCACTGTGGGGGCAAGACCAAAAATAACACCTACATACTAAATGGGGTAATATTAGGGGATTCTGTACTGGAAAAAGACTTAGGGGTTCACATAGATAACAAATTAAGCAGCAGTACCCAAAGTAGGAGTGCAGCAAAGAAGGCTAATAAGATATTAGCATGCATAAAATGGGGAACTGATGCAAGGAATGAGAGTATTATACTCCCATTATATAAATCACTAGTGAGGCCTCATCTTGAATACTGTGTGCAATTTTGGGCACCATATTACAAAAAGGATATCCTGGAGCTAGAAAAGGTTCAGAGGCGGGCGACCTAATCAAAGGCATGGAGGCGCTGGAATACCAGGAAAGGTTTGCAAGGCTAGGCATGTTTACACTGGAAAAGAGGAGACTAAGAGGGGACATGATCAACATCTACAAATATATAAGGGGTCAATACACAGAGCTTGGGAGGGACAAGTTTTTTATAAGATCAGCACAGAGGACACGTAGTCACTCTATTAGGTTAGAGGAGCGGAGTTTCCGCACATTGAGGCGAAAAGGTTTTTTCACAGTAAGGACAATACGTGTTTAGAATTCCTTGCCTGAGAGAGTAGTAACTGCGGACTCAGTCAACACGTTTAAGAATGGGCTAGATAAATTCCTATTGGACAAAGATATTCAGGGTTATGGTGCGAAGGCACGCATTATAGTTAATATAACTAGTCCTAACATAAAAATAACTAGTCCTATAATAAGACTGCATAGGAGACCACAAATAGGTTGAACTCGATGGACAATTGTTTTTTTTTCAACCTTAGTTACTATGTTACTATGTTATACGTGCTGCCTGCAGCTCTGTTCTGTCTTCTTAATTGCTGAAGGTGCTGCATGGGATTAGTGATCTTTGGAGGCTTGGCTGTAGGAGTCTGTTTATTGGCTCCTGTTCACTTTATCTCCTGAATCTGCCTTGCACTGCTTACTGGTCATAGAGCTTTGTTGCAGTGAGAGCCCTTGTCCGTCTATAGGTGTGTACACATGGTGAGATTTTTTATGTGATTTTGACTATATAGTCAAAATTGCAAAGAAAGTTAGTGCAGATCGCAAGGTGAAAGTCCCGCGAGGTTGGTATCGCAAGCCCAGATAGACACTGCAGGCAAGTCAATTTTGACTATCTAGTGTAAAAGATAATCAAAATTGACACTTAGCCAAAATCGTACAAAGCCAGTATCACAAGCACAGTCATCTTTGCTTGCGTTACCGACCTAGTCCTTATCGCATAGTGAGAATCAGGATTTAGCCTGTATCTCACCGTGTGTACACACCTTATATCATGGCCTAGTTTTTTATGTACTGTATATTGTCTTCCATTCTTCCACAGCCGCAGCTTTGCAGAGTCCCTGTTGTTTGTTCCTGCAACTAGTTCATCATTGGTGCCCCTGTTTCATGTGCTGTCTGTAGGAGTACATTGTATTGCTCATTTGATAGTAAACAGCAAATACCACCTGATTACCTTGCACTCCTGCTATACTGTAGTCATCTCCTAACAGTAGTATTGCTCCTTTGTGTTGGTTACTGCAGTTGCTAAGGGTAATATTCATTGGCCTGGAGCATTCTGTGTTATTTGCGTATCTGCTCTCCCTGTCTAATCATCTCCTAACAGTAGTATTGCTCCTTTGTGTTGGGTACTGGGGTTGCCAGGAGTAACACCCACTGGCTTGGAGTATTCTGTGTTATTTGTGTATCTGTTCTGCTCTCCTTGTCTGAACTCTATTGTCATTTATCTCTGCTGGTTCAGAGTATTTCTTTTTATTTATGTACCAGTTGATATTAGAGATGAGCGGGTTCGGTTCCTCGGAATCCGAACCCCCCCGAACTTCAGCCTTTTTACACGGGTCCGAGGCAGACTCGGATCTTCCCGCCTTGCTCGGTTAACCCGAGCGCGCCCGAACGTCATCATCCCGCTGTCGGATTCTCGCGAGGCTCGTATTCTATCGCGAGACTCGGATTCTATATAAGGAGCCGCGCGTCGCCGCCATTTTCACACGTGCATTGAGATTGATAGGGGGAGGACGTGGCTGGCGTCCTCTCCGTTAGAATAGATAGAGACATTTGAGTTGATTTACTAATAACTTAGTAATTTTGGGGAGCATTAGGAGTACTCAGAGTGCAGAGTTTTGCTGATAGTTACTAGTGACCACCACCAGTTTTATTTATTATTTAATATAATCCGTTCTCTGCCTGAAAAAAAACGATACACAGTCACATACCATATCTGTGCTCAGCCTCAGTGTGCTGCATGATAATATCATCTATGTATATCTGACTGTGCTGAGTGCTCACTGCTCACACAGCTGAATTGTGGGGGAGACTGGGGTGCAGTTATAGCAGGAGTACAGTGCACACTTTTGCTGCCAGTGTGACTGACCAGTGACCACCAGTATATTGTCTGCCTGAAAAAGTTAAACACTCCTGTGGTGTTTTTTTTTTTAATTCTATAAACGCATTCTGCTGACAGTGTCCAGCAGGTCCGTCATTCATTATATTATATAAATATTTACCTGCAGTAGTGTTATATTTTTTTTGTTCATCTCTATCATCTTTATCATCTCTATATTAGCAGATGCAGTACGGTAGTCCACGGCTGTGGCTACCTCTGTGTCGTCAGTGCTCGTCCATAATTGTATACCTACCTGTGGTGGTTTTTTTTTTTTCTATCTTCTTCATACTAGTAGTTTAGGAGTCTGCTGACAGTGTCCAGCAGGTCCGTCATTATATTATATATACCTGCAGTAGTGATATATATATATTTTTTATATCATTATCATCTCTATACTAGCAGACGCAGTACGGTAGTCCACGGCTGTAGCTACCTCTGTGTCGTCAGTGCTCGTCCATAATTGTATACCTACCTGTGGTGGTTTTTTTTTTTCTATCTTCTTCATACTAGTAGTTTAGGAGTCTGCTGACAGTGTCCAGCAGGTCCGTCATTATATTATATATACCTGCAGTAGTGATATATATATATTTTTTATATCATTATCATCTCTATACTAGCAGACGCAGTACGGTAGTCCACGGCTGTAGCTACCTCTGTGTCGTCAGTGCTCGTCCATAATTGTATACCTACCTGTGGTGGTTTTTTTTTTTCTATCTTCTTCATACTAGTAGTTTAGGAGTCTGCTGACAGTGTCCAGCAGGTCCGTCATTATATTATATATACCTGCAGTAGTGATATATATATATTTTTTATATCATTATCATCTCTATACTAGCAGACGCAGTACGGTAGTCCACGGCTGTAGCTACCTCTGTGTCGTCAGTGCTCGTCCATAATTGTATACCTACCTGTGGTGGTTTTTTTTTTTTTATCTTCTTCATACTAGTAGTTTAGGAGTCTGCTGACAGTGTCCAGCAGGTCCGTCATTATATTATATATACCTGCAGTAGTGATATATATATATTTTTTATATCATTATCATCTCTATACTAGCAGACGCAGTACGGTAGTCCACGGCTGTAGCTACCTCTGTGTCGTCAGTGCTCGTCCATAATTGTATACCTACCTGTGGTGGTTTTTTTTTTTCTATCTTCTTCATACTAGTAGTTTAGGAGTCTGCTGACAGTGTCCAGCAGGTCCGTCATTATATTATATATACCTGCAGTAGTGATATATATATATTTTTTATATCATTATCATCTCTATACTAGCAGACGCAGTACGGTAGTCCACGGCTGTAGCTACCTCTGTGTCGTCAGTGCTCGTCCATAATTGTATACCTACCTGTGGTGGGTTTTTTTTTTCTATCTTCTTCATACTAGTAGTTTAGGAGTCTGCTGACAGTGTCCAGCAGGTCCGTCATTATATTATATATACCTGCAGTAGTGATATAAATATATTTTTTATATCATTATCATCTCTATACTAGCAGACGCAGTACGGTAGTCCACGGCTGTAGCTACCTCTGTGTCGTCAGTGCTCGTCCATAATTGTATACCTACCTGTGGTGGGGTTTTTTTTTCTATCTTCTTCATACTAGTAGTTTAGGAGTCTGCTGACAGTGTCCAGCAGGTCTGTCATTATATTATATATACCTGCAGTAGTGATATATATATATTTTTTATATCATTATCATCTCTATACTAGCAGACGCAGTACGGTAGTCCACGGCTATAGCTACCTCTGTGTCGTCAGTCACTCGTCATCCATAAGTATACTAGTATCCATCCATCTCCATTGTTTACCTGAGGTGCCTTTTAGTTGTGCCTATTAAAATATGGAGAACAAAAATGTTGAGGTTCCAAAAATAGGGAAAGATCAAGATCCACTTCCACCTCGTGCTGAAGCTGCTGCCACTAGTCATGGCCGAGACGATGAAATTCCATCAACGTCGTCTGCCAAGGCCGATGCCCAATGTCATAGTACAGAGCATGTCAAATCCAAAACACCAAATATCAGTAAAAAAAGGACTCAAAAATCTAAAATAAAATCGTCGGAGGAGAAGCGTAAACTTGCCAATATGCCATTTACCACACGGAGTGGCAAGGAACGGCTGAGGCCCTGGCCTATGTTCATGGCTAGTGGTTCAGCTTCACATGAGGATGGAAGCACTCAGCCTCTCGCTAGAAAAATGAAAAGACTTAAGCTGGCAAAAGCACAGCAAAGAACTGTGCGCTCTTCGAAATCACAAATCCACAAGGAGAGTCCAATTGTGTCGGTTGCGATGCCTGACCTTCCCAACACTGGACGTGAAGAGCATGCGCCTTCCACCATTTGCACGCCCCCTGCAAGTGCTGGAAGGAGCACCCGCAGTCCAGTTCCTGATAGTCAGATTGAAGATGTCAGTGTTGAAGTACACCAGGATGAGGAGGATATGGGTGTTGCTGGCGCTGGGGAGGAAATTGACAAGGAGGATTCTGATGGTGAGGTGGTTTGTTTAAGTCAGGCACCCGGGGAGACACCTGTTGTCCGTTGGAGGAATATGGCCATTGACATGCCTGGTGAAAATACCCAAAAAATCAGCTCTTCGGTGTGGAAGTATTTCAACAGAAATGCGGACAACAGGTGTCAAGCCGTGTGTTGCCTTTGTCAAGCTGTAATAAGTAGGGGTAAGGACGTTAACCACCTCGGAACATCCTCCCTTATACGTCACCTGCAGCGCATTCATCATAAGTCAGTGACAAGTTCAAAAACTTTGGGCGACAGCGGAAGCAGTCCACTGACCAGTAAATCCCTTCCTCTTGTAACCAAGCTCACGCAAACCACCCCACCAACTCCCTCAGTGTCAATTTCCTCCTTCCCCAGGAATGCCAATAGTCCTGCAGGCCACGTCACTGGCAATTCTGACGAGTCCTCTCCTGCCTGGGATTCCTCCAATGCATCCTTGAGTGTAACGCCCACTGCTGCTGGCGCTGCTGTTGTTGCTGCTGGGAGTCGATGGTCATCCCAGAGGGGAAGTCGTAAGACCACTTTTACTACTTCCACCAAGCAATTGACTGTCCAACAGTCTTTTGCGAGGAAGATGAAATATCACAGCAGTCATCCTGCTGCAAAGCGGATAACTGAGGCCTTGGCATCCTGGGCGGTGAGAAACGTGGTTCCGGTATCCATCATTACTGCAGAGCCATCTATAGACTTGTTTGAGGTACTGTGTCCCCAGTACCAAATATCATCTAGGTTCCATTTCTCTAGGCAGGCGATACCGAAAATGTACACAGACCTCAGAAAAAGACTCACCAGTGTCCTAAAAAATGCAGTTGTACCCAATGTCCACTTAACCACGGACATGTGGACAAGTGGAGCAGGGCAGACTCAGGACTATATGACTGTGACAGCCCACTGGGTAGATGTATTGACTCCCGCCGCAATAACAGCAGCGGCGGCACTAGTAGCAGCATCTCGCAAACGCCAACTCTTTCCTAGGCAGGCTACGCTTTGTATCACCGCTTTCCAGAATATGCACACAGCTGAAAACCTCTTACGGCAACTGAGGAAGATCATCGTAGAATGGCTTACCCCAATTGGACTCTCCTGTGAATTTGTGGCATCGGACAACGCCAGCAATATTGTGTGTGCATTAAATCTGGGCAAATTCCAGCACGTCCCATGTTTTGCACATACCTTGAATTTGGTGGTGCAGAATTATTTAAAAAACGACAGGGGCGTGCAAGAGATGCTGTCGGTGGCCAGAAGAATTGCGGGACACTTTTGGCGTACAGGCACCACGTACAGAAGACTGGAGCAACACCAAAAACGCCTGAACCTGCCCTGCCATCATCTGAAGCAAGAAGTGGTAACGAGGTAGAATTCAACCCTCTATATGCTTCAGAGGTTGGAGGAGCAGCAAAAGGCCATTCAAGCCTATACAACTGACCACGATATAGGAGGTGGAATGCACCTGTCTCAAGCGCAGTGGAGAATGATTTCAACGTTGTGCAAGGTTCTGCAACCTTTTGAACTTGCCACACGTGAAGTCAGTTCAGACACTGCCAGCCTGAGTCAGGTCATTCCCCTCATCAGGCTTTTGCAGAAGAAGCTGGAGACATTGAAGGAGGAGCTAACACTGAGCGATTCCGCTAGGCATGTGGGACTTGTGGATGGAGCCCTTAATTCGCTTAACAAGGATTCACGGGTGGTCAATCTGTTGAAATCAGAGCACTACATTTTGGCCACCGTGCTCGATCCTAGATTTAAAACCTACGTTGTATCTCTCTTTCCGGCAGACACAAGTCTGCAGGGGTTCAAAGAACTGCTGGTGAGAAAATTGTCAAGTCAAGCGGAACGCGACCTGTCAACATCTCCTCCTTCACATTCTCCCGCAACTGGGGGTGCGAGGAAAAGGCTCAGAATTCCGAGCCCACCCGCTGGCGGTGATGCAGGGCAGTCTGGAGCGACTGCTGATGCTGACATCTGGTCCGGACTGAAGGACCTGACAACGATTACGGACATGTCGTCTACTGTCACTGCATATGATTCTCTCACCATTGAAAGAATGGTGGAGGATTATATGAGTGACCGCATCCAAGTAGGCACGTCAGACAGTCCGTACGTATACTGGCAGGAAAAAGAGGCAATTTGGAGGCCCTTGCACAAACTGGCTTTATTCTACCTAAGTTGCCCTCCCACAAGTGTGTACTCCGAAAGAGTGTTTAGTGCCGCCGCTCACCTTGTCAGCAATCGGCGTACGAGGTTACTTCCAGAAAATGTGGAGAAGATGATGTTCATTAAAATGAATTATAATCAATTCCTCCATGGAGACATTCACCAGCAGCAATTGCCTCCACAAAGTACACAGGGAGCTGTGATGGTGGATTCCAGTGGGGACGAATTGATAATCTGTGAGGAGGGGGATGTACACGGAGATGAATCGGAGGATGATGATGAGGTGGACATCTTGCCTCTGTAGAGCCAGTTTGTGCAAGGAGAGATTAATTGCTTCTTTTTTGGTGGGGGTCCAAACCAACCCGTCATTTCAGTCACAGTCGTGTGGCAGACCCTGTCACTGAAATGATGGGTTGGTTAAAGTGTGCATGTCCTGTTAATACAACATAAGGGTGGGTGGGAGGGCCCAAGGACAATTCCATCTTGCACCTCTTTTTTCTTTCATTTTTCTTTGCGTCATGTGCTGTTTGGGGAGTGTTTTTTGGAAGGGCCATCCTGCGTGACACTGCAGTGCCACTCCTAGATGGGCCAGGTGTTTGTGTCGGCCACTAGGGTCGCTTATCTTAGTCACACAGCTACCTCATTGCGCCTCTTTTTTTTCTTCTTTGCGTCATGTGCTGTTTGGGGAGTATTTTTTGGAAGGGCCATCCTGCGTGACACTGCAGTGCCACTCCTAGATGGGCCAGGTGTTTGTGTCGGCCACTAGGGTCACTTATCTTAGTCACACAGCTACCTCATTGCGCCTCTTTTTTTTCTTCTTTGCGTCATGTGCTGTTTGGGGAGTATTTTTTGGAAGGGCCATCCGGCCTGACACTGCAGTGCCACTCCTAGATGGGCCAGGTGTTTGTGTCAGCCACTAGGGTCGCTTAGCTTACTCACACAGCTACCTCATTGCGCCTCTTTTTTTCTTTGCGTCATGTGCTGTTTGGGGAGTGTTTTTTGGAAGGGCCATCCTGCGTGACACTGCAGTGCCACTCCTAGATGGGCCAGGTGTTTGTGTCGGCCACTTGGGTCGCTGAGCTTAGTCACACAGCTACCTCATTGCGCCTCTTTTTTTCTTTGCGTCATGTGCTGTTTGGGGAGTGTTTTTTGGAAGGGCCATCCTGCGTGACACTGCAGTGCCACTCCTAGATGGGCCAGGTGTTTGTGTCGGCCACTTGGGTCGCTGAGCTTAGTCATCCAGCGACCTCGGTGCAAATTTTAGGACTAAAAATAATATTGTGAGGTGTGAGGTGTTCAGAATAGACTGAAAATGAGTGGAAATTATGGTTATTGAGGTTAATAATACTTTGGGATCAAAATGACCCCCAATTTCTATGATTTAAGCTGTTTTTTAGGGTTTTTTGAAAAAAACACCCGAATCCAAAACACACCCGAATCCGACAAAAAAAATTCGGTGAGATTTTGCCAAAACGCGTTCGGACACGGAACCGAACCCAAAACCAAAACACAAAACCCGAAAAATTTCCGGTGCACATCTCTAGTTGATATATGTTCCTTATTGGTCTCTTTAATCAGATTACCCTGGTATCTCGTTAGTACCTTTGCCCTAGTACTACTCTTTGTTCTTAATTCATTATTCTCTTGTCTCGTTCTTTGATTCTTGGTCCTGTCTTTGTTGTCTTCTTTATCTTCTTTGTGTTGACTCATTACCAGCATTGATTCAGGTCACTCAGGGTTGAGCTCATACTACCGCCAGCGGCTTTAGTCCTGGTGGCATACCAGTACTGGTAGGCATGTTCTGCCTTAAGGGAAAAGCAGCTGTTTTAGGTGAAAAGACATGTTGGTGGGTTCTATGAGTCTTAACCCTGTGTGTACATGGGTCACTACCAGAAGACCCTTAGCCCTTAGGAGACGCCAATCCATCAAGAAGATCCTCCAGTCATAACAGTTAGCTCTCAATGAGACTTCTTTATTTGTCAACAGGTAGTTTGGCCCACTCTTCCACAACCAATTGATAGTAGCTGTTTGTTTTGGGCCATTACCTTGTTTGAGGACCACAGACAAAGCTTTATGACACTGGGCCTAATTCAGAATAGTATGTAAATCAGATGGTTTATGTACTATCCTGATGGTAAAGGAATTGTCTATGCAGTGGTGTCACAAGCCGGGTGCAGCATGCACCCGGGTGTGTCACCCTCAGAAGGGGTGACACCAAAGTGCCAGCTGTTCTGCAGTGACAGGATCTGGGTGCTGCAGTGTGATATTCACATGCAGCACTTGGTTCCTGTCATAGATGAAGAGCCGGCCCACAACTACACACAGTCGAAGATGCTGGACACCCCCTGTGACGTAACATGGATCCCTGCAAGACCACGCCCCTTTTTATTAGGCCATGCCCCCTTTTTTGGCAGCTACATCTATGGCACGGGGTGTTATGCTGAGAGCACACTGGGTGTCACCTCTGTGTGTATGTGCAGAATGAATCCTGTGTGATCGCTCCCCCTTTAGCCACAGCATGATTGATATACTGTGGGACTTGGGGGGTGGAGCAGGGGTGCTGATGGGGACCATTCTACAAAATGGGCGCATGTTACTGCTCTTTTGATGCTGAGCCCAGGATGATGGAGACTTCCTGGACCCAGCTGGGGAGTTCCAATGGACAGAGGTGTCACTAAGTGTGGTGACGCCTGGTGCATGCTCTGCACTATTCCCCTGTGCCAAAGGTGCAGCAGCATGGAAAAGGGGCGTGGTCTATTTAAATGTGGACGTGGCCTTGCGCGGATCTCCGTTCTGTCACTCTGGGGTCATGTCCAGCATCCCTGGAGATGCTAGCTGCCTCCAGAGACTAAGCTATGTGTGCCGGCTCTTCATCTGCATCAGCAGCCAAGTGCCATAGGAGCATAACAGTCTGCAGCACCCGTCTCCTGTCACTGCAGAAGAGCCGGCACTTTGGTGGCACCCTTTCCAATGGCAACACCAGGGCTGAGGGCTGAGACCATCGAGAATAATTATTGTGCTGGTGATCTGATGCTACATCTTCAGACACAACACTTGGATGGCAGATGCTGGTAGGAGGCGTCTTTTTCCTACAGACACCTCCTGCAGCTTTAGCATATTAGTTGCATGGTATTGCACAGCTGCTTCCCTGTAGCATGTAGCCCATGAAGTACATCACGTATCATTAGTTGGTATATAAGGTGTGCAATAGGCCATTTGCACACATATCACTTGGTGCTGTCATGGGTAAAAGGGGCAATTTATCCGAGTTTCAAAAGGGGATGATTATCAGCTTTCGGGCCAAGGGTAGCAGTATTTGTGAAAAAGCGCAGTTTGTGAACTGTTTGATTGCTGCTGTGGTGAAGGTGTATAATGACTGGACAATTGGCACCATTGCAAATAACCGACATGGAAACTGTGGAGCACCACGTGCCATTAATGTGAGAGGTGACCATCTGCTACAAAGGTGCTTGAGGGCCAACTGACACGCTACAGTGGAGCAGCTCACTGTCAAAACCAAGGGACTACAAGTCGTGTGTCTAAAATGACAATTCAGTGACCCTGCTGCATATGGGTGTGGTATGTTAGATAGACTAGACTTAGGTCGACAGTGGCTAGGTCGACCACTATCGTCGACAGTAAGTAGGTCGACATGGTTTCTAGGTCGACAGGGACTCTAGGTTGACATGTACTAGGTCGACATGAAAAAAGGTCGACATGAGTTTTTTAAAAAAATATATGTTTTCTTCGTAGAGTGACCGGGAACCCCAATTAGTGCACCGTGTCCCCTCGAATGGCTTGCTTCGCTCACCATGCTTTAAGCAGGTAACCATTCTCGATTGTAGTCCACGTGGATTGTAAAGTATGAAAAAGTTAAAACAATGAAGTCCCTGTCAACCTAGAAACCATGTCGACCTACTTACTGTCGACAAATAGCGGTCGACCTACACATTGTCAACCTAAATCTTGTCGACCTAGAGACTGGATCCCGCTGCATATGGGGCTCCGAAGTAGTTACTCTGGCTATGACTGGGCCACACATACATATACACATATATACATAGAGATTGTAAGCTTGCGAGCAGGGCCTTTTCTACCTCTATGACTGTTTGCTATTACCCAGTTTTGTTTTATTATTGTTTCCAATTGTAAAACGCAACAAAGTTTGATCCCCAAACTTGTTGCGCTATATAAGAAACTTTATAGATAATAATAAATATGGGGTTAGTAGTTCACTAGGGGGTATTTGGTGTAGTGTCCAACATTTATAGCAATTATAAGAAGGCAACAGGTTAGAAGAATTCTTCAGGCTTTTTATTACTGCTGTTGCCTGTACTGCTGGTCTTGAACAGCCCAAAATGGGTCCGTAGTCGAAAGACATTAAGTATATCTGCTGATATGGGCCCTCATTCCAAGTTGTTCGCTCGCAAGCTGCTTTTAGCAGCATTGCACACGCTAAGCCGCCGCCTACTGGGAGTGAATCTTAGCTTAGCAAAATTGCGAACGCAAGATTCTCAAAATTGCGAATAGAAATTTCTTTGCAGTTTCTGAGTAGCTCGGGACTTACTCTGCCACTGCGATCAGTTCAGTCAGTTTCGTTCCTGGTTTGACGTCACAAACACACCCAGCGTTCGCCCAGACACTCCTCCGTTTCTCCAGCCACTCCCGCTTTTTTCCCAGAAACGGTAGCGTTTTTTCACACACTCCCATAAAACGGCCAGTTTCCGCCCAGAAACACCCACTTCCTGTCAATCACATTACGATCACCAGAACGAAGAAAAAACCTCGTAATGCCGTGAGTAAAATACCAAACTTCTTAGCAAATTTACTTGGCGCAGTCGCAGTGCGAACATTGCGCATGCGCAATTAGCGGAAAATCGCTGCAATGCGAAGAAAATTACCGAGCGAACAACTCGGAATGACCACCATGATCTCAGATTATTTTTATGGCTATGTGACATTGCAGATTGTTATAATATGGTGGTTTACACTGGGTGGTGATGAATAAATACATTTTATTGAACTGGAAATTGGTTAGTGCCCTCCTGGAAATATGAATTGCCGTACCACAATTGTTATAGCTATTGATGATGCACCCAGGATGATGGATTAGACGGAGGGTGCTATTATCAAATAAACTTATTATATAAATATATATATATATATATATATATATATTTGCAAATGTATGATGTCCTATTTATTTTTTAGTTCAGTGTATCACTTCATTACATACAGTAAATTACTTACTCTAGGCTGTGTCAACTGGAAATGATAGTGTTAAAAAACAAATCTTTCTAGGAAAAGTATTGCCGACTGTGCAGTCAGTCCTCAATAGTGGAATTCAATTTTAGCATTGCCATTCAACTATTTCCTTTTACAGATTGTTCTGCTGATAGACAACAATGGCTCAATGTAAAGATTGAATTCAGCCTCTCTCTGATATATTAGAATAGAAAGGCCTGATTTCGTATTATGAATAATTCTTACAAGCTGGGATAAAAACATTGTGCAGAAAATGTAATGACTGTCATGCTGTCAGATTGCAGCATTTACAATAATGCCAAAAACTAAGAATTAACAATTTAATACATAGCACTGTCTTTTAAAATGTTGTACAACTAATATTTAACATTTATACTTTGAAATTTATGTTTCTGGTAGTCATTAGAAATAAGTGATTTCAATATTCTGCAAATGTCTGTGAGTCAAAGCTGTTAATTGTTTTTATGCAACACAAATCTGCAATTCCGATTTTTAATGGTTTATTTTTTCAATACCATGACTTGGCAATGCAGTTTAAAGTACATAGTGAGTGTACAGATTTTATAGTTTAGAAATTACCCTTACTGGTTAACTGCAGCATGACTCAGGCTGATCAGGGAACAAAATAATAAATAATAATAATAATTTGATTTATATAGTGCTCTTTCTCCAACAGGACTCAAGATGCATGTAAGGCAAACAGGTATGTAGAGTCATTTTTCTACTTTCCACCACTACTACAGAGATATTATGACAAAGTGATTAGCATCACTATCCAGCTGTAGAACCCACAGACATCAGTTGACTAGGTGTCCTAAAATCAGTAAATGATTCACTGGCTTTGGAACAGAGGGTCATCTAGAAAATTCATATAACATTTCAGTTTGCCTTCCGTCCTCTCCTCTCCGCTAAAACTGCCCTCACAAAAGTCAGTAATGAACTCCTTGCTGCCAAATTCAAGGGCTACTACTCTTTGATCATTCTACTGAAATTTTCTACTGCTCTTGACACTGTAGACCATCCTTTCCTCCTGCAAATCCTTCACTCCCTTGGTCTATGTGATACTGCACTCTCATGGCTGTCATCCTACATCTGATTGGTCCTCCTTTGTCTCATCACATGGCTTCCCCCCCCCCCCTTCTTCCACTAATGGTAGGTGTCACCAAGGTTCTGTTCTAGGACCTCTCCTATTCTCCTGCTATTCATCCTCTCTAGGTGAGCTCATCAGCTCTTATGATCTCCACTATCATCTCTATGCTGATAACACTCAGATCTACCGTACCTCCTCCCCTGACCTCTCCCACTCTCTCCTCACTTGTATCTCCAGCTCTGAATCTGCTATCTCTTCCTGAATGTCCCAGCACTCTCTCAAACCTAACATGCCTAAGACTGAGCTGATCAATTTCCCACCATTCCACATAACCTCACCAACATAACTTCATTATCAATTGATAGCACTACCATCTCCTCAAGCCCCCGAGTGGACTGTCTTGGAGTTATCCTTGACTTCGGTATCATTCACAGTCCTGTCATTTTACATCTCAAAATATTTTCAGGATCAGACCCTTTCTCACCATGGATGCTACAAACACCCTCATACACTCATTGGTCATCTCCAGATTGAACTACTGTAAACTCCTGCTATCTGGTCTTCCTCTCTCCACTCCAATCTGTCCTCAATGCTGATGCCTGGCTCATCTTTCTTTCTAAACATTCTATGTCTGCCTCCCCTCTCCTACAAGCACTTCTCTGGCATCCCTTTCCCTTCAGAACCAAATTCAAGCTTCTCACAGTCACAAAGCCATCACCTATTACACTCCCATTTACATCTCTGACCTTATCTCCCTTCACAGTCCCACTTGCCCTCTTCGATCCACAAATAATATATGCAATATGATGGGTACTGCTTTGGAATAATTATCATACTTTAAATGACTGGGGGTGCTTAGGGAATAGGTACAAAAAATAACTGAGAACTAACTGAGACACTTAAATTAAGGAAAGGTGTACTAAAATATAGGAAGCGGGAATTGAAGAAGGTGGATTGGGGTGGTCATATTAAGGACTACGTACAGCATAGGACTACGACTACATACTCAAATCAAATTAGCTTGGTATTTTAAGTAAACAGAAAAACTGTGATTTGGGATAGAAATTGAAATCAGCAGGTTCATGCTACACTTAACAACATTATGTTTTTTTAATGGAAAACAAGAAAAAAGGCAAATTCTACAAAGAAAAAAATTATAAAAAAAAACAGGTGCAAGATAATTTCTATGATTATTTCTGAACAATGTTGTCCTGTGTATGTGCGGTAGATGTATAACAGCATCTTACATTATTGTAATATTGATGTTTTTATATATAATATATTTTGATTTTTACATTTTTCTTTTGTTGAAGTATTGTGATATATAACATTAACAAAAATAGAAGTTCCTTCTGTTGGAAATATGCAGGGAAGGACTGGGGCTCCATTTCAGCCCGGGCAAGCGCGCCAAAGGTGCATCACGGGGGAGGGGCACGCGAGTCAGGGGGGGCGTGGACTTGTGACAAGCTCCCATTTCTGTGGAGACCAGTGGGAGCAGCTAAACTAGAGAGCTGGAAGCTGCGCTGCACGCGGCCTTCATGGCTCTCTGTGGGAACGGACCAGCCACCCAGCCCATTGGCCCTTCTGGCATATAAGTGGAGCAGGGTGTCAAACAGCTCTCCAGCTAGGAAGTGTATGTAGGTACATAGTGGTGTAGGATGCTGGAACAGCAGTTAAAACAGCAGGTAATCGCAGGTCTCACTGGAGCTAAGTAAAGACTACTGTCTTCCAATGTGGCACTCTAACACAGTTCCAAGATGGCAGTAGCGCATTCCACTGTCAACAGTTCCTATAACATTGACCACACTAGGTGCAGGAAGAATCATATCTGGATCATGCAATAGAGTCAATATTTAAGAACTGAGCATGAAACAAGTGTAATACCCCATAACGGTGGGTAGTTCTTTTTTTGTTTTTTTTTGTTTTTTTACATAGGGCCCCTTTCGGCTAATAGAGCCCTTTATAATTATTGGACTCCAATAGGCCATAGGATAACAGGGGCTGTGTATGAGATGCCTGACAACTCTGATAAGGGAGTTAATTAATCTTCCCTGCCTCAGCAGCAGCCAGCCCGGGAAATGGAGCCTGCACCGATTGGAGCCCTGCGGTTGCAGGGCAGAAGAACCCTGAGTTTGGCGCCACCAGCCCTCGGGAATCATCCTCCCTGCCTCAGCAACAGCAAGCCCGGGAATGGGGCCCCGTGCTGATTGGACCCCTGAAGTTGCAGGGGAAAAGAACCCTAGGGCGGGCAAGGGCCGGAGGGGGGATCCAGTGAGGAGAGAGGCCATGGGTGGAGTGGAGAAGGCTGCCTCTTTAAATTAGGTTGCTGCCCGGGGCGGAGAGAGTCGGGATCCGGAGTTGCTGCCCTGCGGGGTGAAGAGGAGCGCCTGAGAGAGAGAAGTGGCCCTGCGGAGTAAGAAGGCATCGCTCACCTGGACCGGAGCTGGGACGCCGGGAGAAGCAGCTTGGCCGCCTGCCTGGACCCCTGGAGGAAGAGAGCCACCTGTGACACTGCCGGACCAGGAGTGAGGAGAACCGACACGGGAGCAGCGTGGAGGCAGAAGCCGGGACTGGAGAAGACTGGGCCGCGGGTCTTTCCCCCACAACGTGACCGGAGTTGGACTTAGCGGCGGAGGTCATCGGGACGGAGGAGCAGGCATGGCGCAGAATGACCCCAAACAGAAGGCCCCAACGAGGACCCCTGAAGAAGACCGGAGCCCGCGGCTGAGTCGAGAGGACCCCTTCGGAGATCGGAAGACGGCACCAGCTGTCGGGAGGTGGTGTATGGAGCGTGGAGCCCAGGACCAGAGTGCATCCCCGGTGCGGTGCTTTGCATCCCAGGTGTCACAGAAGATTCAGGAGCCGATCGGATGTGGCAGAAGCGCCGCAGCAGGTGGTGAGACCCTGATCGCCCTTCCGCTGCCATACTCTGCATCTGTTGTGCCCTCCGCTGCGTAACTCTGCATTTGGGGATATTATTTAGGGGGTAGGCTCCCCTTAAGTACTCAGGGCCCCATCTTATTATTCTAAAAATAGAGGGTAGTCACCCCTTTTTGTTAGCGACAGGGGTCCACTCCGTTGGAGCTATTGAGCCGATATGTGCCTATATCCCAAGTACTTATCTGCAATTGAGTTATTCTAGTATCTATAGTTCTCTCATGCAAGCTCCGCCCAGCAGTTTAAAAGCTAATGTGAATGTACTTATCTGCAATTGAGTTATGGTGGTATCTATAGTTCTCTCATGCAAGCTCCGCCCAGCAGTTTAAAAGCTAATGTGAATGTGCTTATCTGCAAAGGAGTTATGCTGGTATCTATAGTTCTCTCATGCAAGCTCCGCCCAGCAGTTTAAAAGCTAATGTGAATGTACTTATCTGCAATAGAATTATGCTAGTATCTATAGTTCTCTCATGCAAGCTCCGCCCATCAGTTTAAAAGCTAATGTGAATGTTCTTGTCTGCAATTGAGTTATGCTGGTATCTATAGTTCTCTCATGCAAGCTCCGCCCAGCAGTTTAAAAGCTAATGTGAATGTACTAATCTGTTATTGAGGTATGCTGGCACTTATAGTTCTCTTATGCAAGCTCCGCCCAGCAGTGTTAAAGCTAATGTGAAAGTACTTATCTGCTATTGAGGTATGCTGGCACTTATAGTTCTCTTATGCAAGCTCTGCCCAGCAGTGTTAAAGCTAATGTGAATGTACTTATCTGTTATTGAGGTATACTGGCACTTATAGTTCTCTTATGCAAGCTCCGCCCAGCAGTGTTGAAGCTATTGTGAATGTACTTATCTGTTAGTGAGGTATGCTGGCACTTATAGTTCTCTTATGCAAGCTCCGCCCAGCAGTGTTAAAGCTAATGTGAATGTACTTATCTGTTATTGAGGTATACTGGCACTTATAGTTCTCTTATGCAAGCTCCGCCCAGCAGTGTTGAAGCTATTGTGAATGTACTTATCTGTTAGTGAGGTATGCTGGCACTTATAGTTCTCTTATGCAAGCTCCGCCCAGCAGTGTTAAAGCTATTGTGAATGTACTTATCTGTTAGTGAGGTATGCTGGCACTTATAGTTCTCTTATGCAAGCTCAGCCCAGCAGTGTTAAAGCTAATGTGAATGTACTTATCTGTTATTGAGGTATGCTGGCACTTATAGTTCTCTTATGCAAGCTCCACCCAGCAGTGTTAAAGCTATTGTGAATGTACTTATCTGTTATTGAGGTATGCTGGCACTTATAGTTCTCTTATGCAAGCTCCGCCCAGCAGTGTTAAAGCTATTGTGAATGTACTTATCTGTTAGTGAGGTATGCTGGCACTTATAGTTCTCTTATGCAAGCTCCGCCCAGCAGAGTTAAAGCTAATGTGAATGTACTTATCTGTTATTGAGGCATGCTGGCACTTATAGTTCTCTTATGCATGCTCCGCCCAGCAGTGTTAAAGCTAATGTGAATGTACTTATCTGTTATTGAGGTATGCTGGCACTTATAGTTCTCTTATGCAAGCTCCGCCCAGTAGGGTTACCGCTATTGTTAATGCATTTATATGCTCATAGGCAAACACAGGGGGGGTTTCCGGTTGCACGGAAACCCCCTTCCTCTTGGCAAGTGGCACAAATTATGACAAAAATAGTAAGGGTAAATAATACTATTACTAAAACTGCCGCCACATCATGCAGTTTTTGGGACAGCAGAGCTGCTGCACATACCCAGATGCCCAGTGGTAGCAGCTTCTTCTACCAAGTTTGCTGTGTGTGTGGATCGGAGTCCTCAATCAGTGCACTGGGCCAAAGAGTAGCTACCAGGAAGAAGAGACAGGAGCATTACCATAAGGTGGAAGAATGTGTTCTTAGAAAGTGCAGTACTGGTTCTATTATGTTTGTGTGATTATTTATTATGGTATGTTTAACCTTTTTCTGACCACTTATTTATATTATTTAAGTATGTTTGATAAAGCCTATACTAGTATAGACCATCTATAGTGTTTAATATAAATACTGTATTCCATACAGTATACAGTGTATAAAAAGACCAATGTTCAGAGTTGTTACTAGGTTCTTCTACCGCTCCCCCAAACTCCTGCACTTGCTCCAATGTTCCGTAGAGTGGGAGATTGTGGGATTGCATTTGGGAACCCCCCTCAAGAAATCCTCCGTTTGCCACTGACATTGGATACCTGAGACTGTAGTATAGAAGTCATAACCAGCCTGCTTCAACTGTGCACCTGTTTCCTGCTTACCTGCCACTTATATTGCTAACGCTGGTTACCCGAGACTGTAGTATAGAAGTCATAAAAAGCCTGCTTCAACTGTGCACCTGTTTCCTGCTTACCTGCCACTTATATTGCTAACGCTGGTTACCTGAGACTGTAGTATAGAAGCCATAACCAGCCTGCTTCAACTGTGCACCTGTTTCCTGTTTACCTGCCACTTGTTATTGCGAACGCTGGTTACCTGAGACTGTAGTATAGAAGTCATAACCAGCCTGCTTCAACTGTGCACCTGTTTCCTGCTTACCTGCCACTTGCATTGCTAATGCTGGTTACCTGAGACTGTAGTATAGAAGCCGTAACCAGCCTGCTTCAACTGTGCACCTGTTTCCTGCTTACCTGCCCCTTGTATTGCTCTGGTTACCTGAGACTGTAGTATAGAAGCCATAACCAGCCTGCTTCAACTGTGCACCTGTTTCCTGCTTACCTGCCACTTGTATTGCTAACGCTGGTTACCTGAGACTGTAGTATAGAAGCCATAACCAGCCTGCTTCAACTGTGCACCTGTTTCCTGCTCACCTGCCATTTGTATTGCTAACGCAGGTTACCTGAGACGATAGTAGCGAAGCCATAACTAGCCTGCTTCAACTGTGCACCTGTTTCCTGCTTACCTGCCACTTGTATTGCTAACGCTGGTTACCTGAGACTGTAGTATAGAAGCCATAACCAGCCTGCTTCAACTGTGCACCTGTTTCCTGCATACCTGTCACTTATATTGCTAACGCTGGTTACCCGAGACTGTAGTATAGAAGATATAACCAGCCTGCTTCAACTGTGCACCTGTTTCCTGCTTACCTGGCACTTGTATTGCTAACGCTGGTTACCTGAGACTGTAGTATAGAAGCCATAACCAGCCTGCTTCAACTGTGCACCTGTTTCCTGCTCACCTGCCATTTGTATTGCTAACGCAGGTTACCTGAGACTATAGTAGCGAAGCCATAACTAGCCTGCTTCAACTGTGCACCTGTTTCCTGCTTACCTGCCACTTGTATTGCTAACTCTGTTTACCTGAGACTGTATTATAGAAGCCATAACCAGCCTGCTTCAACTGTGCACCTGTTTCCTGCTTACCTGCCACTTGTATTGCTAACGCTGGTTACCTGAGACTGTATTATAGAAGCCATAACCAGCCTGCTTCAACTGTGCACCTGTTTCCTGCTTACCTGTCACTTATATTGCTAACGCTGGTTACCTGAGACTGTAATATAGAAGTCATAACCAGCCTGCTTCAACTGTGCACCTGTTTCCTGCTTACCTGCCACTTATATTGCTAACGCAGGTTACCTGAGACTGTAGTATAGAAGCCATAACCAGCCTGCTTCAACTGTGCACCTGTTTCCTGCTCACCTGCTACTTGTATTGCTAATGCTGGTTACCTGAAACTATAGTAGAGAAGCCATAACCAGCCTGCTTCAACTGTGCACCTGTTTCCTGCTTACCTGCCGCTTGAATTGCTAACGCTGGATACCCGAGACTGTAGTATAGAAGTCATAACCAGCCTGCTTCAACTGTGCACCTGTTTCCTGCCACTTATATTGCTAATGCTGGTTACCTGAGACTGTAGTATAGAAGCCGTAACCAGCCTGCTTCAACTGTGCACCTGTTTCCTGCTTACCTGCCCCTTGTATTGCTCTGGTTACCTGAGACTGTAGTATAGAAGCCATAACCAGCCTGCTTCAACTGTGCACCTGTTTCCCGTTTGCCTGCCACTGATATTGCTAACGCTGGTTACCTGAGACTGTAGTATAGAAGCCATAACCAGCCTGCTTCAACTGTGCACCTGTTTCCTGCTCACCTGCCACTTGTATTGCTAAAGCAGGTTACCTGAGACGATAGTAGCGAAGCCATAACTAGCCTGCTTCAACCATGCACCTGTTTCCTGCTTACCTGCCACTTGTATTGCTAACTCTGTTTACCTGAGACTGTAGTTTAGAAGCCATAACCAGCCTGCTTCAACTGTGCACCTGTTTCCTGCTTACCTGCCACTTATATTGCTAACGCTGGTTACCTGAGACTGTAGTATAGAAGCCATAACCAGCCTGCTTCAACTGTGCACCTGTTTCCTGCTTACCTGCCACTTGTATTGCTAACTCTGTTTACCTGAGACTGTAGTATAGAAGCCATAACCAGCGTGCTTCAACTGTACACCTGTTTCCTGCTTACCTGCCACTTGTATTGCTAACGCTGGTTACCTGAGACTGTAGTATAGAAGCCATAACCAGCCTGCTTCAACTGTGCACCTGTTTCCTGCTTACCTGTCACTTATATTGCTAACGCTGGTTACCTGAGACTGTAGTATAGAAGACATAACCAGCCTGCTTCAACTGTGCACCTGTTTCCTGCTTACCTGCCACTTATATTGCTAACGCTGCTTACCTGAGACTGTAGTATAGAAGCCATAACCAGCCTGCTTCAACTGTGCACCTGTTTCCTGCTCATCTGCCACTTGTATTGCTAACGCTGGTTACCTGAAACTATAGAAGAGAATCCATAACCAGCCTGCTTCAACTGTGCACCTGTTTCCTGCTTACCTGGCACTTGTATTGCTAACGCTGGTTACCTGAGACTGTAGTATAGAAGCCATAACCAGCCTGCTTCAACTGTGCACCTGTTTCCTGCTCACCTGCCATTTGTATTGCTAACGCAGGTTACCTGAGACTATAGTAGCGAAGCCATAACTAGCCTGCTTCAACTGTGCACCTGTTTCCTGCTTACCTGCCACTTGTATTGCTAACTCTGTTTACCTGAGACTGTATTATAGAAGCCATAACCAGCCTGCTTCAACTGTGCACCTGTTTCCTGCTTACCTGCCACTTGTATTGCTAACGCTGGTTACCTGAGACTGTATTATAGAAGCCATAACCAGCCTGCTTCAACTGTGCACCTGTTTCCTGCTTACCTGTCACTTATATTGCTAACGCTGGTTACCTGAGACTGTAATATAGAAGTCATAACCAGCCTGCTTCAACTGTGCACCTGTTTCCTGCTTACCTGCCACTTATATTGCTAACGCAGGTTACCTGAGACTGTAGTATAGAAGCCATAACCAGCCTGCTTCAACTGTGCACCTGTTTCCTGCTCACCTGCTACTTGTATTGCTAATGCTGGTTACCTGAAACTATAGTAGAGAAGCCATAACCAGCTTGCTTCAACTGTGCACCTGTTTCCTGCTTACCTGCCGCTTGAATTGCTAACGCTGGATACCCGAGACTGTAGTATAGAAGTCATAACCAGCCTGCTTCAACTGTGCACCTGTTTCCTGCCACTTATATTGCTAATGCTGGTTACCTGAGACTGTAGTATAGAAGCCGTAACCAGCCTGCTTCAACTGTGCACCTGTTTCCTGCTTACCTGCCCCTTGTATTGCTCTGGTTACCTGAGACTGTAGTATAGAAGCCATAACCAGCCTGCTTCAACTGTGCACCTGTTTCCCGTTTGCCTGCCACTGATATTGCTAACGCTGGTTACCTGAGACTGTAGTATAGAAGCCATAACCAGCCTGCTTCAACTGTGCACCTGTTTCCTGCTCACCTGCCACTTGTATTGCTAAAGCAGGTTACCTGAGACGATAGTAGCGAAGCCATAACTAGCCTGCTTCAACCATGCACCTGTTTCCTGCTTACCTGCCACTTGTATTGCTAACTCTGTTTACCTGAGACTGTAGTTTAGAAGCCATAACCAGCCTGCTTCAACTGTGCACCTGTTTCCTGCTTACCTGCCACTTATATTGCTAACGCTGGTTACCTGAGACTGTAGTATAGAAGCCATAACCAGCCTGCTTCAACTGTGCACCTGTTTCCTGCTTACCTGCCACTTGTATTGCTAACTCTGTTTACCTGAGACTGTAGTATAGAAGCCATAACCAGCGTGCTTCAACTGTACACCTGTTTCCTGCTTACCTGCCACTTGTATTGCTAACGCTGGTTACCTGAGACTGTAGTATAGAAGCCATAACCAGCCTGCTTCAACTGTGCACCTGTTTCCTGCTTACCTGTCACTTATATTGCTAACGCTGGTTACCTGAGACTGTAGTATAGAAGACATAACCAGCCTGCTTCAACTGTGCACCTGTTTCCTGCTTACCTGCCACTTATATTGCTAACGCTGCTTACCTGAGACTGTAGTATAGAAGCCATAACCAGCCTGCTTCAACTGTGCACCTGTTTCCTGCTCATCTGCCACTTGTATTGCTAACGCTGGTTACCTGAAACTATAGAAGAGAATCCATAACCAGCCTGCTTCAACTGTGCACCTGTTTCCTGCTTACCTGCCGCTTGAATTGCTAACACTGGTTACCTGAGACTGTAGTATAGAAGCCATAACCAGCCTGCTTCAACTGTGCACCTGTTTCCTGCTTACCTGCCACTTGTATTGCTAACGCTGGTTACCTGAGACTGTAGTATAGAAGCCATAACCAGCCTGCTTCAACTGTGCACCTGTTTCCTGCTTACCTGTCACTAATATTGCTAACGCTGGTTACATGAGACTGTAGTATAGAAGCCATAACCAGCCTGCTTCAACTGTGCACCTGTTTCCTGCTCACCTGCCACTTGTATTGCTAACGCTGGTTACCTGAGACTATAGTAGAGAAGCCATAACCAGCCTGCTTCAACTGTGCACCTGTTTTCTGCTTACCTGCCGCTTGTAACGCTGGTAACCTGAGACAGTAGTATAGAAGCCATAACCAGCCTGCTTCAACTGTGCACCTGTTTCCTGCTTACCTGCCACTTGTATTGCTAACGCTGGTTACCAGAGACTGTAGTTAAGAAGCCATAACCAGCCTGCTTCAACTGTGCACCTGTTTCCTGCTTACCTGCCATTTGTATTGCTAACGCTGGTTACCTGAGACTGTAGTATAGAAGCCAAAACCAGCCTGCTTCTACTGTGCACCTGTTTCCCGTTTACCTGCCACTTGTATTGCTAACGCTGGTTACCTGAGACTGTATTATAGAAGCCATAACCAGCTTGCTTCAGCTGTGCACCTGTTTCCCGTTTATCTGCCATTTGTATTGCTAACGCTGGTTACCTGAGACTGTAGTATAGAAGCCATAACCAGCCTGCTTCAACTGTGCACCTGTTTCCTGTTTACCTACCACTTGTAAATTTGTTAGAATAATAAAATGGAGTTGGATTCTGTAAGTCGTGTTTTGTCATTGTGTCTGAGGGGTAAAGCAAGTCTGCCGCTGTGATCACCCGAACCTGATTCACATTAACACCCCACAATTTAGTTTCAGTTTTCGGCATCGGAATTGTGGGTGTTACTGTTTGCTACACAAGGGTACTTAAAGTACTATTAAATACCTGTGTCTCTTCACATGGGACATTGTAAAAATTCAATAATTATCAAGTCTAATCCCCGATAAATGCGCCCCATAGACAATTATGTGCCTTAGAACAAGTATGGCTTTTCCCATTAGTCAAGTTTATCATTCAAATAATACACATTTGTCTGAAAGGTACTCTTTAAATTTGTCTGATTTGTAAAGGTACTGTTAGTGAGAATTTTTGAAATTGGCACATGGGCCCAGATTTTTCAAAGCTTGCACAGAGATAAAGTGGAGAGAGATAAAAATACCAACCATTGGCTGCTCCAGAGGTGGAGCTGCAGTGCAGTCCAAAATTCAGACAGGGGAGCCACACCAACTACTAGTGAGTCCCAGCTGGTGGTGATTGGCAGCGTTAGGGGTGGCAGTTGGCGCAACTCCCTACAGACATGTCCCAACAGCCTTGCAGCTTTTAGCAGCATGCTGTTGTGGGAATGCAATGTAAACACAGCACGCCATGCTGCACTCTTTCGAATTGCTGGCGGGTCCCATAGAAGTTAATGAGAGGTGGGCCCATGCACATGCCAGCTCCTATTGAAGTCTATGGCATAGTGGGAATGCATGATCGCACACTCTCTGCTATGCTGCACTGTCTTTGCTGTCCTTGCAGTCCTTACAGTCTTTGCAACAAGGACATGAGGACACATCTGTATTTTAATTTTTAACTGTACTGCAACCCTGTATCTCTGGAGCTGCCACTGGTACCAACCAATCAGCTTCTAACCGTCATGTTACAGGATCTATTTTAAAAATGATAGGAGCTGATTGGTTGGTACTTTATCTCTCTCCACATTATCTCTCTTCAAGTTTTGATAAACCTGGGCCATGGTCCAATATGAGTATGTTGTAGATGTACAGTAAGTATGTCTGATCAGGGGAGATCAAGGAATCCACCACTAAAAAATAATTAGTTCTGGACCAGGAACAGCACAGTACCAGATGTACTATAATAGTTGGATTCATACTGTAAGTCACTAAGGGGGACATTTACTAAGCAGTGATAAGAGCGGAGAAGTGAGCCAGTGGAGAAGTTCCCCCCTCAACCAATCAGCAGCTCTGTATAATTTTATAGTATGCAAATTATAGATGTTACTTCAGTGCTGATTGGTTGCCATGGGCACTTCTCCACTGGCTCACTTCTCCGCTTTTATCACTGCTTACTAAATGTCCCCCTTAAGGGAGGTATTTATCAAAGCATAGAGATAGATTAAGTGGAGAGAAAGTTAACACTATCTATTCAGCTTCTAACTCTAATGTTACAGGCTGTGTTTGAAAAATTACAGGAACTGATTGGTTTATGTTATATATATCTCCAATTTATCTTTCTCTGTGCTCTGATAAATACCTCCCTAAATGTCAGTGAGCTGGAGAGTGGTTTTTAAGGAATTGTATAAGTCTAAACAGATTAAAGCTTTAATTTGGTGAACTGTTTGTTGTCTAGTTCTTGATTCTCTTTGGAGTTAGTCTTCTCCCACAATAAGCTGGAAATAGGTTCATGGAGCTAAGGCTTGTATGACCTTTCACAACCAAAATCATGGATGGCGATGTTTACTGAATATAGGTTTATTAGTACATACTTAATACCACAGAATTCCATATCTAAAATTAAATATAATCCGATATTGGACAAGCACAATTTAATATAAGCAAACAGAAGTTTATTGATAAAAATAGGTATTTAACAATGTATAAAATATATATCTATACCCAAAGGTCTGTTAGACTATATAGAGGGCACTCACCAAACCAATAAAAAGTTAAATGTTGCATTATTTGGTCATCAGCGTCATAGGTACAGTCGACGTTTCGACTCACACAGGGTGTTTGTCCAGATAGACAATCAGGACATCCTACCACCAAGAGGAAAAGAGGCATACTAACAATGCCTCCCAAGCTGCTATATACCTGACATCTATTACAATAATTAATTAATTAATTCATTAATTAATTGGTCAGCAGATTGGATCCACAAAGGAACTAATGCTGGTTACAGGGTTTATATTCATACATTAGATCTAATATAAAGACACAATGCATATACTCTAATAACAAAAATATCATAGAACTACCATGTATAAAGATGAATATCACTCATCAGGGTTCAAGCTGTTAAACTATTAGCATTAACAAAACTGTGGCTGTATAAATTAGTATAGTTACAGCGCCATGGATACCTACATAATACACACAGGAGCAAACGTTAATACTTTAACCTGCGGAGAGAGAGGTGTGGCGCAAGGGAATATGTCATCTCCTGGTGCGCTCTCAAACTATATTCAAATTGCTCCCATCAGCCTCATAAGTAGCGTCTAGTTTTCCTTCATGGAGAGGACCTTTCCCATAAGCCCCTGGGTCCATGTCACAAACTATTTGGAATAGTAACCTGTGCGAGCGAAGTGGAGCGAGACACCGAGCCCGAAGCATGGAGAGCGAAGTGAGCCCGCGAGGGTCCAATGGTGCATAGAAAAAAAAATAACCTCAAACGAACGGAGAACAAAGAAAACATTTAGGTGCTGTAAGGGCGGAAGTTCTCTCCTGCCCTCTCATTATGTCACTTCCAGGTCCTGATCACGAAAGGTAACATAGACACAACCCCTCATAATCACAGCTGTAAAGTGCCGGAAGATGCATCACCAATGTGTGCATCAACACACCGGCCCGCAACACAATACACAGTGCACGGGGGAAGCACCTACATTGCGTTCCACGTCTGCTTTGTGCGTTCCACAGGCACTGCGACCCCGGAAATACCCACATAATAGCCTACATTCATTCCCACCATAAGAATAGTATTATTTAATTATGCCAAGATATATATATTAACCAGTCAAAAAAAGAGTCCACATTAACTCATTAATCGTGTATATATATTGGGTGCCTGGTGTAATGCACATTTACTCACAAATGGTATATAAGGAACCTGAGAGGCATTATTCAGCAATCACACATCTAAAACAACATCACTAGTGACAAAATTGTGCCATAAACATTAACATCTCAATGTGGGCATCTGTGAATTAACATATCACAAATGACCACATAGAATGTTTCCATAACACCACATAAAAGATACATACAGTACATGATATAGAAAAATTGTATACATAACAATGGGAGCCAAAAAATCTACTAGTTTGTTTGCATAACATCGGGTGGTCTTCAGTTTGCCGCCAGCCGGGCTCCCGACGACCAGCATACCAGCGCCGGAATCCCGACCGCCGGCATAACTACAACTTTTCTCCCTCTTGGGGATGCACAACCCCCCTGGAGGGAGAATAGATAGTGTGGCACGCGTAGCGCGCCACCGTGGCTGCAGGGTGGTAAGTGCAGCGTGGCGAATGCAGCGAGCCCGCAAGGGGCACATTTGTGCTCACCCAGCTGTCGGTGTGCTGGCGGTCGGGATTCCGACGTCGGTATGCTGGCCTCCGGGAGCCCGACCGCCGGCATAACATGCTACACCCCATACCACCATATGCAACAACAAAAAGAGACTCAAAAAATAAAAGTAGAGAGTCATAAAAAGAAGATTTTTTGAGAGTCTGAGAGTAAACCATCTACCTTACTGAAGAAAGATGGTTAGTGGGTTATTCTTATTCAGTCCCCGTGGCATGATCATATCACGTCAGTATATCCATCGTGCTTCCAACTTCTTTAACATCAATTCACGATTCCCACCATGTGTGGGTTTGGAGACATGATCAATCAACATGCATCAAATTGTAAAGACTTGATGGCCATGTGTTAGACAATGTTTAGCCACCGGTTTGTCTGTTGATCCAGAACTGAGTGCTGTCCACATTAAGTACCTATGATCAGTGGTGCCAAAAGGCAGGGGCAGCAGAAACCAATTACTTGGGTCCAAGCTGCTTGAGGGGCCTGGGGGGTCCCGGTTCCACTAACCACCCCCCCACAAGGATATAAGTACTCTGGCAAGCAGGCGATGGTGGCATCCACCTGGTGATATCTTCGGGAAGATGGCGCCACACATAGAAAGCATAGAAAGTCTTTGCTGTCTTGTGGCCAGCATCATCTTCTCAAATTTCACTGGGAAGATGGAGCTGGTCGGGGAGGAGAGACCTGCTTCCAGATCAAGTAAGGTAGGAAGCGGGTTCCCTCCTCCCTGCACCCCTGTGATAAAATGGCATCCTCCCTTGTGGAGCACGCTCGTCAGTCCCACAATTATCTTATTATTCACTTATTTTTATACTAAAGGGCATAGTCATGCCTACTTAATAAGCCATGCTCCTAGGCCTTTACTGGGGCCTGGTGTGGCTCTCAACGGCCCTGCCTATGATTGGACATCCAGTCTCGAAACAAACGTGTTGTCATCATAACATAGTACAGCCCGCAAGGGCATATCAAAATGTAAATGACATATTGGCTGGTACAGGTTAGATGATGTTTAATAGCAATTTTTCGCCCACTGTGTGGATGAGCAAAATATTTACCACTGGCCATAGACTGGTAGGTTACACAGCCAGTACACCTGTAAGAACCTGGTTTAGAAGACCGCAGCCAATGACTGGTATGTTCAATAGGCTGTACTGTTGGTCTCATCAAGAGTTGTCATAGATTTGGACCTCTTTGGTAGGTGCACACAGGTGGTGGTGTCCCTCGTAACTGTAATACTGGATCGGAGGTAACCAATGGCCAATATTTCTTATACATTGCTTGTGCTGTATGAGATGTGTGGTCAAAGGTACTTACTCTGACCAAACGGTCACCACCACCACCTTTAGCACAGTTTTTGATAGGGTTTTGAAATCGATAGAAAGCTTTCAACAAACATCTTTCAACTGTTTCGACTGAGTAACCTCGGTCAAGGAATCTCTTCTTCATCTCATCCAGCTGAATATCAGCTGCCTCACTTGAGTAGTTAGTCTGAAGGACTCTGAGTCGGGTTGGATGTTGGCTATTCACTTGTAATAAGGTATATGGTCTGTTGGTTTGCGATATAGCGTAAAGCCAAATCCATTAGCTTCTCTAAAAATGGACACATCTAAAAAATAAATCAAATTTGAATCAAAATGAATCAAATTTGCTTTATGTTCTATGGTGTACGTTAAGCAAATAGGTTTGCTCAGCTGATTTAAATACTCAGCCATGTTTATAAAATTATCCTTGGTACCAGACCATACCAGAAATATATTGTCAATAAACCAAAAATACAACAATAATTTCATGCCAAACAGCTTGTGTATATGTTCTTCTTCATAAACTGCCATATAAAGATTTGCGTAAACGTGCGCTAAATAGGAACCTATCGTGGTTCTGTTAATTTGACAATAACCTAGTGGATGACAAAATAAAACTAATAAAGCATAACGAAGAATATCAATCGACAATCACCCGTAAGAAATCACAGTTTCTGTCAAATGAGATCACGGCAGCAAACAATAGGCAAGCTCAACTTTTCCACACAGTGGAGATGCTTTGCAAGACAGCATGCATGCAGACTGATGAAACCCTCTCCCAGGCAAGATGCAACGAGTTTGCAAACTTCTTTGCAGATAAAATATCCACCATTCCGGCTGGAACCTCCATAGTGCCATCAAAGGAGTATCAAACTACAAAACCTGCCAATATAAGCCACCTGCCTTCATGGACCAGCTTTAACCCAGTGGATGTAAAGGACAATGCTGAAATTGCTCGGATTTTGCGTCCTACCACCTGTGATCTGGACCCTGCCTCAAACAAGCTTCTAATAGGGTGTATGGATATAATTGGTCCTGTCTTTGCAAAAATTGTTCAATGCTCTTTGCAGACAGGCATATTTCCTGGACCCCTAAAGGAAGCAATTGTTAGACCTCTTCTTAAACAACCTAATTTAGATCCCGACTGCATGACCAACTATAGACCGGTATCAATCCTTCCTTTTCTAGGAAAATTTATTGAGAAAATGGTTGCAAATCAACTGGAAACCCACCTGACAACCCATGAGATCTATGATCCATTCCAATCAGGATTCAGGAGACGACATAGCACTGAAACAGCCTTGGGGTGTGTGTGTGTGTGTGTGTGTGTGTGTGTGTGTGTGTGTGTGTGTGTGTGTGTGTGTGTGTTAAATGATCTTCTGATGGCAAGAGACAGAGGTGACTGTTCAATATTAATCCTTCTGGATCTCTCTGCAGCATTTGATACCGTGGACCATGGGCTTCTGATTGAGCGACTGATACATTTTTGTGGACTGGATGGCACAGTCCTAAGCTGGTTCAAATCATTTCTCACAGGCAGGTCACAGACAGTATTGTCTAGATTATACTCATCACCACCAGTACCATTGCCATGTGGTGTCCCACAAGGTTCTATATTATCACCCATGCTTTTTGCAGTATACATGCTCCCGCTGGGTGAAATAATCAGGCGCCATGGGCTAGTCTACCACTGCTATGCAGATGATACACAACTGTACTTGTCCTTTTCTCCGAGCACTGATAACCCAATAGCAACCCTAAATGGCTGTCTAACTGAACTCCAGGAGTGGATGGCTGCGACTGAACCCGGATAAAACAGAGGTCCTTATGATAGGACCGCAATATCAAAGGACAAGACTGCAGCATAGCCAACCAACTGGACTTACACTCGAGGATTCAGAATTACAAACCACTGATCATGTGTGGAATCTTGGCGTTGTCCTGGATGGTGGCTTGACACTTAAACATCAGATATCAGCCACAATCAAATCCTCATTCTTTCACCTGAGGAACATAGCCAGAATCAAGCACTTAATTCCCTTTAGATGATCTGCCAAAAGTCATCCATGCATTTGTATCATCTCGATTAGACTACTGTAATGCCCTCTACCTTGGACTCCCAGCAAAAGAATTGCACCATTTACAGCTGGTGCAAAACACAGCTGCCAGGCTGTTAACCGACCAGCCCCAATCTAACCACATAACACCCATACTTTACTCCCTTTACTGGCTGCCTGTAAGATGGCGAATCATCTTCAAGATTGGCTTACTGAGCTTCAAAGCACTACATGACCAGGGCCCAAGGTACCTGAAGCAGCTACTGACCCCATACTGCCCCACTCGATTACTGCGATCTGTAGATGAAGGACTTTTAGCAGTACCTAGAATCTCCCGTAATTCATCTGGGGGTCGAGCTTTTAGTCATGCGGCTCCGACTCTATGGAACTCACTTCCCCGCACAGTGTGAGAGGCCCCAACTATAGAATCCTTCAAAAGTAGACTCAAGACTTTCATTTTTACTCAAGCATTCCCATAATTGTCCCTTTAGTATCTCCATGCTCTGTATTTTATCAAAACTGTCCTGTACTTCATTATTTTCTGTACTATATTATGCTATGTATCTGTTAAGCGCCTTGAGTCCTATTGGAGAAAGAGCGCTATATAAATAAAATTATTATTATTTATTATTATTATTATTATTATTATTATTATAATCAGAACCATACATAAAAATTTTTTTTTTAAGGATCAAATCAACAAGATTCGGTGGTTTTGTATGGGCAGCTGCACATAGATGTAATTTAAATGCTTCAATCCCACCCAAATGTGGGATTACAGTGTAGAGGGACTGAATGTCAAGAGTTACAAGCCAAGTCTCTGATGGAGGAAAATCTTTAATCTTAGTCAAGAAATCAGAGGTATCTTGGATATAACTATTCGTTTGTTGGACTAATGGCTGCAAAAATTGATCCACATAAATAGCCAATGGTTGGAGTAGAGATCCTCTGACCGAGATGATCGACCGACAATCCAATGCAGTGTATACAGGTCAACTGACAAAATTTTAACTATTAAAATGAAATGTTGACCTGTATACACTGCATTGGTTTGTCCCTCTAAGTGGATGTGGACTAGGAGATAAACCTCTACTACGCTGAGTCCTGTGAGTGCCGCTGCCTCTTTCTGACTGTATGTATCATCACACTGAGGTTACCCAGGCATCATTATTGAATTCACTGGAGTGCCAGTCATTTGTCTGTTTTATTTATATATAACTCTTTCTGAGTACACCCTGGATGGTGGGAAACTTAAGTAAAGTACAGCCAGTTTGTACAAGGGCCTCCAAATTGCCTTTTTTTTCTGCCAGTAGTGAAATGGACTGTCTGACATGTCTATTTGGATGCTGTCACTGAATTAATCATCAACCATTCTTTGAATGGTGACCGTATCAAATGCAGTCACGGTAGGCATGTCACATAGTGTAGGCAGTTCCTTCAGTCTGGACCATATGTCAAAAGTTGTTCCTAACTGATCTGCATCACCGCCAGCGGGTCTGTTAGGAAAATTGGGTTTGTTCCTGGCAGCCACAGTTGCCGGTGAAAGTGAAGGAGGAGATGTTGCCGTGTCACGTGCCACTGACAATTTGTTTACCAACAGCTCTTTGCATTTCTGCAGATTTGGGTCCGTTGGAAAGAAAGATACAACATAGGACTTAAACTTATGATCAAGTGTGGTCGTCAAAATAGAGTGATCTGATTTCAAGAGATTGACGATCCTTGAATCCTGGCAAAGCCAATAAATGGCTTGGTCTTCAACTCCGACATGCTTAGCGTACTCTCTTCCTTTCAGCACCTCCTTCAATTTGTCCAGCTTCTTTTCTAAGAGTCTAATAGGAGGACCTTATGTCACATGTGGCAACTTTGAAGGGTTTGAGAACCTTACACAACATGTACATTTTTCTCCACTGCGCTTGACTAAGGTGCATTCCTGCTCCTTTCCCTCTGTCATAGGTCAATGTATAGCTTTGGATGGCCTGTTGCTGCTCCTACATCTACTGTATCATATAGAGGGTTCTCTTTCACCTTGTTACTACCTCTTTCTTCAGCTGATGGCAGGGCAATTTCAACAGTTCTTGCAAATTCTGCAATTTTCTACATGCAATTGCATAGAGGGGCAAAAATGTCTCGAAATTTTCAGGTACACGGACAGTATCTCCTGCACACCACTGTAATTTAAAAATGTAATTAAAAAAAAATTGCACCAAGACTTCTGGTTCCGGCGCAGATGAGATAGAATGTGTGCTCCCGAAGCTAAGCTACCACCGCAGTTACCTTACCCTGATATCTATCTATATCTAAATATATGAATGGCCTCATGGCATCACCGTGAGTTGAAATGGGAGGATACGAGGATCATGATCTTCCAAGATTATTCTGCAGGAGTGACTAAGGCCCGTAAAGATTTCTCGCCGGTGTGTACACAACTCATTAAAAGGGGAAAGAAGTTTGCGTGATTGTTTCCTGCCAAACTCCGCATCTTTGATGGCTCTTCCACTGTGGACTTTACCTCAAGAGTGGATGTTGCTGCATACCTCCGCAATGACTCTCATTTAGATGGTGCTACATCATCGGCACGTTCCTCCCCATCTTCTCTGGTGGAATAGTTCAGATGTACTTCTTTGTTACTTCCTGAGTCGATTTTACAGTTCACATGCTACGATAAACATTATTCTCATTCCTGTGGATTGTACTTACCTGTTCTCATCGTCTCTCCTGGACATGGCTGGACTATATATGTGTACTATTGTTTCATGGGGTTTTTTGTCTCTATTTCATAGCTGCCCTATGTTCCGGGACTGATCTCTAATACTCATGTTCCTGCTCTGGACTTATAAAATCATCAGCTGGTATTGTATGACAGGTTTCTGGAGTTTTTTATGTTTCAGCTATGTTTCTATGCTGACAGCGTAGAGATATCAGGTATACCATTTCTAGTGCCTGCTGTTTCATGTTTATACTGAATGGCTGGATAGTTACTGTGCCCTTTGATTACCATGGTGGGCTAGGAGCTCCTGTTTAGCCCTTTGCTGTTGATTGTTTCTTCCTGTTAGTATTGCACTTTCTACGGAAGTCGGATTCTGTGGAGTCATGCTGGCTGACAGGTTTCAGCTGTATAACCTTTTTATGTTTTTGGTTTTTCATGTTATTTTCCTTTTTTCTCTTTGTCACTTTTTGCATGATCACTTTTTTTTGGATGTCCCCTCCTTCCCTTTTCCTTCCCTCCTCCCCCCTCTCTGTCCTCTCATATAGTGGAGTGTTGTATTCTGGCTGCATTTTCTATCTCTGCAATCATGCATATATATGTTTAGCCAGGGTTATGCCTTCCTATCTCACTAAACGGGATCATTAAAATTTTGTTCCTGGAACACGGGAGGCATTAACTCCCCTGTTAAGAGGAAATATATTTTTACTTATTTTACTAAGCTACATGCTGACATTATAATGTTACAGGAGACTCATCTCAAGGCCCCTGAGGTGGATAAATTAAATAGGAATGGTAAAGTGGTCCTTGCCTCTGCCCCATTTACTTCTAAAGCATGTGGGGGTGTGATTCTCCTTAACAAATCTTTGTCTTATGTGGTCCACTCCTCTATTTCTGATCCTGAAAGCAGCGTTGTTATACTTGATGTGACTAATTCCTCTGTTAGAGATATACTATATGTAACCTATATGCCCAGAATAAGTATTCCAAACTGTTTTTCAAACGTCTGCTAGCTCAGCTTACGAAATTTCCCTCTGATAATCTTATTGTTGGGGGGGGGGTCTTTAATATTGTTGCATCCAATATTATTTATAGGCAGCCGCCAAGTAGGTTAGATCCTGGCCACCTAAGATTGGTATTCCCTTTTTGGCTCAACAGTTAAATCTCCTTGACATTTGGAGAGTGCAGCACCCTCTGGATAGGGAATATACATGTCTCTCTGCCACGCATGGAACGTTTTCACGCATTGATTGCCTGTTGGTAGCTTCTAATTTAGTTCCCAAAATTTCAGCTTCCGTGATAGAATCGATTTGCATTTTAGACCATGCTCTGATATGGTTGGTCCTTGAACCCACTGTTGATCGTGGATCTTTCCGCCAATGGCGCTTCTCTACTCACTTAACTGACTCCCACCAATGTCGTAATTTGCTTGAAGCTACTTGGGTAAATTATTGTTTTGACAATGCTGACCATGCGCGCCAGGACTCTCAATTGTTTTGGCAAGCATTTAAACCTGTTGTTAGGGGTGTGATTATGTCATATGTGAAAAAACATTCTCGGGATGTTGACTCTACCTATGTTAGTAGCAAACAGGATCTTACCGCTAAGTATGAAATGTATAAACACTCACCTACTCCTAAGAATAGAGATGCATATGAGCACTCTAAAGTTGCATTCGATACTCTTTTGTGGCAAATAGGGGACAGACTTGCTTTCTGTAAATCATATCGGTTTCACTGCTACGGTAACAAAGTTGGTTAGCTTGCTCTCAATATTTGGTGAGAGGTAATCAACCCCCCCAATCTCATGCTCTCTCTGCTGACAAAAACTGGTGAGCGGATACATTCTGGGGAAGGTATTTCTACTGTATTTTGTGATTTTTACTTCAGATTATATGCAGCTGATCCTATCGATAAAACTGAAAAAAAAAATTCTGGACAGGTCTCCCTCTCCCCAGGTTTTAGAGGCGCATGCTCAATCCCTGATTGCACCTGTGACCCTGGAGGAGTTCTCCCCAGTGATCAAATCTTTGAAAGGCCTTAAATCTCCAGGCCCTGACGGGTGCACCGAGGAATTTTATAAAATCTTGTTGCCCCTTATTGGCGATTCTCTAGTATCTTTATATAATAACATCATTGACAGAAGAGCCGTCCCCCTGTATTTAATTCCACAACTCTGAAGGTTCTACCCAAGCAGAGGCGAGACCTGGAACAACCGGGATCATACCGCCAGATATCCCTTCTTAATTAAGATTATAGGATCCTCACTAAAATTATGGCTGACCGCCTTAAACTGGTTATCCCCACATTGATTCATGCCGACCAAACTGGGGTCATGTGGGGCAGACATTCTGAGGTAAATCTGAGGAAGGTCCTTACTGTGCAGCATTGGTTGTAGTCCTCTGGTGACCAGACTGAATCGGTCCTCTAGTCCCTTGATTCAGAAAAAGCTTTTGATATGGTCACCTGGGACCACTTATTTGAGGTGCTGGGTCGGTTTGGCTTTCCGGAGGACTTCATCCATGTTATCAGAATTTCTACCATTCCTCTGCAATGCAATTGGCCTGTAATGGTTACTTATCTCCACCTTTTTATGTGGAACGTGGCACCAGACAGGTTTGTCCACTGTCACAATTATTATTATTTGTTCTGGCTTTGGAGCTTTTAGCTATTTCTTTGATTGATTGCCGTCCCTTCGCGGGGATACGGATCAGACCGTGGGAGACTAAATTAGCTCTTTTTGCTGAGGATATGCTTTTGTTTATAAGTGACCCGGCCCAGTCGGTACCCGCCGTGATAGACATGATTTCCCGCTTTGGCACTTTTGCAGGTTTCAAGGTGAATTTTCACAAACTGAAATATCTCCCTCTATGTGTTTCTTCAGTTTTAGATATGCTCCCATTTGAAACTGCTAAACTGACTAAAGTGAAGGGGGCTTTAAAATATTTAGGCATCAATATCACTCCCTCCTTGGCGGGAATTTACAAAGCTAATTTTACCCCCGTCTTAACTAAATAGGTCATCTTTTAGATGGATGGCAACTTCTCCCTGTTTCTTTACTGGGTCGTATAGCGATCTTGAAAAGTATTATTTTCCCCAAACTTTCCTATATTATTCAAATGCTCCCTATCAGTTTAACCAACACCTTTGCATGTCGTTGTTCACCAAATTCCTTTGGAAGGGGAAAAAACCTAAGGTGTCTATGGCTAAACTCTGCCTCCCACGAACACAAGGTAGGTTAGGAGTTCCTAATATAAAAAGTTTCACCACTGCTGTTTTTATGCATTTCATATTGGATTGGATGCACTCTCACAGCAGATATGTCAATCTGGATTTAGAGTTGACTGTATTCTCTCCATATGCCCACACTGCATTATTGCATACTCCTGCATCTAAACTCCCCCCAGGATTGATATCTAATGTGCTCTTTAGAGACACGTACTTAGCTGGGCAAGCTGTACACTGTAAACCACACCGTAATCCCCAGAGTTCTTCTTTCACTACCTTTTGGGGTAACCCATTGTTTGCTCCAGGTCTTGACAATGCTGGCTACCACCAATGGGAGAGCAAAGGAATTCTTTCTGTCAGGGGACCATCTACTCTCCTTTCATGATCTTTAGGATAAGTTCCACCTCCCACACACTCATTTCTTTATGTATTTGCAAGCCTGACATTTCGTATCTACTATGCCTAGCCCGCTTGTGGACGCTGGAGTCCAGGACAGTTTATATTCTCTCTTACTTGCACATGTTTTGCTTCCCTATAGAACCCAATACCTTACCTCTTTACTAACCAAAGCTACCCCTTAATCTTTTTGGAAAACCACTGTACAAGGCTGGAAATATGTGTTCCCTAATATGGAGGATCAATCCCTCCTCTTTAAATATTATGATAATATGCTAAGCCTATTGTCTTCAGCGTCTCTACAGGAGACTTATTTTAACATAATCCATAAAGTTTATATTTTCCAGGTTCAACATAAACATATGATGCCTGAGGAATCCGGCCGATGCCCTAAATGCCACTACAATGATGCTACATCATTTCACAACCTATGGGAATGTAGGAAAATCTGAAATTTTGGGGCCAAGTACTGATCTATAGAAATACCTTATTTTCCCTTCGACTATAATTGGACCTGTTAGCGATGTTACAGTATGTGCTAACTTTGACAATTGGGATTTAGGTATTCATAGAAACATAGAAACATGGGCCCTCATTCCGAGTTGTTCGCTCGTTCTTTTTCATCGCATCGCAGTGAAAATCCGCTTAGTACGCATGCGCAAAGTTCGCACTGCGACTGCGCCAAGTAACTTTACTATGAAGAAAGTATTTTTACTCACGGCTTTTTCTTCGCTCCGGCAATCGTAATGTGATTGACAGGAAATGGGTGTTACTGGGCGGAAACACGGCGTTTCAGGGGCGTGTGGCTGAAAACGCTACCGTTTCCGGAAAAAACGCAGGAGTGGCCGGAGAAACGGTGGGAGTGCCTGGGCGAACGCTGGGTGTGTTTGTGACGTCAACCAGGAACGACAAGCACTGAACTGATCGCACAGGCAGAGTAAGTCTGGAGCTACTCAGAAACTGCTAAGTAGTTAGTAATCGCAATATTGCGAATACATCGGTCGCAATTTTAAGAAGCTAAGATTCACTCCCAGTAGGCGGCGGCTTAGCGTGTGTAACTCTGCTAAATTCGCCTTGCGACCGATCAACTCGGAATGAGGGCCATAGAATTTGACGGCAGATAAGTACCACTTGGCCCATCTAGTCTGCCCCTTTTTTTTTATCCTTTAGGTAATCTCAACCCTTTTTGAACGTTAATTCTTTGTAAGGATAAAAAGTGCATTTTAACTTTGCTGTTAACGATTGTCATGGTTGCCAAAAAAGGTTATTATGCGGAACTAGATAGTGAAAACTCCCCCTTTCCTGGGTACTGTGAAGACTCTCCTCTTGCAATTACTGTATTTTGACAGACAAGCTACCTTACCTGACATTGAACAGGGGCCCTACAAATTTTATAGGAAATGGGATCTATTTATTGTCTCCTTGGATCCATCCTCACAGGCAAAATTGTTTAAGTTATTTGGAACTACCACATGGTACATGTACCGACAATTGGATGCAAATATGTAAAGTGTTAAGTTCATGTTTCTGAATACTAGGATTGCATGACATTGTGCGGTGAGCTACAGTAAGTCACCTCTTTTCATACATTTTAAACTGTAAGGTTGCATAATTATTGCTTTAGAGATGTACTGTATGATGATTTGGCAGTTCCTCCACTCCACTTTCATGATACTCGCCCTAACCCCCCTTCCCTATGTTTGCCTTTCCCTCATGTTATTATTTGTATTGTGATGCGCTATTCTGTTTTGATATATGTAATATCTGTGTATGGATTCTCAAGTACCTTGGGAAGTGTGTTTTCTGTAATTTGTATCTCTCTATGACTTCTGGGTACTGTTATCTGGGTGGTAAGGCCCATGCTTGGGTTTGTATCCACCCTAATTCTTCATTGTACCATGTATTGAATCTTATTTTTGAAAATGAAAATATATATATTTTTTTTTTAAAACAAACTTTGCACCACCAGGTTAACTGTGTGAGCAAAACATGGGACATGTTGGACTTCACCCAGCTCTCACAATATTGGTGGCATTGTCAGATGTTACAAATCCTGAATAGAGTCTAAGTGGGGTAAGCCATTTTGCAATGATTTCCCCCAGTTTTTCTAAGAGGTTGTCAGCAGTATGCCTCTTAGTGAAACAGGTGAAACAGAGCAGCCTGCCTCTGAATAAGCTGGCATTTGTGAGATGCTGCTACTGTTGGTGCTGCTGAAGGCAACACATATATGCAGTGAGTTGTCACAGTGATGTAGTCTTTAGTTTGCCCTGTTCCACTTGTCCACATATCCGTGGTTAAGTGGACAGTGGGTACAACAGCATTTCTGAGGACACTAATAATGCTTTTCATAATCTACTTTTACAGGCTGGGAATTGCTTTTCTAGTGAAGTGAAATCTAGATGGGATTTGGTACCAGGGACACATTACCTCAATCAAATATCTAAATCTCACTGTACTAATGGTGGATACTGACGCACATCTAATACCAGCATAGTTGGCATAGCGTCCGTAATCCGATGTGCAACTGGGTGACTGCTGTCATACTTGCTACCCCTTTAAAAGGATTGTTTGACAGTCAATTGTTTTGTTAAACTACTACTACAAGTAACCTTCTTGGTCCCACTCTGGTATGAAGATCGACTCCCAGCAGCAGCAGTAGTAGGTGTAACACTCAAGGATCCTTCGGAGGAATCCCATATAGGAGAGGAGTCTATCATGCTTATGAAATTGAATGCAGGACTACTTCTGATTATGTTCTTAGCCAAAATTTCTGAATTTGTCAAAAACTTTGGATGAATGTACTGCAAGTGACGTAACAGGGAGGAGGTTCTTAGGTGGTAAAGGTCCCTTTCTCTTCTTACTATGGCTTTACAAAGACTACAGACTGCTTGACAGCTGTTGTCTGGATTTTGGTAGAAATACTTTAACACATAAGAGGTGGATTTTTTTGTCTTTTGCCCAGGCATGACAATGGGATTTTTCATACCATGGGCAACAACTGTCTCCACTGGTGTCTTATTTAAACAAACAACATCCTCATCTCAACATTCTTATTAGCACCAGCTACACAAATATCCTCCTTATCCTGGTGTACTTCTACAGTGACATCCTCAATTTCAATGTCAGCATGTTGCTCCTCCCAACACTTGCAAAGCGCATTCAAATGGTGGAAGGAGCCTCCTCTTCCAGTACAGTATTGGAAATGTCAGGCTCACACATGACACTCATGGACACACTTGGACTCATCTGGGAATGGGGATATTTCTGAGCACACAGTTGGCTCTTGTGTCTTAACAAGTTTAATTTTTTTTTAACTCTTCTACAGGGAGAAGGTCTTACATCATCATTATGAGACACAGAACCACCAGTCATAAACAAAGGCCAAGGCCTTAGCCTTTCCTTGCCACTTTGTGTCGTGAATGGCATATTGCCAATTTTATGTTTCTCTGCAGTTAACTTTATTGTGATTTCTTTTTTTATTTAGCACTGTAAAATGATATTGCTTCTTTCATTTTACATGCACCGACTTTTATTTTACATACCCTCTATGCCACTGGGCATCAGCCTTAGCAGATGACGTTGATGGAATTGTATTGTCAGGACTAGTGGCAGCAGCTTCAGCATAGTTCCTGGTTCATGATCTCCTCTCAATTGTCCATCCTCCATTTCTATCAACAAACGCAAAGTGAGGTACAGCACCACAATTTGTACCAAAAATGTACCACCTACAGTATTACACAATACGTGTATGAGTATAAAAATATATTGCTGTGGTACCATCATTACCCACAGCATCGCACAATACATGTATTAGTCAGAACTAGTAATAGAACACTGCAGTTTAATTTCACCAACAGAGTAGCACAATACGTATATGAGTGTGAAACTATATTACTGTGGTACCACCTTCAACCACAGTTTCGCGCAATACGTGTATGAGTACAAAATAATAATATACTGTGGTCAATAATAATATACTGTGGTCTGACTGGCAGTGTCACAGTTCTTATGAAAAATAAAATAAAAATTGTATAGTACACTGGGGTACAGCACAAACAAATAATATATATTTTTTATAATTATTTTTTTAGGCCTTTGTTTTTAGCTTTTATTATTTTAATTTTACACTGGGGCTGAGCCCCTGGTTCTATGGACAGATCACCTCTTTCAGATACAGCAGACAGAGCACCCCTGGACTGAAACTGATAGGACACACCAGCCCCTGGATGTTATAATTGGTTAATTTAATTAACACTGGAGCAGAGCCCCCTGGATGTATGACTAGAGAACCCCTGGACTGATACAGCAGACAGAGCACACCTGGAATGATACTGATAATAGGACACACCAGCCCCTGTATGTTATACTGGGTTAATTTAATTAATACTGGGGCAGAGCCCCATGGATGTGTGGACATATCACCCCTAGACTGATACAGCAGACAGAGCACCCCTGGACTGATACACCAGCCCAACACCAGTCAAACAACATAGTACTGAGATGGACACACCCATTCAGTACACTCTCCACAGCCGGAGTGAAAATGGCGACCTTTATAGAATCCAAAACCTGCGAGAATTTGACAGTGGGATGATAATGTTTTGCCTTGATTTAGGATCTGAGTAAGGTGGGAAACCACAAGCTGGACTCAGATCCAAAAGTTTGGGTGGGTCCAATTCTCAGAGTACCAGACTGGCTCACCTCTAAGTATTGTGCCACATACTACATACATATAATTTATATATATATATATATATACATACACACACACACACACACACACACACACACACACTGTATATATAGAATGTATATACTGCACATACATAGGTAAAGCTTACATCTATATACTTAACTAAGATTTAGACTTCAACAAACCCTGGTGGGGGCCCTTTAGTGTGCTAATCAAACACCCAAATTGAAGAACATGGATACTGGACACATCCATCCAGCTATAATCGCAAAGGTCAATATGTGTCGCATGTCACAACCTTTTATCCCCCTTAAGATTAGAGGTAGTGTCTCTCCAGAAATGTATAGAAATAATATAGCATCCAGTGGCATAGCAACAGCCCCCGCAGACCATATAGCAGCTTGGGGGCACCAGCGCCTGTGTTATGCAGATTCCCTGCAGTCTGCCCATCCGCATGGACATCTGATGAAAATGTCCCTCCAAAAATGGCCACCGCCTAGGAAATACAGATGCTAGAGGTCCTACATGAAACCTCTAGCAATGAGCATGAAACCCCTGGCAATGAGCATGTAGGTAAAAATGATAATTAATGTTTGGGGTGGGCAAGCATAAACTTTTTTGGCAGGGGGGCGCAAGACCCTAAACACTTGACTTGCCTTGAGACCAAATATAACCCATCTCCACATGTCAATCTGAACAGAACCCTTGGGAACAGGCAAGATGTTCTCTTCACATCCTACAGCCTTATACTGACTGTGGGACAAGTGTCACAAATATAACTTCTGTGGGGTGAGCAAAGTAATCATGCAAAGGACGTAGCAGTGATAGCAACTTCAACCACGTCTGAATCAAGCACATTAAGTGCTTGGGTGATACCTAGTGATCAGTGACATAACTCTGCCGAGTGAAGGGGTAGTTGCATTGCTGAATCTAGATGCCCAGACTTTATGCTACACTTCATGTCTATTGTCTTTGGTAATATTTACAGTTAATTAGTAAGTTGTTTAACAAGTATAATGTAATTCAAAAGGTGTCATCAGCTGTTAAAGGGTTTCACCACTCCTTTGATTTGCAATCAAGTTCACCACCTCTCTGAGCACAATTAAACCTCTTATTCCTCTACTGTGTGTATGTTTTTATGGAAATGTTGACAATGATCTACAGTATTGCAACCAATCAGATAATTTCTTGTTTTATATTTGCATTATATCGATCAAAGCTAATTACATATATATTGCTAAAGACAGTGGTTGTTTAAGAAGATATTGAGCCCTCCGCTATATGTACATCCTAGAGCCCTCACCCGATACCTTCCCCTTTTTTTTTCTTGGATGACTTCACACTAGTGCCAATTAATACTGCCTTTAAAAGCTCATTCTGAGCACTGGTTAAGTGCCATAGTACAGGATGAGTATCCCTTATCCAAAATGCTTGGGACCCGAAGTATTTTGGATATCGGATTTTTCCATATTTTGGAATAATCACATACCATAATGAGATATCATGGCGATGGGACCTAAGTCTAAGCACAGAATGCATTTATGTTTCGTATACACATTATACACACAGCCTGAAGGTCATTTTAGCCAATATTTTTAATAATTTTGTGCATTAAACAAAGTCTGTGTACATACACACAATTCATTTACGTTTCATATACACCTTATACACACAGCCTGAAGGTCATTTAATACAATATTTTTAATAACTTTTTGTATTAAACAAAGTTTGTGTACATTAAGCCATCAGAAAACAAAGGTTTTGCTATCTCACTCACACTCAAAAAATTCTGTATTTCGGAATATTTCGATATGGGATACTCAGCCTGTATTAGGTTGTATTTCATAGATTCAGCACTCATACCTTATTACTGCCTACAGTATCTGAACTCGTGCTTTTGCCCCTGACATCTTGCCACACCAGACTATTTTCTGGTTCACACTTCTGTACCAGACTATTATAGCACACAGGGAAGTTAGTTGACCATGACTAGCAGGCTGCCAGCATTAAAGTCCATAAAGCCTTGCAGTGGTTCTTGTTTAAGTCAGTTGGGTCTGTTAGACTTTCCACCTCAACTCTGCCACTGTGAACCCCTAACTGGCTAAAAATTCTAAAAACTCAGCCTGAATTAAACAGTATACTCTGACTTGAGAACAAAATAAATTTTTTGGGGATCCCTACATCTGATGATCTACTTTAGCATTTAGTAACCTGAGTAGAAAAATGGGGAGAATCTGTATAGCATATCTAGTTATCATCTGCTGGCCAGGCTTTGGCGTAGGCTTCTCTGTTATTGGAGCAGAATGATGTTCTGCTGCATGACTGTTCTGCTTTACAGGACACCTTCCAAGAAATATTTGATGAACCTTTTTTGTATTCTGCTGTGGCAGTAAGTCTGTGCTGATGTCACCAGTATGAAATTAAATTTCATACCTTGGCTTATGAACTGACTTGAGATAAGAATGCCCAAGTGGCAACTTTTTGGCAAGGTCTTGACAATAAGATAAATTGCTTGAATAGATATAACTGTGACAATAATAACCTCAAAACATTGTGTATCAAGGTGGACATTGGACTCTGTAAATGAGCACAGGAAGAACATACATACTGTGCACAAGGGAAATTATAGCCTGGGGTTCTACGAGCCATAATAGATATTCCAGGAAAATCCTTGTTGTTCTGTGTCTCTGAACCACTGGAGAAAATATCACTTTGGTATTCTGAATTCTTGGATACCTTCAGTAAAAAAACACAAAGCATTTCAGTGACCTGATACCATAAAGCAGATGGGCTAGAGCAATGGGCATAGATATTGCTCTGGGCCCAAGAAAGTTCCCCAATATAATCCGATATATCTACTGGTTATTGCAAACTTGCACTTGGTTAGATAACCACTACTTACACCATTACTAAACTTTGCAATAGAGTTCTACAATTGCAGGACAAAATAAAGTACAGTTGTACTGCAAACAAGACAATACACAGTAGCAATGTTGACACAAGGCGTCAATTTTAGTACAGTATATTCCTCATCTGTTTGTATGCTGTTTGAGAATGTCAACAAATAAGACAATATGGAATTCCTACAGTTGAAATAATTCATTATATTAGCCCATACTGTCTGCAGAAAAGCAACACAAATGTAACAAATGATTGTATTTTATGAAATCCAATGTTTGAAGTAATGGAACTGCTTTCTGGCTGATAATAATGTTTAATATATTCAGATCTATGCCTGGAAAAGGCCAACATGTCATTGTATGGCAAGCCATTTAAATGTAGATGCAGATACATGGGTATACCTACTAAAATGGCATTGTCACTTCACTGTTCAGTATTCAATTCCTCTCCAGTGTTAGTTATCATATGAGACAAGAGAGTGGATTTTCTATGACTAATCCTGTCACCTTTCTCATTTTCCAATTATTATTCCCATTTACCCTATGGAACCCAATGTTATACCAATATCCCATCAGTGAGTCATATAGAATTTTTATTATGATGCACCACTCCGACACCCCTCATCCTATCAGAGTTGTATAAATAAGAGAGCACTGATATGTCAATCATTAGAAGAGCTTGTAAAATAAGTATAGTAGGTGAGAGCTATTGGGTGTCACCGACACCAGACCACAAATGTTCTCCTAGTTAGGACTTATTGTTTTTTTGGATTCATTATTTATTATTATGATTCTTTAACATTATCTTTACCCTGACCAATGGAAATCTCAGAGTCAAATTTAATTTATGTATAGAGTGTGCTCACATAGAGGATTGTCAGTGAGTGAGGCTAATGTAGTTAATGCTCTGACACCTGTCACTGTTTAGACAAGCTCCAGAAGACACAGATTATCTTAAACAAAGTGCTCATCTGTATGTAGAAATCAACTTATGGTATATAAAAACATGACAGCTTGAATATTATTAGAAATTATGATGTTTTCAGTTCACTAATGTTATGAGGATAAGAGAAAGAATAAATGGAACACATGAAATAATTTCCATTAAAGAGAAGGTATCATTAGTACAAGACCACTTCTGCATTAGATATTGATTGAACGCCTCTCATGATTTTAAAATAGAATGCAAAGCTGCATTTGTGGTAATGCATGCTGGATAATGTAAATTGAGTCATTATGTCACATACAATAACAATGTATTTATATGCAGCTTCACTTAAAGAAGGTCTATGCAAACAATTCAAACTAAAGGGGTAGAGAAAATGTAATTCTTGCAGCAAAATAGAGGTCAGTATATTTGTAGGTTACCATTCATTCCGAGTGTGGTAAGGTTGTCTTCTGAGTGACTTGGCGCCACTCAGAGAGGGCATTCAAACTCCTCCATGGAATAGGTCTCAAGACAATGCACAAATATGTTTTTTTTTTTATATTTGGTTAAATATGACCTGTTTCTGGACAAAAAGTGCAATTACAGATAGTAAACATTTCACTTACTTATTACTTTGTACTACTTTAGTTTGTATTAGCTCCAAATGGCATATAAGTCATTTAGCTATGCTGATTCATAGAAGCATGTTGTATTTTTCTCCTAGATAGTTGTCCAAACACTTTATAGTGCACGCAAAAGTGTAAAAGAAAAAAAAAATCCTCTTAAAATCTTCACATAGTATTGAGTATGCCTTGTCTGAGGCATATCCATATCTGTGCAGTTCTGCGCTACTTTCTTATGCACCTGGGTAACTTCAGGTGTCCTTACACACTGACACAGTTACACACATGCACAAGTTTTTAACATTTGCTGTGGATTGGAAAAAGTGTGCACACCGTTATTTTTGATTTACATAAGAATAAAACCTCTATAATGCAGGAGGTATAATCGTCCTTCTCGTCTCTGAATAAAACTGGCAAAAAATTTTTTTTTAAATTCACTCCCCAAAAATCATATAGTATACTGTAGGAAATGAAAAAAACAGGTCTTCAGAGGTGAATCTGCAATCAGCCAATCAGAATCAGCTAGGTATTGCGGTCAAACATTGTAAATTATTTACTCTGCGCTTATTTATTCAGGTTTACGAGATGATTGAAAACACATGCAACAATAATGTTAGTTTAGTTTAATAAATAAGTTGTACCAAAGGTGCATATTTCTGACAAAAATGTAATAAAAAATAATAAAATATCAATATTAAAAAATACATATTACACCACAATCATAAATCCTATTCCTATACGTATATTACTATAAGCTGTATATGCAATCGAATTTTCATTCCAGCTAATCTGGACGATATTTAGAGGTAGATCAATAAACTACATCTAAATCAGTGGTATTAAAAATTGTATTTAGAAGAACTGGAACCTTAGTTCCTTTCAGTCCCACAAGGAATATATATAAAAAAAAAAAAAGGTCCCAATAAAAGTGCCTTTCCAAGCAATAAATATCAATTGTACAAATGCGCTGTATGATAATTTGTAGACAAATGCTGTTTATAGTGCACCGGTATATACATGCTCAATTTGACCGTCTGTAGGGATATTTAACGGGCTCACCACTGCGCAATGATTGACACGGTTTTTCCAATGAAGGATCAGCAATGCTGAAGTAGGAAGGGGCCGGCTAGGAGGCCCCGGATGTCTCCGTTCTCCCCAGTCTGTGTGCTGCTAAACCTTCCAGTAGCCGTCCAACGAAGTGCTGCCGTGGTGGTGAGCTGATGTCCATATTGAGTCGTCCCCGGTGTTTAAAACCTTTTGTCACCGATAGCTTCTCGGTCAAACATTATAATCATCAGGTTGTATTTGCACCAGCCCTCAGGCACCTGCAAGTGATACAACTACTGACAGGTGCACTTGTGCACATCAGCCCCAGGTTGCAATTATGCAAACATGGATTTACCGTACTCGAGCTGTGTCCACACTGTTAGAGGCCTTTGTTACAGCCAGACAAACTCTACTGGCCACTAGAACACATAGAGGCTCTTTGCCAGAGGTGGGACCTCTGACCTGTGCCTTCTCCGCATGCACGGCTCCCTATGCCATCTTCTGCACAGCAAAATGGATGTGCTCTGAGTGTCCCATACAACGGAAGGTCCCATGAGACCTCAAAGTCCACTATATCATCAGTGCACTGTGCAGCATATTATCAAGTACATAAATCCTGCAGCAACCATTATGAATAATCACGACATACAGCATACACTACAGAGGCACACCGCAACTCCCAGCACTCCTTACAAATGCTATTGTCTGCAAATGGAGAATCCTGCAAACCTGAATCAGCTATTAGTCCTGTGTTTAATATTTCCAGTTTCTACCTGGTTAATAAAGCGTCAGCCTCCGTTTGCATACTGATGCCACCTACCACCATAGTGTCTACAATTCAGCATGCCAAAACATAAGAAGGCACATGTACAAAGTCTGCATACGGCATTAGGAGTACACTGTCTTTTTGGGCATGCACAGAATAAATTTGCACATTTAAAAATAAACATTATCCATAAACAGTCCACAAAATATTGTATACTGAAGCCCAGTGAAGTGCAGTCGCGTGGCATGTCGGTGGTGTTGCGGCGGTGTTTGGGAGTTACAGTCCAGACAACGCGGGAGTGTCCAGACCATTTGATGGGGTGGGCCACGGCAGCTGCGCCACATCACACGCAGCTGCTGCGACCCTAAACATGGCAGGTAGCCGCCTGCCTTCACAGCTAGGCTGCGTAGGCAGAGAGCTATTTGTCAGGTCTACGGGGGGGGGGGGCTGGCATGCGGGATGGACTTGCCCTGTGCTGGGCGTGCCCCCGCATGCCAGAGATTTTGACTGTAGATGTAAGTATTTTCACACATCTACGATCAGGTCTGAATTATTAGGCCCATTGTCAAGTATTAATTATAAACGCAAACTGTGCCAAATTTTCCCAGATTATAATCTGAGTTTATACAAACATGTTTCCAATCCAATTACTTATACTTTTTGCACAGTAAAGTTTTATCTTGAGCCTATACTTAGACGTAATTAACAACTTTGGATTCCATTGTATATTGGTGGTCATTCCGAGTTGTTCGCTCGTTGCCATTTTTCGCAACGCAGCGAGTAGGTGGAAAATGCGCATGCACATGGTACGCAGCGCGCATTCGCTAAATTATTTAACACAAAACTTTGTAGATTTGCTGGTGTTCGTGCGGCGCTTTTCAGTCGCACTGCTGATCGGTGAGTGATTGACAGGAAAGGGGCGTTTATGGGAGGTAACTGAGCGTTTTCCGGGAGTGTGCTAAAAAAAAAAGCAGGCGTGCCAGGAAAAAACGCAGGAGTGGCTGGAGAAACGGGGGAGTGGCTGGCCGAACGCAGGGCGTGTTTGTGACGTCAAACCAGGAACTAAACGGACTGAGGTGGTCGCAATCTAGGTCTGGAGCTACTCAGAAACTGCATGAAAATTTTTAATGGCAATTCTGCTAATCTTTTGTTCGCTATTCTGCTAAGCTAACATACACTCTCAGAGGGCGGTGGCCTAGCGTGTGCAATGCTGCTAAAAGCAGCTAGCGAGCGAACAACTCGGGATGAGGGCCCTTGATACAAGTATGTTGCTACAAATGTAATTCCTCTCATTTTTAGTCAGCCACACAATAAACCTCTGGAATGGTAAGGGTTACAGTTAAGCAAGAATTGTTATGAACTCTATATTGTATAGTTCAGTGCACACTGTTCATTGTAAGGTTTGGTCTAGTGCAGCTCCTGATGTATTCTAGTTTGTTCCTCTGCGATCTCCTTCTGTATTCCCATTTTAATGCATCCTGGTTCTACTTTTATTCTCTCTCTCTGCTCCAATGACATTGAAGCCAATCAGTTCCCAGGCGAGGACCTGTATCTCACTTGAGAAAGCTTCAGGGCTGGTAGTCATAAAACAGACGGAGCCTCCTCAGCAATGCATCAGCGCTGATTACATTATGGCTTTTTCTGTAGGGAGGATGTGAGGGAAGCAAGTGTGTGCGTTCCAGAGAATTATAGAGTCCATTAACATTAATGTCAGCAACAAAACAGCTCGACTCTAGAACTTATTCCCAGTGTAGGCATTCTATGCTTTAACCCTAAACTGCCTGGCCTCATAAATGTCTTATACAACATTAGTTCCAGTTATAACACATCTAATATATCTGAAGTTCAGGCAATGAAATTACAGCTTTATTTTCCTTTTACTACTAAGATGTTGTTTTATTCATAAGCGGCAAGGAGCACTACAAGGAGCTGTGGTACAATATTAACAACACATCTAATACATGATTTTTTTTTTTTACATAAAAGAGAATCTGTTTCGAACTTTAAAAGTTTAAATGAAAGTAATGTATCATGAAAAAAATAGTTGTAATGGGGATACATACGATTTGCCAGCAGACGGAATGCTGGCTGTCATGATCCCGACAGCGAGATCCCGTCTGCCAGAATGCCTGCAGCGGGGCATCTGTCAGAATGCTTGCAGAGGGTCAACATGAGTTTTTCACAATATTTTTCATTTTTTGACCTTTTTCATACTTACCGATCCACGTGGACTACAATTGGAAACGGTAACCTGTGCCGAGCGCAGAGGTAGTGGAGCAAGGCACCGGGCCTGAAGCATGGTGAGCGAAGCGAGCCATGCAAGGGGACACGGTGCACTAATTGGGGTTCCCGGTCACTTTTCAAAGAAAACGACACCAAAAAAACTAAAAAAAAAACTCATGTCGACCTTTTTCCATGTCAACCTAGTAGATGTCAACCGAATGACCATGTCGACTTAGTGACCATGTCGACCTAATGCATGTCGACCAAACATGGTCAACCCAATGTATGTCGACCTAACTCAATGTACCTAATGAACCACACCCAACACCCACAGAGGAAGAATAGCCTGCGTCACTGGTATTCCAGCAGCAGCATTTCATCTCATCCCCTGTTGGGATTCCGACTTCAGTATTGTGACCGACAGGACTGGTGATATTTTAACCGCTTCCCTTGTAATGTGAGGATCAAATGATCGCATGTTAATTTATCTATTCATCACTATTGAACTTTATGTATATCACACTCTTTATTTTTCTCCTTTTTCTCTTTCTGCGTCTGATTCGGATTTGTGTGCAAATCTGATGGTTTGGGGTCTGCGTATGCGCATAACAGGTCTTGTGATATAACTTACAGCCCCCCTCCACCCCTTAGGAGCAACTCTGTCAGCACACTCATTTGTATTCTGACACACCAGAGAACCTCAGTCTACAGCTGTCTACACACTACTGTATATAATTATTGGACTGATTTTCCAATAATCAGGTGATTGGTCTGTTTTATTGTACAGTGTAATGTGTAAGCATGAGCAATGCATTTCATCATTTCATCGATAAAACGGTCAAAAAATTGCTAGCGATGCAAGCCATTGATTATCCGATCATTTACACTTGCCAGAAGATATAGGCCAAAAGGTAGTGATATCATGCAGTGTGTGGGCATTCTCGATAAACTGCCCATATTTCCTATTGTTTATCCTGATTACCTCATCTTCCTGTGGATGGACATATGCAAATTCAGTTTGGTGTAGCTGAAAATCGCAAACTGTAATAAAAAAAAAAAAGCGCTAAATGCGTGATGCAGATTCCAGTGGCCCGTTTGTCAGTTCGACCATAAAAAATCTCATAGTGTGTATCTATCTTAACTCAGATTTGGTGTCACCTGTTTATATATTAGAAATCATGGTTTGTGCAAACACATAGTACAACATCCACATCAATCCTAGTCCATCTATGAATGACCAGCTAATTCTCTCCCATGATTATTTGGCTCAAGAAGGAAATAAGATTATGGTAGGTGGAGAAATACCTTTTGATATAAGGGAGGGGGGATTTTTATGACACTGAAAATTTGCTGTAGCTCTTACATGGACCTGCTGCAAAAGGTAGTTCTATGGATTTCACCATGCCAACAAAGTTCCCAATAAATATTGCATATGGCTGCTAACATGCTTAATATAGCACTTATCTGACTTAAAATCAGGACCACTGAAAGGGTGGGGGGCAAGTACTAATTACCCATGCCCAGGCTTGTTGGAGGGGCCTGGCAGAGCTCAGGTCTTTTGGCCGCCCCTATTACCTGTCAGACACTCTTCTGTGTGCAAGATTGCACTGGGGCCAAGAAGGATGCTTCCGCTGAGCAGCAGTAGCAGTCTCCTCTGCCTATGTGGAGGGAATGGGGGGCTGGGGTGCAATCACAATGGATGCCGCCCCACCTGTATGTGACCCTTGCTGGGGGGCTCATGGCAGCCCCCATGTTATTTATTTTTTTCAAAGAGGACATTACCACACCTCCCACAAATAATTCATACACCCCTGAAAATATCTGGGTTAGCTCTCTATGGCCCTGCTTTTAATAGAAAAACAAAACGTTAACCACTAAGCCACTGGCACCTTTCTCACGCATATACTGAGCCTATTTTGGCACTATTTAATTCCTTTGTATTATCAATATCAGTACTTTTTTATGCAGTGCCCCAAAATGATACCTTATTTTTAAAGAAGACTTTTAATTGAGAGAAAATGCCATTAGTTTGCTTCTCCTTCTGAAACAGCAAATAAAATCTTCCCAAAATACAGTATGCAAAATGTGTTTTTGATTGCAATTGAAATGATAGCTAAAAGGGAAAGAGACAGCAGTAGAATAGAAGGCTGTTATATACACGTGCTGAGAGACAGATCCTCTCTAGGTTCCAAATGCACTGCTCTGTATTAACTACCCTTTTGAGATGCAAACTTGGGAAATAATGGTGGATGAAATGTTGCTGCCTGGGGAAAGAGATGGGGACTAGAATCTGATATCATGACAGTTTCCTCTACAGGATTTTGGAATCATCTTTACAATGCTAACTCCATTTTGAGCATACTTGCATGTACTTTGCTGGTCTGGTAGACCCAAGTCAGTTTGGGGTTAACAGATTATTTTGGTAGGAGTCGATTATTCTGCAACACAGACCTGTTCAAGCAGCACCATAGCTGAGGAATTGTTACTGATGATAACTCTCTTGGGAATACCAAGGAGATCTTCACAGATCAAGGTACCAAGGTTTTGTATTGTGTGACCCCGGTCACCATACCGATGCCGGCATCCCGGCATTGAGATTCCTAGCGGGGGGCAAGCTGAACTATTCCCGTGTGGAAATAGTCCCTGTTAGTTGACATGCCGACTGTCGAGATTGTGGGTGGCCAGTATGTAGATGGAGGTATTGTGATCAGCGGTCTCCTGACCACCGGTCACTTAACTACATCCTGGTACCACTTTTATGTCCAAACATATTAATGTCAGCTTTATGGGGTAATGGCTGTACATACTTAAGTAGATCATCCAGAAATTGATGGCTTGGTAGAATACTTTAACAGAACCTTGAAGCATATGTTGAAGAAGGCAATAGCTCAGAAGAAAAGAGATAAGGATACTCTCTTGCACAACTTAATAATACTGCACCTTCAATACGGGAGGTACTCCTAGCCTCTCATGGGTTTAGTCCTTTTAAGTTACTCTATGGGAGACAGTCCAGGGGAATGTTGAAGGAGGGTTGGAAACAACAATCTCCAAGTGAGCCAAATCTGTCATCCACCAAAGCTGAAATGCAGGAGTGGTAATGAGATATTCTGTCTACTGTACAGTAGTTCAACATCATCTAAGTGAAGCCCAAAAAAAGGAAACCTCAAAAATACAATACAGTACAACTTTATTGTCATTAAACAAAACAAAGTGATTTGTCAAATGAAATAACAATTTAAAGCACCTCAGCAACACAAAAATAAAACAGACATCAAAAACATATACAGTAGAATTTAGACCTGCTCATATACAAACTAAGATCAGTGCAGCATAACAACTTAATATACGTACAGCAAACAGAAAAAAATATTTTCAGCATGGATCACAATAGCAAACTCTTTCTCTAATGGGCAAAACCATGGGGGTCATTCAGATCAGATCGCTGCTGTGCGTTTTTGCACAGCGGGTGATCAGATCGTAACTGCGCATGCCAGGAACGGCTGCAACGGGGATCATCTGTCAGCGACGGGATTGTACAAAGGATCTATTCACAAGAAGATTGACAGGAAGAGTCCATTTGTGAGTGGTAACTGACCGTTTTCAGGGAGTGTCTGGAAAAACGCAGGCGGGATCTGACGTCAAATCCGGTCCCCACATCCTGATGTGATCGCAGCGGCTGAGTAAGTCCTGGGCTGCGCAGAGACTGCACAAAATCAGTTTGTGCAGCTCTGCTACACATGCGATCGCACATTTACACAGCAAAAATGCACTCCCCCTGTAGGTGGCGGTTATCTGAACTAGAGATGTGCACCGCAAATTTTTCGGGTTTTGTGTTTTGGTTTTGGATTCGGTTCCACGGCCGTGTTTTGGATTTGGACGCGTTTTGGCAAAACCTCCCTGAAAATTTTTTGTCGGATTCGGGTGTGTGGTGGATTCGGGTGTTTTTAAAAAAAAAAAACCCTCAAAAACAGCTTAAATCATAGACTTTGGGGATAATTTTGATCCCATAGTATTATTAACCTCAATAACCAATAATTTCCACTCATTTCCAGCCTATTCTAAAAACCTCACACCTCACAATATTATTTTTAGTCCTAAAATTTGCACAGAGATTGCTGGATGACTAAGCTAAGCGACCCAAGTGGGCGGCACAAACACCTGGCCCATCTAGGAGTGGCACTGCAGTGTCAGACAGGATGGCACTTAAAAAAATAGTCCCCAAACAGCACATGATGCTAAGAAAAGAGAAAAAGAGGTGCACTGTGGTCGCTGGATGGCTAAGCTAAGCGACTTTCTAATCAATGGTATTATTGGTCCAAATCACTGGAAGAAAATGACAAAATCACAGGAATTATTCGTTCTAATCAATGTTATTATTGGTCCAAATCACAGGAAGAAAATGACAAAATCACAGGAATTATTCGTTCTAATCAATGGTATTATTGGTCCAAATCACTGGAAGAAAATGACAAAATCACAGGAATTATTCGTTCTAATCAATGGTATTATTGGTCCAAATCACTGGAAGAAAATGACAAAATCACAGGAATTATTCGTTCTAATCAATGGTATTATTGGTCCAAATCACTGGAAGAAAATGACAAAATCACAGGAATTATTCGTTCTAATCAATGGTATTATTGGTCCAAATCACTGGAAGAAACTGACAAAATCACAGGAATTATTAGTTCTAATCAATGGTATTATTGGTCCAAATCACTGGAAGAAAATGACAAAATAACAGGAATTATTGGTTCTAATCAATGGTATTATTGGTCCAAATCACTGGAAGAAAATGACAACATCACAGGAATTATTGGTTTTAATCAATGGTATTATTGGTCCAAATCACTGGAAGAAAATGACAACATCACAGGAATTATTTGTTCTAATCAATGGTATTATTGGTCCAAATCACTGGAAGAAAATGACAAAATAACAGGAATTATTTGTTCTAATCAATGGTATTATTGGTCCAAATCACTGGAAGAAAATGACAAAATCACAGGAATTATTTGTTCTAATCAATGGTATTATTGGTCCAAATCACTGGAAGAAAATGACAAAATCACTGGAATTATTCATAAACATTTGTAGAAAGTCGCTGCTTTCTGATTACAGAAATGCTCAGATATTCCTGCGAATCCACAATCCCTTCCCAGAGGAAAAAGAAATTGAGAAACCGTTGTTTGAGAACGTTTGTTCTCTTTCCCTTACAAAGGAACAAACCACTTTCCAAGAAGACTGACGTTTTTGGGATTATGGAGACATAATGTTTTTGAATATAAAACCTAAAGCAGGTGGTGTATTAGAGCAAAAGAGTGCAAGAGACCAGCCATGCAGTTTCTGAAATATTATGACAAAATGTTACTGTATTTCATAAGTACTCATTCCTAACTCTGCTAAGTACTGTTTGGTATACTGTATCTGGCTTCCATGAGGTAGTTGTCCATTATTTCAGCTTCCATTGACCTTTTTGAAAGTGGTAGAAGTTATCGATTCTGTTTTTTCCCCCCTATTTTTAATTTTCTCCTGCATAGCCTAGTAAAATGTTGCAATGTTAAGTATTGACTTGTGCCTTCTGGGGGTCCACTTCTTCACCAAACCCAGCCATATCTCATCCTAACCCTCTGTTCCACGTTCTCTATGTACCCCATCTGTGTCACCCATGTCTGTCTACCCCTCCCCTTTAGATTGTAAGCTCTCATGAGCAGGGCCCTCTTCCCTCGTGTGCTTATCCTTTGTCTTACTTTAATAATCTTCAACTGTACCACATCCAGCAGTCTTCTGCCACCTGATACTTATTCCAGTGTCATCTGCTGATATAACTATGTTTATTTACCCTGTACTTGTCCTATACTGTCATCAACGGTAAGTTGCTGTTTTCCTGTTTGATTATTTATGTACTCTGTAATTGGGCGCTGCGGAACCCTTGTGTCACCATATAAATAAAGAATAATAATAATATAGGGTGTATAATCCCCAGGTGTATCTCACACATCACTCAGTACAGATTACAGGATGTATAAAATCACCAGGTGTATAACACACGTCGCACAGTACAGTATACATACTGGTCACAATAATGCAGCACAGAGATAGTATACTTGACACAGAGCTGCAAGATACACAGCAATGGCCTACTGTACTGTACTATATATGTATACTGCTGGTCACCAAAATGCTGCACTGTCCTACTATATACTGGTCACAATAATGCAGCACAGAGATAGTATACTTGACACAGAGCTGCAAGATACACAGCAATGGCCTACTGTACTGTACTATATATGTATACTGCTGGTCACCAAAATGCTGCACTTTCCTACTATATACTGGTCACAATAATGCAGCACAGAGATAGTATACTTGACACAGAGCTGCAAGATACACAGCAATGGCCTACTGTACTGTACTACAGGGCCGGATTACGACCATGGGGGGCCCGGGGCACGTAAGACAGTGTGGCCCCTATGAGAGAGAGAGGTGTGTGTGTGTGTTACTTACCAGCCGCTACAGACTCTGCCGCGATCAACCCTCCTGCACGTCTGTCCCCGGCAGCTAGGCAACGACTCGGCAATCAGCAATCGATGAACCAGCCTGCGCGCACCCTGCAGCCCACCACATGAAAAACAGCTGAGCGCAGCTGACCAGGACACCTCCGCTGCAATGACGGCCACAGCTCAGAAACACAGATCGGATCAGAACACAGATCCGATCTGTGGGATAGCGGCGGGGGGGCCCTTTTGGAAAGGGGGGCCTGGGGTACGTATCCCCGGGGCACCCCCCTTAATCCGGCTCTGCTGTACTATATATGTATACTGCTGGTCACCAAAATGCTGCACTGTCCTACTATATACTGGTCACAATAATGAAGCACAGAGATAGTATACTTGACACAGAGCTGCAATATACACAGCAATGGCCTACTGTACTGTACTATATATGTATACTGCTGGTCACCAAAATGCTGCACTGTCCTACTATATACTGGTCACAATAATGCAGAACAGACATGGTATACTTGACACAGAGCTGCAAGATACACAGCAATGGCCTACTGTACTGTACTATATATGTATACTGCTGGTCACCAAAATGCTGCACTCTCCTACTATATACTGGTCACAATAATACAGCACAGAGATAGTATACTTGACACAGAGCTGCAAGATACACAGCAATGGCCTACTGTACTTTACTACTATAATAGTGGTGGTACCCAGTCCCCACAATGCAGCACACTGAGCACAGATATTTGCAGCACACTGAGCACAGATATGGAGCATTTTCAGGCAGAGAACGTAGATATTTTCAGCACACTGAGCACAGATATTTGTAGCACACTGAGCACAGATAACGGAGCTTTTCAGGGAGAGAACGCAGCCACATCCTCTCCGTTCAATCTCCAATGCACGAGTGGAAAATGGCGGTGACGCGCGACTCTTTATATAGAATACGAATCTCGCGAGAATCCGACAGCGGGATGATGACGTTTGGGCGTGTTCGGGTTAACCGAGCAAGGCGGGAAGATCCGAGGCTGCCTCGGAACCGTGTAAAATAGGTGAAGTTCGGGGGGGTTCGTATCTTGACGAACCGAACCCGCTCATCTCTAATCTGAACGCAGGACAGCAAGAATCACTGCCTAGCTTTCAGATCTGAATGACACCCTATGTGCACTGCAGGGGGGGGCAGATATAACATGTGCCGTGAGAGTTAGACTTAGCTGGGGTATGTTCAAACTGAAATCTAAATTGCAGTGTAAAAATAAAGCAGCCAGTATTTACCCTGCACAGAAACTCACCCAAATCTAACTCTCTCTGCACATCGTACATTTGCCCCACCTGCAGTGTACATGGGGGGTAATTCAGACCTGATCGTAGCAGCAAATTTGTTAGCAGTTGGGCAAAACCTTGGGGGTCATTCCGATTTGATCGCTAGCTGCCGTTGTTCGCAGCACAGCGATCAGGCTAAAAATCTGCATTTCTGCACATGCGTATGGTGCGCAATGCGCACACGTGTCGTACTTTCACAAGAGCCGACGTAGTTTCACACAAGCTCTAGCGACGCTTTTCAGTCTCACTGCTGGCCGCAGATTAATTGACAGGAAGTGGGTGTTTTTCTGGGTGGTAACTGGCCATTTTTGGGGAGTGTGTGTAAAAACGCAGGCATGCCAGATAAAAATGCAGGAGTGGCTGGAGAAACGGGGGAGTGGCTGGCCGAACGCAGTGCGTGTTTGTGACGTCAAAACAGGAACTAAACAGTCTGAAGTGATAGCAAGCTAGGAGTAGGTCTGCAGCTACTATGAAACTGCACAATCTTTTTTTGTAGCAGCGCTGCGATCCTTTCATTCGCACTTCTGCTAAGCTAAGATACACTCCCAGAGGGTGGCGGCTTAGCGATTGCACTGCTCCTAAAAGCAGCTAGCGAGCGAACAACTCGGAATGAGGGCCCATGTGCACTGCAGGTGTGGCAAATATAACATTTGCAGAGAGAGTTAGATTTGGGTGGGTTATATTGTTTCTGTGCAGGGTAAATAATGCCTGCTTTATTTTTACACTGCAATTTAGATTTCAGTTTGAACACATACATCCCACCCAAATCTAACTCTCTCTACACATGTTATATCTGCCCCCCCCCCCCCCCCCGCAGTGCACATGGGGGCTAATTCAGACCTGATCTCGGTGCTGTGCGTGTTTGCACAGCAGCAATCAGGCCTGAACTGCCGACGGCTGTTTTTAGCTAGCGATCGCCACTGCTTGATTGACAGGCAGAGGCGGTCTCTGGGCAGGAGGGGGCAGGGCGCGGTCCACCCAACGCAGACGTGGCCAGACCTTGCCATGGGAGGCCCGCGGCGGCTGCGTGACATCACAAGCTATCGCTGCGACCCGGTTAGCGACTAGTAGCTCCCTGCCAGCGCGCAGGAGCTGCGCTGGCCGGGAGCTACTCCTGAAGTACGAAAACATCACCTCTGTGCGATGCTTTTGTACTTCTGCGTCGGGTCAGGGACTGACATGCAGGGCGTGCTAGCCCTGTGCTGGGCATCCCCCCGCATGTCAGTGTTCCTGATCGTAGCTGTGCTAAATTTAGCACAGCTATGATCAACTCTGAATCACCTTCATGGTTTTCACCAACTGCTAACAAATTTGCTGCTACAATCAACTCTGAATTAACCCCATAGTTTTGCCCATTAGAAAAAGATTTGGATATCAAAGAGGCCAGGATTATGGTATTAAAAGTAAAACTAAATTAGAGCCTAACATACTGCAAGACTTCATTTGTTTGAAGTGGTTGTGTGCATAGTTGTTGAGCGATTTTCCCTATAACCAAACATGGAAGGACAGATGTATTCTGATCATTTAAACAAGGGAACAAAATGTTGGTGATTCCCATACAAGAGATGAAGATTTCTGTTCAGCAGTAATACTCCCTGTGGGGTAATAATCCTGTAGGTCAAGTAAGCTATCTAAGGGGAACATGTTTCAAAACCATCCAGTAACATGGCAGTAAGGAGCTGAATGGCTGGTACTTTATCTCCGTTCACTGTATCGCCATCCAAGATTTAGAAAATAGACCCCTTAGGGGTCTATGCATGAAGCAGTGAAATGAGTGGAGAAGTGAGCTAGTGGAAAAGTTTCCCATGGCAACCAGTCAGCTGCTCTGTATAATTTTTTAATATGCAAATTATAAATGTTACTTTAATGCTGATTGGTCGCCATAGGCAACTTCTCCACTGGCTCACTTCTCCACATTTTTTACTGCTTCATGAATAGACCCCAAAGTGGGCTACAGAGACCTTTCAGTACTGCATGATTGGAAGAAAATGTATGCAGGTCATTGACAATGCTCCATTATATTTGCTGTTGACCAATCATGAGGTAAACAAGAAAATTACTTATTGGTTTCCTTTTGCTACAGTGATTCAGCTTTACAGTCGAACATACTGTAGATCTGGTTTATTACATAAATATGTGATTGCACTAGGAAATATGTGCTCCCTGTGCCACCTGGTTTGGTGACACTAGGGGGAGTGTTAAATTGCTTACTGTACCACATGCGTTTGGAGGAGAGTCTGCTTTTATTCCCTATGGCAACTCTCAGGGTGCAGGTACAATCCAAAAGTCAGACACAGCACGTAGGCTAGTTAGCTTTATATACAGATGTGTCCTCATCTATGCCACGCAGCACAAAGTGCCTGGAGCGAGTGAGTCGCCAGGTCCTGTACAACTCTGCTGTCACTCCGTGTCATTTTTTTATCAAGATTGCATCTTAGTCGCAATGCGATGCAACTACAGTAGGGTGCATCAGAAGATTGTGCTGATTAATTTGATGTGTGACACTTGTATATTGTGTGTGACGGAGTTTGTATGCGAAGCACAATGGAACTTGTATTGGAAAAATGCTGTGACCGCTACTTTGTAGCACTCCGTATACAGATTCAGAGACTCAGTCGCACACAGATATGCAAATGTTGCATATCAAGATTATTTTTTGGCAAACAAGACGCCCGACGCTGGCATAGTCTTATGGGATCTAGCCCGCCAAGAGGGGCTGTTTGGTGCCACTGTAGCAATGATGTATGAGGACACATCTGTAGGAAAGGACGGAGCTACCAGAAAAATTAGGACAGAGTTGGGATGGAATTTAGGGTTTATAAAGATGCTGTTTTTCATGTGGGCAGGAAATCAATATTGGACAGTTGACCAATATAAACGGTGAACTTCCTTCAAGTTGTTTGCCATCCTGACAAAGGTGTAATAATATAATAATAATGTTTATATACTGTAGCTCTTTTCTCCAGCGCTTATACAGTAGACGTAGGAAAGAAACTCTATTACAAAGGAGGCAGCCACTACAGTGGTTACAGTAAGTTAACACAAATCATGAAATATCATGTAAAAGGGAAGAGAGTAGTGGGATACTTATATAATTTGAAAGCAAGCAGGGACATTTTAAGAAAGGAGTAGGGCCTGTGTCCAACCTCCTCCATCCAGGCCCCCTCCTCTCTGCTGGCATAGCTGTAGAGTCTGAGCACTAGAGAGCTCAGACTCGTATGCAGCGATGTGCAAATCTCTGGGAAAATGGTGCGGTGGTGATTTTTCTACTGTGTATGCACAAAACTCCACGAAAATGGTTGCCACACCATTTACCCAGAGATATCTGCAGCACAGATGCCCCCAGCATGGGACTTTGGTGGGTTAAGTATTCAAGAAATGGGTGCAGCGTGTGCGGGGTCAGCACCATCTCTTCATATGGGCTAAATGGGCAGTTTCCCAAGGGCCCCAGGAGAATAAGGACCCTAGGCTGACAGATGAGGGTCCCCTTTTTCCAGGGGTAGCAGATTATTGAAAAATAGCCCTGGGGAACCGGAGATTTCTGACTTCAAAGCAGTGGTTCCCATCCAAACCTTTTAATTGCTCTTCCCAGCCAGATATCTCCGGTTCTGTCTGACTTAGAGTTTTTCTGAGGATATACTCCAAGAGCTCAGAACTAGAGATATCAGCCTTTCAGCAGCTGGTCCCTGCTCCAGGTCCATATGCCTGATATGCAGTTTTATATTTTCATTGGTGGATTGCTCTTGCTCCTGAATTCTGGTCCACGAGTCCCCAGTTCCTAACTGAAATATATTTCCACAAGCTGCCCTCCCACCGGAAAATGATGAATATTAAGCCCATTCCACTCTCCACATCTCTCTTGCATATTAAACATCCCCTACCATCCAGGAAGTCATGTTCCAGGGCCCCTTCATTCAGCCTATTGCCCTCTTCTACAGTTTATGCTCTCTCCCGCCCCATCTCCCACCATCTTTGCAGTTAAGGAGTTACTGCTCCAGGTCCTACAGTACATGCTGAGTGGAAGATAGAACACCCCCCACCGCCCACGGGAAATCAAAGCTGCCGCTGATAGCACCCCCCATCCCTACCAATGGAGGATGGGTAGGGGCACCAGTGCATTGCTTTGCCCAGGGGCCTACACTGCTGTTAAGACGGCCACGTGCGGTGTGGGCCCCCCTGTGACTCAGGGACCCATGTGCACCGCACACACTGTACCCATTATAATTACGCCAGTGTAAGCAGGTAAGTTTTGACCTACAGTATGCACATATTTTTATTTCAAAAGTTTGCCACTTAAACATCTAATTTTAGTGTTTTGTGAATAGCAATTAAGGAATTCAGAGTTATTTTCAAAACAGCTAAACGCATAGCCATATCAAATAGTTAACTCACCAGAAGGATATTTTGAGGAGAGGCTTTGTTGGTATGTAGAATATTATGGGCAGCCAACACGCATTTGTCCTGAAATTCCCTAGTACTGTAAGCACCTAGGAAATAACACAACCCGAAGGTAGAGAACAAATAGCAGCACTTATAAGATGTGTTTGATATTTAATTCATGTGTGATCATTTATTATTTAAAGCAATGTCTAATGACAAGTCTCACAAGAGAAAATGAAACAAGGGGTGACATTCCTTTCCTTCACTATTCAAATATTGACCCAAAGTGTAGTGTTAATAATATTTCCTCGGCTAATGGAAAAACACTTACTGTATTCACTGGCATACTGCACATAATGTTTTTAAAAAGTTCAGGTTATTTCTTTTCATAAATACCATTTGTACTAAAAAATAGAATGATGAGCATGCAGTGAAAAACCAAAGATTAAATAATACATTTAAAAAATGAGCCTTATTAAAAAAAATAAAATCATGGAACTATGATATGCCTTAAACATAAACTGGATTATGCAATACATCCAGAACTAAATTTAGATATTAACCCATATGCCTATAGTATACCTTTATGTGACCACAACACTCCTATCCATGGGGGTAATTCAGACCTGATAGTAGCAGCAAATTTGTTAGCAGTTGGGCAAAACCATGGGGGTCATTCCGAGTTGTTCGCTCGTTGCCGATTTTCGCTATGCTGCGATTTGTTGCTAATTGCGCATGCGCAAGGCACGCAGGGCGCATGCGCTTAGTTATTTAACTAAAAACGTAGCAGTTTTGCTGTGGATCCTGCGGCGCTTTTCAGTCTCACTGCTGATCGGTGAATGATTGACAGGAAAGGGGCGTTTCTGGGTGGTAACTGAGCGTTTTCCGGGAGTTTGCTAAAAAACGCAGGCGTGTCAGGGAAAAACGCGGGAGTGTCTGGAGAAATGGGGGAGTGGCTGGCCGAACGCAGGGCGTGTTTGTGACGTCAAACCAGGAACTAAACGGACTGAGCTGATCGCAATCTGTGAGTAGGTCTTGAGCTACTCAGAAACTGCAAAGAATTATTTAGTAGCAGTTCTGCTAATGTTTCGTTCGCCATTCTGCTAAGCTAAGATACACTCCCAGAGGGCGGCGGCCTAGCGTGTGCAATGCTGCTAAAAGCAGCTAGCGAGCGAACAACTCAGAATGAGGGCCCATGTGCACTGCCGGGGGTTCATATATAACATGTGCAGAGAGAGTTAGATTTGGGTGTGGTATGTTTAAACTTAACTCTAAATTGCAGTGTAAAAATAAAGCAGCCAGTATTTACCTTGCACAGAAACAAAATAACCCACCCAAATCTAAAGTGCCCTACTCACTGGCCGACCCGCCGCCGAGCTGCCCGACGGCGGATACGGCCGACGAGCGACCCGGCGGCGGGGGGGCAGTGACGGGGGGAGTGAAGTTTCTTCACTCCCCCCGTCACGCGGCTGCATTGAAGTGCAGGCAAATATGGACGAGATCGTCCATATTGGCCTGCATGCACAGCCGACGGGAGACCAGCGATGAACGAGCGCGGGGCCGTGCATCGTTCATCGCAGGAGTCTCCACACTGAAAGATATGAACGAGTTCTCGTTCATTTATGAACGAGATCGTTCATATCTTTCAAAAAATCGGCCAGTGTGTAGGGCCCTTAACTCTCTCTGCAAATGTTATATCTGCCCCCCCCTCCCCCCTGCAGTGCAGATGGTTTTTTCCCAACTGCTAAAAAAATAGCTGCTACGATCAGGTCTGAATTACCCCCTATGTGTATGGTTTCATAATCATCATCATTAGCAATGTGCTTTTGCACCCACCAAATCCTTGGAGCAGAAGATTTGGCTTAATGGATCTCTGTATATGCACAATGCTACATAGCCACAATTATGTCATCACACCCTCATCAAACAACGTGCGCGTGAATCAGGCACGTGTGGTGAGGTAAATGGCTCAGGAGGCACTGGCTAGTACCAGAGCCAGAGTTACATGCAATATATGAGCATACCTCCCAACGTGACTCTCTCCAGGAGGGATAGAATGCTCAGCTTCTGGACTTCCCTCCTAATTTATGATTGGCATCACCTGTGCTGAAACACCTTTCTTATCCATTAACCTGTTCAACACAGGTGCAGATAATCATAAATTAACAAATAAAGTCCAGAAGCAGAGCATTTTGTCCCTCCTGGAGAGGGTCATGTTGGGAGGTATGTATGTGCCCAAGGGTGCATGTGGGCATTATACACAGGTGCAGCAGTATATACTGCTGGAAATTTGGTGAGTTTTGATCAGAGATGTGCCATAGACTTTTTACCCCAGAGTTTTGACTATAAAAATTATTAGCATAATACAAAGAAGATATTTCTAATAAATTCTTTGTATTTTTCACATACTTTATATAGTCAAAACTCTGGCTTATACCCTAGTATAACAGGAAAGGCTCTGTCTCACCTGCCTCACCCCAACGCACGTCACTGGTGTAAATGTACCATTATCACTCAGTTATAATGCTACGATTACTAGAGATGAGCGGGTTCGGTTTCTCTGAATCCGAACCCGCACGAACTTCATGTTTTTTTTCACGGGTCCGAGCGACTCGGATCTTCCCGCCTTGCTCGGTTAACCCGAGCGCGCCCGAACGTCATCATGACGCTGTCGGATTCTCGCGAGACTCGGATTCTATATAAGGAGCCGCGCGTCGCCGCCATTTTCACACGTGCATTGAGATTGATAGGGAGAGGACGTGGCTGGCGTCCTCTCCATTTAGATTAGGAGAGAGAGAGAGAGAGAGAGATTGACCTGAGGCTGATACTGTAGAAGAGAGTGCAGAGTTTAGTGACTGACCACAGTGACCACCAGCAGTGCAGTTGTTTTATTTAATATATCCGTTCTCTGCCTGAAAAAAACGGTACACACAGTGACTCAGTCACATACCATATCTGTGTGCACTGCTCAGCCCAGTGTGCTGCATCATCTATGTATATATTATATATCTGACTGTGCTCAGCTCACACAGCTTATAATTGTGGGGGAGACTGGGGAGCACTGCAGTGCCAGTTATAGGTTATAGCAGGAGCCAGGAGTACATATTATATTAAAATTAAACAGTGCACACTTTTGCTGCAGGAGTGCCACTGCCAGTGTGACTGACCAGTGACCTGACCACACTGACCACCAGTATAGTTAGTAGTATACTATATTGTGATTGCCTGAAAAAGTTAAACACTCGTCGTGTGACTTCACTTGTGTGGTGTTTTTTTTTTTATTCTATAAAAAACTCATTCTGCTGACAGACAGTGTCCAGCAGGTCCGTCATTATATAATATATATACCTGTCCGGCTGCAGTAGTGATATATATATATTTTTTATATCATTATTTATCATCCAGTCGCAGCAGACACAGTACGGTAGTTCACGGCTGTAGCTACCTCTGTGTCGGCACTCGGCAGTCCATCCATAATTGTATACCACCTACCCGTGGTTTTTTTTTCTTTCTTCTTTATACATACATACTACTACATCTCTTTATCAACCAGTCTATATTAGCAGCAGACACAGTACAGTACGGTAGTTCACGGCTGTGGCTACCTCTGTGTCGGCACTCGGCAGTCCGTCCATAATTGTATACCACCTAACCGTGGTTTTTTTTTCTTTCTTCTTTATACATACATACTACGACATCTCTTTATCAACCAGTCTATATTAGCAGCAGACACAGTACAGTACGGTAGTTCACGGCTGTGGCTACCTCTGTGTCGGCACTCGGCAGTCCGTCCATAATTGTATACCACCTAACCGTGGTTTTTTTTTCTTTCTTCTTCATTCATACATACTACGACATCTCTTTATCAACCAGTCTATATTAGCAGCAGACACAGTACAGTACGGTAGTTCACAGCTGTGGCTACCTCTGTGTCGGCACTCGGCAGTCCGTCCATAATTGTATACCACCTAACCGTGGTTTTTTTTTCTTTCTTCTTTATACATACATACTACGACATCTCTTTATCAACCAGTCTATATTAGCAGCAGACACAGTACAGTACGGTAGTTCACGGCTGTGGCTACCTCTGTGTCGGCACTCGGCAGTCCGTCCATAATTGTATACCACCTAACCGTGGTTTTTTTTTCTTTCTTCTTCATACATACATACTACGACATCTCTTTATCAACCAGTCTATATTAGCAGCAGACACAGTACAGTACGGTAGTTCACGGCTGTGGCTACCTCTGTGTCGGCACTCGGCAGTCCGTCCATAATTGTATACCACCTACCCGTGGTTTTTTTTTCTTTCTTCTTTATACATACATACTACTACATCTCTTTATCAACCAGTCTATATTAGCAGCAGACACAGTACAGTACGGTAGTTCACGGCTGTGGCTACCTCTGTGTCGGCACTCGGCAGTCCGTCCATAATTGTATACCACCTACCCGTGGTTTTTTTTTCTTTCTTCTTCATACATACATACTACGACATCTCTTTATCAACCAGTCTATATTAGCAGCAGACACAGTACAGTACGGTAGTTCACGGCTGTGGCTACCTCTGTGTCGGCACTCGGCAGTCCGTCCATAATTGTATACCACCTAACCGTGGTTTTTTTTTCTTTCTTCTTCATACATACATACTACGACATCTCTTTATCAACCAGTCTATATTAGCAGCAGACACAGTACGGTAGTTCACGGCTGTAGCTACCTCTGTGTCGGCACTCGGCAGTCCGTCCATAATTGTATACTAGTATCCATCCATCTCCATTGTTTACCTGAGGTGCCTTTTAGTTGTGCCTATTAAAATATGGAGAACAAAAATGTTGAGGTTCCAAAATTAGGGAAAGATCAAGATCCACTTCCACCTCGTGCTGAAGCTGCTGCCACTAGTCATGGCCGAGACGATGAAATGCCAGCAACGTCGTCTGCCAAGGCCGATGCCCAATGTCATAGTACAGAGCATGTCAAATCCAAAACACCAAATATCAGTAAAAAAAGGACTCCAAAACCTAAAATAAAATTGTCGGAGGAGAAGCGTAAACTTGCCAATATGCCATTTACCACACGGAGTGGCAAGGAACGGCTGAGGCCCTGGCCTATGTTCATGGCTAGTGGTTCAGCTTCACATGAGGATGGAGGCACTCAGCCTCTCGCTAGAAAAATGAAAAGACTCAAGCTGGCAAAAGCAGTAGCACCGCAAAGAACTGTGCGTTCTTCGAAATCCCAAATCCACAAGGAGAGTCCAATTGTGTCGGTTGCGATGCCTGACCTTCCCAACACTGGACGTGAAGAGCATGCGCCTTCCACCATTTGCACGCCCCCTGCAAGTGCTGGAAGGAGCACCCGCAGTCCAGTTCCTGATAGTCAGATTGAAGATGTCAGTGTTGAAGTACACCAGGATGAGGAGGATATGGGTGTTGCTGGCGCTGGGGAGGAAATTGACCAGGAGGATTCTGATGGTGAGGTGGTTTGTTTAAGTCAGGCACCCGGGGAGACACCTGTTGTCCGTGGGAGGAATATGGGCGTTGACATGCCTGGTGAAAATACCAAAAAAATCAGCTCTTCGGTGTGGAACTATTTCAACAGAAATGCGGACAACAGGTGTCAAGCCGTGTGTTCCCTTTGTCAAGCTGTAATAAGTAGGGGTAAGGACGTTAACCACCTCGGAACATCCTCCCTTATACGTCACCTTCAGCGCATTCATAATAAGTCAGTGACAAGTTCAAAAACTTTGGGTGACAGCGGAAGCAGTCCACTGACCAGTAAATCCCTTCCTCTTGTAACCAAGCTCACGCAAACCACCCCACCAACTCCCTCAGTGTCAATTTCCTCCTTCCCCAGGAATGCCAATAGTCCTGCAGGCAATGTCACTGGCAATTCTGACGAGTCCTCTCCTGCCTGGGATTCCTCCGATGCATCCTTGCGTGTAACGCCTACTGCTGCTGGCGCTGCTGTTGTTGCTGCTGGGAGTCGATGGTCATCCCAGAGGGGAAGTCGTAAGCCCACTTGTACTACTTCCAGTAAGCAATTGACTGTTCAACAGTCCTTTGCGAGGAAGATGAAATATCACAGCAGTCATCCTGCTGCAAAGCGGATAACTGAGGCCTTGACAACTATGTTGGTGTTAGACGTGCGTCCGGTATCCGCCGTTAGTTCACAGGGAACTAGACAATTTATTGAGGCAGTGTGCCCCCGTTACCAAATACCATCTAGGTTCCACTTCTCTAGGCAGGCGATACCGAGAATGTACACGGACGTCAGAAAAAGACTCACCAGTATCCTAAAAAATGCAGTTGTACCCAATGTCCACTTAACCACGGACATGTGGACAAGTGGAGCAGGGCAGGGTCAGGACTATATGACTGTGACAGCCCACTGGGTAGATGTATGGACTCCCGCCGCAAGAACAGCAGCGGCGGCACCAGTAGCAGCATCTCGCAAACGCCAACTCTTTCCTAGGCAGGCTACGCTTTGTATCACCGGTTTCCAGAATACGCACACAGCTGAAAACCTCTTACGGCAACTGAGGAAGATCATCGCGGAATGGCTTACCCCAATTGGACTCTCCTGTGGATTTGTGGCATCGGACAACGCCAGCAATATTGTGTGTGCATTAAATATGGGCAAATTCCAGCACGTCCCATGTTTTGCACATACCTTGAATTTGGTGGTGCAGAATTATTTAAAAAACGACAGGGGCGTGCAAGAGATGCTGTCGGTGGCCAGAAAAATTGCGGGACACTTTCGGCGTACAGGCACCACGTACAGAAGACTGGAGCACCACCAAAAACTACTGAACCTGCCCTGCCATCATCTGAAGCAAGAAGTGGTAACGAGGTGGAATTCAACCCTCTATATGCTTCAGAGGTTGGAGGAGCAGCAAAAGGCCATTCAAGCCTATACAATTGAGCACGATATAGGAGGTGGAATGCACCTGTCTCAAGCGCAGTGGAGAATGATTTCAACGTTGTGCAAGGTTCTGATGCCCTTTGAACTTGCCACACGTGAAGTCAGTTCAGACACTGCCAGCCTGAGTCAGGTCATTCCCCTCATCAGGCTTTTGCAGAAGAAGCTGGAGACATTGAAGGAGGAGCTAACACGGAGCGATTCCGCTAGGCATGTGGGACTTGTGGATGGAGCCCTTAATTCGCTTAACAAGGATTCACGGGTGGTCAATCTGTTGAAATCAGAGCACTACATTTTGGCCACTGTGCTCGATCCTAGATTTAAAGCCTACCTTGGATCTCTCTTTCCGGCAGACACAAGTCTGCTGGGGTTGAAAGACCTGCTGGTGACAAAATTGTCAAGTCAAGCGGAACGCGACCTGTCAACATCTCCTCCTTCACATTCTCCCGCAACTGGGGGTGCGAGGAAAAGGCTCAGAATTCCGAGCCCACCCGCTGGCGGTGATGCAGGGCAGTCTGGAGCGACTGCTGATGCTGACATCTGGTCCGGACTGAAGGACCTGACAACGATTACGGACATGTCGTCTACTGTCACTGCATATGATTCTCTCACCATTGAAAGAATGGTGGAGGATTATATGAGTGACCGCATCCAAGTAGGCACGTCACACAGTCCATACTTATACTGGCAGGAAAAAGAGGCAATTTGGAGGCCATTGCACAAACTGGCTTTATTCTACCTAAGTTGCCCTCCCACAAGTGTGTACTCCGAAAGAGTGTTTAGTGCCGCCGCTCACCTTGTCAGCAATCGGCGTACGAGGTTACATCCAGAAAATGTGGAGAAGATGATGTTCATTAAAATGAATTATAATCAATTCCTCCGCGGAGACATTGACCAGCAGCAATTGCCTCCACAAAGTACACAGGGAGCTGAGATGGTGGATTCCAGTGGGGACGAATTGATAATCTGTGAGGAGGGGGATGTACACGGTGATATATCGGAGGGTGATGATGAGGTGGACATCTTGCCTCTGTAGAGCCAGTTTGTGCATGGAGAGATTAATTGCTTCTTTTTTGGGGGGGGTCCAAACCAACCCGTCATATCAGTCACAGTCGTGTGGCAGACCCTGTCACTGAAATGATGGGTTGGTTAAAGTGTGCATGTCCTGTTTTGTTTATACAACATAAGGGTGGGTGGGAGGGCCCAAGGACAATTCCATCTTGCACCTCTTTTTTCTTTTATTTTTCTTTGCATCATGTGCTGTTTGGGGAGGGTTTTTTGGAAGGGACATCCTGCGTGACACTGCAGTGCCACTCCTAAATGGGCCCGGTGTTTGTGTCGGCCACTAGGGTCGCTAATCTTACTCACACAGTCAGCTACCTCATTGCGCCTCTTTTTTTCTTTGCGTCATGTGCTGATTGGGGAGGGTTTTTTGGAAGGGACATCCTGCGTGACACTGCAGTGCCACTCCTAAATGGGCCCGGTGTTTGTGTCGGCCACTAGGGTCGCTAATCTTACTCACACAGTCAGCTACCTCATTGCGCCTCTTTTTTTCTTTGCGTCATGTGCTGATTGGGGAGGGTTTTTTGGAAGGGACATCCTGCGTGACACTGCAGTGCCACTCCTAAATGGGCCCGGTGTTTGTGTCGGCCACTAGGGTCGCTAATCTTACTCACACAGTCAGCTACCTCATTGCGCCTCTTTTTTTCTTTGCGTCATGTGCTGATTGGGGAGGGTTTTTTGGAAGGGACATCCTGCGTGACACTGCAGTGCCACTCCTAAATGGGCCCGGTGTTTGTGTCGGCCACTAGGGTCGCTAATCTTACTCACACAGTCAGCTACCTCATTGCGCCTCTTTTTTTCTTTGCGTCATGTGCTGATTGGGGAGGGTTTTTTGGAAGGGACATCCTGCGTGACACTGCAGTGCCACTCCTAAATGGGCCCGGTGTTTGTGTCGGCCACTAGGGTCGCTAATCTTACTCACACAGTCAGCTACCTCATTGCGCCTCTTTTTTTCTTTGCGTCATGTGCTGATTGGGGAGGGTTTTTTGGAAGGGACATCCTGCGTGACACTGCAGTGCCACTCCTAAATGGGCCCGGTGTTTGTGTCGGCCACTAGGGTCGCTTATCTTACTCACACAGTCAGCTACCTCATTGCGCCTCTTTTTTTCTTTGCGTCATGTGCTGATTGGGGAGGGTTTTTTGGAAGGGACATCCTGCGTGACACTGCAGTGCCACTCCTAGATGGGCCAGGTGTTTGTGTCGGCCACTAGTGTCGCTTAGCTTAGTCATCCAGCGACCTTGGTGCAAATTTTAGGGCTAAAAATAATATTGTGAGGTGTGAGGTATTCAGAATAGACTGAAAATGAGTGGAAATTATGGTTTTTGAGGTTAATAATAATATGGGATCAAAATGACCCCCAAATTCTATGATTTAAGCTGTTTTTTAGTGTTTTTTTAAAAAAACACCCGAATCCAAAACACACCCGAATCCGACAAAAAAAATTCGGTGAGGTTTTGCCAAAACGCGGTCGAACCCAAAACACGGCCGCGGAACCGAACCCAAAACCAAAACACAAAACCCGAAAAATTTCAGGCGCTCATCTCTAACGATTACAAGTGGGGATGTGATTGAATAGCTTATTGCCCATAATTGCATGTGCTCAACACAAACAAGATCAATTTGCAAAACTTGTGTGCAACTCAGCATCAGCTCTTCAGAACTTGTCTAATAAGTATCAAGGGTAACAAAGTGATTAAAACTATCTACTATTTAATAATAACACGGAGGGCAATCACCTGAAAGGCGGTTAAATGCAGCAGCCGGAATACCAGCGCCACAGGCTTTTCTCTCTCTGTGGGTGTCCACAACACCCATAAAGGGAGAATATAACCTGTGGCGATGTTAGGATCTCCTGCTCTGTGCTGCCACGTCGCCATGGCAACCGGGAGGCAAGTGTTAGCGAAGTAACCTGAGCGCAGCCGATACTCCGGTCCGGATTTTTACTGTGTAGTGGTTACAGGCTCTGTGCACGGCAGGGAATCCGGCGCTGGTTTTGTGCTCACAGTCTGTGAGGTCTGAGTGGGGCGTGGACAGCACCTGCTATATAAACCATCCTCTCAGGCTAGGCAAATGCTGCTGATTCTTTGTTTGTTAGTCAGTTCCAGAGAGTTAGCTAGTACTGTGTGACTTTGTATTTACTTGTTGCTTACTGCGAATAGGCCTTGGGATTCGGTACTTCATTCTGCCAATCCGGACCTAGCAGTAAGACTGGAGTCAGTTGTTTGACCTGCTGGGGTTCTTTTGCTATTCTGTGAACCCAGCAGGTTTGTGGCTGCACTCTCAGACCTGCTTGCTTAATCCTCCCTCACTATGCAGGGCGTCCAGGTGTCAGTTTAGTGGCAGTAAGCTGAACCTGTGCCCTGCAAGTGGGGGTTAGGATTGTGGATACTCTCCTTGTGTCTATATTTCTATCTCTGACCAAGGAGTTTATTCCCACACCCGTTGGTAACCCTTTGGGGTTTTTTCTGTTGCTCTTAGCAACATCATTTCAGGTACTCCACATGTTAAATCACTACACATCGCTTCATTGTCCGCTCTATTCCATCTGAGCATTCCTGACACTAGGGAGACACCCAATTCCTGAGCCTTTGGGCTTCTCCGTTCACTTTGTGTTTATTAGTTATTCCATCACCTCCTGTGTATGTTATGTTATACTGTCTGGTAGGTTGTAGTTTGAGTTCGTTTGCTTCGCTTCCCTCTCTGTTCATACACCGGTATACTCCCGTTAGCACTGGTGTGCGTAACATATTCAGCAGCCTTACTCCTGTTGAAATTTTGTGGGAATATGGAGCATACCCCTCAAAATACTTTGCAACAGGTGGTCGATCAGGTGCAGGTCCTGACTCTACAATTTAATGAGATGTCCATTAAAATGAACACCCCGCAGGCTGCTAGCGGAGCTCCCGCAGCAGCAGCGGCAAGTTCAGGGGTTAAGGAGCCGAAAGTAAATCTCCCGGATCGCTTTTCTGGAGATCGCTCGCAGTTCTTTTGTTTCAAGGAGAGCTGTAAGCTATATTTCAGGCTTAGGCCCCAGTCTTCTGGGTCGGAGATTCAGCGGGTGGGCATGGTGATTTCCTTGCTACAAGGAGACCCACAGGTCTGGGCATATGGGTTACAGCCTGACTGTCCGTCGCTTAAAAGTGTTGATGCTTTTTTTACGGCACTGGGCATTTTGTATGATGACCCTGACAAGATGGCTTCAGCCGAGGCTCAGATTACGGTTCTTAAGCAAGGGCGACGGCCAGCTGAGGTTTATAGTACGGAGTTTCGGAGGTTGGCTCATGATACCCACTGGAATGACTCAGCCCTGAGAAACCAATACCGAAGGGGCCTTTCTGACCAGATAAAGGACCAACTGGTACAATATCCCTCACCTGATAGCTTAGATCAGCTCATGCAGTTATCCATCCGGGTGGATAGACGGCTGAGAGAGCGTAGGCTTGAAAGGGAGACCGCAGTTTCCTTTTTTCCCAAGGGAACCTCAGACTCTTAGGAATATTCCGAGGAGCCTATGCAGATTGGGGCTACCCGCCTCTCCTCGCGTGAGAAGACGCGGAGGAGACAGCAGGGTTTGTGTTTGTACTGTGGGAATAAAGGTCATGTTGTAGTATCATGCCCAGAAAAAACGGAAAACTTCAGGGCCTGAGGGTGATGGGAAATATCCTGTCAGGCCAGAAGTCAGAATTTCCTAAAAAGACTTTTCTCATTCCGGTGACTTTGGAGATCCTCGGTCAAACTGTCAAGACTGAGGCCTTTGTTGACAGTAAGGCCGATGGGGTTTTCATGGACCGTCAATTCGCCCTGGAACACTCTGTTCCCTCAGTACCTTTGGCATCAGAGATTGAGATCTGTGGGTTAAACGGGGAACCATTGTCCCAGGGTAAAATTACCTCCTGCACCAGCCAAATTCCTTTGTTTATTGGAGCCACACACTTTGAAAAATTGTCTTTTTATGTGACTGTCTATTCTTTTGCACCATTGGTTTTGGGGTTACCCTGGTTAAGGGCCCATAACCCTCAATTTGACTGGGTCTCTGGGGAGATTCTTAGTTGGGGTAGTGATTGTTTCAGGAGTTGCTTGAGCCTTCCAGTCAGGCTCTCGCAGCTAAATTTGCCAGGATTGCCAGGATGTTATGCAGATTTTGCGGATGTGTTCTCCAAAAAAGTTGCGGAGGTACTACCTCCCCATCGCCCCTATGACTGTGCCATTGATTTGTTGCCGGATGCTAAGCTTTCCAAGAGCAGGTTGTACTCCCTGTCACGTCCTGAGACTCAGGCTATGGCAGAGTACATTCAGGAGAACTTGGCTAAGGGATTTATCAGACCCTCACAGTCCCCAGTTGGGTCGGGGTTCTTTTTCGTGGGTAAAAAGGACGGTTCGTTGCGACCCTGCATCGACTTCAGGGAATTGAACCGTATCACGATTAAAAACTCGTACCCACTGCCTCTCATTTCGGTTTTGTTTGACCAGCTTCGGACTGCCACCATTTTTTCTAAGATTGACCTACGCGGTGCTTACAATCTAATCCGAATAAGAGAGGGGGATGAATGGAAGACTGCCTTTAATACCCACTCAGGGCATTATGAATATTTGGTGATGCCTTTTGGGCTCTCTAATGCCCTGGCAGTCTTCCAGGAATTCATGAACGATGTGCTCAGGGAATATTTGGATAGATTCTTAGTTGTTTATCTAGATGACATCCTAATCTTCTCTCATTCCCTGGAGGAACATCGGAAGCATGTACGCTTAGTCCTCCAGAAACTCAGAGACTTGGGGCGAAGCTGGAGAAGTGCGAGTTTGAAGTACAGCAAATCGCATTTCTAGGGTATATTATCTCCTCAGAAGGTTTCCAAATGGAGGGTTCTAAGGTACAGGCAGTCCTGGATTGGGTGCAGCCCACTACTTTGAAGGCGCTTCAGCGTTTTCTGGACTTTGCGAATTTTTATAGACGATTTATCGCTGGATTTTCGTCTATAGTGGCCCCCTTGGTGGCACTCACTAAGAAAGGGGCGGATGTTGCTCACTGGTCTTGTGAGGCCAAAGCGGCCTTTGCCCATCTCAAAAGGGCATTTGTCTCGGCCAAGGTGCTGCGACACCCAGATCCAGAGCGTCCTTTTGTGGTAGAAGTGGATGCCTCTGAGATAGGTATTGGGGCAGTGCTCTCTCAGATGGGGGTGTCTGATAATCGCCTTCATCCCTGTGCTTACTTTTCCCGTAAATTTTCGTCTGCCGAGATGAATTATGATGTGGGTAACCGGGAATTGTTGGCTATAAAGGATGCACTCGGGGAGTGGAGACACTGGCTTGAGGGGGCTAAGTTTGTGGTCTCAATTCTCACCGACCATAAGAATCTTGCATATTTAGAGTCAGCGAAGTGGCTCAATGCCAGGCAGGCACGATGGGCTTTGTTTTTTGCTCACTTTAATTTTTTGATAACATATCGCCCTGGGTCAAAAAACATCAAGGCTGATGCGCTCTCGCGGAGTTTTGCTCCTGTTCAAGAGACCACCGAGGAGCCATTGCCCATTGTGTCCCCATCATGTATTAAAGTGGGCATTACCCAGGACCTCTTATCATTAGTCCTTAGAGCACAGGAGCAGGCTCCTCCAGACCTTCCGGTAGGTCTCTTGTTTGTGCCTCCTAGGTTAAGACAGCGAGTGTTCCTGGAATTCCATGCCAAGAGGTCGGCAGGGCATCCGGGTATTGCCTGAACTCGGGAGTTGCTGTCTAGGGCGGTGTGGTGGCCCTCGGTGGCTAGGGATGTGGATCAGTGGGTTCGGGCATGTGACGTTTGTGCCCGAAATAAAACTCCTAGAGGGGTTCCTGTCGGCCCATTATATCCACTCTCTATTCCGTCTAAGCCATGGACCCACATTTCCATGGATTTTGTGGTGGACTTGCCCAAATCCTCGGGGATGACAGCCATTTGGGTTGTCGTTGACAGGTTTTCGAAGATGGTGCATTTCGTTCCACTGGTTGGGTTGCCATCGGCCAGACGCCTGTCTGAGTTATTTATGCAGCATGTTGTGCGCCTCCACGGGTTGCCACTTGATGTGGTCTCTGACCGTGGATCCCAGTTTGTGGCCAAATTCTGGAGGGCATTTTGTTCTGATCTCCAGATTTTTGTGAGCTTGTCGTCAGGCTACCATCCACAGTCTAATGGGCAGACTGAGAGGGTGAACCAGTCCTTGGAGCAGTTCCTCAGGTGTTATGTCTCCAAGTGTCATACTGACTGGGTTGCTCATCTGTCCATGGCGGAGTTTGCCTATAACAACGCGGCTCACTCTGCTACAGGGATCTCTCCCTTCCTTTGTGTGTATGGGCATCATCCTAAGGCCAATTCTTTTGACCCACTGGATTCCACGTCTGGTGGTTCCTCTGTTGTTTCGGTCCTTAGGGGTATTTGGAGGAAAGTGAAGAAAGCCCTTGTGTCTGTGTCATTAGTGACCAAAAGGGTTTTTGATAAGCGGAGAAGACCCTGCAGCTTCAAATTAGGAGACTTCGTTTGGTTGTCCACCAAGAATTTGAAGTTGAGACAGCCATCTCATAAGTTTGGCCCCCGGTTCATCGGCCCTTATAAGATCACCAGGGTTATCAATCCGGTGGCATTTCAGTTAGATCTGCCCCGTTCATTGGGTATCAATAAAACATTTCATTGTTCCCTTTTAAAACTGGCGGTTAGTAATCCTTCTTCCAGTGGAAGACCTTCTCCTCTTCTGATACGGGGTCAGAGGGAGTTTGTGGTTGAAAGGGTTCTTGACTCCAAGATGGTTCGGGTCGGCTGTCATTTTTGGTGCACTGGAAGGGGTATGGCCCAGAGGAGCGGTCGTGGGTGCGCAGTTGTGATCTTCATGCCCCCAGACTGATACGCTCTTTCTTCTCGCAGTTCCCCGATAAACCCGGTGGTAGGGGTTCTTTGACCCGTCGTCAGAGGGGGGGTACTGTTAGGATCTCCTGCTCTGTGCTGCCACGTCGCCATGGCAACCGGGAGGCAAGTGTTAGCGAAGTAACCTGAGCGCAGCTGATACTCCGGTCCGGGTTTTTACTGTGTAGTGGTTACAGGCTCTGTGCACGGCAGGGAATCCGACGCTGGTTTTGTGCTCACAGTCTGTGAGGTCTGAGTGGGGCGTGGACAGCACCTGCTATATAAACCATCCTCTCAGGCTAGGCAAATGCTGCTGAATCTTTGTTTGTTAGTCAGTTCCAGAGAGTTAGCTAGTACTGTGTGACTTTGTATTTACTTGTTGCTTACTGCGAATAGGCCTTGGGATTCGGTACTTCATTCTGCCAATCCGGACCTAGCAGTAAGACTGGAGTCAGTTGTTTGACCTGCTGGGGTTCTTTTGCTATTCTGTGAACCCAGCAGGTTTGCGGCTGCACTCTCAGACCTGCTTGCTTAATCCTCCCTCACTGTGCAGGGCGTCCAGGTGTCAGTTTAGTGGCAGTAAGCTGAACCTGTGCCCTGCAAGTGGGGGGTTAGGATTGTGGATACTCTCCTTGTGTCTATATTTCTATCTCTGACCAAGGAGTTTATTCCCACACCCGTTGGTAACCCTTTGGGGTTTTTTCTGTTGCTCTTAGCAACATCATTTCAGGTGCTCCACATGTTAAATCACTACACATCGCTTCATTGTCCGCTCTATTCCATCTGAGCATTCCTGACACTAGGGAGACACCCAATTCCTGAGTCTTTGGGCTTCTCCGTTCACTTTGTGTTTATTAGTTATTCCATCACCTCCTGTGTATGTTATGTTATACTGTCTGGTAGGTTGTAGTTTGAGTTCGTTTGCTTCGCTTCCCTCTCTGTTCATACACCGGTATACTCCTGTTAGCACTGGTGGGCGTAACAGGCGAGCACTTCGATCCACTGTGCCCGCAGCATGATGAGTGCAGTGAGCCTGCAAGGGGCTTTATAGCGATCACCTCGCTGCTGGCATACTGGTGGCTGGGATCCTACTGTCGGGATCTTGATAGCCAGGATCCCGGCCGCCGGTAAAAAGTATGTACAGTATTCCAATAACACACTTGTGTCCTTTTTCTAAGGTTGTTTTTGCACCTTTGACTTTTGCAGACAGGTTTTTTTTTGCAGTAACGACACAATTTTGCAAATTGCTAATTTTCTAAGTATTAATTTGCATGGAAGTTGCATTTTAAATGTGACTTTGTACTCCAAATCGTGACAACTCACCATCAGTGCCGACATCGTCCAAATAACATTGTTATCATTGGAAATCACAAATTTACTAAGAATTGTTTTTGACAAATACCTCCATTTCACACCAAAATTGTCACAAAGGGGGTCACTCTGAGTTGATCACAAGCTGCATTCCTTCGCTGTGCAGTGATGAGGCAAAAAAACGGCACTTCTGCGCATGCGTATGTGGCGCAATGCGCACGCGCGTCGTACAATTGCAGTGAACGATGTAGTTTCACACAAGGTCTAGCGAAGCTTTTTAGTCGCATTGCTGGCCGCAGAGTGATTGACAGGAAGTGGGCGTTTCTGGGTGTCAACTGACCGTTTTCAGGGAGTATTCGGAAAAATGCAGGCATGCCAAAAAAATTCAGGCGTGGCTGGGCGAACGCAGGGAGTGTTCATGACGTCAAAACAGGAACTGAACAGTCTGAAGTGATCGCAAGCGCTGAGTAGGTATTGAGCTACTCTGAAACTTCACAAAAAAAGTTTGCCACCACACTCGCGATCCTTTCGTTCGCACTTCTGCAAGGCTACACTCCTGGGAGGCGGCATAGCGTTTGTACGTCTGCAAAAAACTGCTAGCGAGCGAACAACTCGGAATGACCACCAAAGTCCCAACTCAATGCACTAAATAGATGCACTGATTTACTGAGCGTGTTCACATGGTACAACCATATTTTTGCCTAATACCCATCAAAAGCACCAATAAAATTGGACAAAAATTGTGACAAAGTCACACCTCAATGCACCATTCCAAAAAAAAGCAACACATGAAATCCTTGGTAATTAACACTAAAAAAAATAATCAGAATTCTAATAAAAGCCCACCCACTCATCTGCAGCACTCACTTTCTGTTTGCAACCATGGCACAGGTAGCATATGGAGTAGCCTGGATGCAGGCAGTGATTTCATGTGGCCTTCACCAGCTGACTGAAAAGGGCCCAGAAGCAAGAAACAGAACAGAGGAACCAGCAGATAGGTGTGCCACAGAGCATACGGTCAGTGGCGCCAGGAGGGGGGAGCAGGTAATCTTTACCTGGGTCCAGACCTGGGATGCGGTCAACATCCCGCTGGACGGGATCCCGGCGGTCGAAATACTGATGCCGGAATCCTGACCGCCACAATTCCGACATATTCTCCCTCCGTGGGTGTCCACGACACCCATAGAGGGAGAATATAATAGTGTGCTGAGCGTAGCGAGGCACCGTGCCCACAGCGTTGTGAGCGAAGCGAGCCCGCAAGGAGCTGCGTTCCACTCGCCACCCCTGTCGGGATTGTGTGGTCGGGATTCCGGCGTCGGGATTTCAACCGCCGGGATCCCGTCCAGCGGGATTACGTACTGATCCGCCAGACCTGTTGTAGGATCCCAGGTCCCGTTGACCCCCTCCCCCTTTCCCATTGCAGAATGCCAGACAGAAGAGAGAGAACTGACTGTCGCTGCAACAGCCGCCCTTTCCCAGCCCAGCACATGCTGCTCAGTGCTGGGTGGGGAGCTGGGGAGAGGGGCAGTCACAGAAGCCTGCCCTCACTCTCTCCCTGCATGGGCAGGGAGTGAACGATCGCATACTGCATGCTGCTTCGTGGCCACACGGTGTATATAATTTTAATTTTTTAATGGAGGGGTCTGGCCATGCCTCCGCCATTTGGCCATGCCCCCTCCTTGTACCAGAGCTCACCAGAACTGTTGGCGCCCCTGCCTACGTAGGCCTAGGTTCTTTCATGGGTCTTTGAACCTCAATACAGTGCCTGGTAATGAGGTCATGCAGATGTTCTGCCTCAATTGCCCCAACTTAATGTACCTGTTTGACCATGTCAAAAACTCACCATGAACCAGACACTACACGGTTACGAGCCTTATCAGGTCTACACAAACTGTTGGCTGTTCCGCACTTCATGGCTACTGGGAGCTTTCAGTCAGTCATGGGAAGGGTGATAGGGATCTCCCAACCCACCTACTCACACTACCCGGGCAAAGTTCTTGCAGTAATCCAGACCCTCTCCAGCACCTATATCTGCTTCCCTAGCCATTAGTCACAGTGGCATGATGTCAGGGTTTTTTTTTTAAAAGGATTGCAGGCATGTCAAATGTCCTAGGTGCTATAGACTGCTTGCACATTGAGCTGATGCCACCTAGGGTACAGCACATGTGTTCCTCAATCACTGCCACACCTATTCCATCAATGTGCAGGTAGCTTATGATGCAAACCAAAGAATCATGAGCATTGTATTTGGCTATCCTGGCTCATACCATGATTCCTTTATCCGGGATCAGAACTATAGTGGTCAACATGTAAAAAAGGTCAACATGGACTAAAGGTCAACACTGGAAAAATTTGACAGGTTCATATGGTCGACATGACAATGGTCAACATACATATGGTCAACACATTTAGGGGGGTTCATGTTTTTGGACTTGTTCCTTCCTTAACTTTCTATGTCACAAATCATAACCTTTAGTAACCTTGTAATGAGCAAATTAGAGCGAGACACCATGCCCAAATTGTAGCAAGCAAAATGAGCCCATGTCGTGTTTCTACAAGTGGCGGTCCCAGATGATAAAACACTCCACACTAACCCGAAAAATGCAAAAGAGAGCATCGACCATTTTTGTGTCGGCCAAGGCCATGTCGACCTCTTGACCTTTTGTACCTGTCAACCTTATCCAGCGTAGACCTTTCATATGTCAACCTTTTTTCCATGTCGATCGTGTGTCTGTCAGCCATATGGGGTCGACCTAATGAGTGCAGATCTTCTATACTACACCTCCTTTATCAGTCATCCCTGTGTGTAAGTTTGAGGTGGGACAAATGCCGGAGGGATGACTTATTGGTAAGTACACATTCCTCTGGTTACTTCCCCCATACACACCTAGAAATGTGATCATGATAACTTTCACATAATTTTTTTTTTTTTTTTTGCTTTACAGTGAAAAAGCCTCCCAGCAGAGGTGGTAGAGGTTAAGACAGTAGAGCAATAATCAGGCCAACATAGCCTGAAATGCTTATATGCAGCATTGTTTAAACATTGTTTTTGGACACCAGAACAAGTTTGTTATTTTTTAAAGACTAAGAAAACAAGAAAATACAGATAGAGCCACACTAGTCGTGGCTCCATCTGTACCTGGGCGCGCCTATCGCCGGGTCCGGGGCACGCTTGGTCCGTGATGTGCACGTGCCCCATTCACTAGAATGGGAGCGTCTCAGTGTGCTCCCAGCAAGACTAGGTGGACGGATCACCTAGTCACGCCGGGAACGCTCGTGTGCGACAGTCGCCTCAGATGAAAGTGGCTCCATCTGTATTAACTGCTTTTGTTTAAGTGAGAAAATGAATGATAAAGATTTAAAAATATAATTGTCTAGGGTATTTACACAAATTGTCAACGTCTCCTTTCAGGTGGACGGCTAGGGGAGGATGAGGAGCAGCAAGGTCCAGTACCAACACCTCAAGTCCGGGCCCTATGCCTATGTAGGGTTGGTGCAGGTGAAGGGTGGGTACTACTGGCACAACATGATGCCTAATTGAGGTGACCAATATTTTGCTATGCTAATGTCAAACTATCATTCATCTCCCTAAGTAGACATATTTGTGACAAGTGCTCCATTTCTGTATCTAACAGTGCCAAATGCAGCTCATGGAATGAAGCCATGGAAGACAAGTAGTAATAGGCAGCATCTGCTTGTCTTGTTGGCTCTTGTAAGTCTGGGTTGGGTGGATTTTGAGTTTGGGGCTCTGGTGGTGTGGTGGTAAATAAATATAAAGTGAATGTCACATCCTTTTCTGTTTCCAGAAGGTCAAATCTTAGGGATCGAGACTCATTCCTGTGTGAGGCTAAAGAAAAACATTTGATCAGTATGAGCGAATGGCACCAATGCAAGTGGGTAAAAAGCAGAATTACCATATGTGCTGTCTGGATCCAACAAAAAAAATAGCAAGGGCACAATTTAGCCAGTTTAATATAAAATATTTTTGGGGAGTAAGCACAACACAGTCCTGCAAATGTACTTACCTGGCTGATGTTGAAGCTGCCTCTGAGCGGGACACTTCGCTCTTCTCTTTAAAACTTTTCCCTGTGATGAAACATACGGTGTGAGGTGACTGTTATTTTCCTTGATAAAGTGTTTTCCTTGATAAAGTGTGATGTTTTTAAACTTATTTGTTTAAAAAAAAACCTGCATGCATATTTGGGAAAGTAAATGAGAGTTAGCCAATGTACATTGGAATAACCATAACCAGAGCAGACAAACAACCTTTACTTTGTATTAGACTGATGTCAAACTTTGCAGATGGCAACTGAGTTGCAATGCATTTACGAATGGAACAAAAAAAATAAAGATAGCACAGACACCTCCTCCACATCCTACTCCATCTCCTCAGCCCTCCTCCTCCCACTCTTCTCTTCCATTACAACAGAAAACAGTAAACACTGTTTAATCAAAGAAAATAAAAATCCTCCACCACCACCATCTCAAACACACAAGACACTCTCACTCAACAAAACTCACAAATAATGACAAGACAAAACTTAAAATGACACAGGTCAAAAACAAGACAAACTTTGAAAATGACTAAGACAACACAATAAAAGAATCAACTTTCAATCCCAAGCAACAATCACAAAATGAACCCTCTTCTCTAACAACTGAGCAACCACCTCAATGACACTCCACCACAAACGCCACCAATGCATGTGTTCCTGGCGGTTTGTGGGCATACGTATATGCATAGCATGTGCGTTTTCTGACCATTCGGAATGTGGTGAGGTAAATAGTGGCATTTCCGCGACTTGTGCCACGATTTAAGGTGCGGCATGTGGTGGGATCTGAGCTGCAACTAATGGTACAAATGGTGGCGTGATTACATTTATGTTGAAGTGTGACTTGTGATGCATTCTACTGCAAATTCTGCAGCTACTTTTTATACAAAAGCACCAAAATCAACACAAAGGGGTATATTTACTAAAAATTGTATTTTCCCGTTTGAGGTCAAAGTTCAATCACGAATGACATCGAAAGTGTAAATATGCAACTTTTTGAATTTAGTACGACTAATTTACGAAGCTGCCGTATTCTGCATTTTCGGTTTTACCGATGTCGATGTCATTCGTTTTTTTAGGCAGTGTTTTACGTGAGTGACTTGTAAAACACTGCCGACTTTAATACAATGAATCTCGGCTGGATCTGAGAGATCCATGCTGGGCTTCATTGTGCACCTTTAATTAAAAAAAAAACAGTGTTAAAATAAAAAAAAAAAATTGCGTGGGGTCCCCCCTCCTAAGCCAAACCAGCCTCGGGCTCTTTGAGCCGATCCTGGTTGCGAAAATATGGGGGAAAAAATGATAGAGGTTCCCCCATATTTAAACAACCAGCACCGGGCTCTGCGCCTGGTCCTGGTTCCAAAAATATGGGGGACAAAAAGCGTAGGGGTCCCCCGTATTTCTGAAACCAGCACCGGGCTCCACTAGCCAGATACATAATGCCACAGCCGGGGGACACTTTTATATAGCTCCCGGCGGCCCTGGCATTACATAACCAACTAGTCACCCCTGGCCGGGGTAACCTGGAGGAGTGGGGACCCCTTCAATCAAGGGGTCCCCCCCCCTCCAGCCACCCAAGGACCAGGGGTGAAGCCCAAGGCTGTCCCCCCCATCCAAGGGCTGCGGATGGGAGGCTGATAGCCGTTGTGAAAAAAAATGAATATTGATTTTAGCAGCAGTACTACAAGTCCCAGCAAGCCTCCCCCGCAAGCTGGTACTTGGAGAACCACAAGTACCAGCATGCGGAGGAAAACCGGGCCCGCTGGTACCTGTCGTACTACTACTAAAAAAATACCCCAATAAAAACATAAGACACACACATTGAAAGTATAACTTTAATGCATACATCCACACCTCCATATACACATACTTACCTTATGTTCACACGAGGGTCGGTCCTCTTCTCCATGTAGAATCCATGGTGTACCTGTGGAAAAAATTATACTCACAAAATCCAGGGTAGAAGGCTCCTCTTGTAATCCATTTGTAATCCAGGTACTTGTCAAAATAAAAAAACGGACACCCGACCTCGCACTGAAAGGGGCCCCATGTTTTCACATGGGACCCCTTTTCTCGAATGCCAGAAACCCCCTCTGACTTAAGTCTAAGAGGGTTCCATCAGCCAATCAGGGAGCGCCACGTTGTGGCACCCTCCTGATTGGCTGTGTGCTCCTGTACTGTATGACAGGCGGCACACGGCAGTGTTACAATGTAGCGCCTATGCGCTCCATTGTAACCAATGGTGGGAACTTTGTGGTCAGCGGTTGACCGAAAGTAACCTCACCGCTGACCACAAAGTTCCCACCATTGGTTACAATGGAGCGCATAGGCGCTACATTGTAACACTGCCGTGTGCCGCCTGTCATACAGTACAGGAACACACAGCCAATCAGGAGGGTGCCACAACGTGGCGCTCCCTGATTGGCTGATGGAACCCTCTTAGACTTAAGTCAGAGGGGGTTTCTGGCATTCGGGGAAAGGGGTCCCATGTGAAAACTAGAGATGAGCGGGTTCGGTTTCTCTGAATCCGAACCCGCCAGAACTTCATGTTTTTTTTCACGGGTCCGAGCGACTCGGATCTTCCCGCCTTGCTCGGTTAACCCGAGCGCGCCCGAACGTCATCATGACGCTGTCGGATTCTCGCGAGGCTCGGATTCTATCGCGAGACTCGGATTCTATATAAGGAGCCCGCGTCGCCGCCATTTTCACACGTGCATTGAGATTGATAGGGAGAGGACGTGGCTGGCGTCCTCTCCGTTTAGAATTAGAATAGATTAGAGAGACACTTGATTTACTAATTTTGGGGAGCATTAGGAGTACTCAGTAGTGTACAGTGCAGAGTTTTGCTGATAGTGACCAGTGACCACCACTTTTATTTATAATCCGTTCTCTGCCTGAAAAAAGCGATACACAGCACACAGTGACTCAGTCACATACCATATCTGTGTGCACTGCTCAGGCTCAGGCCAGTGTGCTGCATCATCTATTATCTATATATAATATTATATATATCTGTCTGACTGCTCAGCTCACACAGCTTATAATTGTGGGGGAGACTGGGGAGCACTACTGCAGTGCCAGTTATAGGTTATAGCAGGAGCCAGGAGTACATAATATATTATATAGTGAGTGACCACCAGACACACAGTGCAGTTTATTTAATATATCCGTTCTCTGCCTGAAAAAAGCGATACACACAGTGACTCAGTCAGTCACATACCATATCTGTGTGCACTGCTCAGGCTCAGGCCAGTGTGCTGCATCATCTATATATATATTATATATCTGTCTGACTGCTCAGCTCACACAGCTTATAATTGTGGGGGAGACTGGGGAGCACTACTGCAGTGCCAGTTATAGGTTATAGCAGGAGCCAGGAGTACATAATATTATATTAAAATTAAACAGTGCACACTTTTGCTGCAGGAGTGCCACTGCCAGTGTGACTAGTGACCAGTGACCTGACCACCAGTATATAATATTAGTAGTATACTATCTCTTTATCAACCAGTCTATATTAGCAGCAGACACAGTACAGTGCGGTAGTTCACGGCTGTGGCTACCTCTGTGTCGGCACTCGGCAGCCCGTCCATAATTGTATATACCACCTAACCGTGGTTTTTTTTTCTTTCTTTATACATACATACTAGTTACGAGTATACTATCTCTTTATCAACCAGTCTATATATTAGCAGCAGACACAGTACAGTGCGGTAGTTCACGGCTGTGGCTACCTCTGTGTCGGCACTCGGCAGCCCGTCCATAATTGTATATACCACCTAACCGTGGTTTTTTTTTCTTTCTTTATACATACATACTAGTTACGAGTATACTATCTCTTTATCAACCAGTCTATATATTAGCAGCAGACACAGTACAGTGCGGTAGTTCACGGCTGTGGCTACCTCTGTGTTGGCACTCGGCAGCCCGTCCATAATTGTATACTAGTATCCAATCCATCCATCTCCATTGTTTACCTGAGGTGCCTTTTAGTTGTGCCTATTAAAATATGGAGAACAAAAATGTTGAGGTTCCAAAATTAGGGAAAGATCAAGATCCACTTCCACCTCGTGCTGAAGCTGCTGCCACTAGTCATGGCCGAGACGATGAAATGCCAGCAACGTCGTCTGCCAAGGCCGATGCCCAATGTCATAGTACAGAGCATGTCAAATCCAAAACACCAAATATCAGTAAAAAGCCTCTTTTTTTCTTTTTTTCTTTGCGTCATGTGCTGTTTGGGGAGGGTTTTTTGGAAGGGACATCCTGCGTGACACTGCAGTGCCACTCCTAGATGGGCCCGGTGTTTGTGTCGGCCACTAGGGTCGCTAATCTTACTCACACAGCTACCTCATTGCGCCTCTTTTTTTCTTTGCGTCATGTGCTGTTTGGGGAGGGTTTTTTGGAAGGGACATCCTGCGTGACACTGCAGTGCCACTCCTAGATGGGCCCGGTGTTTGTGTCGGCCACTAGGGTCGCTTATCTTACTCACACAGCGACCTCGGTGCAAATTTTAGGACTAAAAATAATATTGTGAGGTGTGAGGTATTCAGAATAGACTGAAAATGAGTGTAAATTATGGTTTTTGAGGTTAATAATACTTTGGAATCAAAATGACCCCCAAATTCTATGATTTAAGCTGTTTTTTAGTGTTTTTTGAAAAAAACACCCGAATCCAAAACACACCCGAATCCGACAAAAAAAATTCGGTGAGGTTTTGCCAAAACGCGGTCGAACCCAAAACACGGCCGCGGAACCGAACCCAAAACCAAAACACAAAACCCGAAAAATTTCAGGCGCTCATCTCTAGTGAAAACATGGGGCCCCTTTCAGTGCGAGGTCGGGTGTCCGTTTTTTTTTTTTTTGACAAGTACCTGGATTACAAATGGATTAAAAGAAGAAGAGGTTTCTACACTGGATTTTGTGAGTATAATTTTTTCCACAGGTACACCATGGATTCTACATGGAGAAGAGGACCGACCCTCGTGTGAACATAAGGTAAGTATGTGTATATGGAGGTGTGGATGTATGCATTAAAGTTATACTTTCAAGGTGTGTGTCTTATGTTTTTATTGGGGTATTTTTTTAGTAGTATTACTACAGGTACCAGCGGGCCCGGTTTTCCTCCGCATGCTGGTACTTGTGGTTCTCCAAGTACCAGCTTGCGGGGGAGGCTTGCTGGGACTTGTAGTACTGCTACTAAAAACAATATTCATTTTTTTACACAACAGCTATCAGCCTCCCATCCGCAGCCCTTGGATGGGGGGGGACAGCCTCGGGCTTCACCCCTGGTCCTTGGGTGGCTGGAGGGGGGGGACCCCTTGATTGAAGGGGTCCCAACTCCTCCAGGGTACCCCGGCCAGGGGTGACTAGTTGGTTATGTAATGCCAGGGCCGCCGGTAGCTATATAAAAGTGTCCCCCGGGTGTGGCATTATGTATCTGGCTAGTGGAGCCCGGTGCTGGTTTCAGAAATACGGGGGACCCCTACGCTTTTTGTCCCCCGTATTTTTGGAACCAGGACCAGGCGCAGAGCCCGGTGCTGGTTGTTTAAATATGGGGGAACCTCTATCATTTTTTTCCCCATATTTTTGCAACCAGGACCGGCTCAAAGAGCCCGAGGCTGGTTTTGCTTAGGAGGGGGGACCCCACGCATTTTTTTTCCAAAAAATAAACACTTTCCCATCCCCTTCCCACTGATAAACATGTACGGATCTCATGGATCCGTGCATGCCTATCCAAACACGGGATAAAAAAGCAGGTCTGTTTTTTTTTAGCACTTTTTCACGAATTGTATTTCTGCACGGCAGTGTTTGGCTATTGTCGGCAGTGTTTGTGATTTGCACTTTTTAGTAAATTACCGATTTCTACCAAATTCCAGGCGTATTTGACCGATGGTGTATTGATTTGTGATTTTTTCCTAAGACTTCCAAAATATTACGAATGCCCTCATCACTGCCGAGATTTTTGCTTAGTAAATTACCGAAATGACACTTTGAAGAAAAAACGGCATCTCGGTCAAAATCGGGACCTTAGTAAATATACCCCAAAGTGCACATGTCACAATGCGACTAAATACACCATCGGAATACAAAGATGCAAGTGAAAACACTTCTTAGTAAATGCACTCTTTTTGTTCCGGCGATTAGGGGCAATTAAGGGTGATTTGGTAAATTGAACAAAAAACGATTCTTAATAACTTTTCTCCCAGTGATGTTTTTAATTTTTTGCTGCAACAGCAGTAACAATGCTAATTCAATCCTTGGTAGTAATAATAACTTAAGAGCCCTACACTTAGCAATTATGATGGTCGATAAATCGTTCATATCTTCCAGTGTGTATGCATCAGCAATGAATGATGTGCGTCCCCGCAGTCGTTCATCATTAATCTATCCTCGTTTATACATGCAAGTCAATTTGGATGATATAGATGTATGTACCGCCATATTGTCCAAATTGGCCATTGATATTGTCCAGTGTGTGGGCAAACATCATTGATTAAAAAAACAGACCAATGATAATTCATGGAGAACCATGTTATATAGAGCTGCACATGATAACAATATAACTTATCTACTGCTTGAGCTTCCTGATGTTCTATGGTGGCACACTTCACTGGTACCTAAACTGCATTTGGATGCTACCAATAGTAGTAGTGTCCGGTCACTCTAGAATAAATTACCCACTTACAGTACAATCCCCCATCATACTGCAATAGGCCAGCAAAATAGATGTACTGTACATCCTAAATAATAATAGTAATGAAGTGATATCAGCTACAAACATATGCTACCAGATCACAATTGCCTGTGGTGGGCCAATAAATTGATTGAGCACCATTCTGTGTATCATTGTTCTGTGAGGCATGTATGTAGTAAATAGCTGTAAGGATTGCTGATCATTGTAGTACCATATTTGATGATATTGGGTTGCCTCCAGGTGAATTGGCTTTCAATCTAGAAATACATAATAGTATGATCCAAAGTGGTGCTATTATCATGTATTGTAGGACCACCAGAGTGGAGACCTTGCCATGGAGGCTTGTCATATGCTTGCAAATGTATAATACATAACTGAGATCTCTGCATTACTATTATGCTGTAGGATGTATGTCTCTCTTGCTAGTCCATTTGACGCTGTTTGGTAAATGTGTTTGTTTTTCTTGTTTATATTAACCCCTCCCATTCATGTAAACTGTGATGAGCCAATAAATTGATTGAGCTCAATCATTCTGTGTTAATTAAGCTCAATCATTCTGTGTTCACTTGTTTTTTGCATGTGTTTTCAGCAGATGATAGGGGTCAGCATGGGCAGAGCCAGATTAAGATCTGATATGACTATAGGCAAGGTACCAATCTGGGGCACCCCTCCTCCATTACATCCAGATTACTAATATATATATATATATATACATACAAACTGTGTATATACACAGATCACTATTGGTCCATTTGCATCCCTGTACCCTTCCTCAATGTCTGCTGTGCTGCCAATCACTGCTGATCTGTAAGCATAGCAGGAACTTCCACCCAGTGGCTCACAGAAGACCAGCCACATGGCAAATGTAAACTAACCCCCCTTCCCCCTCAGCCCCCTGGTGTGTACCTGGTGACTACAACCATTGGGGAAATCAAAGTTTTGATGGTCATGATGTTCCTGATAGTGATGTTCCAATATTCCAATGGTAGAAAAACTGACATTTTACAAATATTATTATTATTATTTTTTTATAAAATAGTTAGGGTAAGTTTTAAATATATGTTCTTGGCCAAATTCAATAAAAAAATGTACATTTCTCTGTGATTTTTTTTGGAAAATTTACTCGAAAATAGTACCAGAAGCCCTTCTTTCTAAATCTTTTACATTTTTTTCTTCCCACCTTCACTGCTAACAAAAATTATGATTGAACATTATTGATAAAATTAATTTTATTAATATAATGAAGTTCATTGAGTCTATATGCAAATAGTGACTTTCTCATGCTGTAGTCAGTCAGATCACCTGGAGTGTTTTTCCCATTATGGCTCCTCAAGGAGCAAATTCTTGTCATCTAAAAGGGTTTCTACCTATCCAGAAATACAGAGGATATGATCCTTGCTATTTCATTCACTTTTGGTGGGGGTGACGGTGTATTCAGTGATTTGCTATTTATTTTTACATACATTAAAACATGTGGATAATGATGAGTAACATCTCTAGCATGCTTAAATGCAGCTTGAGGCACTGTAAACATATCTTAATGTGGACGCACTCTGATAATATTTCTATCACAATTTATAGATGCAGAAATGCAGACATATAAAGTGTTCTTAGATGTAGTAAGAAAGCTCAGTTAAATGTTATTGTCACAGAAGGAGACGCATGGCCAGAATACAAACACAACAAAGTTTTAAAAATGGTGCAGATACACAACAATGTAGCAAATCTGTCTCATCTAATGAAAATTACCTTCAGGTTATTGAAGCACCGCTTTTACTGCAGCATCGTATTGATGTGATCGGATGAACATTTATTTCAGTATTAAAGTTGGGATATCTTTGTGCATATTTGGGGCTTATTCATACATTTGTGCAATTATATGTAACCAAGATCTCTGAATTCTAATATTGTGTGGGATTTAAATCCGGTTACTGGTATCATTCAGGGTGCTGGGGGAAACAAAATGCTTTATATCTTTGTGCATGCAATGTAAATTTTGCAACTACTGTATGTTATTGAACACCTTAGCATTTTAATACCAGGGGCCAGGGGAAGGAATATAAAGAGTTTCAGAACAGTTGGTAAATATGGTGTAATAAGATGGGGAAAAAAACTACATAGAAGCCTTCCATGACAATACTTTTTTTTATAAATGCAATTTGCAAAGTAAAGCACTGCAGCTTCTCTGATTTCAGCACCATGGATAGAAAAAATAATTTCTAGTGCAGATGAGCAGTATGGACTCAGAGGAATGCAAAATAAACAACTTTAGTTGTGATGCGATTCTACACACCAAAATCAGACCTTGTAATAAGGCAAAATGCCATTTTTATGGACTCTTACATCACACATGTTTGATCACATAATCTAATCCCATGGTTAAAATGGTTAAATGTAATTTTCACAAAATCCTCTTTTATTTTTTTGATACTATATAAGGGCATTGAGAGGATGCTCATCTGTCATATTTACACTAGCGCATGTAGGTAAAGGAAGGAGGATCTCTGCCTGTCAGAATTGCAAGTCAAGGTCCAGAGGCTGGCTACACTGCACTTCTCACTTATATTTATTAGGGAAGATAAAGATAATTTAACAGACTTTCAAGATTAACTTTTCTCTACTATAAGAACCTTTATCTACACTATGACTTCCAAAGTGGGACCCTGCAATTTTTACTATGTAAGCTCTTAACTTACTATATTCACCATAATTATATAGAGGGCACACTGGGGAGAACTAATCTCTCCTGAATAATATCCCATGAATACATATGAATCCCAAGGTAATAAAAAAATATCTTGTCCTTACAGGCATATTCAACTGTCCACGCTTAATGATCACAGCTTTTGTGCCTTGAATCCACTTATTGTGACTATGGCTGCTCCGGATTAATGATTTGAAAAAAGTAATCAGCTGTAATTTTCTATGATGTTCGCTGTGTTAAATGTGGGGGAAATGCTGTAGATGAACTGACCTCCCAACTTTCATGTTAGTTATTTTAATCTTCTCACCTCATTTTGAAATTTCAAATTTATTTGCAAATATTTCTAGTATTTGTCACACTATACGCCATGCCTTCTAGTAAATACTGCTTTATCCTCACTAAATAACTTTTGTAAAGACTGGACCTTTGCATCTCAACCAAACACACAAGGAATTTCGGGCAAAGACAAAACCAAAGAAAAACATGAACATTTCACAATGCACATCTCTAATTTAGAGTTAACTGTTTTTAAAATGAACATAATATTTTCTATAGGGGAAAAAAATCTACATTATAGAACAGACATGTAGGAGTTTGCATAAAATAAACAATAACATTGGTACTTGTAATTTCACAATAATGATCCCCTCTTTTTCATCTGCATTAACATTTAAAAGAAAACAATAAAGCTACACAAGGTAAAATTATGAAACAAAAGTATTAACTACTGATTTTTTTTTTTACAATGTGTTATATAATATCTCCAATGACCTTTAGTTATGTATATGCAGACCCACCTTCTTCTATCCACAAAAGTGAACCAAGCATCAGTGTTCATAGTCTGGACTATGAAACCAGGCAATAAGTAAATTAACTGTGTTTATTACATACTGTACTGTACAACTGTGGCTTAGAGACCTAACTCCCATGCCATTCCCCCCTATATGTCTATGTGCAGGAATCTGCTGTCTAATTTAACTATGGCAAATAAAACTAGCAAAGAAACCTGCAAAGTTTTGTTAAAGGAAGATCTTGAGTGTGACTCATGTATTATACATATGGAAGAGCCCGTTTCCATTCCATTTCAGTAACTGAGAAAATATAGGGAGGAGGATCCATAACACTAGAATGGGACATTTAAAAAAATGTTGTTGTTTGTAAAAATTGTTTTTCTATTTACTTGGTTTTCTTTTGTTACCACTCATCCTTGTCTCACCAAAATTGGAAGGCCTTATCTCCGCCTTGTGATCATTCTTTTTATTCTATAAGTGCCCTGTCCTTGGCATCTTTGTCTCCCAGTACAAATTACTTTTGTTTTCTACACAACTGAAATATGAGGAAATATATTTTAACACAATATTTAGAAATGTATACTTGTATGAGTTAGTGATGCTACAAATGCACTCTAACATGGCATTATTTTTGTATTAACTCTAGGTCTGTATTATACTTGAAAACTTTGCTTTTGAGAGTTTGCTCTTAAGACCACCAGCTGAAATGACTTAATTAAATTTATAGATAGAACGTTATAGCATTCTTTATATTTCCAGAACTCATACTGTATATCTGTGGTTAGCTGGGTTAATAGGAGAGAAATAAAGCATAATATCTGTGCTACTTTCTTCTGTTTACAGAGTTCAAAAAAACATCTGATCAATTCTAACTTGATTGTGCCAGAGCTGATTGACTTATCCTTCACAGTCTGTTAGTGCCTCAAGAAAGTATTTCTTGCATGCAGAATGCTCCACCATAATATAAATATGCTCTGTAATGTTTGATGTCTGTAAGCATCCAGATATAAAAATTTGTACATTAAAAATAGAGATATATGTTAACATGATTTGTTTAAAAAAATTTTTTATTTGCTTAGAATTTATCATTCACAGTGTGAAACAGAAGTGGGTATAGACAGCAAAGGGCCAAAGGGGTCATTCCGAGTTGATCGCACATAGCAACTTTTTGCTGCTCGTGCGATCAACTAGACGCCGCCTATGGGGAGATTTTAGCATAGCAGGGCTGCAATCGCTTGTTCTGCTAAAAAAGTTTTGTGCAGAACAAGACCAGCCCTGCAGTTACTTACCCTGTGCGATGGATCCAGCGATGAAGGTCTCGGAAATTGAAGTCAGACAACCGCCCTCCAAACACCTGGACACGCCTGTGTTCAGATCTCCACGCCCATAAAATGGTGAGTAGCCACCCCGGAATGCCTCCCCGCTGTCAATCTTCTTGCGACCGCGGTAGCGATCACTTTCTTCTTTCTTCTGGTTGTTGCCCAGCGACTGCTGTCGCTGGGCACTGACACGCGTGCACATTGCGGGCGCCGGCGCATGCGGATTGCTGACCCATTCGCACCGCAGCGATGAACCACTGCGTGCCAACGGGTCGGATATATGCTATAATGTACTGTAGTTTTATCCATTCAGCACTACTGTAATTCCCTCACTTAATATAGTGCCAGCTAGAAACTGATTTTATGTTTCTGTTACAACATGGGTTAATAAAAGCTTCCTGTAACAGATTTAAGACATAAGATACAAAGCATCACATCTTGATTAACATATGCTAGTAGTGCATGCTTACTAGCAAATAGCGTAAGAGTGTCATGTGCAAAATGAATTATACTGTATATACTTTATACTGCAATATTAAATGTAAATGGTGCTGACACAGAAGTTTTGTAGGTAAAGATCTTGTTTAGCCTGATAGAGTCTCATGTTCCCCATTACTTGGATGTCAAATAAGATTCTCTCTTGGGTTTCAGTATCATCTGTACGCAGATGATACTCAAATCTGCCTATCCTCCCCAGATTTGTCACCATCTGTATTGGTCAGGGTCACTGAATGCCTTTCTGCTGTTTCATCTTGGATGTCATCTCGCCACCTCAAACTTAATATTTCCAAAACAGAGCTACTTACTGTATATTTCCACCGGCCAGTTGAGAACTCAACAATCAATCCTACCCCACAAGCTCGCTGCCTAGGTGTCATACTTGACTCTGAACTGTCCTTTGCTCCCCACATTCAATCTGTCTCAAGATCATGTTACATGTATCTAAAAAACATATCCAAAATACGACCATACCTTACACAAGACACTGCAAAAACTGTAATCCATACTCTCATTATCTCCCGCATTGATTATTGCAATAGTCTTCTTACTGTTCTTACCAAAAAGAAACTCTCACCACTACACTCCATTCTGAATGCAGCTGTGAGGCTACTCTTCCTTGCTAGACGTTCATCAACTGCAGATCTGCTCTGTCAGTCCCTCCATTGGTTACTTGTATTCTACCATATTCAATATAAAATACTTTTACTCACACATGAGGCCATTAACCATATTACACCAATGTACATCTCTTCGCTCATCTCAAAATATCTCCCAACCCGATCTCTCCGATCTTCACAAGATCTACATCTCTCATCCACATTCATTACTTGCTCCCATGCACGATTGCAGGACTTTCTTCGGGCTGCACTCACTCTGTGGAATGCCCTACCATGCACAATAAGACTCTCCCCTAGTCTCCGAACCTTCAAATGTTCCCTAAAAAATCACCTCTTCAGGCTAGCTTATCACATTCCAGAACTGCTCACTCAACCTTCATAAGCTATCCTATCCGATTATATCCCCACTGTACAGTCCGCACATATCCTCCACATATTTTCTTTTTCTTCACTTTCCCTTCTTTCTGACCAGGGTTCATCATTGCTGTGATGTGATATCATGCAGTGGACAAATATGCAATAGATAATGCCTTTCCTTGTGTGTCAATGCCTATTTCCCTATAGATTGTAAGCTTGCGAGCAGGGCCTTCCTACCTCTGACTGTTTATTACCCAGTATTGTTGTATCATTGTGTCCAATTGTAAAGCGCAACGGAATTTGCTGCGCTATATAAGAAACTGTTAATAAATAAATAAATAATAGCCCCTCTCACTCTGCCAGTTTCCTTTCTTTATGCTGTAATCAGCAAGTTAACCACTCAACTGACACATTTTAGGCGGTGTTTTGTAACCCCATATCCCCCTATGACCATAGTTTCCCATTATAAAATAACTTCCCCTATTGGCAATAGACTCTCCAGTGGTCTTAAATCCTAATAATAGTATCCCCCACACCCTCTTAGTAGCAAAAAAATCCATGTTTTATAAACCCCCACCCTGTAAAAAGCCACATTTTGCACCCCCCTACTCTACGACCAATGTATTTTTTATTATCATTTTATCCTCCCCCATCTAGCATCATTTACTTTAATATTCCACCTCCCCCACCCCTAATTGTTGTTGATCCCTGCACTGTGATTCACTTGCGCATGCACTCCAGATTACTGGCCGCATGGTATTCTGGGGCACAATTCCTGTAGTGATGTTAGCGGTCAGAGACTGCCACATCAATGCTGGGGGATCCGGGGAGCCAGAGCAGATCCGTTCTGCAATTGTACAGAACGGATCTCCTCATCTACCTGACGGGAGCCAGAGGAAATCGTTCTGCATTTGGACAGAATGGATCTCCTTATCACATGCGACAAAGCCAGGCAAATGGTTAATAAAAGAATAGAGCTTGTCCATTATGTTTTCTATCTTTCTAATTTTTATTTCATATTATTTTATAATAGATAACTTTTAAAGAGAAAGTTCAGCGTGTGAGAGGGAATCCAAACTATGGGCCTTCCATTGTGGACAAGCTCTGAAGCATGGCTGTTTGTAGGCGTAGATTTGAGAGGCTAATCCACACCTCCAAATCCAAAGGGAAATCTGCAAAAATGGAGAAGACCTACAGCACTTCCATTCATATGGCTCTCTTGATACAATAAGGGAGAATAGAATACTGCAGATATAATGAAATGGTAAAAAGGAGTTAATTGATGTAGCTTCTCACAGCTAAAAAAATCAATTCTCAATATTAACCAATACATATGAAATTAGGGGGGAAATGTGCTACCTTCCTCATTAGAGCAGTAAATGTCAGCAGAAATAAAATGGTAAAGAAAATGTACAATTGAGCTAAAGGGAGAGATTTATCAAAGCTTGGAGAGAGATAAAGTAGATAAATAAAATACTAACTAGTCTGCTTCCTGTTGAAAGAGGAGTGCGCTACTGTGCCGACTCCTGTTTTCCACAAAAGTTTCCTGTTTAGCTCCTATGGAGACCTTATAAATAAGTATTATAAAGCTGTTCCAACATCCTAGCAGTGTTACCTATTTGCAGCATACACTCACTGGCTGGTAAGCTGTATGAATTCACACTCCTCTAAAACTCCTCTTCATCACCAGTGTACATATAACAGTGAGTACAACTGTACCTGCTACCTACAGCATCAATAAGCCAACACCACTGGTACAGTAACTGGGCAGTTCATAGTTTGAGTCATCAAATGGTGTGTGCCTATATAACTGTACAATATCAACACCTGCAAACACATAATTTCCAAAAGGTTATGGGCCCATGCACACAAAGTCTAAGTACACAAGCACTAAGTTACTTAGAATGCTCACTACAAAATACAGGCACCATCTTAAGCTTGTGTAGTAGAGAGAGTGCTATAGAGCACATAGTGAAGACACCACAATGTGTCAGCCCAGAAGCTGTTTAGTGCTGTATAGTTATGTCTGTAAAAAGCATGTATACAGGAGCTACATACACCCATAATGATGGTAAAAGTTGCAGAGAAATATATACCCTTGAAGTTTGCTATGTAAATGCAATTGAAGTTAGAAAGACTGTGTAAGGTTACAAAAAATCCTGGAGTAGATACAAGCCCAGATTAAGGGCCTAATTCAGACCTGATCACAGTAGCAAATTTGTTAGCTAATGGTCAAAACCAGGGAGGTCATTCCGAGTTGTTCGCTCGTTGCCGATTTTCGCTATGCTGCGATTTGTTGCAAATTGCATATGCGCAAGGCACGCAGGGCGCATGCGCTTAGTTATTTAACACAAAACTTAGCAGTTTTGCTGTGGATCCTGCGGCACTTTTCAGTCGCACCGCTGTTCGGTAAATGATTGACAAGAAAGGGGCGTTTCTGGGCGGCAACTCAGCGTTTTCCCGGCATTTGCGTGTCAGGGAAAAACGCGGGAGTGTCTGGCCGAACGCAGGGCGTGTTTGTGACGTCAAACCAGGAACATATCGGACTGAGCTGATTGCAATCTGTGAGTAGGTCCGGAGCTACTCAGAAACTGCAAAGAATTATTTAGTAGCAGTTCTGCTAATCTTTCGTTCGCAATTCTGCTAAGCTAAGATACACTCCCAGAGGGCGGCGGCCTAGCGTGTACAATGCTGCTAAAAGCAGCTAGCGAGCAAACAACTCGGAATGAGGGACATGTGCACTGCAGGAGGGGCAGATATAACGTGCAGAGAGAGTTAGATTTGTGTGAGTTATATTGTTTCTGTGCAGGGTAAATACTGGCTGCTTTATTTTTATACTGCAATTTACATTTCAGTTTGAACACAAGTAAATAGATAAAGCAAGTGCGCAGTCAGCAGCAGCTGGTAAGGGGGTGGTCAAACCCTCCAATATACAAAGATAAGAAAAATAAAATGTACCAGTGCTGGCTGTAATAATTACATATACAAGACGGTTTGCTTTAAATATAAAATAATTTATTGTATTAAAACAGGACTAAAATCATATTCTTGCTAAATAGCGACAGTCTCATTGGCAGATACCTCCTGATTTGAGATCACAAATACAAATCCACTTTTGTGTGCACATTAGATATCAACTCCTTATGGCTAGGACAGATTCCAGAATGCAAATACTGCAGAGTAATAATATATACCGGATCCACTGTAAGAATATCCCTTGATGGCATCAGCTTTTAGAAAAAAAATCCATTTACAGCTGCAGGGGTGGGCCGGAATGATGGTAGAATGTAATTGTCCAGTCGAATAAAAATGTTCATTTAGGACCAAAGGTAGACAGGATTCAGCATAAGTACACATTGTAGAGTGGTATCTGGCAGGTATCTGATAATCAGCTCAATGCGTTTCACTGGCAATGATAAGATCCAGCTTCCTCAGGGTGTGTTCAGTTTGAACACACCCTACCCAAATCTAACTCTCTCTGCACATTTTATATATCTGCCCCCTTTGGCAGTGCACATGGTTTTGCCCATTAGCAAACAAATTTGCTGCTGTGATCAGGTCTGAAGTAGGTCCTAAGTGTGAAGCAACATGGGAAGATGTCAGCTAAAGACATGTAGACACCACTATAGACTGTTTACCAAAATGAAGATCTCATGAGGAGAATAAATTTAAGATAAATATTGTATAACACAAACTTGAGTGAATGCAGCAGTATGAGTGATTACATAGACAAAATGATGTCTATCTCTCAGCAACTAATGTCTGTTGTAGTGCAACTAGATGATGAAGGGATTGCTGCAGCAATGTTACAGAACTTGAAGCCTGAATTTAAATTCCTAGTTGTGTGGTTGGAAACAAACACAGCAAAATTAAACCACAGAAACAGTAACAACAAAGTTACTACAATTATAAGAATGTGTGCCCAGTGAGTCAAATGCTGGGACTACTGCCTAGCATATATAAAATTAAATATTCTGAACAATTAAGTTCAAAGCAAGTACAAAGTAAGAAAAGCAGTGGCAAAGATAAGGCATTCCTGATTTTCACAGATAGATACAGAAAAGATTGTTGGTGTATTCAGGTGCAATAAAGTCATTTCAGATCAATAAGGAGTGGTTCACTACTTTAACAAATGTGTCCCTATCACAAACAAAGGGATTGCTCACAGCTGTAAAAGTTGGAATGATTAAAGCTTGCGCAAAAATTGGAACATGAACATATGTCACAAAAATCCAAGAAGTGCATTATGTACTAGAGATGGTAATAAATCTTATCGCCACCAGTGTCCAAGAACAGAGAGGCCTCAAAGTTCACACTGCTAAAAGAAAGTGCACTGTGAGAAACAGAAAAAAGACTGTCATGACTACAGGCACAAGATGTTAGCAATTGTATGTTCTTGATACGCAGCACTGATGACAACTGAGTCACGGTCAATGAAACTCTGGTATAGAATATTTGGTCACCTTTGATATAACAGAGTGCAAAAGCTACACAATGGGATGGTCACAGGATGAACATGTACATGTACTTGTCTGATAATGTACAGCTTACATTGCATTTCACGCCAAGCACCCGCTGTGGTGTGAAATGCATTGGAAAGGAAGGCTATTTGGAAATTGCTTGACTGTGGTGACTGGACATTCCCCGCTACACTCTGCTAGCTGAGGAGATCGCGGCCGCTGTACGTTATCGGACACAGAGCCCGGCAAGAGGAGAACGGAGGAGAGCGCCCGGCAAGAGGAGAGCAGAGAGAGTGAGGCCGCTAGCGAGGCTCCGGACACCGCCGAGTGCTGCAGCCGCTACAATACAGCGCCCAGCGGAAGGAGAGAACACCACAGGAGAAGCCCACGTCTGAAGATCGACAGCTAGGGTAAGCTCAGGGTCAGTGTAAGTTTACATCACACTGTGCCACCAACACCTCGCAGGCTATTCCAACTACCTCAATCATATTAACCCCAAGTAGTCTAAAAAGAGCTGCAAACATATTGCATTGTTTTTATATCAATTATTTAATTGTTTTATATTTTATATACTTTATATGATTTTGTGTTTATAAGATGTATATGAAACATAAATGCATTCTGTGCTTAGACTTAGGTCCCATCGCCATGATATCTCATTATGGTATGCAATTATCCCAAAATACGGAAAAATCCAATATCCAAAATACTTCTGGTCCCAAGCATTTTGGATATGGGATACTCAACCTGTAGTACGTATCAAATTCTTACTGTTTATTTTTTTCTCCTCACGGATTCTTTCTATATTGGCATGGTCTGAAGGCGTAATTTGGTACAGAAGTGGGTTTTTTGTAACATTAGTATGTAATGTAAATACATTATATAATAATGAATATGAATATTTTGAATTAGTTAAACTTGCAGTTAGTAAATAGAAAATAGATCAACAACATTTTATTGACATCAGTACTTTGTTTGTCCATCACGTGCAGTGATTACTGCAGACACACTTCTTGGCAAAGTGTCATTCCACCTTGAGTACAGTGACCAACTGTCACACTGAAGAGGTCAAGTTGGCCTAGAATGCACCAGTCTCTCCAATTCGTCCTAGAAGTTCTCAATGGGATTAAGATCTGGACTCTGAGCTGGCCAGTCTTTCCGGATTACTGAATTTTCTGTATACCAGTCCAATCTCACCCTGGAAACATGACAGACTGAATTATCAACCTGATAAATACATTTGTTGTTTCTGTAGAACTGCCACAATGTAGAGAGCACAACGTTATCAAGGACATCTCTAATCTTCTCAGAGTTAATGTGACTATGCTTTACAACTTTTGGACCCATGATAAACCAACTGAAGCAGCACCACAGCATAATGCCACTACCTCCAGGCTTTACTGTAGGTACTCTGCACTCCGGCATCAGATGTACTTCTGGCATTTGCCAAACCCAAACACGTTCATCTGATCTGAAAAGTGTAAACCATGATTCATCACTCTATAACACTTACCCCCATTGTTCCACTGTCCAGTTTTTGTGCTCCTGTATACCATCATAAGTGCTGGGCTGCATTGTTCTTTGTGATTAGAGGTTTATGAGTAGCTGCTCACCCATAATATCCAAGTGCATTGGCCTCCCTATGAAGTGTTCTTGGCAAAACTGGCACATTAGTGCCCATTTGGAACTTGTGTGCAATGGTATGCATGGAATGACCCATGTTCTTTCGCAGCTCCCTGGTTAACACTCTTCGGTCCCTAGGTTGCAGTTTCAGGGGCCTTCCAGGACGAGGTGCACTGCAATGATCAGTCTTCTTCCATGCATTGATGACAAAAGACACAGTGGATTTAGGAACCTTACTAACATCCGCAATGCTTCTCACACTCATACCTCCAATCAAGCAGCCTACACTTTCAAACTCAGCACCTTCCGGCAAACCATTTCATTAGCAAATGATCTAATCAGTTCCCCTCTATGGTACCTGTTTTATACCTTCACAAACATGTGTCTGCTGCAGTAGCACACCATTTTACTTGCACGGGGGTGTCCAATCACTTTTGTCCACATAGTGTATATAGGGGAGATAACATGCAATTCCAGTAAAAAAAAGCACACAATAAAGACTATAGCCTCAAAATGCCCCAACTGTGGTCACACAAAGTAATGGCAGGTGGAGAGAAAATCACTATTCACTCCACTCAGACGGATGTGGCAGGAAAACTAAATTGGACCACATTCAAAGGATAGGAGGGAATAAATATTGCTGAGTAGGAGTAGTGATAGTCATATTTTCAGGAATGCTACATTCCTCCTGGCAACCAAGCATCATCCATGGACATGATATAAGAGCTTGCAATTGCTTAAGAGCATTCACTGGAAACACAGACAAATGATGGAGCACAGTCCTCCAGTATAAATGTTCCAGAATGAGCCAAAGACTATGGAATGCATTGCTTCCTGTATATTCTTGAGAAAGAGAAAAAAATCACTTACAATTTTCCAAGTATTGTTAAAATAAGAAAACTGAATTATAATACTATCATTAATCAAAGCATGATTCAAGTGATGCAGTGTTCTACAAGTACAGTATATATAAAATTATATTCATGCATAATTAGACAGATTTACATAAACCTGCAACATCTACTTTATATGAATATATAAAGATACTGTACAATACAATTTAAGACAGTAGATGAATATTTTGTTATAATGTACTTCAAAATATAAATGTATGGTTGTGTTGTAATATATAATGGTGTGGTGTTTTATTCTTAGTGCAACGTACAGTGTATATACAGTACATTGCATTTTTATAATTTATGAGAGAAACAACAAGGGTCTACAGTATACAGGAAAAATCATTAGCGAATGTCTGCTACTATTCCTAATACAGGTTACAAATATATTGGTCAGAATGCTCCCATAAGAGAACCATTTGATTGGGGTAACAATCAGAAACACTCCACAGTTCACCAAGCCACTTAATAATGTGTAACCAGACCTCAAGGCTATTAAGACACTCACATATAATCAGTGTCAGACTGGGGCATGAAGGGCCCATCAGTGAACTGCAATCACAGGGGCACACTAAGGAGCGTTACCATATGCTGTTAGGGTTTTGGTCACATGACCAGAAGGGAGTGGCCAGCTATTATAGGTGCCACCTAGCATAGTATATAAAGAAAAACAGTTCTACCTTGCTGCCCACTTCAAGCTGTTGTGTATGCACCTTGGTTACACCGGAAGAGAACAGTAGAATATACGCCTGGGTTATACCGGGAGAGAACAGTAGTATATGTACCTGGCTTATACCAGGTATAGAGCAGTAGGATATGCACCTAAGTTACACCGGGAGAAAATAGTAGATATACATAAAGACCCCAGTAGAGGGCCAGATACAAATATTGAACCCAGTAGGGGGCCAGATACACATATGCCCCCATTAGTGCAGTAACAGATATACATATGCCCCCCAATAGTGTCAGATACACATACGCCCCAGCAGTGCCTAATACGCATAAGCCCCCAGTAGTGTAGTACCAGATACACATATGCCCCCAGTAGTGCCAAATACACATATGCCCCCACAGTGCCAGATACACATACTGACCCTACAGTGCCAGATATACATACGTCCCCGGCAGTGCCAGTTACACATATGCTCTTAGTAGTGCAGTGCCAGATACACATATGCCCCCAGTAGTGCCAAATACACATAAGCCCCCAGAGTGCAAAATACACATACTGACCCCACAGTGCCAGATACACATATGCCCCCACAGTGCCAGTTACACATATGCCCCCACAGTGCTGGATAGACATACTTGCCCTTACAGTGCCAGTTACACATACTGCCCCCACAGTGCCAGATACACAGTACCAGATACACATATGCCCCACAGTGCAAATCACACATACTGCCCCCACAGTGCCAGTTACTCACCACTGCCACCCGGGCTCTGCTGTTGCTCCTGCTGCTGCTCCTGGGTCTGAGGGCCAGGGAGGAGAGTGCATTGTGCGCCTCTCCTGCCCCTCAGTCCAACTCTGCCAGGTGGGATATAATTACAGTCGCCACCCGGGTTCTGCTGCTGCTGCTCCCACTGCTACTCCAGGTGTCAGGGTCGGAGAGAAGAGCGCATTGTGCACCTCTCCTGCCCCTCAGTTTGACTCTACTGGTGTGTGCTGCCTCCCTCCCGGGGTCACTGATGCCAGCAGGTACCTATACCCAGGCGGCTCCTCAAACCGCTGCACCCCAGGCACCACACTACTACAGTAGGCCCTGCCCTCACACAAAAGAGGGCATGGCTAAGAATTAGCGGGGCCTACCAGTGCATAGGTGTCTACTGTATATAAGCTCATAGAAGTTTCTGGATCTGTCAAGCACAGTTAGTGAGAGGAGATCCATGCACCAGCAGCAGGAAAGACAGGAGTACATGCAGCTACTGTAGCCATTGGGGCATATAAAGGGCTCCCAGTGGCCATTGAGCCAGACTGCTGTGTTCCCCTGAAAGAGCTCACTACCTGGCTACCAGTCCGTTAACTGTAATTGACCTGTACTGTAGACATTGGTGGCACTTGCAGGAGCTTGGAATGAGGATGTGAAAGTGAAGAAAGACAAAATATGTGAGGTTGTGTGTGGGCTATACAAGGAGGATGTAATTAGATAGGGAGGTATTGAAGGTTATGTGGATGGGCCTGGAATTTGATAAGCTTGTCTGAAGAGGTGAGTGTCAGGGAACTCTTGAAGGTTTGGAGACTAAAGAGGAGTCCTATTATGCATGGTAGGGTATTCCACAGAGTGGGCGCAGCCCAGAAAAAGTCCTGTAATTTTGTCTGGGAGCGAGTACTGCACATGGATGAGAGACACAGATCTTGTGCAGAGCGGGGAGGTCAGGTAGGGAGATATTTTGAGATAAATGAATGTCTAGCAAGGAAGATCCACCTCACTGCTGAATTCAAAAAGGATTGTAGTGTGAGAGCTTACTTTTGGGAGGACCAGCAAGGAGATTATTTAAAACATCAATGCGGAAATAATGAGTGCATAGATTAACGATTTTGCAGTGTCTTGTGTAAGATATGGTCGTATTTTGGATTTGTTTCTTAGATGTATGTAACATGATTTTTAGACAGATTGAATGTGGTGAACAATGGGCAGTTCAGAGTCAAGATTGACACCTGACAACGAGCTTGTGGGGCAGGGTTGATTGTTGAGTTACCAACAGTGATAGAGATATCAGGTTGGTAACTATTATTGGTCGATGGAAATATAATTAATTTTGTTTTGTAAATATTAAGTTTGAGGTGGTAAGATGACATCCAAGATGAACTGCAGAAAGGCATTCAGTGACATGGACCAATACAGATGGTGAAAAATCTAGGGAGGATAGGTAGATTTGAATACCATCCACACACAGATGATACTGAAATCCAAAAGAGCTGATTAGTTTGTCAAGAGATGTGGTATAGATTGAGAAAAGCAGAGGACCTGACTGAGCCTTGTGGTAGCTCAATTGATAGAAGTAGCAAAGAGGAAAAGGATTCAGAGAAAAATAATTGAAGCTTTGAACTGTTTACAAAACTGCTTCACTTATATGCCCGATAAGGTTTTTTTAAATTTTTAATTATGCCACTGGGGATAAAAGGAGCCCCTGCTACCTTTCAAAGAATCGTGGAAAAAGTAATTTACTTGGACGAAATTATACTGTCATTTTTGGATATATGCTTGAAGAGCATAACAACAACCATCTCCTCAAGGTACTTGGCAGACTAATTGAAGGGGGTTTAAAATTATCATTAGACAAATGTAATTTATGTCACTCGATGTAAAGTATTAGTTAGTCAAGATGGAGTGGCTACTGATACTGCAAAAGTGGGGGCAGTGGAAAATTGGCCTCATCCCACTAACTTAAAATAGTTAAGGTCTTTTCTAGGCTTTTGTAGATATTACCGTAGATTCGACCCAAATTACTCAAAAATTGCAAAACCTTTAACAGATATAACCAAGTGATTTCCACCCACAAACAGAAAGATAGGGGTAGAGGTAAAACAAAACATTATTATAAACCCTGGGAACCCTTTAGAGATCGATTAAAGAGAAAAAAGGGACAGAGGCAAAACCAAAACATTATTATAAACCAAGGGAATCCTTTGGAGAGCAATAAACTTAGGAGTGTGAGACAGCTTTTATGGCCTTAAAAGAAAATATGACCAATGCTCAAGGTTTAGCCTATGCCAAGACAGTACTGCTTTATGTTATTCATGTTAATGCATCACAGGAAGGGCTAGGAGGTATCTTGTACCAGAAACACCAGGTATTGTTAAAGCCAGTATCTTTTACTAGTGGAGGATTAACAAATAGTTAAAAAAAGGTACCACACACACAAATCAGAATTTCTAACTCTGAAATGGTGTGTTGTGCAGAATTTCATGACTACCTGTATGGAGTTACCTATGAAGTTCATACAGACAACAACCCAGTGACCTACTGTATATACAGTACAGATCACTGCAGGGTTAGATTTAACTGGACACTACTGGCTAGCTGCATTATATGACTTTTCTTTGAAATATTGAGCTGGCATTAATAAATATTGATCTGGATTCTTTGTCTAGAATCCAACATCTGCTGAAAAGACCAGTGATGAATGGACTCAAGTGCTAGCAGGGAAGGTAAAATTATTTTTTCATACTATACAAATGCAAAGCACTTCAAAAGGAGAGTTAGTTGGGGCATTAGGGGCTTCATCTAAAGCATTACCATTATCCTATTGCTGGATCAGTCAATTAGAACTGGAAGGATTGCCAAAACTTAGACAAGATCAGCTACTAAGGGAACAGCATCAAGATCCTTATATAGGGTATGCAATTATACAGAAGACAAGAAGGCCAGGAACCCCAAAGTTTTCACCAGTTTTGTATGAGGCTAGATTGTTGGAAAGTCAAGGGAAGAATTTGAGAATAAACAAGGACAACTACACTATGTCATCAAACGACAAGATGGAAGAAGAAATTATCAATAAGTATTACCCATAAAGTATCGTACATTAGTAATATATGCTTTACATGATGACCATAGTCATTTAGGGTTTGAGAAGACTTTGAATCTTTTAACTGGTTTTACTGACAAGGTATGAAAAGAAAGTGAAAGATTATTGTCAAACTTGTGGGAATTACGTAATACTGTACAGAAAACTTTACCAGCCAAGGTGGCACCTTTTGTGACATTTAAAAATAATAGTCCATGCAGTGGTGACTCCAGATGTGGGGCTGGAGCGCAGTCCACAATTCAAAAAGGGGAGTCACACCAACAGCCAGTGAGTCCCGGACAGTGATGTATGGCGGTGGGAGATGGTGTCGCTCCCCTATTTTTATTTTTTTACTTTGCTGCAGCCCAATCTCTGGAGCCGCTACTGGTCCCATGGATGGAGTATGTATGAATACTTGACTTTGAAGTTGAACCAGAGAAGAAATGTAATGTATTATTGTAACATATAATTTTACTAGCTACAGCATGCACAAGCATATGTGACTCAGAATATGAAGGCTTCAACTGTTATAAACACCTCATGAGATAAACATTTTGTCCATTAAGGCCTTCCCAATAGATTACACGCAGACCAAAGACTTTGAAACCAGAATAATTAAGGAACTCTGGGGCTAATTCAGACCTTATCTCTAGGGTGCGATTTTTGTATCCCTGTGATCAGATAGTCGCCATCTACAGAGGGAGGGGGAGTCGCTGTACAGGGGTGCGATCACATGTGCAGGAGAGCTGCACAAACAGGAGTTTGTGCAGTCTTTGCACAGCCCAGGACTTACTCTTCCAGTGCGATGATTGGGGCCGGAGATGATGTCAGAAACACTCCCACCAAACGCCTGGTCCCTCCTGCGTTTTTCCGGATACTTCTCTAAAATGGTCAGTTGCCACCCACAAACTGCCCCTTCCTTTCAGTCACCTTGCAATTGCCCCTGCGATCACTTTTTTCGCACCATCCCATCGCTGCCCAGCACTCCCCATCGCTGCATCCCATCGCGCCTGTGCATTGCGGTGCATACGCATGCGCAGTTCAGACCCAATCACCCACTGTGCAAAAATGCACAGCAGCGATCAGGTCTGACTCGGCCCCTCTGTTCAATTTGCAGGATTGATAAATCTAGAACTACACCATTTCACCCGCAAGGTGACCCTCAGCCAGAAAGGTTTAATAGGACATTATTAGATATGTTAGGGACTCTGAACCCTCTGGATAAGTGACAATGGAAAAACATATTAATTATTATATGCTTACAATTGTACACAAAATGAAGCTAGGGGTTTTTCCGCATACTCCCTGATGTTTGGAAGGTAAGCCAGGCTCCCCATTGATGTGTGTGAGGATTTCCTCACATGACATCAATTTCCCATATAAAGGATGTAGAGAATTTAATACAAAAGAGCTATGACTTGGCAAATCAAAACACTACTAAACTCGGAATAAAGAATAAATCTCAGTATGATGGGAAAGTAAGAGAACAGGTGATGGCCCCTGGAGACAGGGTATTACTTAAACAACCTGGAATGCCTAGGAAATTTAAATAGCAAACAGATGGAAGGAAGAACCTTATGTAGTAGTAGATATAATTTCAATTTACAAGACTATTTTCAACTTACCTGTATACAAGAACAAGCCTGAGACTGGGGTGATGACGTATAAACATACTGTAATATCGGCAGCACTTCTAATAGGAAAAGAAGATGAATTGTATAATTTCCAAATAAATACTAGTCCACCCCACTAAGGGAAAATCAAAGAATAAGGCAGAACAACATCAGAGACTACCTGATACAGATGGTCAGCAGGAAGAATATGAGGATCAGGATTACTTGTATAAGGACATGAGTTTAGAACTTGGGAATTTACCGTAAAGGAGAGGATCCCCATAGATTTTAAACAGAGATTAAAAAAGAGTATACCGTTTGAGAGCCAGGTGAATCTAATAGCGAGCCTATAATTGGAGAGAATGGGGAGACACAGGAAGGTTTCAATATTTATTCATTGACTAATGAGGAGAGTGAAGATGGAGATGTTAAGGAAAGACCTAAGTGGCAATATGATCCCCTAACAATTCTTTCATATGAGGGTTACAAGGGTTGTGCCTAGGGTAATACAGTATGCCCTAACAGTATACTTACCCGGCCCTATTTTGGATACTCACCGCACTCTAGGTTGAAGTAGAATGAAATTATGGTGGAATAATGTCACTTGTGTGGTGATTATCTGGACAAGTAAAATTTGCATAAGATCAACACGGGGAGAGTGTAGCCTTATGTCAAGGCTATTAAGGCACTCACATATAATAAATAGTTATGAAAACAGATAAATTAATTTATATGTACATATATTGGGAGACATTTAATTAATGTGAGATATATATATATATATATATATATATATATATACACGTTGGATGGTAAGGCACTCCTAAAGCTGAATCTTCAAACGCCGGTGCCCCCGTATAGCAAAGCAGTATACTCAGAGAGGACGTGGCACTCACGGCAAGATACAAATAGTCAAACACTCATGTGTCGTTAGCTAAAAGACACATGAGTGTTTGACTATTTGTATCTTGCCGTGAGTGCCATGTCCTTTCTGAGTATATATATATATATATATATATATAAAAATCCAATGGCAGTCGGCACTCAATCACCTCAATGCAGCAGCTCCAGGTGCACAAATCAGCAACATGTACTAATCCAAATAAAGCATGGCACTCGGGAGACTTATAAATAGTCGAAAAAGGTATATTCCAAGTTGCAGAGTCAAACGTTTTCGGGGTCACCGCCCCTTCATAAGGATCTCACCAGCATACATGACCCACAGTACAAACTTCCCCCACATATATACCCCACATAGATCCTGCTCACCTGTCCCGGAGCAAGCAATTAGGTGCAATCACCGCTGCTGGTCCGTAAGCCGCACTTCCGGCAGTGCTGACCCGGTTACCATGGGAACCGCAACGTGTGCGTTCCACCAAGCCCGACTTCCATGTTCCACCAGGGCACAGACAGGAAAGAAGAGCACGGGAGACATCCTTAACAACTCCTAGTGACAGGGGAGCATAATGTGCACATTATAGTACAATATATAAAAAAACACATACATATACATACGAAGTAGCGGATACGGAATAGTAAAACGGGATCACATAACTGAAAAACAACACAATTATATCATCACAAATAGCAGCATAGTACAGGAGGAAAAACGAAAACAATTACATCATGTTCCAATTTATCTTCTCATTCAGGCCATTAGGGAAAATTGTTCCCAATTTCATAATCCATTTGGATTCCTTGATTAACAAACTTTTAGCCCTGCCACCACAATGCAGTGACAAGGGGACATGATCAATAATAAAATATTTCAATGATGTCAACGCATGGTTAAATTCTTTAAAGTGCCTGGCAACTGGTTGATTAATCTTACGACCTAACAGTACCAGTTGTATGGCAGACCTGTACGCTGCCATTCTCTCACTGAATTACGAGTGGTTTGACCCACGTAATAAAAACCACATGGGCACACCACTATATAGACCACAAAGGTTGAATTACAAGAGAGAACATAGCGTATGTCATTGGTCTTATTGACATGAGGGTGTTTGAAGGACTTGCAGGCAATCATATGGCTACAAGTGGTACATTGACTACACTTGTAGCAGCCAGGTGGTTTGACATATACATTGCTAGGATTAGCTTTATTTCTACCTGTAAAATCCGCCCGAACCAGTCTATCATGTAGGTTACATCCCCTCCTAAAAGCGGTAACTGGTCTTAATTCTCTAAAGCAAGGTACTGTAGATCCGGGTCAGATTTTACAATAGGCCATAAGGCCTGTGTAGCTCTCCTGACAATTGGACTGGCTGTTGTGAAATCAGATGCCCAAGGAACCATTTTGCCACTGTTCTTTTTGGATGAATTTAACAGTTCTCATCTAGGTAATAGCATCACCTCCTGTTTCTGTCTTGTTAAAGTAATCAAATCATACACCCTAACTTTAAACTTATCAATCAAAAGGTCTAATTGTGCAGACAATTTAGACGTGATGCGAGCATACCGCATCATCTGTGACCTTGGCAACCCGTTTTTCAGGGATTCTGGGTGATGACTTGACGCAGTCAAGAAGGTGTTCCTATCTGTCAACTTATGGTGAACTAAAGTTTCAAACACACCATCATTTAATAATATATTGACATCCAAGAAGACTGCTTCAGTGGCACTATACTTATATGTAAATTTTATGGGCGAATCTAATAGATTGATCTCTTCCACAAGTGCTACAAGTCTCTCCTCAGCGCCTGTCCAGAGCAAGAAAATATTGTCTATATATCTGGTATACCAGAATATATATCCATTGACATTAGTATTATCCATCCATACCTGTGGTGCATTTTAGTTGTGCGCAGTATATATAGTAGGAGGACAGTGCAGAATTTTGCTGACCACCATTATATAATATATAGCAGTACGGCACAGTAGTCCACTGCTCTACCTAGCTCTGTGTCGTCAAGTATACTATCCATCCATACCTGTGGTGCATTTTAGTTGTGCGCAGTATATATAGTAGGAGGACAGTGCAGAATTTTGCTGACCACCAGTATATAATATATAGCAGTACGGTACAGTAGTCCACTGCTCTACCTACCTCTGTGTCATCAAGTATACTATCCATCCATACCTGTGGTGCATTTTAGTTGTGCGCAGTATATATAGTAGGAGGACAGTGCAGAATTTTGCTGACCACCAGTATATAATATATAGCAGTACGGTACAGTAGTCCACTGCTCTACCTACCTCTGTGTCATCAAGTACACTACAAAAGTTCAGTAAAACGACCCAAAAATCAAAATTATAAGCGTCTGATGAGAAGCGTAAACTTGCCAATATGCCATTTACGACACGGAGTGGCAAGGAACGGCTGAGGACCTTGCCTATGTTCATGGCTAGTGGTTCAGATTCACATGAGGATGGAAGCACTTATCCTCTTGCTAGAAAACTGCAGTGCCACTCCTAGATGGGCCAGGTGTTTGTGTCAGCCACTTGTGTCGCTTAGCTTAGCCATCCAGCGACCTTGGTGCACCTCTTTTTTTCTTTGCATCATGTGCTGTTTGGGGACTATTTTTTAAATCTGCCATCCTGTCTGACACTGCAGTGCCACTCCTAGATGGGCCAGGTGTTTGTGTTGGCCACTTGTGTCGCTTAGCTTAGCCATCCAGCGACCTTGTTGCACCTCTTTTTTTCTTTGCATCATGTGCTGTTTGGGGACTATTATTTAAATCTGACATCCTGTCTGACACTGCAGTGCCACTCCTAGATGGGCCAGGTATTTGTGTTGGCCACTTGTGTCGCTTAGCTTAGCCATCCAGCGACCTTGGTGCACCTCTTTTTTTCTTTGCATCATGTGCTGTTTGGGGACTATTTTTTAAATCTGCCATCCTGTCTGACACTGCAGTGCCACTCCTAGATGGGCCAGGTGTTTGTGTCGGCCACTTGTGTCGCTTAGCTTAGCCATCCAGCGACCTTGGTGCACCTCTTTGTTTCTTTGCATTATGTGCTGTTTGGGGACTATTTTTTAAATCTGCCATCCTGTCTGACACTGCAGTGCCACCCCTAGATGGGCCAGGTGTTTGTGTCGGCCACTTGTGTCGCTTAGCTTAGTCACACAGCTACCTCATTGCACCTCTTTTTTTCTTTGCATCATGTGCTGTTTGGGGACTATTTTTTAAATCTGCCATCCTGTCTGACACTGCATTGCCACTCCTAGATGGGCCAGGTGTTTGTGTCGACCACTTGTGTCGCTTAGCTTAGTCACACAGCTACCTCATTGCACCTTTTTTTTTCTTTGCATCATGTGCTGTTTGGGGACTATTTTTTTAATCTGCCATCCTGTCTGACACTGCAGTGCCACTCCTAGATGGGCCAGGTGTTTGTGTCGGCTACTTGTGTCGCTTAGCTTAGCCACCCAGCGACCTCGGTGCACCTCTTTTTTTCTTTGCATCATGTGCTGTTTGGGGACTATTTTTTAAATCTGCCATCCTGTCTGACACTGCAGTGCCACTCCTAGATGGGCCAGGTGTTTGTGTCGGCCACTTGGGTCGCTTAGCTTAGCCATCCAGCGGCCTCGGTTCAAATTTTAGGACTAAAAATAATAATGTGAGGTGTGAGGTGTTCAGAATAGACTGGAAATGAGTGGAAATTATGGTTATTATGGTTAATAATACTATGGGATCAAAATGACCCCCAAATTCTATGATTTAAACTGTTTTTGAGGGTTTTTTGTAAAAAAAAACCCGAATCCAAAACACACCCGAATCCGACAAAAAATTTTCAGGGAGGTTTTGCCAAAACGCGTCCGAATCCAAAACACGGCCGCGGAACCGAATCCAAAACCAAAAATTTCCGGTGCACATCACTACTTAAAATATCAGGTAGAAAAAGACAGTGGCTCATCACAGCAACTCAGTTCCATGTTTCACATAGAGAGCAGAAAATACAGCTCAAGAACATGGGCTAGATGCATAATCGCTTGGAGAGTGATGAAATGGAAAGTGATAAACTACCAGCCAACCAGCTCCTGACATTTTTCAAACACAGCCTGTGACATGGCAGTTAGGAGCTAATTGGCTGGTGCTTTTCTCTCTCCAATTTATCCCTCTCCAAGCAATAATGCATCTAGCCCATCAGAAAGAAACTAAATATTGCCCCTTAATGAGCCCATAATACCACAGAGTCATAGGGTCAACCACAGCTGCCTTGGGTTTTATTTTCATTTTCTTAATAAGTTATAGTCAAATCCTTAAGAGGGTACACATGTAGAGATGTGTGCTTAAATTCTAAGCAATCTGACTACATTGTTTAGAAATGAAGCACACATCGCACCATGGGGGTCATTCCGAGTTGTTCGCTCGCAAGCTGCTTTTAGCAGCTTTGCACACGCTAAGCCGCCGCCTACTGGGAGTGAATCTTAGCTTCTTAAAATTGTGAACGAAAGATTTGCAATGTTGTGATAAGACATCTCTGTGCAGTTTCTGAGTAACTCGAAACTTATTCGGCATCTGCGATCAGTTCAGTGCTTGTCGTTCCTGGTTTGATGTCACAAACACACCCAGCGTTCGCCCAGACACTCCTCCGTTTCTCCAGCCACTCCCGCGTTTTTCCCAGAAACGGTAGCGTTTTTTCACACACACCCATAAAACGGCCAGTTTCCGCCCAGAAACACCCACTTCCTGTCAATCACATTACGATCACCAGAACGAAGAAAAAACCGTGAGTAAAATTCCTAACTGCATAGCAAATTTACTTGGCGCAGTCGCAGTGCGGACATTGCGCATGCGCACTAAGCAGAAAATCGCTGCGATGCGAAGAAATTTACAGAGAGAACAACTCGGAATGACCCCCTATGTGTATACCCCATAGCGATAGTGATGCGCGGCCCAGCGCATCGCTATCGCTGACTATAGATTGGCCTGCATGCATGCCAAATCTAGATAGATCGTTCACTTCACTGCTGGGACAACAGAATGCTAAACTCTCTGAAGGTGACATGAAGCATTACAATCTACAGTATAATCTTTAGGTATTTGTATAATCTTTATCCTGTAGCAGTCCATGCTCCTTCACAGGTGACCTTCATGTCTGCTGGGCTCTGCCAATGCACAAGGTGTTCTGCAGGAAAAGCAATCCATGCTGGAGAGGAAAGTAAAACTACAGATTGTGTCATTGTCTTCTAAATGGAGTATAGGAAGCGTGAGGCAGGCAGCCAGGCATTCGATTAAAGGGATTAATATTGTCTCATCTGACAGCATCGTTCTCTCCTACATCTTCCCTCTTATTGTAGCTTGCTGTCTTTTTGCTTCATTTACATTGCCATTAATGAACCAGTAATTAAAAGGGAGACTGCTCTATTAAAAAGTCATGGAGGAAGAGGTGTAATGACATGATAAAATCAGCATTTAATAAGTGCAGAGCATGGGGAGTACAAAAGACTCTAATACCGTATACAACACCATAAAAATGAGAAAGATCACAACATCTCACATGAAACACACTCAGTGATAGTAAAATATAATAAAACTCAATATCTGAGATGTGTTATGACCATAATAATATGTACATTACTGACTAATACTGCATTCACTAATATATATAGAGTTACATGAAATAAACTGTATCATAGTAAAATAAGATGCAATAAAATATAATATTTGAATATTTGAGAAATCAGAATGTCATGACCATAATTGTGTGTCCATTAATGAATAAACACCACACTGTACATACAGCAATTTAATATAGAGTCACTTAAAACAAACGATTTAAATATATCACAGAATAAAACACCAGTTTTAGACGAGTAATACATTGTAATCTTCTTTTAATAATAATAATACTTTATTGTCATCAATAGTTCAAGAAAAAAAAATACATGAACAATCAACGAAACTAAAAGCAAGCATATACAGAGACCATGAGAACAGAAAGAGCACTCCTGAAACCAAGACATTCTCAATTATCAATTTATCTCGGTTTTGTCCGGTTTAACATGTTTACTGCTGTTGGGAAAAAACTGCCCCTTAACCGGTTAGTCCGACAAAGAATAGAACGATAATGCCTATTAGATGGCAACATAGAAAACATCCCTACATTAGGATGAGATAGATCTCCCAAAATACTTCTCACCTTAGTGAGGAGCCTTTTTTCATATATATCCTGAATACAGGGCAAACTAACTCCAATAATTCTGCTCGCAGTTTTAACCACTCTCTGAAGGGACTTACGTTCTACGGCAGTACAGTTACCAAACCATACCATAATCCCGTATGTAAGGACACTCTCTAAGATGGCCGAATAAAAATTTACTAAAATCTCCTTACGTATTCCCGCCATAAGCATTTTCCTTAGTAAAAACAGGCGTTGCTGGGCTTTTTTAACAACACATCGAGTATGAGTACCCCAGGACAAATCATTAGAGATGTTAATACCCAGGAATTTAAAAGACTCAACTGTCTCCACTACCTGGTTATTTACAACTATAGGGCAAAAGGGCTGCTTATGCGATTTCCTAAAATCTACAATCATTTCTTTCAGTTTTTTTTACATTTAGGATTACATTTTGTGTCTCAATATGTGTAATCCAATGCTGTTTCAATTTGAACGTGTGTATTATTTCTCTGGCTAACGCTCAATCCACAGTACTAAACATCAGTATTATTGTTGGGGCCTTATACAGCTTCAGTTGCAAAATTGCAAATTCGCACGTTGGGTGATTATCAGATGACTCTGCATGCGCTGTGTGTGTGAAGGCCAAAATGTGTTTGCGATTATTTGTGGGAGGTTACATGGCATTTGTGGGGAGTGGTTAGCAAAACACAGGCATGTCTTGGCCGTGCATCTGAAGTCAGCTGCGATCGTTGTGATCATAAACTTGGCGCCACTATGACTGCTGCGTTTGCATGGATCAATCAGAATTATCGATGGTACTTGATTTCTGCGTATGGATTGCACATCTGCGATGAATACGTAGAGTTGAGAATGCATCAGTGGGCATCTTTTACATTTCTGGCCGGCTCTTCATATGTGTTTTTTTTTTTAGCAGAAACAGTTCCGAGAAAATCACAATTTCTGTCTCAATAGCATAACAGTGAATGGAGTCATTAGGATGAGGATGCAAGGGAAAAGCAATCCATGCTGGATCAATATCAAACTATGTTGATAGGTAGTGATGTGATCAAATATCGATTTTCGTCACGCATGACATTTTGGGGCTTGTAATGGATTGGACATACGCCCATTTGCATGTGTACAAATTTGAACATGCCCTATATCTGTATGCAGATTTAGTACCTGCATCTCTTTACGCATAGAGAGGCAGGATGATAAGTGGTATACAAAGTTTGATAGATTACTGCAAGGGATTGTGCACAAAATGGCAAACTTTTTTGGGGACTGTACCACCCGCGGGTCGCAGTGTCCCACAATGGGTGGGGGGTAGTTGGGAGGCTCCTGGCACTCTGCTTTGCTTAGCAGAGCGCACAGCAGCTATTCACGGAGGACAGAGGGGCTGGGGGCATGCCCCCTAAGTGACTAACTCGGGAGGTGTGGCTTGTGGATGCATCATCTGCTAAGCCACACCCCTTTTTTCCGAGGCCATACCCACTTTTTGCTGCGCAAGAGTCCCAACTTACCCTTCCTCAATGTTGGGAGGTGCGCCATTACAATTAGGGAGACCATACAATTCTTTAGAAATTATTTTTTTCTTATAACACCCACCAAATACCAGTCACCATTCATTTAATCCTACATGTCTGCCAAGCAGGCAGACAGCGCAAGCACTAGATCATCCACAATCACAAAGACTATGTGGCAAAGTAATCTGTATATATGCATAGCTCCCATGGGCTTCATGCTTTTTGCATGAAGATGCATCATAGGAAGCAACATTGGATCATGTGTGACACTATCGGCCGAGACGCATCATAGGATGTAACATTGGATCATGTGTGACACTATCGGCCATCTCCATGACCCATGGGGTCACACAAGTCTGCTATCCACATCTACTACAAAGAGGTCAGGAAATCTACATACTAAGACAGAGATCCTGGTCCCTTTTCCTGACACAATGATGGCAAGATGCCTTCATTTTGGGAAATGGACACCCAAACTGCATCAGACTATCTATCACTAACAGTCTGATGCCATAGTGTGACCGATGTCCCAGACCCATAATGCGCATGTGCAGTACATTGGTCCTCTGCAACATGCGCTGTTTCTGCATCAGGACCTAAATTAGTCCCATGTTGTAAGGGATGTAAATACAGTTATTGTTTATGTATGCAGGGTGTTTTGGCATTTGGACGCAGTGCAACATGGTACAAGGTACCACATAACTTTTTGAGGTTGTTTTGCTTCGCCTCTAACTCTGAGTCAGCTCCTACATATATAATTAATCTTTGTATGACATTGCAAGTATTCTCAAATACTTTGTCCAAACAAGCAGTGTAAACAATTCCTTTTGCGTAGTGGGAAAACCTAGCACATCTCATCAAAGTAAGGAACACATCTGTCACGCCTGAGGGTTGAGGCTGACCTGGGGAAGCCTCAGGCATAGAGGCAGATGTGTAGATAAACCTTGGAGGCAGTATGAGACTCCTGGACATGCAAGGTACTTCAGCACAGATGCCCAAAGGGTGGACTCCGAACACCCATTTTGAAACTTAAGAAATTCTTGAAGAAGAATTTACATATGAAAACTGAAGATATGGAATCTAGATGTACTCAGAGACAACTTAAACTGGATTCCTAGAAGTCTTCACAATCTTCTTCAGAAGTCAGACTTTTGTCATCCGAACAAATGGGCCATTGACCATCACTGTAAATAGAATTATCTTCCTGGGAGAAAAGACAGCTAGGAAGAATAGTTCCACCCATAATGTAGCTTGAGTCATCAACAAATTTGCTTTCAGAATCTGAGTCCAAGTCCAGAGTGAGCATGGGAACATTTACATTAGTGGAGAGAAATTCTATGCCAGACTGCGCTTCAATGAATTTTGAACTACACGAGGAACCAGAATCAAAGGAAATGTAGCCAAGTCTTAAATCAGCAGATCGTTGTTCTTGAACTGGTTTTGCAGTATTTCTTTCCTTGCCAACTTGGAAGTCTTTGATACCTTGGTCTTGCACAGGTAATGATGCTGTGGATGAGTTCACAACAAACGGATTAAGACAGTCAGTCTTTTAATCTAATTACTGTTGAACTGCTTTAATGAAAACAGAGAGATCAGTTAGCGTAGAATCTTTGGAGTCAATAAGAGGAGTAGCCCTCTTCAAAGCTTTACCCCTGAAAGCTTGAAGGAAGTACTTGTTGTATTAGCTGGAGTGATACTATCAGTTGATTTTGACCCAATATCAGAAAGGTATTGACATGCTTAAGCACAAAATTGGATTAAATCTCCCTTGAAGAAAACAGATGGAGGAACTGCAGATGAACACTTGGCAGACTGATCAGTAGACAAAGACTTAGCCTCTTGAATAAATTTGGAAGCTGGAGAGGAAATACCGGAATTCCCATCAGAAGTTGAGGCTACCAAAGCTGGGGATCCTGGACTTATTGATGAGAGAATAGACACAGAGACAGACTGAAGTCTATTCTTGAGACTAGAAGATAGAAGTCCTTTATTGGGACAAGCTGGCATAAATTCTTTACCTGGACCAATGGAAGGAACCGGATTGAATCCAGATGAACGTGAACTGGCTGGAACCAGAAGGGACTGTATCGGACAAATGAATGGAACCGGATTGAGTCCAGAGGAGATTGAACTGGCTTGAACCGGTGAAGTCTTTGGACCTACGTATGGACCCAGATTGGGCCCAGAGTTATTTGAAACAGCTGGAACATAAGGAGTCTTTGGACCTATGGAAGGAACCAAGTTGGGTCCAGAGATATTTGAATCGGCTGGAACCGAAGGAGTCTTTGGACCTACGGATGGACCCAGGTTGGGTCCAGAGATATTTGAATTGGCTGGAACTGAAGGAGTCTATGGACCTATGGATGGACCCTGATTGGGTCCAGAGATATTTGAATTGGCTGGAACCGAAGGAATCTTCAGGCAGACGGATGGACCAGATTGAGTCTAGAGACAGTTGAATCAGCTAGAACTGAAGGAGTCTTCCGACGGACAGATAGAACCGGATTGGGACTGGAGATACTTGAACTGGCTGGAACCAGAGGAGCCTTTAGACAAACAGGTAAACCCGGATTGTGTCCAGAGAGGCTTGAATCAAGTGGAACTGAAGGAATCAGAAACCGGTTAGAACCGGAAAGAGTGAAATCCGAGTGTGCAGTTAGTCCATCCTGGACCTCGACCATGCTGGCTGTCAACATGATAACACTCTCAGAAGGCAGGAAACAGGATACCATGTCTGTATCTGTGGCCCTAAGAACTCCACCTAGGATCTTGGCCCTAGATAATTCCCTTGAGGCTGAAAGTCTGGAGACCCCTCCTGGGGTTAACGAATCAGACAGTTCTATTAGGGTTTATAATTTCAGCACCCCTCCCAGGGATAACAGATCAGAAATCCCTCTTTGGGTAAAAGACTCATACTGTATGTCACTTCTAAAGCCTGAACATCAGATATCCCTCCTGGGATCATGAAAACTGATGCCTCATTTGGGGCTGCAGGATTTGACATCTCTTTGGTGATGAAAGTCTTATTTAATCTCTTTTGGTTCCCAAAATTGGAAATGGGGTTCCTAACCATAGGACCACAAACATAGACTTGGGTTTTTATTTGATTGACCTTCTTAATGTTGTTGACTGAATCAGAGGAAGCCAAAGATTCCACATAGGAAGGTTTGTAATTACGAATGCTGTGATGTGGAGATCTAACACACTTCCTTGACTTATGGAGAGAACAGTCTTTAATAAAGTGATCAGAACCCCCACAGTAGAAACCAAGTTGAAACTGCATGCAACGCATGCATTCCTCTTCAGAAAGTCTAGGCCGTGGATTACCCCAGAACTTATCTTTACTTGGTGCAAGAGGGATGGACTTAGTCCTAGGGAGACTGGCAGCTTTCATGTCTTTGATCTTAGCAGACTGAGGGGTGGCTTTCATGGAGATTGAAGCAGAGATTTCAGGATTATCACTGAGACATTCCGAAATAATCAGGACAATACTAGAGAGAAGGTCTTGCAACTGTTCCAACAGTTGATTGAGGGTTTTTAAATATTCAAATTTATGAACCACAGTGAAATGTGAGGGCCAGGAATGAATGAGAAAGGAGGTCATCCCCCCAAAAGGAATGTCTTTTACAAAAATGTCAGAGAGTTCACTTGAATCAGATACCTGTAGGCAAGTGTCAGGTGTAATTTGTGGATTGCTCTCAACTTCTGGCAAAGAAGCCAAAATATCCTGATGCCAATGAGTAAGAATTTTAGAATTATTCCCAGAAGAATGAGATGGAGCCTCTTTTGGAGTAAATAGATGGTGCTTGGATGAGAGCACAGAACTAAAAACTTTCTTAGGAGAAATTGAACTTAAAATATTTGGAGTAAATTTTTTAATCACAGCGTCACTGAAGGTCAACAAATCCTGAAGTATAGGATCCTTAGACTCAATAAGTGAATTAGCCCATTCTAGAGCTTCACCTTTAAAGGACAGGAAAAGGTATTTTACAATATTGGCAGGAGTAATATCATAAGGTATATTAGACTCCATGATGGCAAGGTATTGATTCACCAATGCAAGGTATTGTTCCAGATCTCCATCGAAGTTGACAGGTGATGGAGCATTGGATGAATTCTGTGAACTTGAAGCTTGGAAATCACTCATAGGAACAGAAATGGAGTTAGCCAAAGAAATTTTTGACTGGTGAGGAGATGCATTGTCTTGAACTGAAAGGCTAAAGCATTCAATAAGTACTGACGGAGCAGCAGATGGGGATGACGCTAAAGGAAACTGTGTTGACGTACTGGAAACTTCAGAGCCATGGGATGATGATTGAATAATATCCAGCTGACTGGACAGTTCTTGCAGAGACTGGGTAACCCGAACCTGTTCAAAATCCTGATGTTCAAGGCATGCTCACAAGCAGACAAACAATTTGGAAGCTGCTCAATCATACCTGGAGATAATTATATATCAGGTGCTGGAAGGGGGAGGGGTCACAGACAAACAAACAAAGAGGAAGGGGGGTGCAAATCCCCACCCCCAAATTCCCTTCCGCACACTGAAAATTACCTGTAACCATCCCTCAATCTATCTGGTAATAAAATTCAGAGAATTCGTCACAAATGTTTGCAAACACATGTTTAGCTGCTGGCTACTTCACGGCTTCTCTGATACAGCAGTCCTAACTACTTGATAGCAGTGCCCACATTGGGCCATGTAATTTGTCACAGTACGCCTCATAATAAAGGCCATTACTAAAACAGTTCCAGACTGAGAGCTAACTTACCAGGGAGCCACCCCCAGGATCTCCCATTGGCACTACAAGGAACAGCATGCCTTCCAAATGCTGCTCCCATTCAATGCCTCATGCACACAAGCAGACAAACAATTTGGAAGCTGCTCAATCATACCTGGAGATAATTATATATCAGGTGCTGGAAGGGGGAGGGGTCACAGACAAACAAACAAAGAGGAAGGGGGGTGCAAATCCCCACCCCCAAATTCCCTTCCGCACACTGAAAATTACCTGTAACCATCCCTGAATCCATCTGGTAATAAAATTCAGAGAATTCGTCACAAATGTTTGCAAACACATGTTTAGCTGCTGGCCACTTCACGGCTTCTCTGATACAGCAGTCCTAACTACTTGATAGCAGTGCCCACATTGGGCCATGTAATTTGTCACAGTACGCCTCATAATAAAGGCCATTACTAAAACAGTTCCAGACTGAGAGCTAACTTACCAGGGAGCCACCCCCAGGATCTCCCATTGGCACTACAAGGAACAGCATGCCTTCCAAATGCTGCTCCCATTCAATGCCTCATGCACACAAGCAGACAAACAATTTGGAAGCTGCTCAATCATACCTGGAGATAATTATATATCAGGTGCTGGAAGGGGGAGGGGTCACAGACAAACAAACAAAGAGGAAGGGGGGTGCAAATCCCCACCCCCAAATTCCCTTCCGCACACTGAAAATTACCTGTAACCATCCCTGAATCTATCTGGTAATAAAATTCAGAGAATTCGTCACAAATGTTTGCAAACACATGTTTAGCTGCTGGCCACTTCACGGCTTCTCTGATACAGCAGTCCTAACTACTTGATAGCAGTGCCCACATTGGGCCATGTAATTTGTCACAGTACGCCTCATAATAAAGGCCATTACTAAAACAGTTCCAGACTGAGAGCTAACTTACCAGGGAGCCACCCCCAGGATCTCCCATTGGCACTACAAGGAACAGCATGCCTTCCAAATGCTGCTCCCATTCAATGCCTCATGCACACAAGCAGACAAACAATTTGGAAGCTGCTCGATCATACCTGGAGATAATTATATATCAGGTGCTGGAAGGGGGAGGGGTCACAGACAAACAAACAAAGAGGAAGGGGGGTGCAAATCCCCACCCCCAAATTCCCTTCCGCACACTGAAAATTACCTGTAAACATCCCTGAATCTATCTGGTAATAAAATTCAGAGAATTCGTCACAAATGTTTGCAAACACATGTTTAGCTGCTGGCCACTTCACGGCTTCTCTGATACAGCAGTCCTAACTACTTGATAGCAGTGCCCACATTGGGCCATGTAATTTGTCACAGTACGCCTCATAATAAAGGCCATTACTAAAACAGTTCCAGACTGAGAGCTAACTTACCAGGGAGCCACCCCCAGGATCTCCCATTGGCACTACAAGGAACAGCATGCCTTCCAAATGCTGCTCCCATTCAATGCCTCATGCACACAAGCAGACAAACAATTTGGAAGCTGCTCAATCATACCTGGAGATAATTATATATCAGGTGCTGGAAGGGGGAGTGGTCACAGACAAACAAACAAAGAGGAAGGGGGGTGCAAATCCCCACCCCCAAATTCCCTTCCGCACACTGAAAATTACCTGTAACCATCCCTGAATCTATCTGGTAATAAAATTCAGAGAATTCGTCACAAATGTTTGCAAACACATGTTTAGCTGCTGGCCACTTCACGGCTTCTCTGATACAGCAGTCCTAACTACTTGATAGCAGTGCCCACATTGGGCCATGTAATTTGTCACAGTACGCCTCATAATAAAGGCCATTACTAAAACAGTTCCAGACTGAGAGCTAACTTACCAGGGAGCCACCCCCAGGATCTCCCATTGGCACTACAAGGAACAGCATGCCTTCCAAATGCTGCTCCCATTCAATGCCTCATGCACACAAGCAAACAAACAATTTGGAAGCTGCTCAATCATACCTGGAGATAATTATATATCAGGTGCTGGAAGGGGGAGGGGTCACAGACAAACAAAGAGGAAGGGAGGTGCAAATCCCCACCCCCAAATTCCCTTCCGCACACTGAAAATTACCTGTAACCATCCCTGAATCTATCTGGTAATAAAATTCAGAGAATTCGTCACAAATGTTTGCAAACACATGTTTAGCTGCTGGCCACTTCACGGCTTCTCTGATACAGCAGTCCTAACTACTTAATAGCAGTGCCCACATTGGGCCATGTAATTTGTCACAGTACGCCTCATAATAAAGGCCATTACTAAAACAGTTCCAGACTGTTTGTTTGTCTGTGACCCCTCCCCCTTCCAGCACCTGATATATAATTATCTCCAGGTATGATTGAGCAGCTTCCAAATTGTTTGTCTGCTTGTGTGCATGAGGCATTGAATGGGAGCAGCATTTGGAAGGCATGCTGTTCCTTGTAGTGCAAATGGGAGATCCTGGGGGTGGCTCCCTGGTAAGTTAGCTCTCAGTCTGGAACTGTTTTAGTAATGGCCTTTATTATGAGGCGTACTGTGACAAATTACATGGCCCAATGTGGGCACTGCTATCAAGTAGTTAGGACTGCTGTATCAGAGAAGCCGTGAAGTGGCCAGCAGCTAAACATGTGTTTGCAAACATTTGTGACGAATTCTCTGAATTTTATTACCAGATAGATTCAGGGATGGTTACAGGTAATTTTCAGTGTGCGGAAGGGAATTTGGGGGTGGGGATTAGCACCCCCCTTCCTCTTTGTTTGTTTGTTCAAGGCATGCTGTCTGGTATTGGATCAGTCCTGCAGGAGAAGCCTGATCCTTGACTGGATACATTAGGTCAGTGCTAACTGTCATGTCTGAGGGATGAGGCTGACCTGGGGAAGACTCAGGCATAAGGGCAGACATGTAGATAAACCATGGAAGTAGTATGAGACTCCTGGACATGCAAGGTACTTCAGCACAGACGCCCGAAGGCATGACCAGAATGACAGAGGAGTAAAATTTTAAGCTCTTTTAGTATACTGTTAGGCATGGTATGGCATCAATAAGGTACAGTCTTGGAAGACACAATGATGTATATAGTGTGGCAGATGCTCGTTAGCTTAGTGATATCATTCAGGTGCTTGAAAGGGAGGGGTATTTCTAAGCCTTTTTTTTTCTTGCTAAGACACAATGATGGTAAAGTCCACAGATGCAAAACAGCTAACCACTATACTGAGGAGATGAACTGATACTGACCAGGAGATGAGACACTGGAAGTGGGAGTAAATGGCAGAGCACCGAGGTTGGCTGAGAGCTGGATGGACTGCCGAGGATGCTGAGAGGAACTGGCACAGATGGTGAGAGCTCGATGGTAACACACCGATGATAGCAGAGATTGATGTTGGAACACCAGTGGTAACAGAGGTCGATGTTAGGATACCGATGGTAACAGAGGTTGATGTTAGTACACCAACGGTAACAGAGGTCGATGTTGGAACCCTGATGGTAACTGGAGTCGATGTTGGGACACCGAGAACATCAGGAGATTATGTTGGAACACCACTGGTAAATGGAGTCGATGTTGGGACACTGAGAACATCAGGAGATGATGTTGGAACACCACTGGTAAATGGAGTCGATGTTGGGACACCGAGAACAACAGGAGACGATGTTGGAACATCACTGGTAACTGAGGTCGATGTTAGGACACTGATGACAATTGGAGACAATGTTGAAACACCACTGGTAACTAAAGTCGATGTTGGGACACCGCTGGTAACTGAGGTCGATGTTAGGACAACTATGATAACTGTAGTCGATGTTGGAACACCGATGACAACAGGAGACAATGTTGGAACACCGCTGCAGTCAGGCAGCATGGCAGGATAGAAACTGATGCAGGTCTCTTTAAGTGGAACAAGGTCACAGGAGTTGGAATACCTGGAGACAGCAAGCAGAAAGAACCACAGAATGCAGAGACATCCAACACTGGGTTAGACAACAATGGTACTGATGATCTCTGAGAGCCAGAGGCTGGAACATAAACCCTTGGGTTAACTGGGATAGGCTGAATGGAATCAAGTGGTGCAGGGAAGCTCAGGCAGTCACATGATTGGCTGTGCTGCAGTCAGGTGATCAAGACTTGTCACAGCAGTACTCCATGCTTAGGCATTGATGTGGATTGAGGCCTAGTAGGCCCAAAATCTATGAAGCAGACAATATGAGTAGACACACTTAGAATTTATACACATTATACTGAGAGAGCTATGCAGGAGCAGCATGTACAGACTTTACTGCCAGCTGGGTGTGATGAGCAGAGAGCCCAGTTGCTGAACTCTGGATCTTGGCAATTACTCCCACAGAGGTATTCATACTCAGGTGCTAATCAGTAAGTAATCAAGACTGTAGTTAATATCTGTTGCAGATGTATGTTTGCAGAATATGCTGAGGTAAATAACAGACCATAAGAAATTCAGTCAGGATTATGACAACCTCTAAGTATGCCTTTCCCTATCCAACTGTAGCTTGTTCAGGGCTGATTACAGGCAGAGGTGGATCCAGGGGGTGCAGGGTGATCAGTGTGATTGTCTCCCTTCCTTCCCTCCTTTCCTGTTGTACTTCTCACTTATCCACTACTGCTGGCTGGTGTATAGAAGAGCTGTGGCAGCAGCATCCCTCCCTAGCATGCACTGCTGTGTAATGGACTGCTGTCGGTCCAGGGATTATTTTTCTTATTTTTTTAAGTATCTGATATCTATTCTCAATTGATATATATTTTGTTATTAGTTGATATTTTACTTTTTACATTATTACTCTAATTGTTAATGACTCTCCTGATTTTTAAGTATTTCACTCACGTACTGTTTTTACGTTAATGAGACTTTAATAACAATTATAAAGCACCAATAATTTTTTATTATTTTTAATGAAACCATTATCAGAAGTGTTCAGTTCTTTATGAGCGTTGGCTTAATTTCATGTCCTTTGGTATCAACTCACTTGCATGTTCATTTACATTTCAATTGATAAATATACTGTTGGAATTTTATTCACTTCATTTTCATTAGAAGAAAACTATAGTCAAGTAATAATGGAGACCAATATTATTAGACTATATTAAATAGTAGAGGAACAGTTAGAACTAATTGCCGTAATATATTATAGGTAGTTGAAACATATTATGAAAAATAATGTATAATAGCATAATAGTTGTCTCCGGTGGGTACATTTTGTTGAGATTACATTTGGGCATACCAGCATGCATTAAGTAAAATGATGTTTGCATTAAAAAAGGGAAAATATATGTTTATAAAATGCTACTTATACAGTAGGTTTAGCTTTTACTTTTATTGATTTCTGACAATAGAACCGTAACAGGCATAGCATGGAGGTAAATGATCAGTGAAAGGAAAAAAGGACTGCTTGTGTGCATACTATTATTGATTTAAATTCACAATTAGAGGCCTATTCATCATCGTGGGCAATTCAGCTGTGCTCCTACTTAGGGGTGGATTGGCCATAGAACTCACAGAGATGATTTCCGGTGGGCCGATGCGCATGCGGGGCCTGTTTTGTTTGTTGACATGTGACGGGTGGTGCTGCCACCATGGTTATACGGTATACCTTTGGTGCTGCCCATGTGAGGCCACTTCTACAAATTTTTCCAGGGCCAAGTTCAATTCCCAATCCACCCCTGCCCAAATTTAAAAGAAAGTGTAATGGAATATGCTAGCGCTACATAAATGTTAATATATAAATTAATATATAGATGTTATAGCTAGGAATGATAAAACCTCTTGGTGTCACTGGGCCTTTCAAACAGCAGTGGAAATTGTAAACAAATTGTAATACCAAAAGTTATATTATACATTCATTTATTGATTTTTTTAATTAGTTTTGTTGTTTCCCGCGGGGGCCAATGTGTGTGTGTTTTTCCCATGGGGGGGCAATTTTTTTTACTTTGTTTTTGTTCTTGTTCGCTTTCGTTTGAGTTGCACCGTGCATAGTAGTGTTCATACAGAGTTGCAGTACAGAGTCAGACACACACACACACACCAAGAAGTGAATTAGACATGTGATGAGCATTCCTGTGTGGTTATAGGGGGTTGGCTAATCAGACGCAGATGTAACGTAGAATGGGCATGTTGCTGAAAGTGGTTGCATATAGAGATGTTGAATTGCTCACTTTGGAGGCCATACTCAGATGAATGATCTGCATCTAGAATAAGGCTGGTGAAAGTTTCAATGGTGCGACCGATGGTGATGTCTAAAGACGCACAATGCATGACTGCAGCATCTGTAGACACTGAAAGTGGGCAACTCAGTCCTTGCATATTTGGATGCACGGATGTACACCTGGGAAGGGCATTGTATCATCACTAGTATAAAGTCACAGATGCAACTGCAGCAAAAGATGCAAGGAAGGCCGCAACTGAGTACAACTCAGAATCAGACCCTATGAGGAGGAATTCCTCCCCCTCAACAGATCCCAACCTCACAACAGACCCCACCCCGATTAGAGCTGCTTTCATAAATCTCCCGGGCTGGTTTTCCATCCCAATCTACCACTGCTCCTACTTTATGTGGTGACAGTTTATCCAAAATTCAGCTGTCCCCATGGTCTCTGACACTGTTACTTCTGTAGCAGTGAATATTAGCACTGTCCAGTCTGACTCGGCAGTGTTAGTGCACATGCCTGAAGATAGCATTGGTTCCCGTTCTAGGCGGGCCCCATCAGGTTCCTTATAATGAATGGTCCATTACTTAAAACATGTGGAAACAGGCCCACTAAGGATGATGAATAGGCCCTTTATTATCTACAGTAGGTCATGAAAAAGGAATGTAAATATTATTTAATAGAACATTTCATTTTACTATACTGTAGTAGTTCTAAGTGAGGTTCAGTCACAATACTCAATTTCTAATTAGGAAATGCTATAGGAAAATGTCTGGAATGAAAGCAAACCCACAAAAGTAAGTAAGACATTGAGCATTCAATTTATAAAGTATCATAATTCTATAAACTCTGTGATGTGCTTTCAAATACATATTGTAATATCACTGCTATAAGGGTCTAACCTAATCAATTAATATACATCAAGAAAAATGCATGAGAACCTTTGCTTGCTATATTTACATAAATGTTACATTTTTACATATTTTAATATAAAATAATATTTCTCCTGCTGTGAGAGTTCAGCAGACATATACAGTATGCAATCCTCATTTGCAGCAAACAGCAGTGATTTTACAACCACTTTAACCTGTCTCCTAATTGCCTGTCCCTTTGCTGAATGATCTATTCTCTTTTGCATTCATGGTGCCCATAATATTAATAAAATGGCACACTTTAACTGTCATAGGCAATAATATTATGTCATAAATATACTTACTTTTTTTCATACAGAAAAGCATATTTTTGGAGGCAGTACAAGTGTTTTCTCTTCCATATCATGTACTGTATAAGGGAAAAACACAATTACAACAGCAGTTATGATTGATCTGAATTGTTTTTCAAGCATTCCTTTTGCTTTCGATAAGAGTATTTTAAATGACACCCCCTTTAGGTTTTTATCTAGAAATTGATTACATTTACGCTGCTATTGTGTTGCTAGCGTTTAGTTTGTAGTATAGTTTCTGTCCTGACATTAAGGTCCTGAGGATAATTTAATAGTGTCCTCAGCAACTCTGTCCCATTATGCATACAGAATAACTTGCTGACCAATGCACTCTGTCATTTCTTACCTCTTCTATGTACAGACTTCGCATTAGCTGTGTGTCAGAGCAATGCATGCCCGACTATCCATTGGACATATCCTGTATAATCAGGGCAATTAGTATGCCTCAAGGAGCAATCATTTGTGTGTTCTTTGACACATCTGACCTCAGTGAGAGTCTTCGAACATAAGCAATAATTTCTTGAACTTATTATTTACTATAGAAGAATGCACAAGTTGTTCAATGAAGTACATTCTGCTGAACTGTAATAGAGTTCATATATTGAGTGAACCTAATTTATCAAATCAGATTATTTCATTTTGATAGCAATGTACAAGGCTTAAATATTCAATGAGCTCTTTACACACTGTCATTTCAGCAGATGATTCCAAACTGGGCTTTTATATATGCAAGAGCCCAGCTGCATAATAGCTTGCCCATTCTGTCCAAATGTGTAATAATAATGAATTCTCATAATTCTTTGTAATTACTTCTGATTATGACATTCTGTCACTTGTTGGACAAGAGTTAGATTCATATCCACCATTTTTTAAAAGTGACCTTTAGTGACTCCTGTTATTAAAGCCATTTTGTCAAGAAACAAAGGATGCTATGCCAAACTTTGTAATGTCATATTGTTACATATATACTGTAAATAAATATATATATATGTAACAATATATATATTGGGGATGAACGGGTTTGGTTCCCTGAGAACTGAACCTCCACAAACTTCACACTCCGATACCGGATGCGAGTCTGGCTCGAGTTTTCCAACCAGTCCTGTGCTGCGTCAGTCCAGTGGTGGTGTCTTGTGCTGTATCAGTTCAGTCACTCCAGTGGTGGTGTCCTGTGCTGCCATAAGTCCAGTGCTGCTGTATAAGTCCAGTCCAGTGGTGCTGTCTTGTGCTGCATCAGTCCAGTGGTAGTGTCTTGTGCTGCATCAGTCCAGTCACTACAGTGGTGGTGTCCTGTGCTGCCATAAGTCCAGTGGTGCTGCTGTATAAGTCTGGTACTGCCATATTAGTCCAGGCCAGTGGTGCTGCCATATAAGTCCAGTCCAGTGGTGCTGCTGTATAAGTCCAGCGGTACTGCCATATAACTCCAGTGGTACTGCCGTATAAGTCAAGTGGTGCTGTCCTGTGCTGTATGTTATTATAATAACTCCAAATAAAAGGGTTATTATCCAAATAATTTTTACAGGCTTTGCCGTGTGTGTGTGGTTTAGGGGTTTGCTTTCCAGTGCTGCATATTATTCTAAGAACTCCAAATAAAAGGGTTATTATCCAAATAATGTTTACAGGCTTTGCCATGTGTGTGTGGTTTAGGGGTACGTTTTCCTGTGCTGCATATTATTATAACTCCAAATAAAAGGGTTATTATCAAAATAATTTTTACAGGCTTTGCCGTGTATGTGTGTGGTTTATGGGTATGCTCTCCTGTGCTGCATATTATTATAATTAAGCCAAATAAAAGGATTATTATCCAAATAATTTTTACAGGTTTTGCCATGTGAGTGTGGTTTAGGGGTACGTACTCCTGTGCTGCATATTATTATAATAACTCCAAATAAAAGGGTTATTATGCAAATAATTTTTACAGGTTTTGCCGTGTGTGTGTGTGTGTGTGTGTGTGTGTGTGTGTGTGTGTGTGTGTGTGTGTGGGGTTTAGGGGTGCGCTCTCCTGTGCTGCATGTTATTAGTATAACTCCAAATAAAAGGGTTATTAATTATCCAAATAACTTTTACAGGCTTTGCCGTGTGAGTGTGTGGTTTATGGGTATGCTCTCCTGTGCTGCATATTGGGGGTCATTCCAACCTGATCGCTCGCTGCAGTTTGTAGCAGCGCATCAATCTGGTTGGAACTGCGCATGCGCCGGCTCCACAGTGCTCCAGCACATGGCAGCTTTCGTTGTCTAGTGATCGCTTCTGAGACAGATGTGGTCGCTGGGCAGGAGGGGGCTGAACGGCGGCGTTAAGCCGCCATTTAGGGGGAGCTGTCCAGCCAATGCAGGCATGGCCAGACCATTGGGGGGCGGGCCGCGGCGGTTGTGTGACGTCTCATGCAGCCGCTGCGGTCAGTGTCAGCGACAATTAACCCCTGGCTAACCACAGGAGCTGCGCTGGCCGGGAGTTACTCTTCAAATGCAAAGGCATTGTCGCTGTGCAATGCTTTTGTATTTGTGTTGGGGGGGTGGACTGACATGCTGGGCGGACTAGCCCTGTGCTGGGCGTCCCCCCGCATGTCAGGGAAGATGATCGTAGCTGTGCTAATTTTAGCACAGCTACGATCAACTCGGAATGACCCCCAATATTATAATAACTCCAAATAAAAGGGTTATTATCAAAACAATTTTTCAGGCTCTGCCGTGTGTGTGTGTTGTTTAGGAGTACACTCTCCTGTGCTGCATATTATTATAATAACTACAAATAAAAGGATTATTATCCAAATAATTTTTACAGGCTTTGCTGTGTGTGTGTGGTTTAGGGTATGCTCTCCTGCTGCTTATTATTATAATAACTCCAAATAAAAGGGTTATTATCCAAATCATTTTTACAGGGTTTGCCCTGTGTGGTGTAGGGGTATGCTCTCCTGTGCCGCATATTGTTATATAACTCCAGAAAAATAATGGAGAACAAAAATTTGGAGGCTAAAATTGGGAAAGATCAAGAAACACTTCCTCCTAGTACTGAAGCTGCTGCTACTAGCCATGACATAGATGATGAAATGCCATCAACGTTGTCTGCCAAAGGCCGATGCCCAATGTCACGGTAGAGGGTATGTAAAATCCAAAAAGCCAAAGTTCAGTAAAATTACCCAATAAAATAAATTTAAATTGTCTGAGGAGAAACGTAAACTTGCCAATATGCCATTTACGGCACGGAGTGGCAAGGAACGGCTAAGGCCCTGGCCTATGTTCATGATTAGTGGTTCAGCTTCACATGACGATGGAAGCCCTCATCCTCCCACTACAAAAATGAAAAGAGTTAAGCTGGCAAAAGCACAGCAAAGAACTGTGCGTTCTAAGATGGTATCACAAATCCCCAAGGAGAGTACAAGTGTGTCGGCGGTTGCGATGCCTGACCTTCCCAACACTGGACGGGAAGAGGTGGCTTCTTCCACCATTTGCACGCCCTCTGCAAGTGCTGGAAGGAGCACCCACAGTCCAGTTGCTGATATTAAAATTGAAGATTTTACTGTTGAAGTACACCAGGATGAGGATATGGGTGTTGCTGGCACTGAGGAGGAAGTTGACGAGGAGGATTTTGATGTTGATCTGGTTTGTTTAAATCAGGCACCAGGGGAAACAGTTGTTGTTTGTGGAATGAATAAGCCCATTGTCATGCCTAGGCAAAATACCAAAAAAGCCACCTCTTCGGTGTGGAATTATTTCTCCACAAATCTGGACAACAGGTGTCAAGCCATCTTTTGCCTTTGTCAATCCATAATAAGTAGGGGTAATGACGTTAACCACCCTGGAACATCCTCCCTTATATCAAATACAAAAGGGGGGAGATGACCTCTGCGCACTTAAAGCAGCTATAGTAAGTGTGGGCGGAAATGTGTCACCAATCACATATGAAATCAAAACAAAGAAATATATGCTCACATTTTCACTAGCGCTTAGCATATGTGTTACAATTAATACAATGTACAGGCCTGAATTGAGTCAAAAATCCGTCTCTTGGGCCCGGTCTTACTCTCCTCCAATAGATTACTGGTTCTTGAATCTCCGTGTGGGGAAGATATGTAAAACAAAAAGTATGTACAGTGTCTCAGTTCTTGTTTTCCATATATAGCCCACAAATGTGAATATAACTGGGAGGTCCTATTTCTTTCCCACTATGGGTGGTGATCAGAGACTTTATAGGTTTACCTCCGTGTCGAGTAATCGCTAAATGCTCACACTGTTCTTACACTGAGCATGTGGATGACATATTCATAAAGGTATCTTTTAAATCCACTTTAGGAAATAACATGTATACGGTGCTCACTTGTATGCTTACACAAATATGGGGGTTTTCATACACATAAAGGTATCTTTAAATCTTCGTTCGAGTCCCTCCATTTCAACTCGTAAGGTTTGTGGTTAGTATAACATACAAAGCAGAGAATAAAGTGTCAGTCTCATATAAAGCAACGTATTACTCCCCCCTGGATGTATTTTCCAAATCAATGGGGTTTGTGGTTTAAATATTCTTATAGGATCACCTTTTGTGTGAGAGTTGAAATATGACACTCACATGTGTGCTTACATGTGAAACAACAATACCATACACGTAACGGTATCTTTAAGATTTGCCAACAACCCAAGTCACCATATAAAGAATATATAGATTCCTTATGCGCTCACTTGTATGCTTACATGCACTGCACGGTATCCCGCCTTTAATGGTATCTTTTCCTTGCCTGATATTCAGGGTGATGATTTTGTTCACAACGGAGTCTGAACAGTCCATTTATTTAAAACCAGTTCTTTCGTTTTTATTCCACAATAAAAGTTCACAATATAAAATATCAAAAAACACTATGTACAAAAAATCCGTCACTTGACAACCTCCAGACTAGATGCAGAGATGTAATACAACAAACTTTGGGAAAAGAAAAAAGAAAACCCGTGTTTCTCACCCCAACGGTTTGTTGCAGCAATAGTCCTTAAGGTATATATGTCCTTTCAGCTCCCCACCAACGCGTTTCGACTGTATGTTTGGTCTTTTTCAAGGTGTGTCACAATCTGACAGCGGGATGATGACATTTTCCTCGTTCTGGGATCCGGGGAAGTCCCGAACCGGACTTGGATTCTGGTTCAGAACATGAATTTCAGGGGGGTTGGGTTCTCTGAGCACCGAACCCACTCATCTCTACTTTACACATACAAGTATGCTAATTAAATTAAGCATATTTTAGCAGATTCACTGGTGTTGAGATTACTATTTAATTAGAGATTATATTATATGTAGATTAGAAAATATAGAGATTAAATGGAGATCTAAATTGACAATCACAGCTGCAAGAATGTTGTACAGAGACCACACAGAAAAGTCATGCCAGGGGATACTTATCAGTAGTCAGTCACAGAGGTAGCCGACAAAACCAAATCAGTCAGTAAAGCTTTATTTAATTTTGTGAATTCATTCTATAAACAATAGCAAATTATACTGTTTTTCCAACAGGGTAGCAGAAAACCTTGACATCACTTAAGGAATAATAAATGACAGTCACCCCATGACTTGTACAGTATATATAAGAACATAATTCAAACAGAGATACAAAGCAGAGAATGCATTTTGTCAGTGAATACCAAGTTCATTTGTTAATAGAGGATTGTACTGTAAACGCAACCAATTACCCATTATTCAGCTATGTGTCTCAAAATGTGAGACTTGCTTTTCTGCTCATAGTTCGCTGATCACATAACATTAGAGATTCACTATGCATGTTCAAGTTGCACTGTTTGCAATTGAGGTTTACAATATTTAACACTTTAAATAATTTTTGTTATATTACTAAAAAATATATATTTTTAAATAAAATTTTGATCTCTACTACTTCACAATTCAAAAATCCCCCATTCCAATGTGAGGGGGCCGTGTCACTGATTGTGATGCAGTAGTGCTGCATGAGGACAAGGAGCAGAGCTAGCAGTAGTCAACAGTCCCTGCAATGAGTGGTGAGTAGATCAGAGTAAGGGCTGTTCTGTGACCGTGTGAATTTAGTAGCATGGCGAACTTTGGTGTAGGACTTAAGTTTGTTACCAGTGCTCATATTATGTATTGTTCTTTGGTCCCAAGTTGATATAATGTAATACAAGAAATCAGCAAGCCAAAACAATAATATAGAAAAAAATATTTATTAACTTAGCTTTGATTTCAGACTTAAAAAGCATTACAAATCAGACAAAATAAATCAGACACCCATGTCAATAGAAGCTGGGCACAATGATGCCGTGGTTCCGGGTTAGGCCATAGCATAGGTAATACAGACAGCATTAATAGACAGATAAATTCAGATGTGTTAAGTGTAGAGATGAGCGGGTTCGGTTCCTCGGAATCCGAACCCGCCCGAACTTCATGTTTTTTTTCACGGGTCCGAGCGACTCGGATCTTCCCGCCTTGCTCGGTTAACCCGAGCGCGCCCGAACGTCATCATGACGCTGTCGGATTCTCGCGAGGCTCGGATTCTATCGCGAGACTCGGATTCTATATAAGGAGCCGCGCGTCGCCGCCATTTTCACACGTGCATTGAGATTGATAGGGAGAGGACGTGGCTGGCGTCCTCTCCATTTAGATTAGAAGAGAGAGCGTGAGATTGATTTGAGACAGAGACACTTGATTTACTGGAGCTTAGGAGTACTGTAGAGAGTGCAGAGTTTAGTAGTGACTGACCACAGTGACCACCAGACAGTGCAGTTTTATTTAATATAATCCGTTCTCTGCCTGAAAAAAACGATACACAGTGACTCAGTCACATACCATATCTGTGTGCACTGCTCAGCCCAGTGTGCTGCATCATCTATGTATATATCTGACTGTGCTCACACAGCTTATAATTGTGGGGGAGACTGGGGAGCAGTGCCAGTTATAGGTTATAGCAGGAGCCAGGAGTACATATTATTAAAATTAAACAGTGCACACTTTTGCTGCAGGAGTGCCACTGCCAGTGTGACTGACCAGTGACCTGACCACACTGACCACCAGTATAGTTAGTAGTATACTATATTGTGATTGCCTGAAAAAGTTAAACACTCGTCGTGTGACTTGTGTGGTGTTTTTTTTTTTATTCTATAAAAAACTCATTCTGCTGACAGACAGTGTCCAGCAGGTCCGTCATTATATAATATATACCTGTCCGGCTGCAGTAGTGATATATATATATTTTTTATATCATTATTTATCATCCAGTCGCAGCAGACACAGTACGGTAGTTCACGGCTGTAGCTACCTCTGTGTCGGCACTCGGCAGTCCATCCATAATTGTATACCACCTACCCGTGGTTTTTTTTTCTTTCTTCTTTATACATACATACTACATCTCATTATCAACCAGTCTATATTAGCAGCAGACACAGTACAGTAGTCCACGGCTGTAGCTACCTCTGTGTCGGCACTCGGCAGTCCGTCCATAATTGTATACCACCTACCCGTGGTTTTTTTTTCTTTCTTCTTTATACATACATACTACATCTCTTTATCAACCAGTCTATATTAGCAGCAGACACAGAACAGTAGTCCACGGCTGTAGCTACCTCTGTGTCGGCACTCGGCAGTCCATCCATAATTGTATACCACCTACCCGTGGTTTTTTTTTCTTTCTTCTTTATACATACATACTACATCTCATTATCAACCAGTCTATATTAGCAGCAGACACAGTACAGTACGGTAGTCCACGGCTGTAGCTACCTCTGTGTCGGCACTCGGCAGTCCGTCCATAATTGTATACCACCTACCCGTGTTTTTTTTTTCTTTCTTCTTTATACATACATACTACATCTCTTTATCAACCAGTCTATATTAGCAGCAGACACAGTACAGTAGTCCACGGCTGTAGCTACCTCTGTGTCGGCACTCGGCAGTCCATCCATAATTGTATACCACCTACCCGTGGTTTTTTTTTCTTTCTTCTTTATACATACATACTACATCTCTTTATCAACCAGTCTATATTAGCAGCAGACACAGTACAGTAGTCCACGGCTGTAGCTACCTCTGTCTCGGCACTCGGCAGTCCATCCATAATTGTATACCACCTACCCGTGTTTTTTTTTTCTTTCTTCTTTATACATACATACTACATCTCTTTATCAACCAGTCTATATTAGCAGCAGACACAGTACAGTACGGTAGTCCACGGCTGTAGCTACCTCTGTGTCGGCACTCGGCAGTCCGTCCATAATTGTATACCACCTACCCGTGTTTTTTTTTTCTTTCTTCTTTATACATACATACTACATCTCTTTATCAACCAGTCTATATTAGCAGCAGACACAGTACAGTAGTCCACGGCTGTAGCTACCTCTGTGTCGGCACTCGGCAGTCCATCCATAATTGTATACCACCTACCCGTGGTTTTTTTTTCTTTCTTCTTTATACATACATACTACATCTCTTTATTAACCAGTCTATATTAGCAGCAGACACAGTACAGTAGTCCACGGCTGTAGCTACCTCTGTGTCGGCACTCGGCAGTCCATCCATAATTGTATACCACCTACCCGTGGGTTTTTTTTCTTTCTTCTTTATACATACATACTACATCTCTTTATCAACCAGTCTATATTAGCAGCAGACACAGTACAGTACGGTAGTCCACGGCTGTAGCTACCTCTGTGTCGGCACTCGGCAGTCCGTCCATAATTGTATACCACCTACCCGTGGTTTTTTTTTCTTTCTTCTTTATACATACATACTACATCTCTTTATCAACCAGTCTATATTAGCAGCAGACACAGTACAGTACGGTAGTCCACGGCTGTAGCTACCTCTGTGTCGGCACTCGGCAGTCCGTCCATAATTGTATACCACCTACCCGTGGTTTTTTTTTCTTTCTTCTTTATACATACATACTACATCTCTTTATTAACCAGTCTATATTAGCAGCAGACACAGTACAGTAGTCCACGGCTGTAGCTACCTCTGTGTCGGCACTCGGCAGTCCATCCATAATTGTATACTAGTATCCATCCATCTCCATTGTTTACCTGAGGTGCCTTTTAGTTGTGCCTATTAAAATATGGAGAACAAAAATGTTGAGGTTCCAAAATTAGGGAAAGATCAAGATCCACTTCCACCTCGTGCTGAAGCTGCTGCCACTAGTCATTGCCGAGACGATGAAATGCCAGCAACGTCGTCTGCCAAGGCCGATGCCCAATGTCATAGTACAGAGCATGTCAAATCCAAAACACCAAATATCAGTAAAAAAAGGACTCCAAAACCTAAAATAAAATTGTCGGAGGAGAAGCGTAAACTTGCCAATATGCCATTTACCACACGGAGTGGCAAGGAACGGCTGAGGCCCTGGCCTATGTTCATGGCTAGTGGTTCAGCTTCACATGAGGATGGAAGCACTCAGCCTCTCGCTAGAAAAATGAAAAGACTCAAGCTGGCAAAAGCACAGCAAAGAACTGTGCGTTCTTCGAAATCACAAATCCACAAGGAGAGTCCGACTCCAATTGTGTCGGTTGCGATGCCTGACCTTCCCAACACTGGACGTGAAGAGCATGCGCCTTCCACCATTTGCACGCCCCCTGCAAGTGATGGAAGGAGCACCCGCAGTCCAGTTCCTGATAGTCAGATTGAAGATGTCAGTGTTGAAGTACACCAGGATGAGGAGGATATGGGTGTTGCTGGCGCTGGGGAGGAAATTGACCAGGAGGATTCTGATGGTGAGGTGGTTTGTTTAAGTCAGGCACCCGGGGAGACACCTGTTGTCCGTGGGAGGAATATGGCCGTTGACATGCCAGGTGAAAATACCAAAAAAATCAGCTCTTCGGTGTGGAAGTATTTCACCAGAAATGCGGACAACAGGTGTCAAGCCGTGTGTTCCCTTTGTCAAGCTGTAATAAGTAGGGGTAAGGACGTTAACCACCTCGGAACATCCTCCCTTATACGTCACCTGCAGCGCATTCATAATAAGTCAGTGACAAGTTCAAAAACTTGGGCCGACAGCGGAAGCAGTCCACTGACCAGTAAATCCCTTCCTCTTGTAACCAAGCTCACGCAAACCACCCCACCAACTCCCTCAGTGTCAATTTCCTCCTTCCCCAGGAATGCCAATAGTCCTGCAGGCCATGTCACTGGCAATTCTGATGATTCCTCTCCTGCCTGGGATTCCTCCGATGCATCCTTGCGTGTAACGCCTACTGCTGCTGGCGCTGCTGTTGTTGCTGCTGGGAGTCGATGGTCATCCCAGAGGGGAAGTTGTAAGACCACTTGTACTACTTCCACCAAGCAATTGACTGTCCAACAGTCCTTTGCGAGGAAGATGAAATATCACAGCAGTCATCCTACTGCAAAGCGGATAACTGAGGCCTTGACATCCTGGGTGGTGAGAAACGTGGTTCCGGTATCCATCATTACTGCAGAGCCAACTAGAGACTTGTTGGAGGTACTGTGTCCCCGGTACCAAATACCATCTAGGTTCCATTTCTCTAGGCAGGCGATACCGAAAATGTACACAGACCTCAGAAAAAGAGTCACCAGTGTCCTAAAAAATGCAGCTGTACCCAATGTCCACTTAACCACGGACATGTGGACAAGTGGAGCAGGGCAGGGTCAGGACTATATGACTGTGACAGCCCACTGGGTAGATGTATGGACTCCCGCCGCAACAACAGCAGCGGCGGCACCAGTAGCAGCATCTCGCAAACGACAACTCTTTCCTAGGCAGGCTACGCTTTGTATCACCGGTTTCCAGAATACGCACACAGCTGAAAACCTCTTACGGCAACTGAGGAAGATCATCGCGGAATGGCTTACCCCAATTGGACTCTCCTGTGGATTTGTGGCATCGGACAACGCCAGCAATATTGTGTGTGCATTAAATCTGGGCAAATTCCAGCACGTCCCATGTTTTGCACATACCTTGAATTTGGTGGTGCAGAATTTTTTAAAAAACGACAGGGGCGTGAAAGAGATGCTGTCGGTGGCCAGAAGAATTGCGGGACACTTTCGGCGTACAGGCACCACGTACAGAAAACTGGAGCACCACCAAAAACTACTGAACCTGCCCTGCCATCATCTGAAGCAAGAAGTGGTAACGAGGTGGAATTCAACCCTCTATATGCTTCAGAGGTTGGAGGAGCAGCAAAAGGCCATTCAAGCCTATACAATTGAGCACGATATAGGAGGTGGAATGCACCTGTCTCAAGCGCAGTGGAGAATGATTTCAACGTTGTGCAAGGTTCTGATGCCCTTTGAACTTGCCACATGTGAAGTCAGTTCAGACACTGCCAGCCTGAGTCAGGTCATTCCCCTCATCAGGCTTTTGCAGAAGAAGCTGGAGACATTGAAGGAGGAGCTAACACGGAGCGATTCCGCTAGGCATGTGGGACTTGTGGATGGAGCCCTTAATTCGCTTAACAAGGATTCACGGGTGGTCAATCTGTTGAAATCAGAGCACTACATTTTGGCCACCGTGCTCGATCCTAGATTTAAAGCCTACCTTGGATCTCTCTTTCCGGCAGACACAAGTCTGCTGGGGTTGAAAGACTTGCTGGTGAGAAAATTGTCAAGTCAAGCGGAACGCGACCTGTCAACAACATCTCCTCCTTCACATTCTCCCGCAACTGGGGGTGCGAGGAAAAGGCTCAGAATTCCGAGCCCACCCGCTGGCGGTGATGCAGGGCAGTCTGGAGCGACTGCTGATGCTGACATCTGGTCCGGACTGAAGGACCTGACAACGATTACGGACATGTCGTCTACTGTCACTGCATATGATTCTCTCACCATTGAAAGAATGGTGGAGGATTATATGAGTGACCGCATCCAAGTAGGCACGTCACACAGTCCGTACTTATACTGGCAGGAAAAAGAGGCAATTTGGAGGCCCTTGCACAAACTGGCTTTATTCTACCTAAGTTGCCCTCCCACAAGTGTGTACTCCGAAAGAGTGTTTAGTGCCGCCGCTCACCTTGTCAGCAATCGGCGTACGAGGTTACATCCAGAAAATGTGGAGAAGATGATGTTCATTAAAATGAATTATAATCAATTCCTCCGTGGAGACATTCACCAGCAGCAATTGCCTCCACAAAGTACACAGGGTGCTGAGATGGTGGATTCCAGTGGGGACGAATTGATAATCTGTGAGGAGGGGGATGTACACGGTGATATATCGGAGGATGATGATGAGGTGGACATCTTGCCTCTGTAGAGCCAGTTTGTGCAAGGAGAGATTAATTGCTTCTTTTTTGGGGGGGTCCAAACCAACCCGTCATATCAGTCACAGTCGTGTGGCAGACCCTGTCACTGAAATGATGGGTTGGTTAAAGTGTGCATGTCCTATTTATACAACATAAGGGTGGGTGGGAGGGCCCAAGGACAATTCCATCTTGCACCTCTTTTTTCTTTTCTTTTTCTTTGCGTCATGTGCTGTTTGGGGAGGGTTTTTTGGAAGGGCCATCCTGCGTGACACTGCAGTGCCACTCCTAGATGGGCCCGGTGTTTGTGTCGGCCACTAGGGTCGCTTATCTTACTCACACAGTCAGCTACCTCATTGCGCCTCTTTTTTTCATTGCGTCATGTGCTGTTTGGGGAGGGTTTTTTGGAAGGGACATCCTGCGTGACACTGCAGTGCCACTCCTAGATGGGCCCGGTGTTTGTGTCGGCCACTAGGGTCGCTTATCTTACTCACACAGTCAGCTACCTCATTGCGCCTCTTTTTTTCTTTGCGTCATGTGCTGTTTGGGGAGGGTTTTTTGGAAGGGACATCCTGCGTGACACTGCAGTGCCACTCCTAGATGGGCCCGGTGTTTGTGTCGGCCACTAGGGTCGCTTATCTTACTCACACAGTCAGCTACCTCATTGCGCCTCTTTCTTTCTTTGCGTCATGTGCTGTTTGGGGAGGGTTTTTTGGAAGGGACATCCTGCGTGACACTGCAGTGCCACTCCTAGATGGGCCCGGTGTTTGTGTCGGCCACTAGTGTCGCTTATCTTACTCACACAGCGACCTCGGTGCAAATTTTAGGACTAAAAATAATATTGTGAGGTGTGAGGTATTCAGAATAGACTGAAAATGAGTGTAAATTATGGTTTTTGAGGTTAATAATACTTTGGGATCAAAATGACCCCCAAATTCTATGATTTAAGCTGTTTTTTAGGGTTTTTTGAAAAAAAACACCCGAATCCAAAACACACCCGAATCCGACAAAAAAAATTCGGTGAGGTTTTGCCAAAACGCGGTCGAACCCAAAACACGGCCGCGGAACCGAACCCAAAACACAAAACCCGTAAAATTTCAGGCGCTCATCTCTAGTTAAGTGCTCCTTACTCATAGGCGATACAGAGGTGGCTGGGGATAAGATGGGGGATGGGATAGATACTGTTCTGTGCTGCCAGTAGTGTGGACAACGCTTTTCAATTTGTATAGATAGAATAGAATGGGTAAGGTGCAACGGTATCCGGACTCCAGGTCGACAACAAAAAGGTCGACACACCTTAGGTTGACACAAATTGGTCGACACGCCTTAGGTCGACATGGACAAAAGGTCGACATGGACAAAAGGTCGACATGGAAAAGGGTCGACATGAGTTTTTCACAATTTTTTTCATTTTTGGAACCTTTTCATACTTAACGATCCACGTGGACTACGATTGGATTGGTAATCTGTGCCGAGTGAAGCGGAGCGGAGCGAAGGCACCATGCCCGAAGCATGGTGCGCGAAGCGAGCCATGCGAGGGGATGCGGTGCACTAATTGGGGTTCCCCGTCACTCTACGAAGAAAATGACACCAAAAAAACATAAAAAACTCATGTCGACCTTTTTCCATGTCGACCTTGTTCCTGTCGACCTTTTGTCCATGTCGACATTTTGTCCATGTCGACCTAAGGTGTGTCGACCAATTGGCATCAACCTAAGGTGTGTCGACCTTTTTGTTGTCGACATGGAGTCCCAGACCCGGCGCAACAAGATACCCTAAAAATAACAATTTAGTGTCAAAATTAATTTATTAAGGCATGTATAGAAACGTGTTAAAATAAGCAATAAAAATAACATATAACATGAATATTATAAAGAAATTAGAGAATGTCACAGTGTCAGTAAAACAGGAGGGTTTCATTAAAACAGCATCATTGATAAACTAAATATTTAAACAGTATCACAGATATTTTTCAGATTTGCAACGGAATAAGTATGATATGCCAGCGTACGGGATCCCGGTGGTCATAATACCGATGCTAGGTTCTGATAAGCAAAAGGCTGACAGGGGTGAGTGAGGGGTGTTCTTCTCTCTCCACAACCCCCTAACCCTAACCCTCCATTCCCACAGCCTAACCCTAACCTCACCCATTAGTGTTTAACCCTCCTCCCCCCGCAGCCTAACCCTAACCCTCCCCGGGGTAGCGTAACCCTAACCTTCCTTTCCCTCAGCCTAACTCTAACCTACCCCTGACCCCCAGCAGCCTAAACCTAACCCCCCCCCCCCACACACACACACCTGGTGTCTAAACCTGACCCCTCTCCCCCAGCCCTAAACCTAACCTTGCGGCTATACTTACAGTCGGGATGCTGGCTGTTGGGATTCCGGCGTCGGTCTCCTGGCCCTTTCGGAGTTCCAGCATCATAATTAAAAGCGGTGTCAGGATTCCGGCGTCGAGATGTCAACTGTCGGGATCCCAACAGCCGGCATCTTGACTGCATCCCTTTGCAACATTTGCAGTTCTGCTTCTCACAATCACAATACTTGTGCGTTGCAAGGGTTAAATGTTGCTGTTCCACAAGGGATAAATGCCTCTAATGTTGTAATAAGTGCAAAAATCTATTCATGGGTCTGTGGTTAGCATCCCGGCAGTCGGGACACCGGCGGTCATGTGACAAATGCCAGATTCCCGACACCACTAGGAAGGTGGACAGGTGAAGGGTAAAATAACTACCCCATCCCCTGTAGGCATTCTCATGGTCGGGATGCCAGTGTCAGTCATGTGACCGCCGGCATCCCAACTGCCGGGATCATGTATCACACCTGTGGGTTGAGTGCAAAATAACCACCAATGTGCAAAGATGTATGATACCTTTCAATGGGATATACATTATTATAAGGCTGTAAGTAACCTAACTCCTAATGCTCACAAAACGTGACTGGTGTATGTGTGTGCACTGGGAGGTTATTGGATGTGTTGGTGGTATGTCTCTTCCTTCAGTGAGAAAAAAATTGTGAGGGGCTGGGGACACGCATGCTTTTCTCTTATTATTATTTATTTGAACACACAGCCACTCAACATGTAGCTATCATGCCAGACAGAGGCAACTTATCTGGTGCATTTCCAGTAAGTTGCAAAATCATCAGGTATAGTATTACAGCTGATGAATTGTATTTACCACATTACAAAAGTCAGGATGGCAACTTGGGGTGGATTTGTGGTGACTTTGGTCATTCATGGCCAGTAAAAATGTTCTAACGGTTATTGTAGCATATGAAGTTTCAATCACATAGCACCTTGTGTGCCATGCTTACATGCTTACAGAACCTACTTAGCAGCAGCAAAATGTTCCTGGAAAGAATATGAAAATTCTGGCAAATGCTGCGAAAGGAACATTGATGTTTAGCAATCTAGTATAACAGAAAGTACCTGTTTTTAACTTGGCCCATGTGCTCCAGGTCAGCCTTTAAGCACTTGATAGCAATAAAAACACTTCTGTAAAAAGTTCAGTATACTGTATATTACTAGTTCAAGAAAAAGTAGCATTACCTTAAAAAAGGTTGTGATTCTATCGTGAAAAAACACTACAGAAACCCAGATCCCCTTACCTTTACCTAATCGTTATCTTCACTTTTAAATATCATCCTTCTTCAATATTTTAGACAATGTAATTGCTCTATTTATCACACTAATTAACCTAATGTGTTACCTTCCATGCAGAGATATGTATGCTGCTGCAAAATCCTACATCTCATTGTAACCATGGCAACATGATGTGTTCATATTGAAATCAGGAATTCATTGTTAAAAGTAGCAACTTTACTGTAAAAATTTGCAACACAGTTTACAATTGATTTCTGATGAATATTTTATATTTTGTTTCAGAATGAAGCAAATGCTAAATAAAATCAAAATATCAGACAAAGCTCTTGTACTGGAATATTCTTTTATATCGCAGCTTTAAAATTTTATTCAATTTCAAGTCAATAAATCATTTTTATACTAATATTTTACTTTTGCACACTAATAAAAGTTTTAGTCTTGATAATAGGTATGTAATTAACTGATTGGAAAACTATTAATATTATGTACTTTGCAAACTGATCATCTAAAGTCTGTTTCTATTTATTTTTAAAGTAAATCATTTTTTTGTTATTTAGGATGCTAATTACTTTAGTATATTGTTCTTTATTCATCACATAATGACTATCTATATATTCATTTGCACCAAGATTACTTAAATTAAAAAACTCCAGCTACAATTATTTATTCAGTTATTTTCTATAGAGTGGAAGTCCATTGCAAAGATCATTAGTATTCACAATACATTACAAGTAGCTTCATTGTGTAATTAGTTTTAATTGGCTCTTTGGTTTAATTCCACTGACACTAAAAAATATCCAATCCACCATGCCTGCAGAGAATAGACTATGGTGGTGTTATGGATTGGGAAAATCACCTGGTGCACAGACACCACATTTATTGAATTGAGCAGCTTACCTCATATGCTGTGTATTAATATATATTAATCTTTTTTACACATTTTTAGATGATGCAACCAGACAACAATAAATACAAACCCTGCCTTGTGCCTGTCTAATGCAGAATTGGACAGAAAACAAGAGTATATACTATCATCATTGCACTCATGGAAACCATACATATATTTGCCAGCACTGTGTTTCCACAAAGCTAGCAATGCACCTTCACTCAATCTGTATATTTAGTAGTCATCATCAATGCGTACTTGTGCCAGACCTATACTTGGTACAAAAATTTTGCCTACAGTGTTTACACATACATCCTGCGGATCCTCACTTTTCAGGACCTGGGACAGCTGCCTGTTAGAGCCCACCCTTGTCAGTATGTTTCAGCTGGGGGCCTTAGTTCTGACTAGTCTGTGATAGTCCACCCACAGTTGAAGACTCCCAGCTCAGGCTCCCCTGCTCAGCTGGTCAGAGCAGGGTAAGTTCAATGTGTTGGTGATTGGTGTATGGGTTCCTCAGCTCCTTTCAATCATGCCGGTAATCACCATGGTTTAGCCAGTGACAGAGGCATCAATGTACACAAATTTGTCCCAGCAGTTCAGTTCAAACAGGGCAGGGCTGTAGCTAAGGTTGGTTATGGGGGTACGTACCATGGCCTGGGCCATCATCCCACCACAGCCAGGAGATTGCTGAAATTTAACGGATGCCACTAGACTAGCAACCCTGATACCAAATGGGGGTATGCCAAATTACTGCCTTGCCCTGGGTGGCAAAAACCTTAGTTTCACTTATAGAGAGGAAGAAGCCAGAAGAAAGTAAGTGTCATGCAGGGGTTGGTCGGGGATGGAGACCAGAGACAAAGCCAGGCAGAGAGAATGATGGGGGCTATCTTGGGCTGAACAAAGCAGGGGTGGATAGAAAAAAGAGAACTAACTCGGGCTGGGAAGACACCATGGGACTGGACCTAAGGGCGCTGTCTGCGGATGGACAGAAACTGCAGGGCTGGAGACACAGAAGAGCACTGGCTTGGGCTTGTGTAGCTACAAGTTAAAAGGGGTGGGGGGTTGGAGAGCCGTGGGGGTGGGGGGATGCCTATTTTGTCAGTCCCAGGCCCCACAATTTTTGATGGCAGCCCTTGCTGTATATGGGCACATCATAGCCACCTCTGAGAATTCTTTGTGGCCTGCTGTTCCATGGGTCTGCATCAAACATTACAATATCTGCGTAACAACAATTTACAATATACGCAAACAAACAAGTTCATATTGCATTTATGTTAAACTCTACATGAACGCAGTAATGAGTTAGTAATAGGTTGCCCTGAACAGGTGTTATACGCCATCAGTACTGGTGGTCCTTCTGTTTGTATTATACCAATTAGAAATGATTTTCAGATCCTTGTGAACTGAGCAATATGCATATGCATTATACTATGGAACTTTTAAATACCACATAAAAATAATGGCAATCAGGGGCTAGCTAGACAATTTTAGCCTAGGGGATAAATACATTCACTCATTATCTCCCACATTAATTATTGCAATAGTCTGCTGACAGGTCTTCCCAAAAATAGGTTCTTGGCGCTACAATCAATTTTGAATGCAGCTGCAAGGCTGATTTCCCTTGCTAGATGTTCATCATCTGTGGATACACTCTGTCAGTCCCTCCATTGGTCAACCATATTCAACATAAAATACCTTTACTTACATACAAGGCTATTAACCAACTGCACCACATACATCTCTTCACTCATCTCAAAATATTTCCCTACCCGACCTCTCCGCTCTGCACAAGATCTGCATATCTCATCCACATGTATTACTTGCTCCCACTCAAGATTACAGGACTTTATCCGGGTTGCGCCCACTCTGTGGAATGCCCTCCCACACACAATAAGACTCACCTCTGTCTCTAAACCTTCAAATGTTCCCTGAAAACTCACCTCTTCTGGAAATCATATAAAATTCCGGACCCACCCACATAACCTTCAATACCTCTCTATCGAATGACATCCCCTCTGTATCGTCCGCACATAACCTCACATATCTTATCTTTCTTTACTTTCACAACCTCCTGACCCTTAGCCAACATTGCTGGGTGACCATACCATACAGCCCATTAAGAACCTTTGCAATCTGGTTGTCAGATCTGTGGGCACTAGTGGGTCAGTGGTGGTGCGATGGAGAAGCCGATGGAGAAGCCGAGGAGGCTGTAAGAGATTCCTGTGCATGTGCACAATGATGTTTATTAAATGCTCACGGGTATAAACAGTAATTGAAGCAGATGAAAACTTGAGATGAATGGTACAAGAATTGCTGACAACGATGAAATAAACAGTCACGAGTATTTAGCTGGTCTGGAAACCAGTGCAGTAATTAGGCAATGAAATACAGGCAATGAACTACGGTAGTCTGGAAACTAGTATAGCAATCAGATGGTGATCACTCCCACAGTTGGTTTGGAAACCAGCAGCGATCCTCCACACAGTCAGTATGTAATGTAAAGTCCACTACCAAGCAAGGTTAAGCAGGAGACAACTTGAAACACATATGAAGTGTTTGTATTAAGTGACAGATGTCATAGCACAATGCTGAATGCAAGTTAACCATACACAGGTGAAGATAATGAATAGCACCTGAAGAAAGTCTCTTACTGCAAAAGGTGGAGGCTAACTGTGGCAGAAGTTAGAGCTGAAGTAAATGCTGGGACCTGTAGTTCCACAGGAATACTGGAACCGGGAGATCACTTGGAGATGCCAGAAATAGGAGATCGCTGGAAACAGGAGATTGAAGACTGGAGACTGGAGATTGGAACTGGAAACTGGAGACTGGAAACTGGAAACTGGAACTAGGAGACGCTATGCAGCAATGCGACGCGTTGTCCAAGGTGATGAGACTGAGCCGATGCTTTGGACGTATACCCCCTGGTCAGCAGTCATTATATACTTGGATCATGTGAGCAATAACTGCGCAGGATTGGGTGGTCTCCGGTCAGCTGACCACAAGTGTCATGGCGGCACCCATGCTGTGCAGATGGCCGGTACACAGGAGGACACCCGCAGAATGGACTTCAGAGGTTCACCACAATAGCAGGTACTGCGCTCTGCAGACAGGATGCTCATACAGCCGCAGACTGGGGCCGTGACCCCCGGAGGCCTGCACACCAGCGCGCCGGTAAGTGAGACATCACTAAATGCTGATTCTTGACACTGGTTGACCATTATGTAATACTATAATAGCATGTATTCTTGTGTATCAATACCTATTTCCCTATAAATTGTAAGCTTGTGAGCAGGGCCTTCCTATCTCTATATCTGTCTGTTTTTATCCAGCTTTGTTCTACTACTGATGTTCCAATTGTAAAGCGCAATGTAATATGCTGCACTATATAAGAAACTGTTAATAAATAAATGAGCACTTAGCACTGGCCCATAGTATATAAGTATAATGGGCCCTACACATTTTACGATGCGCCGCTGAGGTGCCCGACGGCCGATACGGCCGACGAGCGACCCGGCGGCGGGGGGGGCAGTGGCGGGGGGAGTGAAGTTTCTTCACTCCCCCCGTCACGCGGCTGCATTGAAGTGCAGGCAAATATGGACGAGATCGTCCATATTGGCCTGCATGCACAGCCGACGGGAGACCAGCGATGAACGAGCGCGGGGCCGCGCATCGTTCATCGCTGGAGTCTCCACACTGAAAGATATGAACGAGTTCTCGTTCATTTATGAACGAGATCGTTCATATCTTTCAGAAAATCGGCCAGTGTGTAGAGCCTATAACAATGTGTAATGTCCACCCACAAACAAACACATGACATTTACGGTGCCGAAAACTTGAACTAAATTGTGGGGTGCTAGTGTGAATCAGGTTCGGGTGATCAGAGCGGCAGACCTGCTTTACCTCTCAGACACAATGACAACACAATTGAAGCAGGCTGGTTATGGCTTCTAAATAACAGTCTCAAGTAACCAGCGTTAGCAATACAGGTAGCAGGTAAGCAGGTAACTGGTGCACAATTGAAGCAGGCTGGTTATGGCTTCTAAATAATAGTCTCAGGTAACCAGCGTCAGCAATACAGGTAGCAGGTAAGCAGGAACTTGTGCACGATTAAAGCAGGCTGGTTATGGCTATTAAACGACAGTCTCAGGTAACCAGCGTTAGCAATACAAGTAGCAGGTAAGCAGGTAACTTGTGCACAATTAAAGCAGGCTGGTTATGGCTACTAAACAACAGTCTCAGGTAACCAGCGTCAGCAATACAGGTAGCAGGTAAGCAGGAACTTGTGCATGATTAAAGCAGGCTGGTTATGGCTATTAAACGACAGTCTCAGGTAACCAGCGTTAGCAATACAGGTAGCAGGTAAGCAGGAACTTGTGCACAATTAAAGCAGGCTGGTTATGGCTACTAAACAACAGTCTCAGGTAACCAGCGTCAGCAATACAGGTAGCAGGTTAGCAGGAACTTGTGCACGATTAAAGCAGGCTGGTTATGGCTATTAAACGACAGTCTCAGGTAACCAGCGTTAGCAATACAAGTAGCAGGTAAGCAGGAACTTGTGCACGATTAAAGCAGGCTGGTTATGGCTATTAAACGACAGTCTCAGGTAACCAGCGTCAGCAATACAGGTAGTAGGTAAGCAGGAACTTGTGCACGATTAAAGCAGGCTGGTTATGGCTATTAAACGACAGTCTCAGGTAACCAGCGTTAGCAATACAAGTAGCAGGTAAGCAGGTAACTTGTGCACAATTAAAGCAGGCTGGTTATGGCTTCTAAATAATAGTCTCAGGTAACCAGCGTTGGCAATGCAGGTGGCAGGTAAGCAGGAACTTGTGCAAAAAGAACTATCAGTACCAGCATTCCTTAATAGCGGACAAATGCATTAACGTTAGCTTTCACACTGCTGGGCGGAGCTTGCATAAAATGAACTAACAGTACCAGCATTCCTTAATAGCGGACAAATGCATTAACATTAGCTTTCACACTGCTGGGCGGAGCTTGCATAAAAAGAACTATCAGTACCAGCATTCCTTAATAGCAGACAAATGTATTAACATTAGCTTTCACACTGCTGGGCGGAGCTTGCATAAAATGAACTAACAGTACCAGCATTCCTTAATAGCGGACAAATGCATTAACATTAGTTTTCACACTGCTGGGCGGAGCTTGCATAAAAAGAACTATCAGTACCAGCATTCCTTAATAGCAGACAAATGTATTAACATTAGCTTTCACACTGCTGGGCGGAGCTTGCATAAAATGAACTAACAGTACCAGCATTCCTTAATAGCGGACAAATGCATTAACATTAGCTTTCACACTGCTGGGCGGAGCTTGCATAAAAAGAACTATCAATACCAGCATTCCCTAATAGCGGACAAATGCATTAACATTAGCTTTCACACTTCTGGGCGGAGCTTGCATAAAAAGAACTATCAGTACCAGCATTCCTTAATAGCAGATAAATGCATTAACATTAGCTTTCACACTGCTGGGCGGAGCTTGCAATAAAAGAACTATCAGTACCAGCATTCCTTAATAGCAGACAAATGCATTAACATTAGCTTTTACACTGCTGGGCGGAGCTTGCATAAAAAAGAACTATCAGTACCAGCATTCCTTAATAGCAGACAAATGCATTAACATTAGCTTTTACACTGCTGGGCGGAGCTTGCATAAAAAAAACTATCAGTATCAGCAATCCTTAATAGCGGATAAATGCTTTAACATTAACTTTCACACTGCTGGGCGGAGCTTGCATAAAAGAACTATCAGTATCAGCAATCCTTAATAGCAGATAAATGCATTAACATTAGCTTTCACACTGCTGGGCGGAGCTTGCATAAAAAGAACTATCAGTACCAGCATTCCTTAATAGCAGATAAATGCATTAACATTAGCTTTCACACTGCTGGGCGGAGCTTGCATAAAAAGAACTATCAGTACCAGCATTCCTTAATAGCAGATAAATACATTCACAAATATATAAGGGCAGTCTACCCCCTTTTACAACATTCCAAAACAAATATGCGGGGCACAGCACTAGTGGGGAGCCTCTTCCCCTGGAATACAATATATTGCCCCCAGATTACAGAGTCTTTGCAGCAGAAGGGGTTAAGCCGGGCACATACAAATGAGGGGAGAGCAACCCCTAATTATCTAAACTTTGCGGGGGTACTATCATGAGGGGAGCACACCCCTTTTATTACATAAGATGTTCCCAATTGCAGAGTTTATGCAGCGGAAGGGGTTAAATATCGGACACAGGGGATCTTAGGGGTGTCTACACCCTTTTTCAAATACTGTGTCCCCTATTAGCAGAGTTTTTGCAGCGGAGGGCACAACAGGGGCAGAGTATGGCAGCGGAAGGGCGATCAGGGTCTCACCACCTGCTGCGGCGCTTCTGCCTCCTCCGATCCTCCGCATCTTCAGCGTGGCTGTCTGGAGTCTCCCTCCTCAGTCTCCGGTCCGGTCTTCTCCTCTTCAGCTGCCGCCGCGCCGTCTCCGGGTCTTCACTCCTCTTGTGCAGCAGACTCCGGTCCGCGCCGTCATCTCTACGCTGGGGTCTTCTCGGGTCCTCGCCGTACTCCAGCCGCCAGGGGTCCTCGCTGGGGTCTTCTTCCCGGGGTCGTCCTTCGCGGTGCCTGCGCGCTTCTCATCTGCCGCTCCTTGGAATCCAGGGGACGGATGTCATCACTGCTCTGCTGGACGGGCTGCGGTTCCTCCGGCCCAGCGCTCCAGTCTCTCAGCAGCGGCGGCTCTTCTCCGCACTCCATCCCCGCTGGCACTGACGCGGCCAGCTCTTCTCCTCAGGCAGGGTCTCCGGCATTCTTCTGGCACTGGTGCTCCGGTCGCTGGTTCTCCCCTCGGCTTCTTCTCTGCGCAGACGGTCCTCACACACTGGCAGGCGGCTCCTGGGGCTACATGGCGACACCTTCCCCAGGTAATCTTCCCATTCCTCCAGGGCTCCTCTGGCAGCGATCCTCCCAGCGCTGCATACTCCAGTCTTCAGGCTCTGGACACTACATGGCTCCACTTCCCCAGGTACATATTCCCATTCCTCCAGGTCTCCTCTGGCAGCGATCCTCCCAGCGCTGCATACTCCAGTCTTCAGGCTCTGGACACTACATGGCTCCACTTCCCCAGGTACATATTCCCATTCCTCCAGGTCTCTCTCTCCTGTGCTGTGAGGCTTCTTTTAAGGGTCCTGGTGCTCCTCCACCTCCCCTCTCCTCTATGATGACTGGCTCCCGGGGCCCCAGCAACAGACCACCCCCTGGTCACTCTGCCCTACAACCCAGGGGACCCAATCAGCTGGGGACCTGTTTCCCAGACTTTTTATGTTGCTGGGTAAGAAGTGACAGGACCAGAGAATTGGCGGCAAAATCCCTGCCCCAATCTGACAGGGTCACATAAAGTTCAGCCCACGATCTACTCTGGGACTTGTAGTTCCACAATGTAAACACTAAAAAAAAAAAATCACAAGGGGATCTCCATGGTGCAATAGCTTCAGGGTATTACATTCTTCCCCCCTAAAATTATACGTGTCCTCACGTTTACACTTTAACATTATACATCGGTTAACATAAGCCTTGAACTGGGTACAGCTCTGTTGGCAAACAAGTCATTGTGTCTGGAGTACAGGCCCGCCTGAGATTCTCTGATCCTGTTCGTGACGCCAACATTTATGTAATGTCCACCCACAAACAAACACATGACATTTACGGTGCCGAAAACTTGAACTAAATTGTGGGGTGCTAGTGTGAATCAGGTTCGGGTGATCAGAGCGGCAGACCTGCTTTACCTCTCAGACACAATGACAACACAATTGAAGCAGGCTGGTTATGGCTTCTAAATAACAGTCTCAAGTAACCAGCGTTAGCAATACAGGTAGCAGGTAAGCAGGTAACTGGTGCACAATTGAAGCAGGCTGGTTATGGCTTCTAAATAATAGTCTCAGGTAACCAGCGTCAGCAATACAGGTAGCAGGTAAGCAGGAACTTGTGCACGATTAAAGCAGGCTGGTTATGGCTATTAAACGACAGTCTCAGGTAACCAGCGTTAGCAATACAAGTAGCAGGTAAGCAGGTAACTTGTGCACAATTAAAGCAGGCTGGTTATGGCTACTAAACAACAGTCTCAGGTAACCAGCGTCAGCAATACAGGTAGCAGGTAAGCAGGAACTTGTGCATGATTAAAGCAGGCTGGTTATGGCTATTAAACGACAGTCTCAGGTAACCAGCGTTAGCAATACAGGTAGCAGGTAAGCAGGAACTTGTGCACAATTAAAGCAGGCTGGTTATGGCTACTAAACAACAGTCTCAGGTAACCAGCGTCAGCAATACAGGTAGCAGGTTAGCAGGAACTTGTGCACGATTAAAGCAGGCTGGTTATGGCTATTAAACGACAGTCTCAGGTAACCAGCGTTAGCAATACAAGTAGCAGGTAAGCAGGAACTTGTGCACGATTAAAGCAGGCTGGTTATGGCTATTAAACGACAGTCTCAGGTAACCAGCGTCAGCAATACAGGTAGTAGGTAAGCAGGAACTTGTGCACGATTAAAGCAGGCTGGTTATGGCTATTAAACGACAGTCTCAGGTAACCAGCGTTAGCAATACAAGTAGTAGGTAAGCAGGTAACTTGTGCACAATTAAAGCAGGCTGGTTATGGCTTCTAAATAATAGTCTCAGGTAACCAGCGTTGGCAATGCAGGTGGCAGGTAAGCAGGAACTTGTGCAAAAAGAACTATCAGTACCAGCATTCCTTAATAGCGGACAAATGCATTAACGTTAGCTTTCACACTGCTGGGCGGAGCTTGCATAAAATGAACTAACAGTACCAGCATTCCTTAATAGCGGACAAATGCATTAACATTAGCTTTCACACTGCTGGGCGGAGCTTGCATAAAAAGAACTATCAGTACCAGCATTCCTTAATAGCAGACAAATGTATTAACATTAGCTTTCACACTGCTGGGCGGAGCTTGCATAAAATGAACTAACAGTACCAGCATTCCTTAATAGCGGACAAATGCATTAACATTAGTTTTCACACTGCTGGGCGGAGCTTGCATAAAAAGAACTATCAGTACCAGCATTCCTTAATAGCAGACAAATGTATTAACATTAGCTTTCACACTGCTGGGCGGAGCTTGCATAAAATGAACTAACAGTACCAGCATTCCTTAATAGCGGACAAATGCATTAACATTAGCTTTCACACTGCTGGGCGGAGCTTGCATAAAAAGAACTATCAGTACCAGCATTCCCTAATAGCGGACAAATGCATTAACATTAGCTTTCACACTTCTGGGCGGAGCTTGCATAAAAAGAACTATCAGTACCAGCATTCCTTAATAGCAGATAAATGCATTAACATTAGCTTTCACACTGCTGGGCGGAGCTTGCAATAAAAGAACTATCAGTACCAGCATTCCTTAATAGCAGACAAATGCATTAACATTAGCTTTTACACTGCTGGGCGGAGCTTGCATAAAAAAGAACTATCAGTACCAGCATTCCTTAATAGCAGACAAATGCATTAACATTAGCTTTTACACTGCTGGGCGGAGCTTGCATAAAAAAAACTATCAGTATCAGCAATCCTTAATAGCGGATAAATGCTTTAACATTAACTTTCACACTGCTGGGCGGAGCTTGCATAAAAGAACTATCAGTATCAGCAATCCTTAATAGCAGATAAATGCATTAACATTAGCTTTCACACTGCTGGGCGGAGCTTGCATAAAAAGAACTATCAGTACCAGCATTCCTTAATAGCAGATAAATGCATTAACATTAGCTTTCACACTGCTGGGCGGAGCTTGCATAAAAAGAACTATCAGTACCAGCATTCCTTAATAGCAGATAAATACATTCACAAATATATAAGGGCAGTCTACCCCCTTTTACAACATTCCAAAACAAATATGCGGGGCACAGCACTAGTGGGGAGCCTCTTCCCCTGGAATACAATATATTGCCCCCAGATTACAGAGTCTTTGCAGCAGAAGGGGTTAAGCCGGGCACATACAAATGAGGGGAGAGCAACCCCTAATTATCTAAACTTTGCGGGGGTACTATCATGAGGGGAGCACACCCCTTTTATTACATAAGATGTTCCCAATTGCAGAGTTTATGCAGCGGAAGGGGTTAAATATCGGACACAGGGGATCTTAGGGGTGTCTACACCCTTTTTCAAATACTGTGTCCCCTATTAGCAGAGTTTTTGCAGCGGAGGGCACAACAGGGGCAGAGTATGGCAGCGGAAGGGCGATCAGGGTCTCACCACCTGCTGCGGCGCTTCTGCCACCTCCGATCCTCCGCATCTTCAGCGTGGCTGTCTGGAGTCTCCCTCCTCAGTCTCCGGTCCGGTCTTCTCCTCTTCAGCTGCCGCCGCGCCGTCTCCGGGTCTTCACTCCTCTTGTGCAGCAGACTCCGGTCCGCGCCGTCATCTCTACGCTGGGGTCTTCTCGGGTCCTCGCCGTACTCCAGCCGCCAGGGGTCCTCGCTGGGGTCTTCTTCCCGGGGTCGTCCTTCGCGGTGCCTGCGCGCTTCTCATCTGCCGCTCCTTGGAATCCAGGGGACGGATGTCATCACTGCTCTGCTGGACGGGCTGCGGTTCCTCCGGCCCAGCGCTCCAGTCTCTCAGCAGCGGCGGCTCTTCTCCGCACTCCATCCCCGCTGGCACTGACGCGGCCAGCTCTTCTCCTCAGGCAGGGTCTCCGGCATTCTTCTGGCACTGGTGCTCCGGTCGCTGGTTCTCCCCTCGGCTTCTTCTCTGCGCAGACGGTCCTCACACACTGGCAGGCGGCTCCTGGGGCTACATGGCGACACCTTCCCCAGGTAATCTTCCCATTCCTCCAGGGCTCCTCTGGCAGCGATCCTCCCAGCGCTGCATACTCCAGTCTTCAGGCTCTGGACACTACATGGCTCCACTTCCCCAGGTACATATTCCCATTCCTCCAGGTCTCCTCTGGCAGCGATCCTCCCAGCGCTGCATACTCCAGTCTTCAGGCTCTGGACACTACATGGCTCCACTTCCCCAGGTACATATTCCCATTCCTCCAGGTCTCTCTCTCCTGTGCTGTGAGGCTTCTTTTAAGGGTCCTGGTGCTCCTCCACCTCCCCTCTCCTCTATGATGACTGGCTCCCGGGGCCCCAGCAACAGACCACCCCCTGGTCACTCTGCCCTACAACCCAGGGGACCCAATCAGCTGGGGACCTGTTTCCCAGACTTTTTATGTTGCTGGGTAAGAAGTGACAGGACCAGAGAATTGGCGGCAAAATCCCTGCCCCAATCTGACAGGGTCACATAAAGTTCAGCCCACGATCTACTCTGGGACTTGTAGTTCCACAATGTAAACACTAAAAAAAAAAAATCACAAGGGGATCTCCATGGTGCAATAGCTTCAGGGTATTACAAATGCTTCTTGGTAAATTTACACATGGTAAATATTTTGCTGGTGAATATTCCAATGTCGATGGTAAAAGCCAATGTGAATAAATGGCAAAACAAAAAAGGCGATTTCATCAGGGAAAACTCTTTTGCAAGTCCCATAAGGAATCAAAATTTACTATTCAGAAAATGTGCAAATATTATTACAATCAGAAGATTGTGCTTACCTGCTAGCCTCAGATTTAGTTATGTGGCACAGGGCTTACAAAAAATTTGGAAATTGTCCAGATTGGCGCTGTCTGATTGGCAGCTGGTTCAAACAAGGGTGTACACTCCGAAAAAGATAGGTAAACAAAAAGGAAGGAAGAACAGCGCTAAAGTTCAATAAAAATAAATAATTAGTAAATCACTCAAATTTAAAATTAACCAATAATGTTGATAAAGAAATAAACAAGATTTTAAACCTACCGGTAAATCTTTTTCTCCTAGTCCGTAGAGGATGCTGGGGACTCCGTAAGGACCATGGGGTATAGACGGGCTCCGCAGGAGATATGGGCACTATAAAGAACTTTAGAATGGGTGTGCACTGGCTCCTTCCTCTATGCCCCTCCTCCAGACCTCAGTTAGAGAAACTGTGCCCAGAGGAGATGGACAACACGAGGAAAGGATTTTGTTAATCTAAGGGCAAGATTCATACCAGCCCACACCATCCACACCGTATAACCTGGAATATACGCAACCAGTTAACAGTATGAACAAAAAAACAAAAACAAAAACAGTATCAGCTAAAGACTGATCTCAACTGTAACATAACCCTTATGGAAGCAATAACTATATACCAGCCTTGCAGATTTTGTCCGCACTGGGACGGGCGCCCAGCATCCTCTACGGACTAGGAGAAAAAGATTTACCGGTAGGTTTAAAATCTTATTTTCTCTTACGTCTTAGAGGATGCTGGGGACTCCGTAAGGACCATGGGGTTAATACCAAAGCTCCAGACCGGCGGGAGAGTGCGGACGACTCTGCAGCACCGACTGAGCAAACGCAAGGTCCTCATCAGCCAGGGTATCAAACTTATAGAACTTTGCAAAAGTGTTTGAGCCTGACCAGGTAGCTGCTCGACAAAGCTGTAAAGCTGAGACGCCTCGGGCAGCCGCCCAAGAAGAGGCCACCTTCCTAGTGGAATGGGCCTTTACTGAATTTGTTAATGGCAAACCCGCCGTAGAATGAGCCTGCTGAATCGTGTTACAGATCCAGCGAGCAATAGTCTGCTTCGAAGCAGGAGCGCCAACTTTGTTGGCTGCATACAGGACAAACAGTGCTTTTGCTTTCCTAACCCAAGCCGTCATGGCTAGATAGATTTTTAAGGCCCTGACTACATCCAGGGACTTGGAATCCTCCAAGTCACCCGTAGCCACAGGCACCACAATAGGTTGGTTCATATGAAATTAAGAAACCACCTTAGGTAAAAATTGAGGACGAGTCCTCAACTCAGCTCTATCCACATGGAAGGTCAAATAGGGGCTCTTGTGAGACAAGGCCGCCAATTCGGACACCTGCCTTGCAGATACCAAGGCCAACAACATGACCACCTTCCAAGTGAGAAATTTCAATTCAACCGTTTGAAGAGGTTCAAACCAGTGAGACTTCAGGAACCGCAACACCACGTTAAGGTCCCAAGTTGCCACTGGGGGCACAAAAGGAGGCTGGATGTGCAGCACTCCCTTTACAAAAGTCTGGACTTCTGGGAGAGAAGCCAATTCCTTCTGAAAGAAAATAGACAGGGCCAAAATCTGTACCTTAATGGAGCCTAATTTTAGGCCCATATCCACTCCTGTCTGTAGAAAGTGGAGAAAACAGCCCAGATGGAAATCTTCCGTAGGAGCATTCTTGGCTTCACACCAAGAAACATATTTCCTCCAGATACGGTGATAATGTTTTGCCGTCACCTCCTTCCTAGCCTTTATCAGAGTAGGGATGACTTCCTCCGGAATACCTTTCCCAGCTAGTATTCGGTGTTCAACCGCCATGCCGTTAAACGTAACCGCGGTAAGTCTTGGAACACGCAGGGCCCCTGTTGTAACAGGTCCTCCCTGAGAGGAAGAGGCCATGGATCTTCTGTGAGCATCTCCTGAAGATCTGAATACCAGGCCCTTCGAGGCCAATCTGGAACAATGAGGATTGTTTTCACTCTTTTTAGTCTTATGATTCTCAATATTTGTGAGATGAGAGGAAGAGGGGGAAACACAAAGACCGACTGAAACACCCATGGTGTCACCAGGGCGTCTACCGCTACTGCCTGAGGGTCCCTTGACCTGGCACAATACCTCCGAAGCTTCTTGTTGAGGCGTGACGCCATCATGTCTTTGTGAGGAATTCCCCAAAGACTTGTTATCTCTGTAAAAACGTCTTGATGAAGTCCCCACTCTACTGGAGGGAGATCGTGTCTGCTGAGGAAGTCTGCTTCCCAGTTGTCCACTCTCGGAATGAAGACCGCTGACAGAGCGCTTACGTGATTTTCCACCCAGCAAAGAATCCTGGTGGCTTCCGCCATTGACACTCTGCTCCTTGTCCCGCCTTGGCGGTTTACATGAGCCACAGCTGTGACGTTGTCTGATTGAATCAGAACCGGTAGGTCGCGAAGAAGATTCTCCGCTTGTCGTAGGCCGTTGTATATGGCCCTTAATTCCAGTACGTTGATATGTAGACAAGCCTCCTGGCTTGACCATAGCCCCTGAAAATGTCTTCCTTGTGTGACTGCTCCCCATCCTTGGAGGCTCGCGTCCGTGGTAACCAGAACCCAGTCTTGAATGCCGAACCTGCGACCTTCTAGAAGGTGAGCACTTTGCAGCCACCACAGGAGAGACACTCTGGCCCGGGGGGACAGGCTTATCTTCTGATGTATTAGTAGATGGGACCCTGACCACTTGTCCAGGAGGTCCCACTGAAACGTCCTTGCATGAAACCTGCCGAAGGGGATGGCCTCATAGGCTGCCACCATTTCCCCCAGAACTCGAGTGCATTGATGAACAGACACTCTTTTTGGTTTTAGCAAGTCTCTGACCATGTTCTGGAGGTCCTGGGCTTTTTCCATCGGGAGAAAAACCCTCTTCTGTTCCGTGTCCAGAATCATGCATAGGAATGATAGTCGAGTCGTTGGAATCAATTGTGACTTTGGCAGATTGAGAATCCAACCGTGTTGTTGTAGCACTCTCAGGGAGAGCGACACGCTCTTCTGCAATTGATCTCTCGATCTTGCTTTTATCAGGAGATCGTCCAAGTATGGGATAATTGTGACTCCCTGCCTGCGCAGGAGCACCATCATCTCCACCATCACCTTGGTGAAAATCCTCGGGGCCGTGGAAAGCCCAAACGGCAACGTCTGGAACTGGTAATGACAGTCCCGTACAGTAAATCTCAGGTACGCCTGATGAGGAGGATATATGGGGACATGAAGGTATGCATCCTTTATGTCGAGTGACACCATAAATTCCCCCCCTTCGAGACTGGAGATCACAGCCCGGAGAATTTGAATTTGAACTTTTTCAAGTACAGGTTTAGGGATTTTAGATTTAAAATGGGTCTGACCGGACCATCCGGCTTCGGGACCACGAACAGGGTCGAATAGTACCCTTTCCCCTGTTGGACTAGGGGAACCTTGACAATCACTCGCTGTTGCCACAGCTTTTGAACTGCAGCTAACACTACTTCCCTCTCTGGGGAAGAAGCTGGCAAGGCCGACTTGAAAAATCTGATATTGTGGAGTTTTCTTTTGCTGTGGGGGAACAAAAGGCAAAAAGGTAGATTTACCCGCGGTAGCTGTGGCAACCAGGTCTGCGAGACCTTCCCCAAATAAAACGTCACCTTTGTATGGCAAAACCTCCATATGCTTCTTTGAGTCGGCATCACCCGTCCATTGGCGGGTCCACAGGGCTCGCCTAGCTGAAATTGCCATGGCGTTGGTTCTCGAACCCAGCAGCCCAACGTCTCTTTGAGTGTCCCTCATATATAAGACTGCATCTTTAATGTGGCCTAAGGTCAATAAAATGGTATCCCTGTCTAGGGTATCAAGGTCAGCTGACAAGGTATCTGTCCAAGCTGCAACTGCACTACACACCCATGCAGATGCTATTGCCGGTCTGAGCAAAGCACCTGTATGCGCATAAATAGACTTTAAAGTAGTTTCTTGTCTGTGATCAGCAGGATCCTTGAGGGCTGCCGTGTCCGGAGATGGTAGCGCCACCTTCTTGGACAGGCGTGTTAAAGCCTTGTCCACCCTAGGTGAGGATTCCCAACGTACCCTGTCCTGTGCAGGGAAAGGATACGCCATAAGAATCCTTTTGGGAATCTGCAGTTTTTTATCAAGATTTTTACAAGCTTTATCAAATAACTCGTTAAGCTCATGGGATGGGGGAAAGGTTACCTCAGGTTTCTTTTCCTTATACATGCGCACCCTCGTGTCAGGGACCGAGGGGTCATCTGTGATATGCAAAACATCTTTTATTGCAATAATCATATAATGAATACTTTTGGCCACCCTTGGGTGTAACCTCGCATCATCGTAGTCGACACTGGAGTCATAATCTGTGTCGGTATCAGTGTCTGATATTTGGGATAGGGGATGTTTTTGAGACCCAGAAGGGCCCGGTGACCCAGTCGAAGCGGTAGATTGACGCCCAGCTTTTTCTCTGGACTCTGGTTTGTCCAATCTCTTATGTAATAAGGTCACATTTGCATTTAAAACATTCCACATGTCCATCCAATCATGAGTCGGAGTTGCCGACGGAGACCCCACAATCATCTGCTCCACCTCCTCCTTAGCTGAGCCTTCCACATCAGACATGCTGACACACTCGTACCGACACCCCCACACACACAGGGATATAGTTATAAGGAGACAGTTCCCCAATAAGGCCCTTTGGAGAGACAGAGAGAGAGTATGCCAGCACACACCCAGCGCCAACTGACACTGGAAAATAATCTCCCAGATAATAGCGCTTTTATCTTAATCACTGTGTTAAAACACTCACTGCGCCTTACAAGTGCCCCCCCTCCTCTTTTCAGCCCTGTGTCACCGTGTTCAGCAGGGGAGAGACCGGGGAGCCAGCTTCTCTGCAGATCTCTGTGGAGAAAATGGCGCTGGTTAGTGCTGAGGGACCAAGCTCCACCCCCTCCAGCGGCGGGCTTCGGTCCCGCTCAAAATACCACAAAACTGGCGGGGGATTTATAGAATTACTGCCTCCACAGTGTCTAACCTTATAATGCCAGAATTAGAGGTTTTTATTGCTGCCCAGGGCACCCCCCCTGCACCCTTCACCCATCAGTGCCCGCTAGTGTGTGTAGTGTGTGGGAGCAATGGCGCGCAGCGTTACCGCTGGGCGCTTACCTCAGTGAATATCTGAAGTCTTCTGCCGCCTTGAAGTCTTCTTTTCTTCTTATACTCACCCGGCTTCTATCTTCCGGCTCTGCGAGGAGGACGGCGGCGCGGCTCTGTGACGAACAGCGAGGGGAGACCTGCGTTCCGACTCCCTCTGGAGCTAATGGTGTCCAGTAGCCTAAGAAGCAGAGCCTAACACGATGCAGGGAGCCTGTTGCCAGCAGTGCTCCCTGAAAATAAAAAACCTAACAAAATTCTTTATCAGAGAAACTCAGGAGAGCTCCCCTGTAATGCACCCAATCTCCTCTGGGCACAGGATCTAACTGAGGTCTGGAGGAGGGGCATAGAGGGAGGAGCCAGTGCACACCCATTCTAAAGTTCTTTATAGTGCCCATATCTCCTGCGGAGCCCGTCTATACCCCATGGTCCTTACGGAGTCCCCATCATCCTCTAGGACGTAAGAGAAAATAAGATAATAATAAATTGACATCTCTAATCATTAAATACATAAAACAATATACATATGGATTGGTTAAAATTAAAGTTTTATTGTTATTGCTGCATAGATAAAACTAATAAAAATACATAATAGCAATACCATCAGTATTAGTTACCGACACCTCATGCACTTATGTCCATAAATGTTCAGAGTCTATGATACTCCAAACAAAAATTAATAGTCTCAGTGATGTTTTCCAGAATAAAAACCAGCATGGAAAACAATATTAGCAGCTAGATGAAAAGCTTGAGGATTCGTCTTTAACTATTAGCAGAGTCTTGCAATGTGATCTATGGTGACAGTAAGAATTGTTATGACTTGGCAAATCCAATAAGCTGGCGCGGATGAGTCTATGTGAAAAGGTCCTTGGGGTCTATGGTGGTTGTTCAGAGTTGTTAGTAAACCAAAAAAGCACACTAATGGGCAAAACAATGCTGCCCTGCAGGTGGGGCAGATGTAACATGTGCACAGAGATATTTAGACTTGGGTGGGGTGTGTTCAAACTGAAATCTAAATTGTTGTTTCAAACACAGCCTGTAACATGGCAGGAGCTGATTGGCTTGTAGTTTATCTCCATACACTTTATTTCACTCCAAGGCTTAATTCATAGACCCCCAAATGTCAAGATGCAGTGTCGGCTTAAAAGTGTGAAACACTTCATGAATTTGTGTGTCATCATTGTGCAGGGGTCATGCTTCTCTTCTCTGTATCATTCCAATTTAAGTATTTGTGCTGCGAAACAAGCACCCATGCCACCCTTTAATTCTACATCAGCCACCACAATTGTCACCATTGTTGTCTGCCCTTGCACCAGCCCCATACACATACACACAACTCTTGCCAGTGGAGCACTAACCCTTGGGGGCAATATTCCCCCAGCCCAACCTGCAGTGGTAATTCAAACCATTTCCCTCTGTAGTTCATTGCATTAAAAAGGATATACAGCCTCATCTTTACAAAGAGCTCTTGTGTAAATACCATGTATATATATATATATATATATATATATATACTGTAGCTTAGTGCATCTTTACAAGGAGCTCTTGTGTAAATTATATATGTATATATATATATATATATATATATATATATACTGTAGCTTAGTGCTGGTAAAGTGTATATCTAGGCCAAATATTTCATTTGTAAGAAGTTCTGCTTGCACATTTCAGTCTTATGCACGTAGAAAGTAGTGTTTTAAGCAGTGAATTTTTTACTGAAATGTTGGGACTTATTAACCAATAAATAGTGCTCTCACAGTAAGCCAAAAAATGTTCTGTCTGCAGAGACATTCAGCCTATTACATAGATATTACAGCATTTTACGTTGTAACCTGTGGCTCAGTATAACCTTCCATAGTTGAAGGTCAGTCTGGAGCCAGCACGCAGGGTATCACAAGGGATAGGAGTTCACTGGGGCTGAGATCATGCAGTTTCAAGCTGGCTGACTCTAGCCTATGGGGATTCTCTTGAGCTATCCATTTCTTACAGATTTTGGCTGTATAACAGCAATGCTCACTCTGCAGCAGAAACCAAATCACAATCATTAAATGAAAAATAAGAAATATAATCTAACATTGAGAAGATTTAACTCTTCAATTTTCTGAAATCTAGGATACAAGTAAATGTTCAATATTAAATCTAGCAATTAGTATAATGGTATTTTACTGTAGTTAAGAGGCAAATCCATTTCAGGCTATGCATAGCAGGTTATTACACAAAATTGCTGTTTACAATTCAGTAAAACAATGTTTATGTTACTTTCTTTTAAGGGAAAATGTGTCTTTGTTTTTACAAACTATATTGTGTACTTCATATAGGTGAGAAACCTTAAGCATACAGTATGTCAGTTATTATTACCAGGAGAATAGAATGATTTTTCTGTGAGAATCTAATGGGCCCTTTTATCATCTGATCAAGAAATCAAAATGTTGCAGTGAACATACAGAATTCTTTTTCAGAGTTTTTATGAATTTTTTCAAATTTTCCAAATATTTCTGAGATCTGAAAGTGGCAAAGAGCATAGCCAGACACTTACATTATATTTGAAAAAGTTGAATCAGGATTATGGGCAGAATATAATGGATGCTGAAAAGTGCAATGACTTTCAAGTCGCCACAACTTACTACAATTTTTTGCGAATTTGTCTGCTCATCAGATGCAATAACCACCACTTTGGAGGGTGAAAAACCAAGCTGTCAGTGACTTGGGCTAGTATATTGCATTTGTATAAAAATAGTATGCTACACCCCCCTTTTTCTAATAAACTTATACTGAATGTGTACCCTACAGTACAGTATATACTAAGAACAGGTCAACTGCAGAATAGCAGTAATAATTTATAGTGCTATCCTCACTTTTTTCCTGTTTGTTATAGTCTTATAAGATACAGACCACATGGCCAACAGCTAACATCCATCTACTCTAACATAATTTATAAATATATATATTTTTAACAGTATTTGTTATATATATATATATATATAATTCACTCAAATTTTTTATAATAAATTGTCTTTGGCATTTCTAGCATATACAGTTATTATTAATTTGGAAATATAAATTTCACGTAAAAATCAAATCTAATATTATAAATATATTATTAAAATCTAAATAAAAATTGGCTTGTTTTTAAACATGAATAAAGGTGTCTATTGTATCTCAACAATTAATTCTAACAATTTTGTGGATTCCTGAACTATTTAACAAATTGATTATATTAACAACATGAACACTTGTAAGAGTACACTAATGAATGTCAGCAAAATATACAGTATAGTGAATGTTTACATGTAAAGAAAAACAATTCCATAGACACTCGTATTGTAATCTTCAGGTAAAAAAAAATTTCACTCACAAACTCATCTGTTCCAAACCAGAACAGTTATGTCCACCCCAACTGCACAACCCAATTTTTTCATTGTAATAATAATGAAACACGGCATGAGCTACAACACTGTTTTATTTTGAAATACAGCTGTAGCCACACTTATGTGGAAACACTATAAGACATTTATTTCTTCATTACATACAACCATTCTCTACCTTGCAGCATCCTCACTCTGTAGCTATGGTAACACAAACAGCTTTCTATGATACTGTTAGGAGCCTCCACAGGGGCTCACTCTTCCAGTGGGTCCTTGCAGGCTTGGACTGGGCCACCGGGGAGCTGGTGAACCCACTGGTAGGCCCTGCCGAGCATTATCCATGCCCTCTTTTGTGTGAGGACGGGGCTGCGCTCTCCTCCCCGGCTCCCGTCCCAACCACAGGAGCAGATTGCAGAGTTCGGCTGAGGGGAGGGGAAGCGTGCACTGTGCTCTCCTCCCACGCCCCCAGCACCAGGACCAGCAGCGGGACCAGCAAGTGATTCCGGGTGGCAGGCGGTGATTGAAGATGCAAAGTCGGACTGAGGGGAGGAGAGGCACGCGCTGTGCTTTCCTCCCCAGCCCCAGGACCAGCAGTGGGAGCAGCAGCAGAGCACAGGTGGCGGGAGAGGTGAGCAGGACTGTGGGGGCATCTGGCAGTGTGTGGGTAGTACCTGTGTACCTGGCACTGCTGGGGGCATATGTGTACCTGGCACTGCACTACTGGGGGCATCTGTGTATCTGGCACTACTGGAGGTATCTGGCACTGCACTACTGGGGCCATCTGGGTATCTGGCACTGCTGGGGGCATCTGTGTATCTGCCACTTCACTACTGGGGACATCTGTGTATCTGGCACTGCACTACTGGAGGCATATGTGCATCTTGCACTATTGGGGTGTATGTGTATCTGGTGCACTACTGGGGGTGTATGTGTATCTGGCACTGCTGTGGGCATCTGTGTATCTGGCAGTGCACTACTGGGGGCATCAGTGTATCTGGCACTGCACTACTGGGGGTGTATGTGTATCTGGCACTGCTGTGGGCATCTGTGTATCTGGCAGTGCACTACTGGGGGCATCAGTGTATCTGGCACTGCACTACTGGGGGCGTATGTGTATCTGGCACTGCACTAGTGGGGCCATTATTTGTATCCGCCACTATACTGGGGTCTTTATGTGTATCTACTGCTCTCTCCCAGTGTAACCCAGGCAAATATACTACTGCTCTCTGCCGCTTTAATCCAGGTGCATATACTACTGCTCTCTCCCGATATAACCCAGGTGCATATACTACTGCTCTCTCCCGGAGTACACCAGGCACATATACTACTGCTCTCTCCAGATGCAATCCAGGTGCATATACTACTGCTCTCTCCTGGTGTAACCCAGGCACATATACTACTGCTCTCTCCCGGTGTAACTCAGGCACATATATTACTGTTCTCTCCCGGTGTAACCCAGATACATATACTACTGCTCTCTCCCGGTGTAACCCAGGTGCATATACTACTGCTCTCTCCCGGTGTAACCCAGACACATATACTACTGTTCCCTCCCGGTGTAACCCAGGTGCATATACTACTGCTCTCTCCCAGTGTAACCAAGGTGCATATACTACTGCTCTCTCCCGGAGTAACCCAGGCACATATACTACTGCTCTCTCCTGGTGTAACCTAGGCACATATACTACTGCTCTCTCCTGTTGTAACCTAGCACATATACTACTGCTCTCTCCTTGTGTAACCCAGGCACATATACTACTGCTCTCTCCCGATGTAACCTACAGGGACCACGTTTATCTTGGCTAGTTTGCTGCGCCTAGGCACAACATGGTTTATTAACATAAACCCTTCATCTATTGTTCTCAGCTGCAATACACTACAGAGAACAATACAGCAGGGGATTAAGTCATTACAGCAGGGGATTAAGACCGACTGCCCAGTCTCAGTTAATCCTATTAAAGGTCAAGATAAACATGTACCCATCTGTAGGCACATATACTACTGCTCTCTCCCGGTGTAACCCAAGCACATATACAACTGCTCTCTCCTGGTGTAACCAGGCATATATACTACTGCTCTCTCCTGGTGTAACCCAGGCACTTATACTACTGCTCTCTCCTGGTGTAGCCCAGGCACATACACAACAGCTTGAATAAGGCAGCGAGGTAGAGCTCTTTTTCTTTATATACTATGCTAGATGGCACCTAAAATGACTAGGTGGCACCTTAAACACACCTTAAATACACTTTACCATGGAGCCGCTGCGGCCGCTATACTTAATACACACTCTACGTACTTTGTACGCTATTAGCATACAAAGTCCCGTACTGTGTACGGACTTTGCGTACAAACGCCGTGCTGACGGTACAAAGTACTCACAGCGCGTACACACCCAGAGATACACTGTAAACCCTTAACAGCTATGCAATGCAATGATAATACACTTTAAACCTTAGCGGGGCAATGAAGACACGACACCAGATTGTAATTAAACCGCTGGGTTCCGACACCACAGCATATTATTGCTGAAAGGGGGTTACAATACAAACAATGCAATACAACACAATATAACAGAGTAAATGGCTACATTCAATGTTACATACATGATTGGATTCGCTGCGCTACCCGGTCCGGTCCTCGGCCATCTAATAGATAACTTTGTGAGTCTTGTGTCTGACCAGGCCTGCTGCAGGCTCTCTTTATATAATTCATCCAAAACATAACACAATGGATACTGTAATCTCTTTGTCCATTGGACACAGGGATGGTCATTTACAGTACAGGAGAGGTCATAGGTCGGTTTGAATAGGTGGGCGATGTCTGTTCCAACTGCTCTTGTGGGTGGTCTCCTCTGGATTCCCGCCGCATACATAATGTGCAGTAAATACAGTTTATATCTATATTCTGCTCCTGCACATAACTATCCGCAGGAACATGCGATCTTCCTCAAACCAACACCGGAATGTTACCCTTAAAATACCCTACAGCTGGATACCAAACACCACCTTACAACCTTGTTCTGTCCCTTCCTATTCTGTAAAGGTGAATCCCTTTGTTCTGTTACCATTTAAACTGTTGTTACTTTCTGATGTGGTGCAGGGAGACTATGTGTACATTGTGCACTATTTGGATTAAATATGTAATGTGTTTTGATAGCTTTCCATGCGTTCACAAACTCCACCGTAAATACCCATACCACGTGCTAATGCGCAGGACCGCGGGCGCGACCATACGCAAATTGTGAATATGCGCACGCACAGCAGAGCAAGTACGCGCATGGAGGCCATCTGTGTGTAGTTTGTACATGATGTGTGTACTGCAATATTTTTCGACTTTGACAGTCCACCCTTTGGCAGTCACCAATAACTGCCACTATCCAATCACTAAACAGAAAAATATCTATACAATATCTACAGAAGTTTGGATGGTCGGGGCAGAGTTGTAGGTGGGAAATGTATGACCTAGTGGGATAGTAGAAAGCATGTATGTATGAATCCATGTCTAAGGGGCATGTATCATCGTGCCGTATATGTTCTAAATAAGCTTCAAGGTATTGTGAAGTATACATTAAATCCTTCTCATCCCGTATCAAGGGTCTGTAAATGGGCCAACAAACACTACCAAGCTCTTTTCGGCTTTTTGTTAAAACAAATGGGGTGCACATTTAGTTGATGATACATGGAGGGGGAAACATAAGTGAGTGCTAGTATATGTGGATATCACCTGTCGACTATGTGTGCTATTAACTGGAGGTTGCAGAGATGAAGAAAAGACACATATCTAAAATACATTCACATAAACATTTTGGGTAGGGCTGATGTCTTTTCCGGATGGATGTATCTGGGCAGAGGGGGAAACAAAAGAAAAACGGGTGAAAGAAACAGGCCATGAAATTCATTTGCAATCCTTATCATAACACTGTTTCTATGGATGGGTCATAAATTAAATCTGCTGCTATAACAGCGCCCTCGCTCCTTAGACTCATCAACTTTGTGCCATGCTTGCGCCACTTCAGAATTCGAATACACCTAAATATCGAACCAATAATTATGACGACTCCCAGGATACAAAGGAGAAACTTCCCTACACTCATAATAACATTTTGAGCCCACTCTCCTAAACCTGAGAACCAATTTCATGGGTTCAACCATGAGACCCAGCCGGTCAGTTCATTACTCACAGCTGCCAAGTTAAGGTTGTGTTTCCTCCTGAACTCCCACTTCAACTGCAAGATATCGTCCATCTTTTGATTGATGATTTACGTTGGGTCGTCAGTACTGTTCATAATATATGTACAGCACTTCACACCATATTGAGTTACCAGAGTAACACAGTACCCACCTGTCACGGCTGTGATATAATTAAGGACCATCCTGTGCTGAATCAGTTCCTGCTTGTAAGTTTGTAACTCCCTTCCCGTATACCTGAAGGTGTCGTCATACATCTCAGTGATATTATCTATCAAGTTCGCTAGCGCATGGATATACCTATAATTTATAATTCCTCTGGCAGTACGGGTGATGTCTAATGCGAGAAGGAATTGAATCCCGGTGGATTTGTGGATCAAATCAGAGGCTGCGTGCTCTGTCCTATCTATGAGGTGTCTCTTGATGATGTGTTCATAGTGAGTATGAGTATAAGGAGACTGAGCACTGCGGTGAACGTCTTTCATCTTATCATGGGTTATGGTCATGACCTCTGGTAGTACTCTCCCAATATAACACAATCCCTCTGAGCTCAGGGCAAGCCACTTGTACGCCTTCCTACCACATATGAAATAGGCATCATCTGGGAGAACATAGGGGACAAAATATGATATCACCATGTTACAAACTTTCCAAGTAAAGAAACCTATCCCTAGTTCTCCCATCTGCTCAGTACAAGTATCGGGCTGGATGATATGGGCACAATACCCTGGCGATACTTTTCCAACCCACATGGTCTTGCTTCCACGAGTATACCTATACCGAAAATACCTCCCACTGTTGGCTATTTGGAGTACAAGTTCAGAGTCTATGGGTATCCTATCAGCTCTGTGTGAAAAGGTCATTGTCTGGTTATTCCACGTCACTTCCCAGTTTCCCGGTTTTCGGTAATTGGAAATATTAAAACATAATAAGGATCTGTCTACATGGTACTGGTGGAGCTTCAAACTAGGGGGCCTAGAAATATTGAAATTCTTGTCCACCGGTCTCCCACCCCGTAATTCGAGTACCTCATCTATTGCTAAAGGGTATGGTGCTAATCCTGACTTGCTCTGACCTTGAGGTACCTGTGAGCACACCTAGCATTCTGTCTGATTTAAGACCTTACCCACTAGTGAGTGGTAATCACTCAACGGATGACGGTCCATGTCGATATTAAGGTTGGACTGACATCTCTGGATGCACCCATCCTCAACTATATTCTCACAATTCCTACAAATACAATATTCACCAGACAATAACCCCTCACAGTGCCTCCGAGCTCCCTGACTACCAGAGCGCTTACTGATGCCAGCCTTTGCCAAAATGATGTGCTGATTCTGAGATCCTACAAATTCATACTTGCCATCAGAACCCATTCCAGATCCCTGCTCGACCTCTCTGGGACCCTCACCAAAACACACTGTCCTTATCAAAACCAGAATTACTTATAGAACCCGAAACGCAGTCTCTTGTGATCGATCCATTTCGTTAGGGGAAAGGAGGAAAATAAGAAGGAGAAAAGAAAGGAAAAAAATGCAGGGGGAGGTGAAAAAAGAAAGTGGTACGACAACCATTCTAGCTCTTGTCATTCTCTGTGCTCAGATGCCCTTCAACAGTCCTGCCTCTCAACTTTCCCGGAACAGACACTCCAGTGATACGAGATTCTCTACACTCTGCTCTTTGTCACGAGTTCTCTCCGGGTCAGCGAACTTCTTGCAGTGGGACGAGTGGATCCAAGTCTCTCTTTCGGCGACCTTCAATGCTGTTGTGCTGGTTAACAAGACTTGATATGGTCCTTTCCACCTGCCTATGAGGCAACCTGAGCGTAAGAAATTTCGAATCATCACATAATCCCCAGGTTCAATGTCATGACAATTACTGTTCGGTAGGTCAGGAATCACCAGCTTTAAATTTCATTGTTGATTTCTCAGCTGCTAGCTCATCCCAACCAAATATTTCACAGTCACTTCATTATTACATTTCAAATCATCCTGGGGGTTTATCATTACATGAGGTTGTCGACCAAAAAGAATTTCAAAGGGTGATAGGTTAAGGGGAGACCTGGGAGTGGTTCTGATGCTGTACAACACTAGTGACAAAGCTTCTGGCCATGACAATCCAGTTTCAACCATTAATTTGCTCAGCTTGTTCTTAATAGTGCTATTCACTCTCTCCACCTTTGCACTCGCCTGTGGACGGTACGGAGTATGCAGCTTGCTATTAATTCCCATCAGCTTGCACATGACCTGAAAGACTTCACCTGTAAAATGGGTACCCCTATCACTTTCAATTATTCTAGTGATACCATATCTACACACAAATTCCTGCACAATTTTCTTTGCAGTGAACGTAGCAGTATTTGTGGCAGCAGGGAACGCTTCTACCCAGTTAGAAAATACGTCAATACAAACTAACACATATTTTCAATTCCTACAGGGTGGTAACTGTATGAAATCGATTTGTATTACCTGAAAAGGTCCATCTGTCGGAGGGATATGGGATGGCTCTGTTGGTATTGACTTTCCAATATTCTTCCTCAAGCAAGTAAAACATGTCATTGCTCTCTTACCTGCATGAGAAGAGAATCCTGGCGCACACCAGTAGGCTCTCACCAGCTTACACATACCCTCTTTACCCAGATGAGTCAGATGCTGCCTCAGCTAGGCTTGGAAGATATGCTCTGGGGGCCACCGGCTTACCTTGTCCACCTATCCACAGTCCTGAGGATTCCTGGCCATATCCCTTTGACCTCCAGACAGCCTTTTCCTGTAATGAACACAAATCTTGCATTTCAATTAATTGTTGTGTGTTGATCGTGTTAAATGTCATCAGTGGTGTGATGTTCGTTTGCATAGGGGTGCTGGCTGCTGATTTAGCAGCTTCGTCTGCCCGGCTGTTACCAAGTGAAATTGGGTCTTGGTTGTAAGTATGTGCTTTGCGCTTGATAACAGCCACTCTGTCTGGTTCCTGTATCGCTGTTAGAAGTCTTTTTATGTGGGACGCATGCGCTACAGGTGTGCCAGCTGCCGTCATGACATTTCTGAGGCGCCATAGGGCCCCGAAATCATCCACCACTCCAAAGGCATACCTAGAATCTGTGTATATATTAGCTGACTTACCCTTGGCCAATTCACACGCTCTGGTTAGGGCGACCAACTCAGCAACTTGTGCTGAGTGCGGTGGGCCCAGGGGTTCAGCTTCTATGATACCTCTGTTGTCTACAACTGCATATTCAGTACACAGGTCCCCCGAGTCCGTTTGTCTGTGGCAACTACCATCAGTGTAGAAGGTAAAGTCTACCCCTTCCAGTGGGCTGTCACTGATGTCAGGTCTCGCAGTGAAAGTCTGATTCAGGTATTCCATACAATCATGCGTATCAGTGTCTGCACTAAATCCTCCTTCACCATCATTCTCATCCTCCACCCTTTGTGCCTGTACAGGCACACTTGGCAAGTAAGTTGCAGGATTTAGTGAGCTGCATCTCTTAATGGTGATGTTTACAGGGGCCATCAGTGATAATTCCCACTTTGTAAACCGAGCAGATGAGACATGTCTGGTTTGGGCGGAGTTTAGTAAGGCTGATACTGCATGAGGTGTATGGATGGTCAGGTTGTGTCCTAACACTACGTCTTTGCTTTTACTTACTAGCAAAGCTATCGCTGCAACGCTTCGCAAGCATGTGGGGAGAGACCGCGCTACGGTGTCCAACTGTGCACTGTAGTAAGCTACCGGCCTGCTGGCTTCACCATGTCTCTGGGTTAAAACTCCTGCTGCGCACCCTGCACTTTCTGTACCGTATAATTCAAAGGGCTTCCCATAATCTGGCATACCTAATGCAGGTGCCTGTGATAGGCACTGTTTGAGTCTCTCAAAGGCCAGTTCGGACTCATCTGTGTGCGAGACCCGTTCTGGTTTGTTTAAAGAGACCATTTCTTGCAAAGGTAAAGCCAGTATATAGAACCCTGGAATCCAGTTTCGGCAGTACCCACACATTCCAAGGAAAATGCGGATCTGTTGCTGCGTTTGTGGAAGAGTCATGTCGCGAATCGCCTGTATTCTATCAGCGATGAGGTGTCTAAGTCCTTGAGACAAGCAATGTCCCAAATATTTTACCCTGGTCTGGCACAACTGCAACTTATCCTTTGAAACCTTGTGTCCCGTTTGGGAAAGATGAAACAGAAGCTGTTTCGTGTCTTTCAAGGACGATTCGAGTGAGTCAGAACACAACAATAAGTCAACGACATACTATATTAGCACTGATCCACTCTCAGGTTGAAAGGATTGTAAACAGTCATGCAAAGCCTGGGAGAAAATACTTGGGCTGTCAATGAAACCTTGGGGAAGACGAGTCCAGGTGTACTGTACTCCCCTGTATGTAAAAGCAAAAAGATATTGGCTGTCAGGGTGCAGAGGGACAGAAAAGAAGGCAGAACAGAGGTCGATGACAGTGAAGAATTTTGCAGTAGAGGGAATTTGCATGAGGATGACAGCTGGATTGGGCACTACGGGGAATTGGCTCTCAACTATCTTGTTTATCCCCTTAGATCCTGCACTAGCCTGTAACCCCTCCCCCCACTCTTTTTCACAGGGAAGATGGGACTATTGGCAGTGCTGGACGTCCTGACTAGGATGCCCTGTTATAGCAACCGCTCTATGATGGGGTACACTCCTAATTCTACCTCTGGCTTCAGAGGATACTGACGGATTTTTGGAGCTATCCTACCATCTTTTACTTGCACTGCTACTGGGGTTATGTTCGCCATCAATCCAGTGTCTTATCCATCTTTGGTCAAAAGGGAACCCGGTATTTGTGAGATCATTTCCTCTACCTTTGATGGACACTTGTCTATAACAGTAAAATGCGACATTAGCCTTTGAGGGGTGTCTAGTATATCTTGTACTTCTTGAGCGTGGTTCCCAGGTATATCCAAGAAGACACCCTCAGGAGTACAGTATATGACACACCGCATTTTACACAATAAATCTCTGCCAAGTAGATTAGTCGGAGCCGATGCAGCTAACAGGAAAGAATGTTTGGTTTGCAAGGGCCCTATCGTAATCTCTGCAGGTCTACTCAAAGGGTATTGTTGCATAGTTCCTGTTACTCCCATTGCCGAAATTGTTTTACCCTTGGTTTTTATACCTACTGTCGAATTTAACACTGACCTGGCCGCCCCTGTATCTACAAGAAAAGGTAATGGTACACCAGCTACATCAACCATGACCTCAGGTTCACTACCAAGGCTAGCAATTAACTTCACTGGCTGTAGACTACAGGTGTGGCCCAACCCCTATTGTGTGGTGAGACCCTCCCGCTGTGCATTGGCAGCTACAATATGTGAGGGGGGTAGCTGTGAGTTTTCGGAGGCCTGCCAGTCTCTCCTTGGTGGGTACCTCCTTGTTTCCCCTGCATGTGGCTCATAACCTCTACTATATGGTCCCTGATCCCAATTATGTGAATTGTAGTGAGGTCCGTATTCTGGTCTAGGGGGTCGGTTTACGTTATGTGTACCTTTATTCCTACAATCCTGGGCAAAATGTCCTTCCTTTTTACACGCGTAGCATACTCTAGGTCTTTTCCAATCAACAGGGGTCTGTGTTTTCGGCTGATGGGTTTTTGCCGTAAGGGCCTGTATACTTACCGTCATCAGCTTTTCCCCCTGTGACTCCCTGTGCTTACTGATGTTCCTATCATGCTCGACAGCGGACTCTCTCAATGCAGCCACCGAGATACCTCTCCAGTTTGGTAGAGAAGTCTGTACCCTTGTTCTCAGTGCCTCCTTCAACCCGTCCATTAATACTGAAACAGCTACCTCCCTGTGATGTACATTGTCTCTAATGTCCTCGATCCCAGTGTGTCTAGCCATTTCCTGCAGTGCTCGATGGAAATATTTGGATGCCGTTTCACCTTCCTTTTGTCTTATGGAAAAGATTTTATTCCATTTGACAACAGTAGGGAAATATACTCCTAAATGCAGATTGATTTGCCGTACATTCTCCTGATTGTATTCATCAGTGAGAGGTACTTCTGCGTCTAACTTACAATCGGTTATGAATTTCGCAGGGTCAATATTTGAGGGTAAACACACCCGTAACACTGTTCGCCAATCTTTGTTCGTGGGTTCGTTGGCGTTACCTAACTCTTTAATGAACCTCTGGCATGCGACTAGATCTTTTCTGGGATCGGGAAATTCTGACATAATTGACCTTAACTCTGCCCGGGACCAAGGACAATGCATGGCAATGTTCCTGATGGGAGTGACTCCCTGAGCGTCAGTCTTCCCATTGGGAACTGCAATCACCCTGACAGGATTTAACTCAATTACATCATTCTGGTTTGATTCTACAATGTGAGGTGCTATTGTCTCTGCATAATGTATGGTACCGTACTTACCTGTGGACACGACCTCACTTATCCCTCCGCTAGGGGGCCTGACTACTGCTCTTGTTGGTTGGGCCGTGCCCACCTGAGTGTCTTGTATTGTGGATGCTAGAGAGTGCCGATATCGTGCTGGGCTCATCTTCCTCCTCGCAGTCCTGGGGAAAATTTAAAATGGAATACAACTGGCAAGGGTTAGCATTAGTACATTTATCAATTACTCTCCTATCCTGAACCAATGTACCATTGTCTGTAGCCACTTTCTCCCCCACAATATATGGTGGTGGTGGTGCGGTCACCATTGCTTTCCCGCTAGGTTTGGAACATGCTGCGCGAGCTAATTCCCTTTGCATATCCCCCTCCTGTTGCCATAAATTTAAACAATCTGTATGTTTAATCCTTTGTTTCTTGGATTTTATCAGACATATCCTTAACCTGAAGTTCTGTGTAATACCTCTGGTTCAAAGCTGGCCACCCTAGGGAATGGTACCCTATCGTTGTTAGTCATACATACCCACTCATTGCATAAAACTTCTGTGTGTGAACCATATTTTTCACACATGATAAACCTTGATGAGCCTTTTTGCCACAATTCTGCCTGAACCCTGTCTAAACGTCTCTTACTTGAGCAACTGGCTCCCATATTTGTTGGTCTTTTCTAATAACTTTAAAAAATTCCCACAAACACCAAAATACTCAATATAAGTAGACGGTGGAAGTATCCCTGAGCGCCTTCCACTCGCTCTCGCCCACGCTGGCCAGTACAACGATACACTGTTGGTAGCGGATCGCAATGTACCCAACTCAGGGCTCCTATCAGACCTTACAACACCATAATTTCTTTCGGTGGAAGTTCTGTTTGGAATATTTTCCTGAGAGAGGCAGCGAAAAATTCCTTTTCGGTATCTTTCAACTGGAATTGTTTGTAGGGTGAAAAACAGAGAAATTAGATAACTATCCTTCACCCTTTCCAGTGAAGCCCACCAGGGAGATTTCCCGACGTCATCAAAGAAAACCCCCTTTGTCTATACAATCACGTCTGCGTATGCTCTCCCACAGCGCATATGACACAATGGTATCACGTTGTGCTGTGCAGAACACACGGACATGCGATGCAATAGCACAGACTATAGATACTAGTTATCTATATGCCCTACAATTGCTGTAGACCACTTTAGCCTAGACCACTCCAGACCACTTTAGACCACTTCAGTTGTATGGGATGACTTCAGACCACTTCAGACCACTTCAGTTCCTAATAACGCAGGGTAGCAAACCCTACGCCACCGGGCCTCTACTAACCCAGTGTTACCACTTCAGACCACTTCAGTTCTTGGGTTCAGTATCCACTCATTCCTGCGTTCACTCACTCAAATACACTTTGTTTTTCTGTACAGAAAATTTGGATTCATTCAAGTTGGCAGCTTTACCCCCAAAGGCAATTTTTTTTAACAATTATTTATACTAAATTTTGTTTTTATACTAAATTTTTTTAGAAACCGGGTAGTTTTGTGCTATTGTAGCGTGCTACTGTCCCACCTTTAAACTAAACGAACTATTGTGTAATTTGTACTTAGCGCCCGTATTCTTACGCAATTTGCGTAAACATGCGATTGTGCGTGTCTCTTATGCCGCGTGTGCAGTTCCGTACTGTGTCCGAGACACGTGTACAAAACTGTACGTCCGCAATAGCACAAATCATACAATTCTATAAATGTGAGAAATAAAACTACTATTGCCCACTAAACACAATCCACACTTGTTCCGTTTTAACCCTCTTACTACTGATCCAGAACTGCGTTTTGTGATTTTACTCTTACCTCCTTAAATACTTATTTTATTTTTAAATATATAGCAACAAATATCTCCCGTTTCACACAGGTCTAAATGAATCTAGCAATCTGAATGTTATGGCAACAATGTGAGAGAGTATGCAAATGTATGGGTGCCGTGTACGCTTTTGGCGCCAAAAAAAAATTCACAGATTTTAAATAGCTTTTTTTTCCTGTTTAGCTTACGAGTTCTACCAGCATCTCTACAAACCATACAGAGCAGACGCCATCTAATCAGCAATCAAGTAGGGTTTTCAGGGCATCCATCGACCAGGAAAAGGATATGTAGGATACTTTCTGTCCACCCTTTGCTGATAGATTAAGTCTGCTGTGACCTGTTAGGTAGTAAGTATGTGGAAAAATGGAGGAGCCCCCAATTGATAATGCTGATTTATCTTCAGGAATGAAAGCTATACCTTAAACACACCTTAAATACACTTTACCATGGAGCTGCTGCGGCCGCTATACTTAATACACACTCTACATACTTTGTACGCTATTAGCGTACAAAGTCCCGTACTGTGTACGGACTTTGCGTACAAATGCCGTGCTGATGGTAAAAAGTACTCACAGCGCGTACACACCCAGAGATACACTGTAAACCCTTAACAGCTATGCAATGCAATGATAATACACTTTAAACCTAAGCGGGGCAATGAAGACATGACACCAGATTGTAATTAAACCGCTGGGTTCTGACACCACAGCGTATTATTGCTGAAAGGGGGTTACAATACAAACAATACAACACAATATAACAGAGTAAATGGCTACATTCAATGTTACATATGTGATTGGATTCGCTGCGCTACCCGGTCCGGTCCTCGGTCATCTAAAAGATAACTTTGTGAGTCTTGTGTCTGACCAGGCCTGCTGCAGGCTCTCTTTATACAATTCATCCAAAACATAACACAATGGATACTGTAATCTCTTTGTCCACTGGACACAGGGATGGTCATTTACAGTACAGGAGAGGTCATAGGTCGGTTTGAATAGGTGGGCGATGTCTGTTCCAACTGCTCTTGTCGGTGGTCTCCTCTGGATTCCCACCGCATACATAATGTACAGTAAATACAGTTTATATCTATATTCTGCTCCTGCACATAACTATCCGCAGGAACATGCGATCTTCCTCAAACCAACACTGGAATGTTACCCTTAAAATACCCTACAGCTGGATACCAAACACCACCTTACAACCTTGTTCTGTCCCCTCCTGTTCTGTAAAGGTGAATCCCTTTGTTCTGTTACCATTTAAACTGTTGTTACTTTCTGATGTGGTGCAGGAAGACTATGTGTACATTGTGCACTATTTGGATTAAATATGTAATGTGTTTTGATAGCTTTCCATGCGTTCACAAACTCCACCGTAAATACCCATACCATGCGCTAATGCGCAGGACCGCGGCAGCGACCATACGCAAATTGAGAATATGCGCACGCACAGCAGAGCAAGTACGCGCACGGAGGCCATCTGTGTGTAGTTTGTACATGATGTGTGTACTGCAATATTTTTCGACTTTGACACCTTCCAGCATATGGCAATGCCCCTTAGTGGGCCCCTGTAATTGCATTTCCCAGGTGGGCCCTTCATGCCCCAGTCCGACATTGGGTCCTGGTCATTGCAAGTCTGCCCCGCATGCCAGGTCCTTCCACCCCCGCTAACTCTATACAGAGATGCGCTCGCATGTTTAGGGATGCCCCCTGCCTATGCAACCTAGATGTGAAGGCAGTCTGTGGGCATCCATCTTTTGGGTAACAGTGGCAGCGTGTGACGTCAAGCAGCTGCTGCAGCTCGCCCCACAAACGATCCGGACACGCCACGCACTGTCAATCAGGCAGAGGCATTTGTATATGTGAGATGCCGTTGCATCTCACTGTGTGCGAACGCTCACTGCGGCTTCTGCATGGGAGCACACTACAAAAGAGCTTCAGCATGCGAATGCATCATATGCGTTTACATCATATGCTTAATCGGGCCCATAGTTACAGGTGATGTCCAGACTTGGAATTAGCAAGCAAAGAGAAAGTAACCCTGATAGCAAGCTAGCAGTCCATTGTTGATGTGGCCTTATAATAAAATTCCTGTGACTAGAAATGGAAGTATGTAATGAGTGAGGGTGAGAGGTTCAGTTCTAGGGCAGGGAAGGGGGTTGCTCTCAAAAGATATTTTGAAGAGAAAAGATTTACATTGGTTTTATTTTGTTAATGCTTTGTATGTTAACAGAAGTATTTTATATTGAAATCTGTAAAGTACTAGCAACCAATAAAGGGACTGACAGGGTGGAGTACAAGAATGTCTGGCAGGGAAAATTAGTTTAGCTGATGTATTTAAAGTATATTTTATGGGTGAAAGTCTGATAAAGTAATGCCAGTAAAGAGGGGATAGTGTTTGTCAGTGAGGTTGATTAGGATTGCATGAATTAAAGCTTGTGTAGAGCTGACATCATGGTACTTATTTTAAAACAAATGACCATTCATTCGTTATTTGAGACCCGGCTAGTAACTGTGATATTAACTGTTATTATTTATGTCTGAATTGTGTTCTTAGTGCATAAACATAATTATATTTTTGCAAAATAGTCAGATGTTGAGACACCATTTTTTTTCAATAAATTAATTATTATCACACTATTTTACTTCGGATCATTGCTAACACTTACAAAAAGAAGTCAATGAGGGTAATGCACAACTGTGGAAAAAGTTGTCATATACAAATGTACACAGATGTAATAGGAGTAACATTCGTAGGCTCCACTGTGGATTTAAGATGCATCCCGGATTTAAGCACCTCCCCTCCCCCAGTGCACCTTTGCTTAAGCCCTGTCTCCTAGATGCCAGTCTGGCAGAGAGTTGGGCATTACGATGGAACCATGGGATCTTCCTCCTACTGTCCTGTGGTTCCAGTGACATCAGACAGACATTTGGAAGGCGCATGGCTCTAGCCACAAGGGCACTGTAAATATAAGGGCAAAGAGCCTATGCCAACAAGGTGTCCCTGGCAGTTATCCTCCATCATGCAGGCAGGAGGAGAAGTCTCCCTGTGATGCCAAAAAAAGAGAGGCAGCCTTACTAAGCAAGGTCTTCCTTGGGAAGCAACCACCATACCTGCTGCTTGGATGAGAGGGAGCCCCTGTAAACAACATGGGGAGGAGTGCTGTCAGCCACAGTAAAAGGGTATCTATAAGTTGGGTACACACTGGATGAAATATTGTCTGTTCTATCAAAAAGATGATATATTGTTTGCGGATCAGCAGGTGTGTGCATATAACGTCTGTGAATGACGTTGTTGAAAGGCATATTGCATCAGTGCTGCAGCACAGCAGAGCCAATGCCAGGAACAGAAGTAGATGCACTCATTCATCCCGCGGCTGGAACATGGTTTGGCAGGCTGCGACTGTTCATACCCTCAATCACACCATAGAAAGCCTATGGGGCATGGGTGCGATTATACGCACAGGCACATATATGCACCTTGCGGCAAACAGATAACGGGTGTGCCTAGTGGCAGCCAACAACTGGGCATACCAGTTGGGCAGCACGGATGGTGTAATGGTTAGCATTAATGCTTCACAGCACTGATGTCATGGGTTTGATTCCCACCATGGCCCTAACTGTATTGAGCTTGAATATTCTCCCTGTACTTGCGTGGGTTTCCTCCGGGTACTCCAGTTTCCTCCCAAAATCCAAAAATATACTGGTAGGTTAATTGGCTCCCAACAAATATTAACACTAGTGTGCGTGTACATGTGGTAGGGAATATAGATTGTAAGATCACTGGGGCAGGGACTGATGTGAATGGTGAAATATTCACTGTATAGTGCTGAATATGTGTGCGCTATATAAATAACTGGTAATAAATAAATAATATTGGTATATTGGCCCATCTGGCTATCTTTACGGCGACCAACCAACCCCCTGTATACTTGCTGCAGGGACCACCGATAATGACATTTCAACTGGGCAAGCAGATGCCAGCTCAGCTGAGTTGTCAGTGCAAACACACTGAGTGGCCAGTAACTATGTATGTGTCACGATCCGGGTATCTGGACGCCATTTCTTACCTAACAGATGCCTCCTAAGGCTGGCTCAGCGCTCCAGGACCGGATCCCATCTGTTATCCTGATGTGTACATTCCTGTATCCTCTCCTGTCACTCTGGGACGCTGTCACAGTAAACGCCATATTACACCTGGCATGGCGTCTCCCGCGGCCTCCGCCGCCGTCCCTGAACTTCTGCATGCAGAGTGTCTGAGTGGCGATTACGTCAGCCGCGGACTCCGCTGTGTCCGCGTGGTTGGATGTGCATCTGTCAGCCTGGCGCCTCCTGTCTCCGGTGGCCGGCGCCGCCATTACTGTTTTCATTACCACATGGATTACAAACCAAACTTCCCTCCAAGTGTCTGCATGGGCGCAGCCATCTTGGATTCTGTCAGCTGATCATTTCCACCAATCTGTTCTCAGTATTGATAATCTGCATAATTGCCTAGCCAATCCCTTCCTTGCTGCAGGTATAAATACACTGTGCCTGAGCAAGGAAGGCGTCAGTGCTTTGGTTGTCAAACCTAGTTCCTGTTTGTCTCTCTCCTGTGATTGTCTTCCAGGTTCCAGCTCCTGTCTCAAGACTTCCACCATAGAGACCCGCACCAGCATTCCACCTGCGGTGTAGCCTGACTCTCCAATCCATTGTGGATTCATCTGTTTCCAGCTACAACATTACCTGCTTCCAGCTCAGCTTCCAGCAGAGTACAGCTTCCCTTAAAGGGCCGGTGTCCTTTCTACACTTTACCACTCTCCACCGGTATTATTATTTCTCCGCTCTCAAGTTCTACATTTCAGTTCATATTTCATCGCTCCCAAGTTCATTTATTATTTAACTGGTTCCAGCCAGTATCCACTCCGTGCTAACAACAGTCTGGTTCCAGCCAGTATCCACAGCAGCTGTTTTATCTTCAGCAACCCAGCTTTTCCTGGAACACCAGCTGGCACAATCCTGGGTTATCTCCATTGCTACAGTCGGGCCTGGTAAGGACTTTCCATCTAGAAGATCATAAGAACTATCTCACACTACCAGTGCCCTGTGGCTCCTGCCATCCTGTAGTACCCAGGAACTGTATTTATTCTTTGCTGACTTTTACGTTTTCTTTTACTGCTGCTGTGTTGCGGAGTTGTCATAATAAACATCATTGACTTTTATCCAAGTTGTCGTGGTCACGCCTTCGGGCAGTTATTATTCATGTTACTTACATGTCCAGGGGTCTGATACAACCTCCCAGGTTCCGGTACATCTCAGCCCCTACAACTGAGGCTGCCTCCCGTCAGCTCAGGCCCTCAGTTGTGACAGTAAGCACTGACCTAATGAATCCAGCCGGAGACCAGGATCAAGCGGCCAGGCCGATGCAAGAACTGGCAGCCCGACTAGAACATCAGGAGGCTGCACAGGGCCACATCATCCGCTGTCTCCAGGATCTCTCTACTCGGCTGGATGGGATTCAGACAACTCTCCGTGGATCAGGCGCGTCTGGTGCGTCAACCACAGTGACTCCAGCTATAACCCCACCCACCTTACCCATTTCTGCTCCACGTCTTCATCTTCCAACGCCAGCAAAATTTGACGGATCTCCAAGATTCTGCAGGGGATTTCTCAACCAGTGTGAGATTCAGTTTGAGCTACAACCTGGCAATTTTCCCAGCGACCGTACAAAAATTGCCTACATTATTTCTCTTCTCAGTGGCTCAGCCCTTGATTGGGCATCACCGTTATGGGAGAGGTCCGACACCCTGTTATCTTCCTACACTGCCTTCGTGTCAACATTCAGGCGCATCTTCGACGAGCCAGGCCGGGTAACCTCAGCTTCATCCGAGATTCTCCGTTTACGCCAGGGGTCACGTACTGTAGGACAATATCTGATACAGTTCAAGATCCTGGCATCCGAACTGGCATGGAAAGATGAGGCCCTGTATGCTGCATTCTGGCATGGCTTATCTGAGCGTATTAAAGATGAGTTAGCTACCAGAGACTTACCTTCTAAGTTAGATGAGCTAATCTCACTCTGCACGAAAGTTGATTTACGTTTCAGAGAGAGAGCAACTGAGCGTGGAAGATCATCTGCTCCAAAATCTTCTGCTCCTCCTCCTCGTCAACTGTCACCATCTAAAGATGAGCCCATGCAACTTGGCCGTTCCCGTTTAACTCCTGCTGAGCGCCGAAGACGTCTCTCCGAGTTTCTCTGTCTCTATTGTGCAGCTCCGTCTCACACCATTAATGCCTGTCCCAAACGTCCGGGAAACTCCAAATCCTAGCTCGCCAAGGAGAGGGCCGGCTAGGAGTAATGATCTCCTCTCCATCTCCTCAAGATTGTAATCTCCCAGTCTCGCTTCAAGTTGCTCAACGTTATCGGAACGTCATTGCCCTCCTTGATTCCGGAGCAGCTGGGAACTTTATTACCGAAGCCTATGTTAAACGGTGGTCCCTACCCACCGAGAGACTTCCTTCGTCCATTTCTTTAACTGCCGTGGATGGCAGCAAAATTTTTGATGCAGTTATTTCTTTAAGGACTCTACCAGTTCGTCTGAGAGTGGGAGTTCTTCATTCCGAACTTATTTCTTTTTTAGTGATTCCAAGAGCCACACATCCTGTGGTCCTGGGCCTCCATGGCTCCATCTTCACAATCCTACAATTGATTGGACGACTACGCAAATCCAGGCATGGGGTTCCTCCTGTGCTGAGACATGTTTGTTTAAAGTATTGCCTGTCTGTTCTTCCTCCCCCAGGTCGTCTGATGTTCCACCTCCTCCATATCAAGATTTCACGGATGTGTTCAGTAAAGCTTCTGCTGATATCCTTCCTCCTCATAGAGAATGGGACTGTCCGATTGATCTCGTTCCAGGGAAGGTTCCACCTCGAGGCCGAACTTATCCGTTGTCTCTGCCTGAGACGCATTCTATGGAGGAATATATTAAAGAGAACCTAGCAAAGGGGTTCATTCGACCTTCTTCTTCTCCAGCCGGCGCAGGCTTCTTTTTTGTAAAAAAGAAAGATGGTGGTCTGCGGCCGTGCATCGACTACAGAGGTTTGAACGACATTACCATCAAGAACCGTTATCCTTTACCCCTGATTACTGAGCTCTTTGACAGAGTTAGCGGAGCTACCATCTTTACAAAGCTGGACTTGCGAGGTGCATACAATCTCATCCGGATCCGTGAGGGTGACGAGTGGAAGACCGCCTTTAACACCCGTGACGGACATTATGAGTACCTCGTCATGCCCTTCGGATTGAGCAATGCTCCAGCTGTCTTCCAGCATTTTGTCAATGAGATCTTCAGAGACATTCTATACCGTCATGTCGTGGTCTATCTAGACGATATCCTCATTTTTGCCAACGATTTAGAGGAACATCGTTTTTGGGTTAAAGAGGTTCTGTCCCGTCTCCGTGTCAATCATCTCTATTGCAAATTAGAAAAATGCGTCTTTGAAGTCAAGTCCATTCCGTTTCTAGGGTACATTGTGTCCGGTTCCGGACTAGAGATGGATCCTGAGAAACTACAAGCAATCCAAAATTGGCCGGTACCCTTAACCCTCAAAGGGGTCCAGAGGTTCTTAGGGTTCGCCAACTATTACCGAAAGTTTATACGAGACTTTTCCACCATTGTGGCGCCTATTACTGCTTTCACTAAGAAGGGTGCTAACCCGTCCAAGTGGTCTGAAGAAGCCATGCAAGCATTTCATCTTTTAAAACAAAGGTTCATCTCTGCGCCTGTTCTGAAACAGCCTGACATCGACTCTCCTTTCATCTTAGAGGTGGATGCCTCCTCCGTTGGAGTAGGAGCGGTGTTATCTCAGAGGGCTAAAGATGGCCATTTACACCCTTGCAGTTTCTTCTCCCGGAAGTTCTCCCCAGCTGAGCGCAACTATGCCATTGGCGACCAGGAGTTGCTAGCCATCAAGCTCGCTCTAGAGGAGTGGAGGTATCTGTTGGAGGGAGCTTCTCATTCAATCACCATACTTACAGACCACAAGAACCTTTTATACCTGAAGGGCGCACAATGTCTCAACCCTCGTCAGGCCAGATGGGCACTTTTCTTTTCCAGGTTCGACTTTAAACTCCAGTTCTGTCCGGGCTCTCAGAATCGCAAGGCCGATGCCCTTTCCCGCTAATGGGAGCAAGAAAATGAGTCAGAGTCTTCAGACAAGCATCCTATTATAAATCTGTTGGCATTCTCCACGGTAGGGATGGACTCTACGCCCCCATCAGGGAAAAGTTTTGTGAAGCCGATGCTAAGGAAGAAGCTCATGCATTGGGCCCATGCTTCCCGTTTTGCCGGACATACAGGTATCCAAAAAACCCTGGAGTTTATCTCTAGGTCCTATTGGTGGCCAACTCTGAAAAAGGACGTCTTGGAGTTTATTGCATCTTGCCCAAAGTGTGCCCAACATAAAGTATCCCGCCAGTCGCCTGCGGGGCAACTGGTTCCACTATCCGTTCCCCGTCGACCATGGACCCACTTGTCGATGGATTTCATTACAGACTTACCCATGTGCAACAAGTTCAATACCATCTGGGTGGTAGTTGACCGGTTCACCAAGATGGCACACTTCATTCCTCTCACCGGTCTTCCGTCAGCTTCCAAGTTGGCTCAAGTATTCATACAAGAGATCTTCCGACTCCACGGTCTTCCTGAAGAAATTATCTCAGATCGAGGAGTTCAATTCACAGCCAAATTCTGGCGAAGTTTATGTCAATTCCTCCAAGTCAAGCTAAAGTTTTCCACGGCTTACCATCCTCAGACCAATGGTCAAACCGAGAGGGTGAATCAGGACTTGGAGGCCTTCCTCCGCATCTATGTGTCCTCCTCTCAAGATGACTGGGTTCAATTACTTCCCTGGGCCGAGTTCTGTCATAACAACCAGTATCATTCTTCATCTGCTTCAACACCATTCTTCACTAACTTTGGATTCCACCCTAAAGTCCCTGAGTTCCAACCGCTTCCAGCAACTTCTGTTCCCGCAGTGGATATCACCTTGCATCAGTTTGCCAATATCTGGAAGAGCGTACGATCAGCTCTGCTCAAGGCATCGTTCAGGTACAAGAAGTTTGCGGATAAGAAGCGTCGAGCAGTTCCTGCTCTCAAGGTGGGTGATCGGGTATGGCTATCCACGAAGAATTTGAGGTTAAGAGTTCCCAGTATGAAGTTTGCACCTCGCTATATCGGTCCTTTCAAGATTGAACAAGTCATCAATCCTGTTGCTTACAGACTCCAGTTGCCTCCCTTCTTAAAAATACCCAGGACATTCCATGTTTCCCTGTTGAAACCGCTGATCTTGAATCGGTTTCATTCCTCACTTCCTCCAACTCCGAAAGTCCAAACTCAACGAGGCGTTGAGTATGAAGTGGCCAAGATCCTGGACTCACGTCACCGTTACGGTCAACTACAATATCTTATTGACTGGAAGGGTTATGGTCCTGAGAAACGTTCATGGACCAATGCTTCTGATGTCCATGCTCCTGCCTTGGTTCGGAGATTCCATTCCAAGTTTCCTCAAAAGCCAAAGAAGTGTCCTGGGGCCACTCCTAAAGGGGGGGGTGCTGTCACGATCCGGGTATCTGGACGCCATTTCTTACCTATCAGATGCCTCCTAAGGCTGGCTCAGCGCTCCAGGACCGGATCCCATCTGTTATCCTGATGTGTACATTCCTGTATCCTCTCCTGTCACTCTGGGACGCTGTCACAGTAAACGCCATATTACACCTGGCATGGCGTCTCCCGCGGCCTCCGCCGCCGTCCCTGAACTTCTGCATGCAGAGTGTCTGAGTGGCGATTACGTCAGCCGCGGACTCCGCTGTGTCCGCGTGGTTGGATGTGCATCTGTCAGCCTGGCGCCTCCTGTCTCCGGTGGCCGGCGCCGCCATTACTGTTTTCATTACCACATGGATTACAAACCAAACTTCCCTCCAAGTGTCTGCATGGGCGCAGCCATCTTGGATTCTGTCAGCTGATCATTTCCACCAATCTGTTCTCAGTATTGATAATCTGCATAATTGCCTAGCCAATCCCTTCCTTGCTGCAGGTATAAATACACTGTGCCTGAGCAAGGAAGGCGTCAGTGCTTTGGTTGTCAAACCTAGTTCCTGTTTGTCTCTCTCCTGTGATTGTCTTCCAGGTTCCAGCTCCTGTCTCAAGACTTCCACCATAGAGACCCGCACCAGCATTCCACCTGCGGTGTAGCCTGACTCTCCAATCCATTGTGGATTCATCTGTTTCCAGCTACAACATTACCTGCTTCCAGCTCAGCTTCCAGCAGAGTACAGCTTCCCTTAAAGGGCCGGTGTCCTTTCTACACTTTACCACTCTCCACCGGTATTATTATTTCTCCGCTCTCAAGTTCTACATTTCAGTTCATATTTCATCGCTCCCAAGTTCATTTATTATTTAACTGGTTCCAGCCAGTATCCACTCCGTGCTAACAACAGTCTGGTTCCAGCCAGTATCCACAGCAGCTGTTTTATCTTCAGCAACCCAGCTTTTCCTGGAACACCAGCTGGCACAATCCTGGGTTATCTCCATTGCTACAGTCGGGCCTGGTAAGGACTTTCCATCTAGAAGATCATAAGAACTATCTCACACTACCAGTGCCCTGTGGCTCCTGCCATCCTGTAGTACCCAGGAACTGTATTTATTCTTTGCTGACTTTTACGTTTTCTTTTACTGCTGCTGTGTTGCGGAGTTGTCATAATAAACATCATTGACTTTTATCCAAGTTGTCGTGGTCACGCCTTCGGGCAGTTATTATTCATGTTACTTACATGTCCAGGGGTCTGATACAACCTCCCAGGTTCCGGTACATCTCAGCCCCTACAACTGAGGCTGCCTCCCGTCAGCTCAGGCCCTCAGTTGTGACAGTATGCTTACCAGAATCTGCCGCTTGGTTGATGCAACAGTGGGTCAACAGATATATCTGCAAGGTGTGTACCCAACCAAAGAAATGGACATCAGAGCGGGAGGTCTTGGCAGTAACCAGAGTCCAGCAATTTTAAGATCCCCACCTTCGAGTGTCGATTAAAAGATTGACAGTACATAGCTAGACAGTCAGTCAAGTTAAATGGTCAACATGGATTTAGGTCAACATGGTCAAAATGTCAACATACAAATGGTCTACACTTTTCTTTGTTATTTTAATCCTAATCCTAACCTTTTCTGAAGTACCTAACCTCTAAACCTATAAAAACATAGAAAATAAGGAAAACCATGTGTCATCCTTTTCTGTGTTCACCATTTGCATGTCAACCTATTGAACCTGTTGACCTTTTGACCTTGGTGGCCAGAGGACATGTTTATCATTTGTCAACTTTTTTACCCTGTTGACCTATTGACTGTCAACCATATGCTATCTATTTATTGACTGTCTACAGTATCTATTTTCTATCTTCAGTTCAGATACCACAACCTTAAGGGTTACCCCAGAAGAAATTATTCAGTAGCCCCCCTTTAGGACTGAGTCCTGGTATTGGTAGAACTAGAAACCCCCTGAGATGTGCCCACATACTGAAGGTATGACATCTCAGTTGCAACAATGTGGAGGCTGTGAGGTTCCCCAGTGAGAAGGAAATGGCATGCCCAGAAAGTGAGACCCTGTTGGAGGAAACGAAGTGCAGGAAACTGGTGTGACAGTCCGCTCTGTACATTATTGCGTGAGAGAATACAGCCTATGATGTTGTGGCACTGCTAGGCCCAAAATGTAATGGTATGTGCTGCTGCCACTGTAACAAAGTACTGTACTGGACAGAGTTCGAGTGTCCTAATGTGGTGTGATGTAGTCGATATTATTATTATGCAATAGAACCTGGCATAGTGCAAGCTGACCTACTACGTAGCCAATATGATTTGTGCAGTAGGATAGGATTTTTTGTTTTCTAAAATTTGCATTTTTCAAATAAATTCATTCTTATTTAGACAAACAAAATGTTGACATAAACTATAGCAGCCAGACCGTCAACAGGTACATAATTTAGACATGGACATAATTTAGATATTCCATATATACAGTAGACCGTTTTAAATGTCAACAGGGGCAAAATGTCGACAGTTAAAATACAGACAGTCAAAATGTTGACCTTTAAAATATAGACAAATTATAAGGTTGACACCATAATGATGACAGCTTCAAACAGTAAACAGTCTAAATGTCAAGAGTCAAAATGTTGACAGACATAATAAAATAACACAGCAGCTCCTAAAAGCTGGCGGCTGCTAAAAGCCTGGCTGTGCCTTAGATGGATTTTGTGAGTATTAAATTGAAGAACTATGGCTGAATGATGGAGTGCTTTTTCAATAAAATTCTAAAACATTCAGTTTTTAGCAGTGGTTATGTTATTTTCATTTGACTGTAAACATTTCTTATTATCGAGCTTTTAACTGTTAACATTTTAACTGTGTTTACACTTTTACTGTCTACATTTGACTTGTTCAACCTTTTGAATGTGTCTACATTTTAACTGTTGACCTTATGATCCTGTCAACCTTATGTTCATGTTGATCTTTTGGTTGTTGACATTTTCACCATGTTGACATTTTGCCAGTTGATATTTTGGTGTCAAAATATTGATTGTCTAAGTTTTGACTGTCTAAATGTTGACTACATGCACTGAACTAGCACCCACTTCCCCATTCCATATTCTGTGCTAAACACTCAAGTATTTGAGGGCCCACTATTATTGCACCACCGAATACCATCCAGAGCAGTGAAAGAGGAATGGTTGTGCACCATACACCAGGACATCCCTGGTATTTACACCTAGTTCCAGGGAGTTCACATATACACCCCACAAAAAATGCAGAGTGCAGAAATGTACAGAGATGTGTCTGATTATTGAATGTTAAAGACACATCACTCTGTTTGTAACAGAATCTGGTCAGGATCTCGGCTGTCAAAAGACCGATGCCGGAATCCCGACACTGATCAGAATGCCGGTGCCAGGATCCCGAATAGAATCACAATGCTGCCGCCAGCATCCCACCAGCCAGGATCCTGATTAAGGGACTGCTGGGATGTTGAAGAGGTAAGCTGCGCAGGGAAGGTTAGGTTTAGGCTGCGAGGGGAAGGATAGGGTTAGGCTGCGGGAAGGCGGGGTTTAGGTTTAGGCTGCATGGAGGGGGGATTAGGCACCCCTGGGGAGGGTTAGGGTTAGGCTGCAGAGGGAAAGGATTGGTTTAGGCTGCGGGGAGGTGGTTAGGGTTAGGCTGCATGGGGGAGATTTTGGGTTGAGCTGTGGGGAGGGGGGGGGTTAGGGTTAGGCTGCAGGGAGAGGGTTAGTCTTAGGCTGTAGTAAGGGAGGGTTAGTGCAAGGGGGTGAGGGGTAGCTTGCTTCCCGGTCCCTGTCGGGATTCTAACAGCGGGATGCTGCAATCAGTATTCTGACCGCCGCCATCCTGGCTGCCAGCATTTCAGCTCCAACCCATTCATAACCTATTTGAATAATGCAATGAAATGTCATATATACAAGAGATAAGAGTTTTGAGAGCTATTAATAAATTTGAAAGTTGCATATTTCATTTTAAATATAATTCAATATAAACGCATACACAAAATAGAAATGAATCTGTTGTTTTCTTATTTAAAAATCATAAAGGTGTCATCTTCCATGACTCTGTACAAATGGAAAACTCAATTAAGATAAATTCATCTTACTATATCAACCCTCAAGTATTTGCTAGATCCTATTTACATGCAGACAAACAATGGTAGTTGCTCGGTCATTCCTGGAGATAATTATATATCAATTGCTATAAAGGGGGAGGGGTCACAGACAAACAACAGAGAGGGGAGGAGGTGCAAATCCCAACCCCTAAATTTCCCTCCAGCACACTAAAAATTACCTGTAACCATACCTGAACCTATCTGGTAATAGAAATTCAGAGAATTAGTCACACATGTTTGCAAATGCATGTTTAGCTGCTGAGCCACTTCATGGCTTCTCCGATATCAGCAGTCCTAACACTACATAATAGCAGTGCCCACATAGGGCCATGTAATTTGTCACAGTAGGCCTCATGATAAAGGCTATTACTAAAACACATCCAGACAGAGAGCTAACTTACCCGAGAGCCACCCCGAGGATCTCCCATTGGCACTACAAGGAACAGCATGCCTTCCAAATACTGCTCCCATTCAATGCCTTTCCCACACATGCAGACAAACAATGGCAGTTGCTCGGTCATTCCTGGAGATATTTATATATCAGGTGCTAGAAAGGGGGAGGGGTCACAGACAAACAACAGACAGAGAGGGGAGGGGGTGCAAATTCCCACCCCTAAATTTCCCCCCAGCACACTAAAAATTATGTACACAAAGATATACTGTAATCAGCCTATGTTCAACAGCACCTTCGCTTCCATATTTTGGCTCTACATTAATAAGGAATATTAAATTGTGATGCTACAAAATCTGCATACAGATAAATACATATGTCAGTTTGGTGTGCATGTGTCATAGGCCTGTGTGCAGGCTCCAATGGGTCCACCTCCTCTCTAACCAGCTGAGCCGTAGCTCTGTGCACTAGGGTCACTAGGGGGCCCAGCAATGTCCCAGAGTCTAGTGCTCATGTTCAGGTCTCTGGGACAATGACGTGGTGGCCATTTTCCTGGTGATTTCTGCAGACCAGACATGGAACTCCAGAGGGTAAGTATTGAAAAAATGGGTGCAGGGGCCTGCGTCACTGCACACACTGCACCCATTATAAATATGCCACTATGCCAGTGTTCACCACTGTTCCAGCAGTCCTGCACCGCTTGCAATTACATGTACATGTCACCAGCTGGTGACTTGCTACAACCCTGCACTGCTACAAGCTCTGCTTCATGCTATGACCAGTGTAAACACACTGACTATGGCTGTAATTACTATCCTCAATAAACCACATCACTGGTTAAGCCACTGAAATGTCAACTGTATTAAGACACATTCCACTGGTGTGTACATACCTCTACCTCTGTACATGTATACACATTTCCATAATAATCAGGATAGGTTGTCATGGTCCTGTGGGAACTATTTTGGGAAGTAGCCACAAGTCAACCAACTCAACAAATGTTTCCTTTCATTTTAATGTTGTCATTTGGGTCCAGCTTTTTAAGCCTTGGAGAGTGATAAATTGCATGGTGATAAGTACCAACCAGTCAGCTCTAAACTGTAATTTTTCAAACACAGCCCATAACCAGGCAGTTAGGAGTGGATTGGTTGGTAGGTTATCATCGTGCAATTTATCACTCTCCAAGGCTTGATAAATCTGGGCCTTAGTGTGTTACTTTAGGCTTAGGGTAGTGATGTGCACCGGAAATTTTTCGGGTTTTGTGTTTTGGTTTTGCATTCGGTTCCGAGGCCGTGTTTTGGATTCGGACGCGTTTTGGCAAAACCTCCCTGAAAATTTTTTGTCGGATTCGGGTGTTTTTTCTTACAAAAAACCCTCAAAAACAGCTTAAATCATAGAATTTGGGGGTCATTTTGATCCCATAGTATTATTAACCTCAATAACCATAATATACACTCATTTTCAGTCTATTCTGAACACCTCACACCTCACAATATTATTTTTAGTCCTAAAATTTGCACCGAGGTTGCAGGATGACTAAGCTAAGCGACCCAAGTGGCCGACACAAACACCTGGCCCATCTAGGAGTGGCACTGCAGTGTCAGACAGGATGGCACTTCAAAAAAATAGTCCCCAAACAGCATATGATGCAAAGAAAAAAAGAGGCGCAATGAGGTAGCTGTGTTACTAAGCTAAGCGACCCAAGTGGCCGACACAAACACCTGGCCCATCTAGGAGTGGCACTGCAGTGTCAGACAGAATGGCAGATTTAAAAAATAGTCCCCAAACAGCACATGATGCAAAGAAAAATAGAGGCGCAATGAGGTCGCTGTGTGACTAAGCTAAGCGACCCAAGTGGCCGACACAAACACCTGGCCCATCTATGAGTGGCACTGCAGTGTCAGACATGATGGCAGATTTAAAAAATAGTCCCCAAACAGCACATGATGCAAAGAAAAAAAGAGGTGCACCAAGGTCGCTGGATGGCTAAGCTAAGCGACCCAAGTGGCCGACACAAACACCTGGCCCATCTAGGAGTGGCACTGCAGTGTCAGACTGGATGGCAGATTTAAAAAATAGTCCCCAAACAGCACATGATGCAAAGAAAAAAAGAGGTGCACCAAGGTCGCTGGATGGCTAAGCTAAGCGACACAAGTGGCCTACACAAACACCTGGCCCATCTAGGAGTGGCACTGCAGTGTCAGGCAGGATGGCACTTCAAAAAAATAGCCCCCAAAAAGCACATGATGAAAAAAAAAATGAAAGAAAACAGAGGTGCAAGATGGAATTGTCCTTGGGCCCTCCCACCCACCCTTATGTTGTATAAACAGGACATGCACTCTTTAACAAACCCATCATTTCAGCGACAGGGTCTACCACACGACTGTGACTGGGTCCCCACCAAAAAAGTAGCAATCAATCTCTCCTTGCACAAACTGGCTCTACAGAGGCAAGATGTCCACCTCCTCCTCATCGTCCGATTCCTCACCCCTTTCACTGTGTACATCCCCCTCCTCACAGATTATTAATTCGTCCCCACTGGAATCCACCATCTCAGGTCCCTGTGTACTTTCTGGAGGCAATTGCTGGAGAATGTCTCCACAGAGGAATTGATTATAATTCATTTTGATGAACATCATCTTCTCCACATTTTCTGGAAGTAACCTCGTACGCCGATTGCTGATAAGGTGAGCGGCTGCACTAAACACTCTTTCGGAGTACACACTGGAGGGGGGGCAACTTAGGTAAAATAAAGCCAGTTTGTGCAAGGGCCTCCAAATTGCCTCTTTTTCCTGCCAGTATACGTACGGACTGTCTGACGTGCCTACTTGGATGCGGTCACTCATATAATCCTCCACCATTCTTTCAATGGTGACAGAATCATTTGCAGTGACAGTAGACAACATGTCAGTAATCATTGGCAGGTCCTTCAGTCCGGACCAGATGTCAGCACTCGCTCCAGACTGCCCTGCATCACCGCCAGTGGGTGGGCTCGGAATTCTTAGCCTTTTCCTCGCACCCCCAGTTGCGGGAGAATGTGAAGGAGGAGCTGTTGACGGGTCACGTTCCGCTTGACTTGACAATTTTCTCACCAGCAGGTCTTTGAACCTCTGCAGACTTGTGTCTGCCGGAAAGAGATACAACGTAGGTTTTAAATCTAGGATCGAGCACGGTGGCCAAAATGTAGTGCTCTGATTTCAACAGATTGACCACCCATGAATTCTGGTTAAGCGAATTAAGGGCTCCATCCACAAGTCCCACATGCCTAGCGGAATCGCTCTGTTTTAGCTCCTCCTTCAATGTCTCCAGCTTCTTCTGCAAAAGCCTGATGAGGGGAATGACCTGACTCAGGCTGGCAGTGTCTGAACTGACTTCACGTGTTGCAAGTTCAAAGGGTTGCAGAACCTTGCACAACGTTGAAATCATTCTCCACTGCGCTTGAGTCAGGTGCATTCCCCCTCCTTTGCCTATATCGTAGGCAGATGTATAGGCTTGAATGGCCTTTTGCTGCTCCTCCATCCTCTGAAGCATATAGAGGGTTGAATTCCACCTCGTTACCACCTCTTGCTTCAGATGATGGCAGGGCAGGTTCAGGACTGTTTGCTGGTGCTCCAGTCTTCGGCACGCGGTGGCTGAAAGCCGAAAGTGGCCCGCAATTCTTCGGGCCACCGACAGCATCTCTTGCACGCCCCTGTCGTTTTTTAAATAATTCTGCACCACTAAATTCAATGTATGTGCAAAACATGGGACGTGCTGGAATTTGCCCAGATGTAATGCACGCACAATATTGCTGGCGTTGTCCGATATCACAAATCCCCAGGAGAGTCCAATTGGGGTAAGCCATTCTGCGATGATGTTCCTCAGTTTCCGTAAGAGGTTTTCAGCTGTGTGCCTCTTATGGAAAGCGGTGATACAAAGCGTATCCTGCCTAGGAACGAGTTGGCGTTTGCGAGATGCTGCTACTGGTGCCGCCGCTGCTGTTCTTGCTGCGGGAGGCAATACATCTACCCAGTGGGCTGTCACAGTCATATAGTCCTGAGTCTGCCCTGCTCCACTTGTCCACATGTCCGTGGTTAAGTGGACATTGGGTACAACTGCATTTTTTAGGACACTGGTGACTCTTTTTCTGACGTCTATGTACATTTTCGGTATCGCCTGCCTAGAGAAATGGAACCTAGATGGTATTTGGTACCGGGGACACAGTACCTCAATCAAGTCTCTAGTTCCCTGTGAATTAACGGTGGATACCGGAAACACATTTCTCACCATCCAGGCTGCCAAGGCCTGAGTTATCCGCATTGCAGCAGGATGACTGCTGTGATATTTCATCTTCCTCGCAAAGGACTGTTGGACAGTCAATTGCTTACTGGAAGTAGTACAAGTGGTCTTCCGACTTCCCCTCTGGGATGACGATCGACTCCCAGCAGCAACAACAGCAGCACCAGCAGCAGTAGGCGTTACACTCCTGTGTGAGGAAGAAATTGATACTGAGGGAGTTGGTGGTGTGGTTTGCAGGAGCTTGGTTACAAGAGGAAGGGATTTAGTGGTCAGTGGACTGCTTCCGCTGTCATCCAAAGTTTTTGAACTTGTCACTGACTTCTGATGAATGCGGTCCAGGTGACGTATAAGGGAGGATGTTCCTAGGTGGTTAACGTCCTTACCCCTACTTATTACAGCTTGACAAAGGCAACACACGGCTTGACACCAGTTGTCCGCATTTCTGTTGAAATAATTCCACACCGAAGAGGTGATTTTTTTTGTATTTTGACCAGGCATGTCAATGGCCATATTCGTCCCACGGACAACAGGTGTCTCCCCGGGTGCCTGACTTAAACAAACCACCTCACCATTAGAATCCTCCTTGTCAATTTCCTCCCCAGCGCCAGCATCACCCATAACCTCATCCTGGTGTACTTCAACAGTGACATTTTCAATTTGACTATCAGGAACTGGACTGTAGGTGCTCCTTCCAGCACTTGCATGGGGCGTGCAAATGGTGGAAGGCGCAACCTCTTCCTGTCCAGTGTTGGGAAGGTCAGGCATCGCAACCGACACAATTGGACTTTTCTTGGGGATTTGTGATTTAGAAGAACAAACAGTTCTTTGCTCAACTTTTGCCATCTTAACTCTTTTAAGTTTTCTAGCAGGAGGATGAGTGCTTCCATCCTCAGGTGAAGCTGAACCACTAGCCATGAACATAGGGCAGGGCCTCAGCCGTTCCTTGCCACTCTGTGTCGTAAATGGCACTTTGTCAAGTTTACGCTTCTCCTCAGATGATTTTGATTTAGATTTTTGGGTCATTTTACTGAGCTTTATTTTTTTGGATTTTACATGCTCTCTTCTATGACATTGGGCATCGGCCTTGGCAGACGACGTTGATGGCATTTCATTGTCTCGGCCATGACTAGTGGCAGCAGCTTCAGCACGAGGTGGAAGTGGATCTTGATCTTTCCCTATTTCCCTATGGAATTATATGCCAGTAATATATCAATAGCAATGGCCTACTACTATATATACTGCGCACAACTGAAATGCACCGCAGGTATGGATGGATAGTATACTTGACGACACAGAGGTAGGTAGAGCAGTGGCCTACTGTACCGTACTGCTCTATAGTATATACTGGTGGTCAGAAAACTGTGCAAAACTGAAATGCATCACAGGTATGTATGGATAGTATACTTGACGACACAGAGGTAGGTAGAGCAGTGGCCTTCTGTACCGTACTGCTATATAGTATGTACTGGTGGTCAGCTAACTGTGCAAAACTGAAATGCACCACAGGTATGGATGGATAGTATACTTGACGACACAGAGGTAGGTAGAGCAGTGGCCTTCAGTACCGTACTGCTATATAGTATACACTGGTGGTCAGCAAACTGTGCAAAACTGAAATGCACCACAGGTATGGATGGATAGTATACTTGACGACACAGAGGTAGGTTGAGCAGTGGTCTTCTGTACCTTACTCCTATATAGTATATACTGGTGGTCAGCTAACTGTGCAAAACTGAAATGCACCACAGGTATAGATGGATAGTATACTTGACAACACAGAGGTAGGTAGAGCAGTGGCCATCTGTACCGTACTGCTATATAGTATATACTGGTGGTCAGCAAACTGTGCAAAACTGAAATGCACCACAGGTATGGATGGATAGTATACTTGACGACACAGAGGTAGGTAGAGCAGTGGACTACTGTACATTATTGCTATATATTATATACTGGTGGTCAGCAAACTGTGCAAAGCTGAAATGCACCACAGGTATGGATGGATAGTATACTTGATGACACAGAGGTAGGTAGAGCAGTGGCCTTCTGTACTGTACTGCTATATAGTATATACTGGTGGTCAGCAAACTGTGCAAAACTGAAATGCACCACAGGTATGGATGGATAGTATACTTGACGACACAGAGGTAGGTAGAGCAGTGGCTTACTGTACCGTACTGCTATATAGTATATACTGGTGGTCAGCAAACTGTGCAAAACTGAAATGCACCACAGGTATGGATGGATAGTATACTTGACGACACAGAGGTAGGTAGAGCAGTGGCCTACTGTACCGTACTGCTATATATTATATACTGGTGGTCAGCAAACTATGCAAAACTGAAATGCACCACAGGTATGGATGGATAGTATACTTGACGACACAGAGGTAGGTAGAGCAGTGGACTACTGTACCGTACTGCTATATATTATATACTGGTGGTCAGCAAACTGTGCAAAACTGAAATGCACCACAGGTATGGATGGATAGTATACTTGATGACACAGAGGTAGGTAGAGCAGTGGCCTTCTGTACTGTACTGCTATATAGTATATACTGGTGGTCAGCAAACTGTGCAAAACTGAAATGCACCACAGCTATGGATGGATAGTATACTTGACGACACAGAAGTAGGTAGAGCAGTGGCCTACTGTACCGTACTGCTATATATTATAAACTGGTGGTCAGCAAACTGTGCAAAACTGAAATGCACCACAGGTATGGATGGATAGTATACTTGACGACACAGAGGTAGGTAGAGCAGTGGCCTACTGTACCGTACTGCTATATAGTATATACTGGTGGTCAGCAAACTGTGCAAAACTGAAATGCACCACAGGTATGGATGGATAGTATACTTGACGACACAGAAGTAGGTAGAGCAGTGGCCTTCTGTACCGTACTGCTATATAGTATATACTGGTGGTCAGCTAACTGTGCAAAACTGAAATGCACCACAGGTATGGATGGAAAGTATACTTGACGACCAGAGCTGGCCCTAACCAAAATGATGCCCTAGGCAAGATTTTGGCTAGTGCCCCCTAGCACCACCGCTAGTTCCGCCTCTGACCCTGCACCCCTTTCCCAGCACCATCACCCCCACCCATAGCAGTCCTTTTTTTTTTCTACCCCTTGTAATTTAAATAAGAACAGTGTGCACATTCGGCGCACAGCCCAAAAAGGTATGTGTTTTTGCTGGCAGGGGGCATGGCCACACAATAGTACCCCCAATTCAAATTATGCCTCACAGTAGTGCAACTTTATTCACAATTTATAATGCGATAGTGTCCCTTATTCAAATTACATCACACAGTAGTACCACTTTACCTTATATATGTTACTCCTGACAGTAGTGCCCCTCATTCACATAACATCATACTGAATTGCTCCTTATTCACATTACACCACACCATATTGCTCTTTATTCACATTAGACCACACAGTAGTGCCCTTTCTATACGTTACGCCACACAGTAGAGCACCTTATACACATTGGTAATGCATTTATACACATAATACCACACAGTAATGCCCCTTACACATATGACACACATTATTAATATCCTTATAAACATAATGCGCTTTACACATTATGCCAACCCTTATATACATAATTCCCTTACACATATGCCACACATTGTTAATGCCCTTATACACATAATGACACACATAATGTCCCTTACACATATGCCGCACATTATTAGTGCCCTTATACACATAATGACACACATAGTGTCCCTTATACATATGTTACACATTATTAATGCCCTTATACATATAATGACACATATAGTTCCTGGCGTGAGTCATCTGGCTGCTCTGCTAACGTCAGGTGCCTATTTTTTTTGAAAATGCATCTTATTTGCATTGCTATGTGGCTAAGATGCACAAGCAGCTTTTTCTGATTAAATTGATATGTGGCATGCCTATATACTGTGTGCGACTGTAACTGTATCTGCATACAAAATGCTACACACAGAATATAGGCATGCCGCATATCATTTTAATCAGCAGAAGCTGCTTGTGTCCCTAGGCATACCAGGTGCCCTAGGCAATTGCCTAGTTTGCCTATGCCTAGGGCCGGCTCTGTTGACGACACAGTGGACTACTGTACCGTACTGCTATATATATAGTTATACTGGTGGTCAGCAAAATTCTGCACTGTCCTCCTACTATATACTACAATGCAGCACAGATATGGAGCGTTTTTCAGGCAGAGAACGTATAATACTGGTGGTCACTGGTCAGCAAAACTCTGCACTGTCCTCCTACTATATAATACTGCTGGTCCCCAGTCCCCACAATAAAGCAATTAGCACACTGAGCACAGATATTTGCAGCACACTAAGCACAGTCAGATATGGAGCGTTTTTCAGGCAGAGAACGTAGATATTTGCACTTGCAGCACACTGAGCACAGATATTTGCAGCACACTGAGCACAGATATTTGCAGCACAATTTGCAGCCCACTGAACATAGAAACTGAGAGGACGCCAGCCACGTCCTCTCACGATCATCTCCAATCCACGAGTGAAAAATGGCGTTGACGCGCGGCTCCTTAAATAGAATCCGAATCTCGCGAGAATCGACAGCGGGATGATGACGTTCGGGCGCGCTCGGGTTAACCGAGCAAGGCGGGAGGATCCGAGTTGCTCGGACTCGTGAAAAAAAAGGTGAAGTTCGGGCGGGTTCGGATCCCGAGGATCCGAATCCGCTCATCACTAGCTTAGTGCATATTTAACCAGGTTTGCACATATGCTCAAAGTGTTTTGCACATACAGTATGATCGAGCTGTTTTTTTGTTCATGTGCCACCCATCTGAAACTTGGTTAAATAGGCTCACACATGGTTGAACCATTTAAACATGGTCAAATTTGGCTGTTTGGAATTTAGCTCAATTTTTTTTTTATTCAAATTTTGTTTTTTTATTTTTTATTTTTACCTATTCATTAGCTTGGTTCGAGAAACGAGACGTGCTTGGTTCGAGCTATTACCTGCTTTAATGCCTTTATCTAAGGTGCTCAGGAGCCCCCACTGCCATTTTTAAGTCATCTATTATTCTATCACCTCATGCTTGAATTTCTACTAATCACATAACTGGGCAAAATGCCAATATCATTTTAATCACTATACCTTATCTAGCAGTAATTAGAACATGATGTAAATAAAAGTCCATGTAGAGAAAGCTAATCTGGGGTTTGATTATAATAGGTTATAATATATATTATAGCCATATTAATATATATCTGCTGCAAAAGTTTTAAATGTGAAGTATAGCAATAAGATTCTTATGTTTTTAAAATTACCTTTGTACATCTCGTGAGTATCTGTCTAGAAAACTTGCAGTAGAGTCCCGTGGGGGGTCAATTTATTTTGCACAATTCACATTTAAGCCACTGACCCACATTTTCTCTGGCTGTTTGTCACCCAGCTATTCAAGATCCTCAAACAGAACTCAAACCAGATACAAATGGAAACTGCTCAAATTTATTAGACGCTGCTAAATATATACATGCTACAGTATTCATGCTCACTAACTAATTGCATGTGTATCAGTTAGGGGTAGTACAGTTCAAGACTTATACTTAGTACCTTAGCCAGAATCACCCAGCAACCAAACATTGTGCAACCCAATAAGAAATATGCATATGGATTTGTGGTATTAGCAGATGATTTTTTACATCCTTTTAAAAAAAATGTCAAAAATCATCTGTTAGTAAATGTGGGATTTAGGGGTATATTCACCAAAAATTAATCTGGGTCGATTTTTGGTCGATATTTGGTCGATTTTGAATTTCAGGGTCTAAATTCCACATTTACTCACCTACTGTATCATTTTTGGGATTTTTTGTAAACAATGTCAAAAATCATCTGTTGGTAAATGTTTGGTTTAGACCCTTAAACACAAAATCAATAAAAATTTGACCAAACATCGATCATAATCAACATTTAGTAAATAAACCCTCTAGTTTCAATTATCCAATTTTCCCAGTCATTTAAAGAAAAAACATATATGAAAATATATATTTAATTAAAAAATCTCTATTTTGACATACCCAAGGGGTTTCAAGATTTCGGTGATGTGGAAGATTTCATAAATATACTTGTTTTAATTCTTACCCAACTCATGCCATTCCAATAATTTACCTAACAAGGTCATCATTTATTCAGCATCACTATGACAGGGATTTCACATTGCCACCATGTGCTGTTAGGGACCAATGCTATGACAGGGATTTCACATTGCCACCATGTGCTGTTAGGGACCAATGTGCTGTTAGGGACCAATGCTCTTTTCATTATATAATGCTCAGTCTTACCTCCATTCCCATATCATGGCATAACCACACAAGTGAATAGGTCACTGCCTAAAACATGATTATCATTCTAAACTCCAGAAATACACTGTGCTGTGATGAGTTTCTTAATCTCATTGACTACATTTTTTTTCTTTCTTAATTATCCTTTTTTTTAATAAGGTGAAATCCTGATTTAATTGATGGGTCCTTCTTTTAATAGTGACAATAGATAACAATGTAAATACAATCAGAAATTAATATAGCTACTACATTAGGTCTACTCAACTGCCCTCTGTAATGAGATACCCAAATAAAGTTGCTATAGTGACCACACTTCAGCATATACTGCAATCAGATTGCAAGGATCTAAATAATGATGTTCCTGACCTTCTCATTCGGTCCCCCTAGCTGTCACTGCTGGGACCTGGATTATAAACAGCACCGACAATATTATGCCTACCAAATTATTTTCAGACCACAATGCATCCTATTTACTGTATAAGTGATTTCTTCTTTACACAGAAAATTGAAACTATTATTCCAGATGCATTTGTGAAATTATTTATAAAGTTATAATATTCACTTGTAAAATGACTTTAAAGTGGGCACCATTGATCAGAATAGTATAGCACTGTATGCTAGAAAAAGAAAAATATGGAAATACATTTTGTAGAAACACTAAATGTGTTCAGTACCAAGAAAGGAGATGACACACACACAAAAATCCCTTCCCTACCCTAAAACAGATATATGCTATCTTGTACCGGTCATTATCTTAATGTAAAATGATTTCATGGCTGTGTTATAGCTTAAAACTGCTTAGCTTTCTGTCTGAATGTATTCCTAAATTAGCTGGTGGTTCATTCAGCACTAAAAAAAATATCAAAACTCTCTTGACCTTCTGCAGTCACTGTAGAAATAAAAAAATAAATGTAGTGATATAGCTATAATGATCCACCTAAGACTTTAAGATGTTATATTGACTCTAGATAATGCAAAGACATTCAATTGAGTCAGTATTATGCAATCTTAAAACATCTGGACTCACCTCTTGTCTGCTCATTAATCTAAGAAAATCAGAAAAACTAAATATAGCAGTTCACAAAAAAGAAATGCAAGATATACAGATTAAGAAGAACATTCATAAATGTCTTTCTACATAAAGTAGGTTGTGTGAGGTTGAGATTCTAACGAAGTGAAAATGCTCAGAATACCCTGTAGCCACCAATCATATAAATACTGTCATTTGTTAAAGTTTTGCACTGCACAAAGCATATTGATTATTGGCTCCTATGGACTGTTAAATATTGGCATGTTTGAATCATTTTAGTGTATAGACTTTTGAAGGTTGCAAAACAATTATTTTCATTACTTAACATGAATTTGCCATTTGTATTTTCTGAAATCTATTAAATAATGAATGCAATAAAAATGCACCCCATAAACATGGTGATTTTTATAACATATTTATTATTTAATGATGTTCCCTATACAAATAAAATGAGAAAAAGTTTCTTGACTACTGTACATCTGATAAAATATGAGCATAGAAATGGTTAGATAGAGTTAGGTTTAGTAGTCTGCAAGCCTGAGAATGCCTTCGGGTTATAGTATATTGGCGATTATAAATCAAACGATCTCGAGAGATAAATCTGAAATTGTAGCCACATGATATAGTTCAGTTTCTGATCTCACAATTTAATCTCTTCATGTGAACTTTAGGCGATTAATCTCCTCAATAGAGTTTAATGACATGTGCGACTAATTGCTCAATCAGGAGATCTAAGGCAATCCCGGGAAGGAAATACTCATGGAAATGGATAACACATTCAGTTATTTCCTATGGGCAAAATAAGGACATTAACAGCAATTAAGTGTTTAATCCACCCTGGACTGTATATTCCTAAATGATTCTCAAAGGATTCATTTGCAGACACATAAAAAATCCATCTATAGTAAACCCTTGCTGTGATGGCTTTAGATACTATTAACACACACACACACACACACACACACACACACACACACACACACACACACACACACACACACACACACACACACACACACACACACACACACACACACACACACACACACACACACACACACACACACACCTCCCAACATGACCCTCTCCAGGAGGGACACAATGCTCTGCTTCTGGACTTTCCTCTAACTGTATGATTGCTGGCGCCTGTGCTGAACAGGTTAATGGATAAGAAAGGTGTTTCACCACAGGTGATGGCAATCTTAAATTAAGAGAAATGTCCAGAAGCAAAGCATTATGTTCCTCCTGGAGAGGGTCATGTTGGGATGTATGCACACACTCACCACCACCACCACCACCACCCCAGTACAAGAGACCAGCAAATAATGTATCTGAATATACAGAAGGTGTGAGTTGTAGCAACCAAAAGTAAATTTTTATCTAAGCCATTTACAGCATGCAAATCATGTCAACCAAGTGACCTCTGGCTTTACCAAGCAAAAATCTCATGGTTGATCTTGATGAGACACAGAGTTTGTGGTGTTAGACTGTATCTGCAAAATCAAGGCTTTATGAAAATTAGTCATCTCCATCCTTGTTCCATGCAGTATGATTTGGTTCATATGGTGTTACAGTACCTGCATGGTTATTGCATAGTTTATAATTGGGAAATGGTCTTGCCATAGTGCTTAATTATGACATAAATGGGAAAGGTGGATAATCTGCTCAAGAATGATCAAGAAAGACAAATAGTCAAAACATACAAGTATGAAAGAACGCATACACATAATTCTGGTGCCGACATTAATGCTGGATGCAAATCCACATGAATAAATTCTGAAATCCTAAATTTAGCTACATTTTCACTTGCTTGTGCAACAGCAAAGACAAGATGCATCACTCTTCTAAAATACTTGTGTGAAATCAATAAGCATATCAATAAGCAAATGTCACTGAAGGTGGATGAAATATACCTACATACACTTATGACCTCATACTAGCAAATTGTTACATTCTTTGTGTCATACTGTGGATTATCAAACTTAACCAAATAAAACTGTGAAATAACGTATCTGGGAGAAGCAGTAGATATAATTTCTAATTGCAGAAACTATAAAATGAAATTTACATTTGCACAGTTATTCCTGCATATGTTACATTTAGGGGTTGATTTACTAATGTGTGACAGCTTGTAGCATAGCAGTCATGTTTGCCTCCATCTGCCCAATTTCTAGCTTGAATTTGCAGATGAAAGCAAGCTGACACAGTTACGACATAGGAAAGTTACATGTCTTAGAAAATCAGCTACTTATAATTTCTGTAATAACTTAATATCTAAAATCTATCTAACATTGCTAACAGTGATTTTTAGACAAACAAAATAATACAAACAAAATAAACATTTCAACCGTATAAAAAACCTTAATTTAATAACTAAAAACATCATCATAGAAAGCTTTGCAAAAATATAGTACTGTATGTAGCAATGTTTGAGTCTCTGAGCCATGCAAGATCAATAAAAGTGATGGTTGTTATATTATCTTCCACATTGGCTCAATTAATGTGTCCACTAAGAAGTGCAGAAATGTGTCAGACGTTTGTGTTTGCGTTTCTCACCCAGTCAGCAATTTGCACTTTCATGAGCACAGCTGATCTTCACTAATTGCCACAATGATGGACTTCCAGCTGAGAAGGGTCCGTAGGCACTAAGCAGAGGGAACAGGACTGGACAGCTCCAATCCCCAGGGAACTCTATGACAGTGATTGCTATGTTAATGGAACACTGTGGGACATTCTTAATCATGGCAGATACGTTTTCCACTTAAAGATATTTTTTGAAGTTCATTAGTAATGTCTTATTTATTGAATCACTGCCAGTGCATTTGATTATTTTAGTTATACCCTGAACTCAGCCACATTTATTAAACAAGTATGTCAGTACAAAAACCAATTACTCTTATCATATAAAACAATTATATTAAATTTGTCCATATTCCCCATTAAAGTAACATAAACAAAATGCATGTTAATACATTTATAGCAACAAAACCCACAAATAGTATCCTCAAGTAACTATGATATTTTAGCTGTTTGACAGAGGTAATACATTAGAAATAAATTCTGTATTTTTTAAAAAAATGTTTATTTTTTAATGTACATATAAAGCCACTAAATACAGTATTTGTTCTGAAACTATTCACCCAGAATTCTAAAACAGAAACATATATGGCTGTATGGCCACTGTATATAAAAACAATTGGGTCTGGGACTCCAGGTCGACAACAAAAAGGTCGACACACCTTAGGTCAACGCCAATTGGTCAACCCACCTTAGGTCGACATGGACAACATGTCAACATGGGCAAAAGGTCGACATGGAAAAAGGTTGACATGAGATTTTTATGTTTTTTGGGTGTCGTTTTCTTCGTAGAGTGACCGGGAACCCCAATTAGTGCACCGCGTCCCTTCGCATGGCTCGCTTCGCTCGCCATGCTTTGGGCATGGTGCCTTCGCTTCGCTCGGCACAGATTACCGCTCCAATCGTAGTCCACGTGGATCGTTAAGTATGAAAAGGTTCCAAAAAAGAAAAAAATTCTGAAAAACTCATGTCGACCTTTTTCCATGCCGCCCTTGTTCCTGTCGACCTTTTGTCCATGTCGACATTTTGTCCATGTCGACCTAAGGTGTGTCGCCCAATTGGCATCGACCTAAGGTGTGTCGACCTTTTTGTTGTCGACCTGGAGTCCGGATACCACACAATTGGTAATCTCTTGTACATCTATATCCAGGGATTTTTTGACTGTATTCAATGCTACTGAGCACTGGCACCTGTTTTTCTGGGAACATGAAGTTCTTCTAATGACACTGCTAGTGTATTGAGTCTGTAACACACCTTCCTTGAACCAGACTAGTGTATTCCAGCTACTTAATAGCCCAGGGAGACACTTATCTGGCCACAGGATCACCAACAGTTTAGGTGAGCAGTGCAATGTGATTAAGATGCACAATTGCAAGAAATACATGGTACGCTACTCCTTTCAGATCATCTCAGTCACGCTGGGCATCTTGTGCAGTATGGTGTATAGATAGATACTAGTTGTATAACGACACATCTGTATAAATAAACTCTCTGATGTTTACCCAGCGATATCTAAGATTGTCTTATATATTTACACTAGAGATGAACGGGTTCGGTTCCTCGGGATTTGAACCCCCCCCCCAAAAAAAACTTCACCTATTTTACACGGGTCTGAGGCAGCCTCAGATCTTCCCGCCTTGCCCGGTTAACCAGAACGCGCCCGAACGTCATCATCCTGCTGTCGGATTCTCACAAGATTCGTATTCTATATAAGGAGCCGCGCATTGCCATTTTCACTTGTGCATTGGAGATTGAGCGGAGAGGACGTGGCAGCGTTCTCTCCCTGAAAAGCTCCGTAATCTGTGCTCAGTGTGCTGCAAATAATCTGTGCTCAGTGTGCTGAAAATATCTACGTTCTTTGCCTGAAAACGCTCCATATTTGTGCTTAGTGTGCAGCAAATATCTGATCAGTGTGCTGCATTGTGGGGACTGGGGACCACCAGTATATAATAATTATAGTAGTACAGTACAGTAGGCCATTGCTGTATCTTGCAGCTCTGTGTCACTGCAAGTATCCATTCCATATCTGTGCAGCATTTTTGTGAGCAGTATATAGTATTACAGTGCAGCATTTTGGTGACTAACAGTATATAGTTGTACAGTACAGTAGGCCATTGCTGTATCTTGTAGCTCTGTGTCACTGCAAGTATCCATTCCATATCTGTGCTGCATTTTTGTGAGCAGTATATATAGTATTACAGTGCAGCATTTTGGTGACTAACAGTATATAGTTGTGTACAGTAGGCCATTGCTGTTTCTTGCAGCTCTGTGTCACTGCAAGTATCCATTCCATATCTGTGCTGCATTTTTGTGAGCAGTATATATATAGTATTACAGTGCAGCATTTTGGTGACTAACAGTATATAATTGTACAGTAGGCCATTGCTGTATCTTGCAACTCTGTGTCACTGCAAGTATCCATTCCATATCTGTGCTGCATTTTTGTGAGCAGTATATACTGTATAGTATTACAGTGCAGCATTTTGGTGACTAACAGTATATAGTTGTACAGTAGGCCATTGCTGTTTCTTGCAGCTCTGTGTCACTGCAAGTATCCATTCCATATCTGTGCAGCATTTTTGTGAGCAGTATATATATAGTATTACAGTGCAGCATTTTGGTGACTAACAGTATATAATTGTACAGTAGGCCATTGCTGTATCTTGCAACTCTGTGTCACTGCAAGTATCCATTCCATATCTGTGCTGCATTTTTGTGAGCAGTATATACTGTATAGTATTACAGTGCAGCATTTTGGTGACTAACAGTATATAGTTGTACAGTAGGCCATTGCTGTATCTTGCAGCTCTGTGTCACTGCAAGTATCCATTCCATATCTGTGCAGCATTTTTGTGAGCAGTATATATAGTATTACAGTGCAGCATTTTGGTGACTAACAGTATATAGTTGTACAGTAGGCCATTGCTGTATCTTGCAGCTCTGTGTCACTGCAAGTATCCATTCCATATCTGTGCAGGATTTTTGTGAGCAGTATATATAGTATTAAAGTGCAGCATTTTGGTGACTAACAGTATATAAGCACATGAGGGAAGAGGTCCCTGCTCGTGAGAGCTTACAATCTAAAAGAGAGGGGTAGACAGACATGGGTGACACAGATGGGGTACATAGAGAACGTGGAACAGAGGGTTAGGAATCAGGATGAGATTTGGCTGGGTTTGGTGAAGAAGTGGACCCCCAGAAGGCACAAGTCAATACTTAACATTGCAACATTTTACTGGGCTATGCAGGAGAAAATTAAAAATAGGGGGAAAATAATAATCAATAACTTCTACCGCTTTCAAAAAGGTCAATGGAAGCTGAAATAATTAACAGCTACCTCATGGAAGCCAGATACAGTATACCAAACAGTACTTAGCAGAGTTAGGAATGAGTACTTATGAAATACAGTAACATTTTGTCATAATATTTCAGAAACTGCATGGCTGGTCTCTTGCACTCTTTTGCTCTAATACACCACCTGCTTAAGGATTTATATTCAAAAACATTATGTCTCCATAATCCCCAAAACGTCAGTCTTCTTGGAAAGTGGTTTGTTCCTTTGTAAGGGAAAGAGAACAAATGTTCTCAAACAACGGTTTCTCAATTTTTTTTTCCTCTGGGAAGGGACTTTGGATTCACAGGAATATCTGAGCATTTCTGTAATCAGAAAGCAGCGACTTTCTACAAATGTTTACGAATAATTCCAGTGATTTTGTCATTTTCTTCCAGTGATTTTGACCAATAATACCATTGATTAGAACGAATAATTCTAGTGATTTTGTCATTTTCTTCCAGTGATTTGGACCAATAATACCATTGATTAGAACAAATAATTCCACTGATTTTGTCATTTTCTTCCAGTGATTTGGACCAATAATACCATTGATTAGAACTAATAATTCTAGTGATATTGTAATTTTCTTCCAGTGATTTGGACCAATAATACCATTGATTAGAACAAATAATTCCAGTGATTTTGTCATTTTCTTCCAGTGATTTGGACCAATAATACCATTGATTAGAACGAATATTTCTAGTGATTTTGTCATTTTCTTCCAGTGATTTGGACCAATAACACCATTGATTAGAACGAATAATTCCAGTGATTTTGTCATTTTCTTCCAGTGATTTGGACCAATAATACCATTGATCAGAACGAATAATTCCAGTGATTTTGTCATTTTCTTCCAGTGATTTGGACCAATAATACCATTGATTAGAATGAATAATTCTAGTGATTTTGTCATTTTCTTCCAGTGATTTGGACCAATAATACCATTGATTAGAACGAATAATTCCAGTGATTTTGTCATTTTCTTCCAGTGATTTGGACCAATAATACCATTGATCAGAACGAATAATTCCAGTGATTTTGTCATTTTCTCCCAGTGATTTGGACCAATAATACCATTGATTAGAATGAATAATTCCTGTGATATTGAGGTGTTTGTGTCACTTAGCTTAGCCATCCAGCGACCACAGTGCACCTCTTTTTCTCTTTTCTTTGCATCATGTGCTGTTTGGGGCCAATTTTTTTAAGTGTCATCCTGGGTGACCCTGCAGTGCCACTCCTAGATGGGCCAGGTGTTTGTGCCGCCCTCTCGGTGCAAATTTTAGGACTAAAAATAATATTGTGAGGTGTGAGGTGTTCAGAATAGACTGGAAATGAGTGGAAATTGTGGTTATTGAGGTTAATAATACTATAGGATCAAAATTACCCCAAATTCTATGAATTAAGCTGTTTTTGAGGGGTTTTTGAAAAAAAAAACACCCGAATCCAAAACACACCCAAATCCGACAAATAATTTTCAGGGAGGTTTTGCCAAAATGCTTCCGAATCCAAAACACAGCCGCGGAACCGAATCCAAAACCAAAACACAAAACCCGAAAAATGTCTTGTGCACATCTCTAATTTACACATGATTTTCCAATTAATTAAGGAAAAAGTGTAAAAGACATAGGGTGGGATGTACCAACCATATGAGGTACAACTACATATAGCCACTTACTACATTGTTAATAATTGCATCTGTGCTAACATATGCTAGTATTGCAAATGGCAGCTCTCCCCAATAAGAGCTGCCCTGTGCAATTGCCACCAGTCCCTAAACTCCCAGGTTTGTTACCCGTCACTCTGTCTGCACATGCAGTAATGCCAGTAAAAGTCTCTGTTTCACAAACCCAGTGGCCGGGTGTTAGTACATATGGGAAATGTGGTAAAACCCACAAAACAGGATTTTTACTGCATTGATCCATTAGTATATACCACCCATACATACAGACATACAGAGACACAAGCACACCATCTACATCATTAGTAAGTATGCTTGTTTGTACTCAGTTCTCATTTTTTTATTGTACGGAGATTTGAAAAAAAAATATATATAAAAAATTGAGTAAATAAATGAAAGGTGCCATTGGCCAGAATGGAAGTTACTCAGTCTTTTGTGTTGTATCAGATTTGCTTACTGTGGCAGATTGACAGCATGGTGGCACAGTGATCAGCACTTTTGCATCATAGCACAGGAGGCATGGGTTCAGCCAGGGGTGTATGGTATAAAATCTATGACTTCATAATGCTGACTTTCAAAATGTTGAAATGTTAGAAAGTAGACATATTGTCCCTGATGGCCTAGCAATGAATTAACTGTTCCCAACTGCTGCAGCGACTCCAACTGCATCTTCCGGGTTCTGGCAGTCATGTGAATGTCACTTCCAGCTGAGTCATCTGACAGAGCGGCGTTCTGGTATGTATTGTCCCACTATCCATAACCCTAATCCCTACCCGGCCATAACTCTCCCTCTACTGTCTAACTCTAACCTCCCCCTTATTGCCTTACCCTAACCACCCATCTCACCGCCTATTGCTAATGTCGACATTCTGACAATGTCAACATGCTGCCTGTCAAGAATGTTGAAATGCTGTCAACATTGTAGTGTAAACAATATAAACTCTACTCTGCCTATTGGCTGTTGAGAGTGTCCTCATGCTTGCAAAATCAGGCGACCTGGTTGTGTTTTTTTTTTTTACTGCACTAATTAGTTTGACTCAACAAATAAAAGATACTGTATGTGTCGTAACCATGTGCATATCAAGGCATGGGCTGACAGCGCTGTCCCCATAGCCTACCAGGGTGCATCCCTGCTCTGCCAGCTGCTAGCTGAATACCTGGCCTGAACTGCATTGGCAGTGACAGATTTTTTTCACCTGTCCCATCCTCTCTTCATTATTATCAGGGATATATAAGAGAACAGCCCCATATGCCAAACACCCAGTGCCCAGCTTCAGATCAGAAGACAGGAAGTATGTTCACTTGCAATGGCAGAGGATACTGGTTGGAGAGCGAAGCAGCAACAGTAGCTTGCCACAAGCAAAATTTCAAGATTGCAGTCCATTTTATTTCAATGGGACCCACCTGACTCCTATGTACCAACCAATGTTGCCCCATTGGTTTATACCATCCTCAGATAGCATAAACCACTTTATGCCTATGGAGGTAATCTCTCATGATCCGTCTCCCGGATCTGAGATTATGCGCATGCATAGTATCAGTTTCCCAGTAGGAGCCTTGAAAAAAGTCTTGAACACATGGACCTCTATGCAGTTCCAATCTGCGTCAGATGGCAATGACCATCAGAGCACATGCACATCAGTAAAACATTGGGCGTACGCACCCGGTGTTTTCCTTGCAACCACCTCTAAAAGGGGCCCATTATTACTTCAGTCAGAGCCTGGTTAAGAGATGTACAGTATGCAATGCTGATATTTACATGTAGAAAAAAAACACAGAAAATCCCTTTGTGTGTTTTCTGTGTACAATTAAGCACAGCCACAGGGGCCATTAGTGATACTGAACTGAAGCAGGAGTGCCAGCCTTTCTGTGTCTTGACATTGTGATATCAAGATCCAGAGTCTTGAGAGTGTTGCTCACAATTTGGATCTATTCAGGCTCCAGTGCCATTATTTGCATAGCAGCGGGAGTGCCGGCCCCCTTGGAATTTTGTTATTACATTTTATTATTATAGGTCAGTATAAAGTGTCATTCTTGGGATAAAATTATAGCAGTCCACAAACAACCAACGTTAGATCAGCCACAGTATCTCTCATTTGGGCAGATGTATTAACCTGGAGAAGGCATAAGGAAGTGATAAACCAGTGATGAGTGCAAGGTGATAAAGGCACCAGCCAATCAGCTCCAAAATGTAAATTAACAGTTAGGATCTATTGGATGCTGCCTTTATCACCTTGCACATATCACTGGTTTATCACTTCCTTAGGCCTTCTTTAGGTTAATACATCTGCCCCACAGTTTCTGATGATGATGGTCTATAGATAGTCAGAGGGAATCTTCTTGGTCTAAGACATGCATAAACATTTCAGAGGTTACAACAGGATAGGTGATGGGGCAGACGGATTGTAATACTGTAGGTCTGCTATAACTAACGGTCTCACCTCTACAGCGAAAATGTGCAGAAATTGATCTTTGATCATTAAGTCTTTAAGGCGCTCACAAAAGAATTCACAGACAGCCCCAACATCCATTGCTGCAGTGGTCCTCAAATTATCTACATCATCAAAATAGTTGTCATTAGTTCTGCAGTGTAAAGTCTTAAACTTTTGGTGATGAATATTTGGGTTTCATTAAGGCCTGCTTTATAACATCATAATTATTATCACATTTCTTGGGAAGAGCTGCAAAGACCTCCAGTGCTTTGCCTTTTAATCCCAATATCAGATATTTGGACCATGGAAGAGAGGGGCGGTGGTGAGGCAACTTATATTGCTTGCAAGTCTATTTAAATCTTGGCAAATAAAGCAGAAAAGCAAAAAAATAAAAATAATAAAAGAAAGGTATTTCTTGCACATATGTCTTTGTGGGAGGCAGTCATCTGACAGAGCGGCGTTCTGGTATGTATTGTCCCACTATCCATAACCCTAATCCCTACCCGGCCATAACTCTCCCTCTACTGTCTAACTCTAACCTCCCCCTTATTGCCTTACCCTAACCACCCATCTCACCGCCTATTGTAATGTCGACATTCTGACAATGTCAACATGCTGCCTGTCAAGAATGTTGAAATGCTGTCAACATTGTAGTGTAAACAATATAAACTCTACTCTGCCTATTGGCTGTTGAGAGTGTCCTCATGCTTGCAAAATCAGGCGACCTGGTTGTGTTTTTTTTTTTTACTGCACTAATTAGTTTGACTCAACAAATAAAAGATACTGTATGTGTCGTAACCATGTGCATATCAAGGCATGGGCTGACAGCGCTGTCCCCATAGCCTACCAGGGTGCATCCCTGCTCTGCCAGCTGCTAGCTGAATACCTGGCCTGAACTGCATTGGCAGTGACAGATTTTTTTCACCTGTCCCATCCTCTCTTCATTATTATCAGGGATATATAAGAGAACAGCCCCATATGCCAAACACCCAGTGCCCAGCTTCAGATCAGAAGACAGGAAGTATGTTCACTTGCAATGGCAGAGGATACTGGTTGGAGAGCGAAGCAGCAACAGTAGCTTGCCACAAGCAAAATTTCAAGATTGCAGTCCATTTTATTTCAATGGGACCCACCTGACTCCTATGTACCAACCAATGTTGCCCCATTGGTTTATACCATCCTCAGATAGCATAAACCACTTTATGCCTATGGAGGTAATCTCTCATGATCCGTCTCCCGTATCTGAGATTATGCGCATGCATAGTATCAGTTTCCCAGTAGGAGCCTTGAAAAAAGTCTTGAACACATGGACCTCTATGCAGTTCCAATCTGCGTCAGATGGCAATGACCATCAGAGCACATGCACATCAGTAAAACATTGGGCGTACGCACCCGGTGTTTTCCTTGCAACCACCTCTAAAAGGGGCCCATTATTACTTCAGTCAGAGCCTGGTTAAGAAATGTACAGTATGCAATGCTGATATTTACATGTAGAAAAAAAACACAGAAAATCCCTTTGTGTGTTTTCTGTGTACAATTAAGCACAGCCACAGGGGCCATTAGTGATACTGAACTGAAGCAGGAGTGCCAGCCTTTCTGTGTCTTGACATTGTGATATCAAGATCCAGAGTCTTGAGAGTGTTGCTCACAATTTGGATCTATTCAGGCTCCAGTGCTATTATTTGCATAGCAGCGGGAGTGCCGGCCCCCTTGGAATTTTGTTATTACATGTTATTATTATAGGTCAGTATAAAGTGTCATTCTTGGGATAAAATTATAGCAGTCCACAAACAACCAACGTTAGATCAGCCACAGTATCTCTCATTTGGGCAGATGTATTAACCTGGAGAAGGCATAAGGAAGTGATAAACCAGTGATGAGTGCAAGGTGATAAAGGCACCAGCCAATCAGCTCCAAAATGTAAATTAACAGTTAGGATCTATTGGATGCTGCCTTTATCACCTTGCACATATCACTGGTTTATCACTTCCTTAGGCCTTCTTTAGGTTAATACATCTGCCCCACAGTTTCTGATGATGATGGTCTATAGATAGTCAGAGGGAATCTTCTTGGTCTAAGACATGCATAAACATTTCAGAGGTTACAACAGGATAGGTGATGGGGCAGACGGATTGTAATACTGTAGGTCTGCTATAACTAACGGTCTCACCTCTACAGCGAAAATGTGCAGAAATTGATCTTTGATCATTAAGTCTTTAAGGCGCTCACAAAAGAATTCACAGACAGCCCCAACATCCATTGCTGCAGTGGTCCTCAAATTATCTACATCATCAAAATAGTTGTCATTAGTTCTGCAGTGTAAAGTCTTAAACTTTTGGTGATGAATATTTGGGTTTCATTAAGGCCTGCTTTATAACATCATAATTATTATCACATTTCTAGGGAAGAGCTGCAAAGACCTCCAGTGCTTTGCCTTTTAATCCCAATATCAGATATTTGGACCATGGAGGAGAGGGGCGGTGGTGAGGCAACTTATATTGCTTGCAAGTCTATTTAAATCTTGGCAAATAAAGCAGAAAAGCAAAAAAATAAAAATATTAAAAGAAAGGTATTTCTTGCACATATGTCTTTATGGGAGGCAGTCAGCTGACCGCCGGATACTGATCCCATCTTTATGTGTGCTGTGGGCCTAATTCAGTAAGGATTGCATTTGCAAACCTGCTCGCAGCAACATTGCAAATGCAATCATTAGAAATGCAAATCTGTACACTGTGATGCAGTTCGTTTATCTGCGACTACAGGCTGAGTAAGCCTGAGCTTACTCATACTAGCAGTCACAGTGTGGCTAGTGTAGCCAATGAAACTGCATCTCGCAACGCAGTCCTTGGCCTCACCGCAACACTACTAAAAATGGGGGTTGCACGCCCCCATTTCTGGCAACGCTGGTCACCCACGCCCGCGTCCCTCCTCCCAAACTCCTCTGTCTGATTATTACCATGCGAACACAGGACCTAATCTGCACATGTGCAGTATGGGTCCTGCATATCCGCAGTTTCCCAACTAGGAGGGAGCTTTGTAAAAACAGGAACTGACAATTTAATGTCTCATTGAATATGTATATGCTATTTAGGTCCACAAGTAAACATAAAATATTCATCTATCTATAACGTTAATATTCACCAACAATTAAATACGAGACATAACTCAGTTACTTAATAGTTATTAAGAGGGAATATATGTTAATCTATACTATACACAGCCTCATGTATACTTTTTAATGGAAAAAAGAGTTGTATTTTGTGATGAGTTACATACAAACCAACAGCTACATTTAACTTATTCCTACTTAATTATGTAATGTTATTTATATAATAGTGGATACTGGGGTCTTGTACTTTAGTACCATAGGGTATTGATCGGGTCCACTGGAGCCTGGCACTTTAAAAACCTTTAGTGTGTGTATGTATGTGCGGCCCCCTCCCCTCTATGTCCCTCCTACCAGACTCAGTCTAGGAAAACTGTGCATGAGGAGACGGACATAATATGAGAGAAGAAACATTACAACAGCGGTGAGGCAACAAGCCAACACACAACCATAAACAAAAGGAGGGCGCTTACCACTATAGAGGATAGCAACACCAACCCAACCAGTATAGCACAGCTATCCCAACAACATAATGAGACCGCAACGCCGGTCCAACCAAATACTTATACAGGTAAGCAGCAACGAAGCACTGAAGTGGGCACCCAGTATTAACTACGGACTAGGAATTACCGGTAGGTATTAAATTCCTATTTTCTCTTATGTCCTAGTGGATACTGGGGTCTTGTACTTTAGTACCATGGGGAAGTCCCAAAGCTCCCAAACGAGTACTGAAGGTCATCCTTGGCGAGGGTATCGAACCAATAGAATTTTACAAACGTGTTCGAACCAGACCAAGTAGCAGCTCGGCACAACTGTAGGGCCGATACTCCCTGGGCAACCACATAGGAAGAGCCCACTGACCTCGTTGAGTGGGCCTGAATAGACATCAGCAAGAGCAGAGCCGCCAAAGTACTGTATATGCCTACTGGATAATCAACTTGAGCAAAAGACTGCTTAGAAGCCTGCCGACCAACCTTGGAGTCATCATAAAGGACAAATAGCGAGTCAGATTTCTGATGACTAGTCATCCTTTTGACATAAATACTTCAGGGCCCTGGCCACATCCAGGGACTCAGAACTAATGGAAGCATCAGACAACACCAGAATCACAATAGGTTAATTCACATGAAAGGCTGACACCACTTTTGGAAAGAACTGATGACGGGTCCTAAGTTCTGCTCTGTCTTCATGAAATATCAATTAAGGGCTCTTACAGGATAAGGTCCCCAATTCAGACACCCGACTGGCAGACGCCAATGCCAATAACATCACCGTCTTCCCGGTGAGAAATTTTAACTCCACCCTATGTAAGGGTTCGAATCAGTCCAATTGGAGAAAGGACCGAACCACATTGAGGTTCCACGAAGCCATGGGAGGTACAAATGGCAGTTACAAATGAAGAACTTCCTTCAAGAAAGTTTGTACTTAAGGCAACATGGCAAGTTGTTTCTGTAAGAAAATAGAGAGCACAGAAATCTGAAATTTGATGGAGCCTAACCATAGGCCCATATCCACTCCTGCTTGCAGAAAAAGTAGAAAACTACCAATTCTAAATTCCACGGGAGAAACCTTTCTACCCTCACATCAGGAAACATAAGTTTTCCAGATATGTAGTGCCATTGGGAGATCCTGGGGGTGGCTCCCGGGTATGTTAGCTCTCTGGATGTGTTTTAGTTATAGCCTTTATCATGAGGCCTATTGTGACAAATTACATGGCCCTATGTGGGCATTGCTATTATGTAGTGTTAGGACTGCTGTATCGGAGAAGCCGTGAAATGGCCAGCAGCTAAACATGTGTTTGCAAACATTTGTGACTAATTCTCTGAATTTCTATTACCAGATAGGTTCAGGGATGGTTACAAGTGATTTTTAGTGTGTGGAAGGGAAATTAGGGCTGGGGATATGCAACCCCCCCCCCCCCCTCTCTGTCTGTTGTTTGTCTGTGACCCCACCACCTTTCCAGCACCTGATACATATTATCTCCAGGAATGGTCAAGCAACTTCCATTGTCTGTCTGCTTGTGTGCGAGAGGCATTGAATGGGAGCAGTATTTGGAAGGCATGCTGTTCCTTGTAGTGCCATTGGGAGATCCTGGGGGTGGCTCCCGGGTAAGTTAGCTCTCTGTCTGGATGTGTTTTAGTAATAGCCTTTATCATGAGGCCTACTGTGACAAATTATATGGCCCTATGTGGGTACTGCTATTTTGTAGTGTTAGGACTGCTGTATCGGAGAAGCCGTGAAGAGGCCAGCAGTAAGTCTGGATAGATGAACGGACCTTGTTGAAAAAGAGGAAATACAGAAATGGTAAACCACTGTGCTCTTCTTGTTGAAGAAGATCTTCTCATAGTGGTAGAGGCCAGGAAACCTGCAGAGCCATTGTTAGGAGGTCCAACAACCACGCCTGTCACGGCCAATCCGGGTCAATTAGAATTGTCTGAATGCTTTACCTTCTTAGTCTTTTGAGAACCCGTGGGATTAGCAGTAGAGGAGGGAGAAATTACACAAACTGGTACATCCACGGCGTCATCAGTGCGTCCACTGCAACAGCATTGTAAATTGCCCTGAGTTCCAGGATGTTTATCGGCAGAACAGACTCCCATCTCAACCATATCCCTTTAAACTGGGCCCCTTAGGTCACAGCAACCCAACCCCAGAGGCTGGCATCCGTTGTCAGTAGAGTCCATGGCCAAAATGTACTAAAAAATCGAGTTTGTCCGATTTGTGTTTTTTTTTTCTAAGTTCCAACACGGGAATTCACTAAGCACAAATCTCGGCAGCGTTTGGACTATTCGTAATGGTTTGAATGAGAAAGTTCAGAAATACGAATGAATAGACCATCGGTCAAACACGGCGCTGTTATTTCCTACAACACGGGTATTCACTATTCCTTTGTTTTTGGGTGTTAGTCTCTGAGTGCTCAATTGCGGTCGTATTTTTTTGTGATTCGTTAAAAAAAGCGTCAAAAAATAGACCTGCTTTTTCCAGACGTGTTTACATGTGTTGCAACTAACAAATCACTCACACCTGAATTAGGATGCCTATAAAAGGATCTTAGGTCCATTTCGCTCCACCTACTCTCAGAAATGGCAGCAGGACTGTGGGCCAGTGATATTTTGTGTGCTGTGGGATTCTTCAGACTCAGACATCAGCCTGTAAGTAACCAGAGACAACAAACTAAACATGGTCAGCAGGTTGTACAGGTTCCGCAGAGGCTGCGCAGGCCTCGTTTTTTTAGGGGGCGTTTAAACTTGAACGCATTGTCCGATGATAGGGTCATACAGATGTTCCGTCTAAATCGTAACAACATTTTCCGTCTGTATGACCTTGTCAAACTGGGCCTAGACCCTGAGACAGCACGCTATCGCTCTGTCTCAGGCCTGCACAAACTCCTGGCTGTGTTGCACTTTATGGCTACTGGCAGCTTTCAGGCTGTGTCTGGGGATGTCATAGGAATCTCACAGCCCTCATTTTCTAGAATATTAACACAGGTGATGTATCCCTAACTACCTCCTCTGTTTTTGGTTGTTTTTAATTATTGTCGGTGGCCAGTTCTGTCCAAAAATCTCATGTTTTATTTTCTTTCAAATATACACACAGGTGTTGGCTGTTTTGCAGCCCCACATCGATGCCTCAATTGTTAGGGTCTCCTGCCCTGTGCTGCCACGTCGTCATGGCAACCGGGAGACAAGTGCTATCGGAGTAACCTGAGCGCAGCTGATACTCCGGTTCGGTCTTTTGCTGTGCAGTGGTTACAGGCTTTGTGCACGGCAGGGGATCCGCTGCTGGTTTTTGTGCTCACAGTCTGTGAGGTCTGAGTGGGGCGTGGACAGCACCTGCTATATAAACCCTCTTCTCAGGTTAAGCAGATGCTGCTGAATCTTTGTTGGTTAGTCAGTTCCTGAAAGTTAGCCAGTACTGTGTAGCTTTGTATTTGTTTGTTGCTTACTGCAAATAGGCCTTGGGATTTGGTACTACACTCTGCCAATCCAGACCTAGCAGTAAGACTGGAGTCAGTCGTTTAACTTGCTGGGGTTCTTTTGCTACTCTGTGAACTTAGCAAGTTTGCGGCTGTATTCTCAGACTTGCCTGCCAAAATCCTTTCTCACTGTACAAGGTGTTCAGGTGTCAGTTTAGTGGCAGTAAGCTGAACCAGTGCACTGCAAGTGAGGACTAGGATTGTGGAGACTCTCCATGTGTCTATTATTCCATCTCTGAACAAGGAGTTTACTGCCACACCCGTTGGTAACCCTTTAGGGTTTTGCTGTTGCCCTTAGCAACGGCATTTCGGGTTCTCTACGTATTAAAACACAACATCTCGCTTCTTTCCATCTGAGCATTCCTAATACTAGGGAGACACACAGTTTCTTAGCCTCTGGGCTTCTCTGTTCACTTTGTGTTGATTTTGTTACCCTATCACCTTCTGTGTACATAATGTCATATTCCCCAGTCTATCTGTGAGTTCATTTGTTTTGCATCCCTCTCCGTTCAGACGCCAGTACATTCCTGCAGGCACTGGTGTGCATAACATATTCAGCAGCCCAATACTCCTGTTGAAATTTTGTGGGAATATGGAGCATACCCCTCAAAATACTTTGCAACAGGTGGTCGATCTGGTGCAGGTCTTGACTCGACAATTTAATGATCTGTCCATTAAAATGCACACCTCCCAGGCCGCTGGCAGAGCTCCCGCAGCAGCAGCACCTTCAGGGGTTATGGAGCCGGAAGTAAATCTCCCGGATCGTTTTTCTGGAGATCGCTCGCAGTTCTTTTGTTTCAAGGAGAGCTTCAAGCTATATTTCCAGCTTAGGCCTCAGTCTTCTGGGTCGGAGATTCAGCGGGTGGGCATAGTGATTTCCTTGCTACAAGGAGACCCACAGGTCTGGGCAAATGGGTTGCAGCCTGACTGTCCGTCGCTTAAAAGTGTTGATGCTTTTTTTACGGCACTGGGCATGTTGTATGATGACCCTGACAAGACGGCCTCAGCCGAGGCTCAGATTTCGATCCTTAAGCAAGGGCGAAGGCCAGTTGAGGTTTACTGTACGGAGTTTCGGAGGTTGGCCCATGATACCCAGTGGAATGACCCAGCCCTGAGACACCAGTACCGAAGAGGTCTTTCTAACCAGATAAAAGACCAACTGGTACAATATCCCTTGCCTGATAGCTTGGATCAGCTCATGCAGTTATCCATCCGGGTGGATAGACGGCTGAGAGAGCGTAGGCTTGGAAGGGAGACCGAGGTTTCCTTCTTTCCCAAGGGAACCTCAGACTCTGAGGAATTTTCCGAGGAGCCTATGCAGATTGGGGCTACCCGCCTCTCCTCGCGTGAGAAGACGCGGAGGAGACAGCAGGGGTTGTGTTTGTACTGTGGGAATAAAGGTCATGTGGTAGTATCATGCCCAGAAAAGCCGGAAAACTTCAGGGCCTGAGGGTGATGGGAAATATCCTGTCAGGCCAGAAGTCAGAATTTCCCAAGAAGACTTTTATCATTCCGGTGACCTTGAAGATCCTCGGTCAAACTGTCAAGACTGAGGCCTTTGTGGACAGTGGGGCCGACGGGGTTTTTATGGACCGCCAATTCGCCCTGAAACATTCTGTTCCCTTAGTACCCTTGGCATCGGAAATTGAGATCTGTGGGTTAAACGGAAAACCATTATCCCAGGGTAAAATTACCTCTTGCACTAGCCAGATTTCTTTGTTTATTGGAGCCACACACTCTGAAAAATTGTCCTTTTATGTGACTGTCTGTACTTTTGCCCCATTGGTGTTGGGGTTACCCTGGTTAAGGGCCCACAATCCTCAATTTGACTGGGTCTCTGGGGAGATTCTTAGTTGGGGTACTGATTGTTTCAGGAGTTGCTTGAGCCTTCCAGTCAGGCTTTCGCAGCTAAGTTTGCTAGGATTACCAGGATGTTATGCAGATTTTGCGGACGTGTTCTCCAAAAAAGTTGCAGATGTACTACCTCCCCATCGCCCCTATGACTGTGCCATTGATTTTTTGCCGAATGCTAAGCTTCCCAAGAGCAGGTTGTACTCCCTGTCACGTCCTGAGACTCAGGCTATGGCAGAGTACATTCAGGAGAACTTGGCTAAGGGATTTATCAGACCTTCACAGTCTCCAGTTGGGTCGGGATTCTTCTTCGTGGGTAAAAAGGACGGTTCGTTGCAACCCTGCATCGACTTCAGGGAATTGAACCGTATCACGATTAAAAACTCATACCCACTGCCTCTCATTTCAGTCTTGTTTGACCAGCTTTGTACTGCCACCATTTTTTCTAAGATTGACCTACACGGTGCGTACAATCTAATCCGAATAAGAGAGGGGGATGAATGGAAGACTGCCTTTAATACCCACTCAGGGCATTATGAATATTTGGTGATGCCTTTTGGGCTCTGTAATGCCCCAGCAGTCTTCCAGGATTTCATGAACGATGTGCTCAGGAAATATTTGGATAGATTCTTAGTTGTATACTTAGATGACATCCTAATCTTCTCCCATTCCCTGGAGGAACATCGGAAGCATGTACGCTTAGTCCTCCAGAAACTCAGAGACCACCGGCTTGGGGCGAAGCTGGAGAAGTGCGAATTTGAAGTTTAGCAAATCGCATTTCTAGGATATATTATCTCCCCAGAAGGTTTCCAAATGGAGGGTTCCAAGGTACAAGCAGTCCTGGATTGGGTGCAGCCCACTAGTTTGAAGGCGCTTCAGCGTTTCCTGGGCTTTGCAAATTTTTATAGACGATTTATCGCTGGATTTTCGTCTATAGTGGCGCCCTTGGTGGCACTCACTAAGAAAGGGGTGGATGTTGCTCACTGGTCTGGTGAGGCCAAAGCGGCTTTTGCCCGTCTCAAAAGGGCATTTGTCTCGGCCAAGGTGCTGCGACACCCAGATCCAGAGCGTCCTTTTGTGGTGGAGGTGAATGCCTCTGAGATAGGTATTGGGGCAGTGCTCTCTCAGATGGGAGTGTCTGATAATCGCCTTCATCCCTGTGCTTACTTTTCCCGTAAATTTTCGCCTGCCGAGATGAATTATGACGTGGGTAACTGGGAATTGTTGGCTATTAAGGATGCACTCAAGGAGTGGAGACACTGGCTTGAGGGGGCTAAGTTTGTGGTCTCAATTCTCACCGACCATAAGAATTTGGCATATTTAGAGTTAGCGAAGCGTCTCAATGCCAGGCAGGCACGATGGGCTTTGTTTTTTGCTCGCTTTAATTTTTTGATAACATATCGCCCTGGGTCAAAAAACATCAAGGCTGATGCGATCTCGCTGAGTTTTGCTCCAATCCAGGAGACCATCGAGGAGCCATTGCCCATTGTGTCCCCATCATGTATTAAAGTGGGCATTACCCAGGACCTCTTGTCATTAGTCCTTAGAGCACAGGAGCAGGCTCCTCCAGACCTTCCGGTAGGTCTTTTGTTTGTGCCTCCTAGGTTAAGACAGCGAGTGTTCCTGGAATTCCATGCCAAGAAGTCGGCAGGTCACCCCGGTATTGCCAGAACTCGGGAGTTGCTATCTAGGGCGGTGTGGTGGCCCTCGGTGGCTAAGGATGTGGATCAGTGGGTTCGGGCATGTGACATCTGTGCCCGAAATAAGACTCCTAGAAGGGTTCCTGTTGGCCCATTACATCCACTCTCTATTCCATCTAAGCCATGGACCCACATTTCAATGGATTTTGTGGTGGACTTGCCCAAATCCTCGGGGATGACAGCCATCTGGGTTGTCGTTGACAGGTTTTCGAAGATGGCGCACTTCGTTCCACTGGTTGGGCTGCCATCGGCCAGACGCCTGTCTGAATTATTTATGCTGCATGTTGTGCGCCTCCACGGGTTGCCACTTGATGTGGTCTCTGACCGCGGATCCCAGTTTGTGGCCAAATTCTGGAGGGCATTTTGTTCCGATCTCCAGATTTCTGTCAGCTTGTCGTCAGGCTACCATCCACAGTCTAATGGGCAGACTGAAAGGGTGAACCAGTCCTTGGAGCAGTTCCTCAGGTGTTATGTCTCCAAGTGTCAGACTGACTGGGTTGCTCATCTGTCCATGGCGGAGTTTGCCTATAACAACGCGGATCACTCTGCTACAGGGATCTCTCCCTTCCTTTGTGTGTATGGGCATCATCCTAAGGCCAATTCTTTTGACCCCCTGGACTCCACGCCTGGTGGTTCCTCTGTGGTTTTGGTCCTTAGAGGTATTTGGAGGAAAGTGAAGAAAGCCCTTGTGTCTGTGTCATTAATGACCAAAAGGGTTTTTGATAAGCGGAAAAGACCCTGCAGCTTCAAATTAGGAGACTTCGTCTGGTTGTCTACCAAGAATTTGAAGTTGAGACAGCCATCTCATAAGTTAGGCCCCCAGTTCATTGGCCCTTATAAGATCACTAGGGTTATCAATCCGGTGGCATTTCAGTTAGATCTGCCCCGTTCTTTGGGTATCAATAAAACATTTCATTGTTCCCTTTTAAAACGGGCGATTAGTAATCCTTCTTCCAGTGGAAGACCTTCTCCTCTTCTGATACGTGGCCAGAGGGAGTTTGTTGTTGAAAGGATTCTTGACTCCAAGATGGTTCAGGGTCGGCTGTCATTTTTGGTGCACTGGAAGGGGTATGGCCCGGAGGAGCGGTCGTGGGTGCGCAGTTGTGATCTTCATGCCCCCAGACTGATACGCTCTTTCTTCTCGCAGTTCCCCGATATACCCGGTGGTAGGGGTTCTTTGACCCCTCGTCAGAGGGGGGGGGTACTGTTAGGGTCTCCTGCCCTGTGCTGCCACGTCGTCATGGCAACCGGGAGACAAGTGCTAGCGGAGTAACCTGAGCGCAGCTGATACTCCGGTTCGGGTCTTTTGCTGTGCAGTGGTTACAGGCTTTGTGCACGGCAGGGGATCCGGTGCTGGTTTTTGTGCTCACAGTCTGTGAGGTCTGAGTGGGGCATGGACAGCACCTGCTATATAAACCCTCTTCTCAGGTTAAGCAGATGCTGCTGAATCTTTGTTGGTTAGTCAGTTCCTGAAAGTTAGCCAGTACTGTGTAGCTTGGGATTTGGTACTACACTCTGCCAATCCAGACCTAGCAGTAAGACTGGAGTCAGTCGTTTAACTTGCTGGGGTTCTTTTGCTACTCTGTGAACTTAGCAAGTTTGCGGCTGTATTCTCAGACTTGCCTGCCAAAATCCTTTCTCACTGTGCAAGGTGTTCAGGTGTCAGTTTAGTGGCAATAAGCTGAAACAGTGCACGGCAAGTGAGGACTAGGATTGTGGAGACTCTCCTTGTGTCTATTATTCCATCTCTAACCAAGGAGTTTACTTCCACACCCGTTGGTAACCCTTTAGGGTTTTGCTGTTGCCCTTAGCAATGGCATTTCGGGTTCTCTACGTATTAAAACACAACATCTCGCTTCTTTCCATCTGAGCATTCCTAATACTAGGGAGACACACAGTTTCTTAGCCTCTGGGCTTCTCTGTTCACTTTGTGTTGATTTTGTTACCCTATCACCTTCTGTGTACGTAATGTCATATTCCCCAGTCTGTCTGTGAGTTCATTTGTTTTGCATCCCTCTCCGTTCAGACGCCAGTACATTCCTGCAGGCACTGGTGTGCATAACATCAATCTGCTTCCCTACCCAGGAGTCTCAGTGGCATGCCGTCAGGGTAGATTTCTATGAGCTGGCTGGCATGCCCAATGTGCTGGGAGCCATAGATTGCACACACATTCAGCTGAGACCACCTAGGGGCAGGCAGCACATCTATATCAATCGACATCTAGAGCACTCCACAAATGTGCAGGTGGCTTGTGATGCAAATCTCAAAATAATGAGTGTTGTTGCTGGTTACCCTGGGGGCTGCCATGACTCCTTCATCCTCAGTCAATCATACCTCTTTAAGAAGTTTGAGGACGGACCAATGCCAGATGGGTGGCTGTTGGGTATGTAATTTGATATGTGTAGGCATGTGTCTACTTTGTCCAAATACAGGGCCAGATTTATTAACCTGGAGAAGGCATAAGGAAGTTATAAACCAATGATATGTGCAAGGTGATAAAGGCACCAGGCAATCAGCTCCAATATGTCAATTATCAGTTAGGATCTGTTTGCCTGCTGCCTTTATTACCTTGCACATATCACTGGTTTATCACTTCCTTATGCCTTCTCCAGGTTAATACATCTGCCCCACAGTGTGTTACTTATGTGTTGCTGTATCTTAACATGAATCACGTTACTATATCTTTTTTTAGGTGATGGAGGATATGGCTGTTTCTCTTGGCTTCTAACTCCATTGTCCCAACATGATACCCCTGCTGAACACAATTACAATCATGCACATAAGTCCACGCGGAATGTGATAGAAAGATGTTTTGGTGTGCTGAAATCTAGCTTTCAGTGTCTGGATAGGTCTGGTGACCTTTTGTTGTATAGTCCCTTGAAGGTGACTCAAATTGTGTTCTGCTGCTGCTTTCTTCATAACATGTGTTTGCAACAACATCTGCCACATGTTGAGGAGGAGGAGGAGGAGGAAGAAAGCAGCCAGCAAGCAGAGAAATTAGAGACATCTGGTGATACTTGGAGTACAGATGTAGGGAGGCAGGTTAGGCAAGAACTCATAAATAGTTTTTTATGGTAAGTTTTGTTTGCTTCTTTCATTTGTTATGTAAGCATTAATATATGTTGTCCCATTTTTCTTTTAAAATCCATCACTCAGAATGTGTCTGTCTCCTTGAGACATACAAACATACCCTCGCTTTATGCAAAAGAAATGTAGCATGTGTATTGTGTTTATTTTACAACTCAAAACAGATTATGAGTGGCATGCATGAAGTCTGTATAAGTGTTATTAAACTTGCACTGATAATTTATTACAAGCACACATAATCCACAAAGTATTTGTTTTAGTATTTTACTTTAAGATTGTGTGTAACGTCCTAATGCACAGGGTCTCAAACTCGTCCCTCAGGACCCCAAACAGTGCATGTTTTGCAGGTAACCCAGTTGAAGCACAGGTGTATGAATTACTCACAGTAACATTTTAAAAGTTTAACAGGTTGAGATAATTATGTCACTTGTGATTCTGTGTGGAGACCTGCAAAACATGCACTGTGTGGTGTCCCGAGGACCGAGTTAGAGAACCTGTGTCCTAATGAAACACTCTTCCACATATAATATGTTAGCCTTGAGGAATACATGTGTCCTTATGTGTGATGCTCCATCGTATTTAAGGGACACAAACTTAGTATCATCCAAAAAAAATAATTCGTAATGTTTGCTGCAGTAAACTTGCTGATTTGTAAGTCAATACACAGTTTCCCACATATATTCATTATTATGCACATTATTTGTGCTCATTAAATACAAATACCATTTATTTGTTTCTGCATCATGTGTAATACACTGATTACTCAATTTTAACACACACAAACATGGCACAACAATAATGACATTAATGTTGGCACTGAATTATCTAAATGCTATTACAACATATTACGACCTTTGTAGCCAACTCAATTGTGTTATTCTTGTAATGTCGTATACAGAAGAAAGGTAAAAGAGTTAACAAACACATTGTAATTTGTATTGGTCATGGATGAATCTACATGGCTGCCAATTAGTCTGCCTGCAGGATATGAGAATGATTGGAATCTAGAGAGAGTAATGATTAGAAAAAAATCAAGTGGTCTTGTTACTGCATGCTAAATACATTCTGCATGGCTGCCAATTAGTCTGCCTGCAGGATATGAGAATGATTGGAATCTAGAAAGAGTAATGATTAGAAAAAGAATCAAGTGGTCTTGTTACTGCATGCTAACATCAATGTTCAGATCAAATAACTTTCTCCTCCTCACAAAAAAATTTAATATGTGAAAGAATAAATGTGTTGGCAAAAATCCTGTTGTTTGTAACACTTATAATTAATGATGTTCAACAAATTGTCAAGGTGGTAAGTGTTATATATATATTGTGAAAAAACTACACTTACTAACTGTATTTATTTTCTTCTCTATACAGAGATCGGTGTATCTATTTTTTATTTTTTTGGTATTGGCTGCTTGGACTGGCCTTTGCCTTTACCACTGTTGTGTTGGCGTGCTCTGGTGGAGCGCCTTGGTGGTGAGGACACTGGCGTGATATTTGGAGTAGTCGTACCTGAACTGCTGCTTGTTTGCTGTTGGTGCATGGATCTGAGTGTTTCATTGAGGTTAGTGAGGGTGGCATTGAGTTCACATGTAGCAGCATTTTGATTGTCTACAATTTGGAACAAATATTCATTTATCTTTGATTGTTTTGAAAAATGTTCATATAGCTTTTCTGTTGTCTGTGCTATTCTTCCATTAGTCTGTGCTGTTCTTCCATCATGCACTGTAAGTTGCCCATGACCTGTGTAATGTCTGCACGCATGAGTTCCATGGTATTGCCACTTCTCGTGGTTTGTTCATTTTGTTTACTTATATTTCTGGTTATTCTTCTGAGGTAACATGGTAGGCTTGCAAACATTTGTGTCTGACTACGCAGGCAATCTTCATTAGTGGCCTGCTGTCTAGTCCAAATGCTCCAAAACACGTGATCAGGGCCTTGTGTTACTGGTGTGGTTAGGCTGTGTTGTGGTGGTGGTGTGCTTTGCTGTGGTGGTGTACTCACAGGTGCTGGGGGTCTGATTCCTTGGCTTCATGGCTGCATTTCTAACATGATTGTCTCATCCACGTCACTGTGTTGCTGTTGTTGCGGAGGGATGCTGTTACCAGGACTAGGAGCTGAAATTTAGAAAAATTATCCATTAGCTATCCATATGTTTGATACATTATAACAAATCACTACACATGGAATACATGTCATTGACTGTTGCTTTCAGATATCCTGCCTAGCAACATCATCACTCATAACTTTAATACATACATACTATGCCTGTTTGTGGCAAATGTGTCTGGTTACTTCATTGTGAAAGCAAACACATTAGTTTTATTGTATATCAGACATACTCCACCATAAAAACACATTGTAATCCATAATGTGTTACCTTATAGCTTTTCAAAAACAAACATAGTAATGTTTTTATATGTATTTGGCAATGTTAGGTCAAACACACGTGAAAAATTGTTAAACATCCTTACTAATTTCCAAAATTAAACATGAGTTTCTGTTGCAGCATCTTACACACAATGTGCTACTGTATGGCTGAAGTGGACATACATATATTTACAGTATGTGGACAAGGCCATTTCTGTAGGATTACATTTCATGTTTTACTGACTTCGGTAAGTATATCAGATTTTGATGTGTTTTGACTTAATGCGTTTAAGTAAATGTTTAATTACGATCTGAAATTTCTTACATTTATTTCAGTTTGATGCTCACAATCAAGATGAGGGGAGTGTGGTTCACATCTTGGAGGTGTGACCAAAATTTGGAGTGGGGGGACCGAACATACGGTCTATAATCTTCGTGGGTGGTAGCCTGCTGTGGTTGGCCCTGGACATCAGACCTTGCTTTCTTTGCTGCCACATGTTTTTTTTGGTGGTGTGTTACAGAAGTCCAACTTCTGCTGCTCCAGACTTCTTTTGATGGACCTAGTGTTGAAAGTTAAATGTTGTTATGGCCATTCTTTTACAAACATACCCTATACTACAATGGACACTTTACCTGCTTCCGCAGCGTCATCATCATCAGATGTGCTGGGAGTTTCTGGAGGACGAGTAGTACTGCTTTTTTCAAATACTGTAAAAAATAAAACACTCATGTATTCATGCTATTGTTGATACATCCACCCATTATGCTTATAAATATGTATTCTTTAAGAAATGCTTGCTTTATTTTTATGAAAAACATAAGGACCGGAAAAAAAACAAACCACTACATAAAACAATAAACATTTTCCAATAGCCATATGCACTATGGAAAGTTCAACACAGGAAAACATGTACAGGACACTGACATAGGCCACAAGTAAAAATACATACATTAACAACCACAAACACACACATCTTCATTTTGTAATGAAAGGAAAATTATTACAGATGCAATATATAAATTGCTCTGTGATGTGGCACTCCAAACAAACATTACCACTATATGAGCCAAACAAAAACAAAAGCCAAAAAAAAAAGGGAGACTGCAGTGTTGTGTCAGGGCACAAATACAGACTCAAACTGAATATACAAATAGTGGGTTTATCTAAAAAATTAATACATTCAGTACTAATGACATTACACATGTAAGTGGTTCCCAAACCACTTTCCACTACTCCAGCCTCTAACATGACAACCACTGTATTTGCTACATTGCACATGGATAACCTAAATATAAAACATAGTCCAAATTAAAAACTTAAAAATGTGCAAAAGGAAAACATTATTGTTGGACAATTCAATGACACACCAAGTCCAAACTACACATGGAAAATATATAGAAAAAAAATACATGACATACAATAAAGTAAAATGTTAAATTTGGCTTTTGGAGAAAACATTATCAAAAAAAATGTATTTGCTGACACACTTGAAAATGGGAGTAATATGCAATGTCACATGACACACATTTGAAAAAAAAAACTTTAAAAAAAAAAGTCATAGAATGTTAATGAAAATACACATGCTCACCATTTTTCCTGGCCCGATCGGAATCCCGGACATGGGTTGCAGAGACTACTTCAGGAGGTTTTACACTCCGCATGGGCTCCTCATACTCCAGATATCTTGCAATATAGGGCTGCCCACCACCGGTTTTTCGAGCCGACTTCGCCTCCTTGGCCATTTTGGACTTGACACGTCGCTTTATGTCATTGTACCGTTTGCGGCACATGTCCTCCGTCCGTTTGACAACCCCTCACTATTGACAGCAGCAACAACTTTCACCCACAACACCGTCTTCTTCCGTGTTGGCACCTTGGCGGACTCAGGCCCAAATAGCTGCCGCTCATACTTCATCAGCTCCCGCACCAATGCCACATTTTCTGAATAACTAAACTTAACATTCCGCGCAGTCTTAGTAGTGGTGCGTGGCTGCGGAGCTCTCTGACTGTCACTATCACTGTCACTGTCACGCTGTTATGATTCCCGTACTCCAGACCAGAGGAGATCTTTATGGCAGAGGTCTGAGTACTGGAAGGATATGCTGGTACGGGAGCAGGAAAGCCTAGTAACCCCTGGCGCCCTAACTCCGTTGTCTCGCCCGTGTTATCAGAAATCCCCTGCGAGACTATGGTTGCTTGAGCCCATGGCAGCCGCGTTCGAAGGGCGGATTATGTCTGCCCAACCCCGATGCCCCCTCAGGTCTTAATGGGAGACAAAGGGAAATCTGAGACAGGGTGATAACAAGGGGCCCTCTGACTAAGCAACCAGGCCAGGGGTTACAAGCTATCTAACTTAAACCAAAAGTATGTGCGGACAAACCGCCAGGGAAAAGGACAACCAAAGATCCACTGATCCGTTACTCCTATCCAGCACCGCTGGATACCAGAGTGGATTTGTGGGAGCGGAATCCTCCGCAAAAGCTCCGGATCACAATAAACTAAATAATAAATAGTAGCGGTCAAGCCGCAACACACGGCTACGCCGCGACTCACGAACACCACAGGATGTTAAAGGTGCTCGGTCGGACTCCAGGAATAGATGACAAATTCCGAGTACTGGATAACTGAGGACAGGAACAACCGGGTTGAGCAGGACTGGAAACTCTCTGTAACTGACACAGCAAACAGGAAGCTATCACCGGCGTCTGTGAGAAGTCCTGAGAGTGCTTAAATTTGGGAGCCCTCCAATCATGATCCAGACAGGGTAATCACATAATGATGCCGTGCAGCTGCATGCTGCACGGCCAGAATACACAAGCACTGATTAATTAAGACCCAGCAACGGGGAACGCGGTCTGACCGTGGCGTCCCCGTTGCTAGGGTCTGAGCGGCTCCGTGCGCCCGGCGTCTAGCATTGCTAGGGAGCTGGCGGCTGTCTGCCTGCGGCGTCCCTAGTTGCTAGGCGCCGGGCCGCACTGACGGGCGGACCCTCGGCGCCTAACAGTACCCCCCCCTTGAGGAGGGGTCAAGGAACCCCTAAGGCCAGGTTTCTGAGGAAATTCTCGAAAAAATGCCCTTTTGAGCCTCGGGGCATGGAGATCCTCATCCAGGACCCAAGACCTTTCTTCTGGACCATAACCTCTCCAATGTACCAAAAAATAAAGCCGACCCCGGGACAACTTGGAATCGAGAACCTTCTCCACTAAGAACTCCTGCTGACCCTGTACATCTATTGGTGATTTCCTCTGAGAGATCTTGCGAGGAAATCTACTGGACGAAACATATGGTTTTAACAAGGAGCAATGGAAGGTATTTCCGATCCGTAAAGTTTTTGGTAAACGTAACCGGAAAGCCACTGGATTGACTTTTTTGATAATATGAAATGGTCCAATAAATTTAGGACCCAATCTGGCTGAGGTTTGTCGAAGTTTAATGTTGCGAGTCGACAACCATACCCTATCTCCAACTTTAAAAGTGCACGGCCGCCGGAGCCTGTCAGAAAATTTTTTCTCCCGAAATGCCGCTTTTCTGAGAGCCAGGTGCACTTTTCTCCAAATGAGTTTGAGATGAGAGGTCAAGGTCAGTGAGGAGACAGAGGAATGTTGAAAAAAGGAATTAGCTCTGGGGTGAAAACCAAAAACTGTAAAAAATGGAGATACATTGGTGGAGGAATGACAGGCATTGTTGTAAGCAAACTCTGCCAACGGAAGAAACTCAGACCAGTCATTTTGGAGTTTGGCCGAGTACAAACGCAAATATTGTTTTAATGATTGATTAACTCGCTCAGTCTGCCCGTTGGATTGGGGATGGTAGCCAGACGTTAAAGATAATTTCATCTTTAATGAGGCACAAAAAGACTTCCAAAATTGTGCAATGAATTGTGGACCCCGATCAGAAACAATATCAGTGGGTAACCCATGGAGTCTGAAAACATGGCGGAGGAACAAGACTGCCAATCCCTGGGCAGATGGCAATCGGGGAAGAGCAATGAAATGGGCCATTTTGCTAAAACGGTCCACTACCACCCATATGACTCGGCATCTGGCTGACAGAGGGAGGTCCACCACAAAATATAGGAAATATGAGACCATGGCCTAAGAGGAACATTCAAGGGCATAAGTTGACCGATAGGCAAGGAACGGGGAACCTTATGCTGTGCACAGACCTGACAAGAAAAAACAAACTCCTTAATGTCTTTGGAAAGACCAGGCCACCATACCGAGCGGGAAACTAATTCAAAAGTTTTAGCGATCCCCGGATGCCCGGCAACCTTGCTATCATGAAACTCCGTCAAAACCGTTGCTCTCAAAAACTCGGGGACAAAAAGACGACCAGCAGGAGTATTTCCAGGAGCTTGATGTTGAAGCTGCTTTAACTGGGTAAATAAATCTTGTGTGAGACCTGCCCGAATGACTGAAGACGGAAGTATGGGAGTAACAGGACTGTTGTCTTGAACTGGAAGAAAACTGCGTGACAGGGCATCTGCCTTGGTATTCTTGGAACCTGGCCTGAAGGTGATAATGAACTTGAAACGAGTAAAAAATAAAGCCCAACGAGCTTGCCGGGCATTCAGCCGTTTAGCTGATTCAATGTATTGAAGATTTTTGTGATCAGTCAAAACTGAAATGGTATGAGTGGCTCCTTCAAGCCAATGCCTCCACTCCTCAAAAGCCCATTTAATAGCCAGTAATTCCCGGTTACCAACATCGTAGTTGGATTCAGCAGATGAGAATTTCCTGGACATAAAGGCACAAGGATGTAATTCCAGGGAATCCGGATCCTTCTGAGATAGGATAGCCCCTACTCCAACCTCCGAGGCATCAACCTCAACAATGAAAGGCAATTCTGGGTTGGGATGTCTGAGGACCGGGGCTGAGACAAAGGCTTGTTTCAAGGCCTGAAAAGATAACTCCGCTTCACGTGACCAGTTGGTAGGATCTGCTCCCTTTTTAGTCAGTGCCACAATGGGAGCAACTAGGTCAGAGAAAGAGTGAATAAATCTTCTATAGTAATTCGCAAACCCTAAAAAGCGCTGAATTGCTTTTAAATTGGTGGGTTGCGCCCAACTAAGGATGGCTTGGAGCTTCTTTGGTTCCATACAGAATCCCCGAGGGGAAATAATGTACCCTAAAAAGGATACCTCCGTGACATGAAATTCACACTTCTCCAGCTTGGCATATAGGTGATTTTCACGTAATTTTTTTAGAACCTGACGCACCTGGGTAACATGTTGTTCAATAGAGTCAGAATATATCAAAATATCGTCTAAGTAGACTACAACAAATCTTCCAAGAAATTCACGGAGCACATCGTTTATGAGATCCTGGAAAACTGCCGGAGCGTTGGACAGGCCGAATGGCATAACCAGATACTCATAGTGGCCTGATTGAGTACTGAATGCCGTTTTCCACTCATCCCCTGACTTGATTCTGATGAGGTTATATGCTCCTCTCAGGTCAATCTTAGAAAAAATCACAGCCGAACGTAGCTGATCAAAGAGGACAGAAATCAGCGGCAAAGGGTAAGTATTCTTTACTGAGATTTTATTCAAGGCTCTAAAGTCAATGCAAGGTCTGAGTGATCCATCCTTCTTCTCCACGAAGAAGAAGCCTGCACTTAAAGGGGATTTAGATGGCCTGATAAATCCTTTCCCTAGGCTTTCTTTAACATACTCATTCATGGCCACAGTTTCAGGTCCGGACAATGCATATAACCTTCCCTTAGGCAAAGTGGCACCAGGAATTAACTCGATAGCACAATCATAAGGCCTATGGGGAGGCAGAATATCCGCATTGCCCTTGGAAAATACATCAACAAAATCCTGGTATTCCACAGGAATGGGTGCGGGAATGACAGCAGCTATTCTGATGGGAAGCGTAATACATTCCTTATTACAGATGGTACCCCATTGTAAGATCTCCCCCGACTGCCAATCAATGATGGGATTATGAAAGGCCAGCCAAGGGTGACCCAGAACCACAGGAACTGCTGGGCAATGGGTAAGGAAAAACTCAATCTTTTCAGAATGCAGAGCTCCTACCGAAAGTAGAACAGGAGGTGTACAGAGAGAAATAACCCCATTGGACAAGGGACTCCCATCTAAACCATGCATGGTGATACACCTACCCAAGGCTAACTGAGGAATACCTAAGGCCTTAGCCCATGTTAAATCCATAAAGTTCCCTGCAGCTCCACTGTCCACAAAAGCCGAGACCGAGGAACAGAGGCTGCCAAAGGAAACTTTAGCTGGAACCAACAGTGAATTATTTGAGGAGATAAGCTGCAGACCAAAGTGAACCCCCTCACAACTCACTTGGTCGAGGCGTTTCCCGACTTGTTCGGACAACTACGGGCAAAATGTCCCTTACCCCCACAGTATAAACAAAGACCAGAATTTTGCCTTCTGGTTCTTTCTTCAGGAGACAGTTTGGAGAGGCCTATCTGCATGGGCTCCTCTATGTCCACAGGAATGGAAAAAACACAAGGAGAAGACCCGACAGATGCTCCTTTTTCAGCCCTCCGCTCTCTGAGACGACGATCAATCTTAATAGAGAGCTCCATGAGTTTATCGAGAGTCTCAGGAGCGGGATACTGAAGGAGACTGTCTTTTATAGATTCGGATAAGCCGAGGCGAAACTGACTGCGCAGGGCTGGGTCATTCCATCCACAGTCGTTCGACCAGCGAAACTCCGTACAATAAATCTCTGCGGGATTCCTACCCTGTCTGAGAGCACGCAACTGACTCTCGGCGGATGCCTCTCTATCAGGGTCGTCATACAATAGCCCTAAAGACCCCAGAAAGGCGTCTACAGACAATAAAGCCGGATCGTCTGTCTTTAAGCCAAAAGCCCAGGTCTGAGGATCCCCCTGTAGCAAAGAAATAATAATTCCTACCCGCTGAGATTCCGTACCTGAGGAGACTGGTCTTAAACGAAAATACAGTTTACAAGACTCTTTAAAATGAAAAAACTGCTTTCTATCCCCAGAAAAACGGTCAGGCAGATGCATTTTTGGTTCAGGAATGACCCTCGGGGAAGTCCGTAACAGATCTTCCTGTGACCTCACCCGAAGGGACAGATCTTGAACCATCTGAGTAAGCTCTTGAATCTGGCTAACTAAAAGCTGGCCAGGATTTGGCCCAACACCGGAGGGATTCATGAGGCTGACAAATCTCCCAACAGAATAAGGGAAAAAATTAACTCCTGTTAAATTTTAAATTTTAGTTTGGCCGGTGATAATGTTATGATTCCCGTACTCCAGACCAGAGGAGATCTTTATGGCAGAGGTCTGAGTACTGGAAGGATATGCTGGTACGGGAGCAGGAAAGCCTAGTAACCCCTGGCGCCCTAACTCCGTTGTCTCGCCCGTGTTATCAGAAATCCCCTGCGAGACTATGGTTGCTTGAGCCCATGGCAGCCGCGTTCGAAGGGCGGATTATGTCTGCCCAACCCCGATGCCCCCTCAGGTCTTAATGGGAGACAAAGGGAAATCTGAGACAGGGTGATAACAAGGGGCCCTCTGACTAAGCAACCAGGCCAGGGGTTACAAGCTATCTAACTTAAACCAAAAGTATGTGCGGACAAACCGCCAGGGAAAAGGACAACCAAAGATCCACTGATCCGTTACTCCTATCCAGCACCGCTGGATACCAGAGTGGATTTGTGGGAGCGGAATCCTCCGCAAAAGCTCCGGAACACAATAAACTAAATAATAAATAGTAGCGGTCAAGCCGCAACACACGGCTACGCCGCGACTCACGAACACCACAGGATGTTAAAGGTGCTCGGTCGGACTCCAGGAATAGATGACAAATTCCGAGTACTGGATAACTGAGGACAGGAACAACCGGGTTGAGCAGGACTGGAAACTCTCTGTAACTGACACAGCAAACAGGAAGCTATCACCGGCGTCTGTGAGAAGTCCTGAGAGTGCTTAAATTTGGGAGCCCTCCAATCATGATCCAGACAGGGTAATCACATAATGATGCCGTGCAGCTGCATGCTGCACGGCCAGAATACACAAGCACTGATTAATTAAGACCCAGCAACGGGGAACGCGGTCTGACCGTGGCGTCCCCGTTGCTAGGGTCTGAGCGGCTCCGTGCGCCCGGCGTCTAGCGTTGCTAGGGAGCCGGCGGCTGTCTGCCTGCGGCGTCCCTAGTTGCTAGGCGCCGGGCCGCACTGACGGGCGGACCCTCGGCGCCTAACACACGCCTAGCAAAGTTTGGGGATCCGGCAGCTGAGACTTGCCCAAGGAGGTAGCAGGCTGGGGAAGAACAAAATGAGGGGGTTGCATATAGTTCCTTTGCATGGGATACGGAGCAATGAAGGATGAAGGCGGAGTTTGAGAGTCAATGGAAAGTATTTATTATGTACAGAGCAGAGGTAGAAAACTGAGGTTGATGAACGGTGACTTGAGAACGTGGTCGTAGACAAAGAACTGTGGATCTATAGGTGAGAGTAAACGAGGCTGAAGACAAGAACCGTGGACTGCGACTTATGAGAAGAAACTGCGGTAGAGGAGCTGAGAACTGTGGACGGTAGTTTGGGTCGTGACTGGAGACTGAGAACTGTAGACTATGGCTTGAAAGATGAAGCTGGAGATAACGAGCTGAGGACTGTGAATGGTGGTTCGAGGACTTGGCTGGAAGCAAGAATCTGCGGACTGTGGCTTGGAGGACGAGGCAAGAGACCCGGGGTCGTCCCTGCCCAAAGGGTCTTACTGAATCGGGTTTTCCAAGAGCGTCTCCACGGGCAGCAGCAGGCTAGGAACGGGAAAACTGCAGCAGCAACTGAGAACTGGCAAAGCAGGGTTAGAAGTACCAGAATATAGCAGGAATCCTGGGAGCACAGGCTAAAGCACCTACAACAGGGTTGTAACTTGAAGCACTGGCATCCCTGTCCTAAACCAGCCCCCTTTTATAGGAAGAAGTCTCCCTGGATTGGCTGGAAAACTAGGAACAGGAATTATGTCAGAAACTTGGTCTCCAACATGGCGGCGCCCAGTAATGCAGACCTTTTCTGACAACATGCTGCTCACTGCCCCTGGTCTCCTAGGCAGTGGCTTAGCGAGAGCGAGCTGCTGCAGCAGCGTCCCGCCGCCACGAGCGGACCCCCTCAACGCCATTACCGCTGCCTGTACCCTTGAACCCAGCGCCGCAGCCCTCCACCGCCGCTGCCTAGCTGCCCGTGAAGCCCACCCACGGCCCCAGCGTTCCGGTAAGACCTCGGACGCTGACAGTACCCCCCCTTTTGCGGGTGGACTTCGGACACCTATAAGGTTTAGCTGGAAATTTGGCATGAAATGTCCAAAGAAGTCTTGGGGCATGGACGTCCTCTGCCTCTACCCAGGACCTTTCCTCAGGTCCATATCCCTTCCAATCGACTAGGTACTGGAGGCGACCATATCGTTTGCAGGAGTCGAGGATCTTATGAATCTCAAATTCGTCTCCTTGTGTTTACTGGATCTTGGGTGATTTAGGTAGAGCAGCTCTGAATCGATTGAGTACCAATGGTTTTAAAAGAGAAATATGAAAAGCGTTAGGGATTCTTAAATGTGGAGGTAACTTCACCTTGTAAGCCACAGGATTCAAAACTTTTTCGATTGGGTAGGGCCCAATAAATCTGGGAGCAAACTTCTTAGTAGGAACCTTCAATCTTAGGTTACGTGTGGAAACCCAAACCCGATCTCCCACTTTAAGACTTGGTACTGCTTTTCGCTTCAGATCTGTGTAGGTCTTATACTTCTTGGATGTCTTGAGCAAGGCCTTGTGAATTTGTTTCCAGGTTTCAGTAAATTGTCGAAGTGTTGACTCTGCGGCAGGAACCTCGAGTGTAGGCAGAAGTTGGAAGTCAGGAACTTTCGGATGATAACCATAATTAATAAAAAATGGAGAAGATTTTGTGGCAGAGTGATAAAGATTGTTATGGGCAAATTCCGCAAATGGGAGGAAGTCAAGCCAGTCGTCCTGAGAGGAGGACATGAATAAATGCAGAAATGTCTCCAGGTCCTGGTTCACTCTTTCTGTTTGACCATCCATTTGAGGATGATATCCTGAGGAGAAATTCAATTTCACGCCAATAGCAGAACATAGGGATCTCCAAAACTTGGCCACAAACTGGGGACCTCTATCAGATACAATTTCCTGTGGTAATCCATGGAGACGAAAAATCTCTGCTATGAATAATTTTGCCAGCTGGGATGCTGATGGAAGACTGGCCAGGGGAACAAAGTGTGCTATTTTAGAAAATCGATCAACTATGACCCATACGGTGTTCCGTCCGCCAGACACAGGCAAATCAGTAATAAAGTCCATAGAAATATGTGTCCATGGTCTTTGCGGCACAGGTAGCGGATGAAGTAACCCGGCTGGAGGAGCTTTGGGACTTTTATGCTGAGCACACTTTGGACAGGCAGCCACGAATTCCTGTACATCAGTCCTGAGATGAGGCCACCAGTAGGAGCGCTGAATGAATTTGAGCGTTTTATGACCACCCGCATGGCCCATGAAGGAGGAGGAGTGAGCCCATGTAAGCAGTCTCTTGCGAAGATTTGGAGCAACAAAGATCTTTCCCAGAGGAGGAAGTGGAAAGGTATTGGTTGCAGAAAAAGAGGTGGAGTCTAAGATGTATTGTTCTTTTGAACGGTCAGAGGGTTCTTCAAAACTCAAGGAACGAGATAATGCATCTGCCTTTTTGTTGAGGGACCCTGGGCGGTAACTAAGTTTAAAGTTGAAACGGGTAAAGAAGAGTGCCCATCTTGCTTGACGTGGATTCAGACATCGGGCTGACTGTAGATACAGGAGGTTCTTATGATCCGTGGTTACAGAGATTGGATGCTGAGCTCCCTCCAACAAATACCTCCACTCCTCAAAGGCTAACTTAATTGCTAGTAATTCTTACTCCCCAATAGCGTAATTCTGCTCAGCGGGGGAGAATCTTCGTGAGAAGAACGCACAAGGATGGAATTTCTTGTCCTCGAAGAGCTGAAATAAAACTGCTCCCACTCCTAACGTGGAGGCATCGACTTCCACCAGGAACGGACGACTGAGATCAGGTTGTCGGAGAACAGGAGCGGTCATGAAGGCCTTCTTTAACGATGAAAAGGCTTCTAAAGCCTCTGGAGACCATTTGGCTGGATCGGCTCCTTTCCTGGTTAAGGCTGTTATGGGGGCTATGACAGAGGAATAATTCTGAATAAATCTTCGGTAGAAGTTAGCGAACCCCAGGAAACGTTGAACTCCCTTAAGGGAAGCTGGAAGCGACCAATCCTGAATCGCTTGGACTTTAGCAGGGTCCATCTGCAATCTCTGCCCTGAAAGGATGTAACCGAGAAATGGAATCGTGGGTACTTCGAAGGTCCACTTCTCGAGCTTACAAAATAATTGATTCCTCCGTAAACGAGTTAGAACTTCTTTGACTTGTTCTCGATGGGTCTTCAGATCCCTAGAAAAAATGAGGATGTCATCCAAGTAAACCACCAAGCAGTCATAGAGGAGGTCTCTGAAGATTTCATTAACAAATTCTTGAAAGACGGCTGGGGCGTTACATAGGCCGAAAGGCATTACCAGATATTCGTAGTAGCCGTCGCGGGTATTAAAAGCCGTCTTCCATTCGTCACCTGGGCGAATATGTATAAGGTTGTAGGCTCCCCGTTAGTCCAGCTTAGTGAATACAGTAGCTCCTTTAACACGGTCGAACAGTTCTGGAATTAGAGGTAAGGGATATCTGTTCTTAACTGTAATGTCATTGAGACCTCTATAGTCAATACAAGGCCGCAGACCCCCATGCTTCTTTTTGACAAAGAAAAACCCCGCCCCAGCCGGAGAGGTGGATGACCTAATGAACCCTTTTTCCAAGTTCTCCCGGATATACTCCGACATGGCCTGAGTCTCAGGGAGTGAGAGCGGGTAGATTCGACCTCGGGGAGGAGTCTTGCCGGGTACCAGATCAATGGGACAATCCCAAGTGCGATGCGGAGGCAAGGTGTCCGCTCCATGCTTACTAAAAACATCTTGGAAGGCCTGGTATTCTGCAGGGAGGCTGGAAGGACTAGAAGAGCATAGAGGTCTTACAGAGGGCAAACAGTTCTGGAAGCAGTCTCGTCCCCAGGAAAGAACATCCATGGTTTGCCAATCTATGTGGGGATTGTGTCTACTTAAACATGGAAATCCTAGGATCAGTTCATGAGAGGCTTTGGGAATTACTAGGAAAGAGATGTTTTCCGAATGAAGAGCTCCAACCTTCATCTTAAGAGGAATTGTACGAAGAGTGATAATTCCCTCAGGAATATGACTTCCATCCACAGCAGTAATTGAGATGGTACGATCCAAACGGACCGTTTGTATCCCAGATCGTTTGACCAGAGCTGATGTAATAAAACTTTCGGCGGCTCCGGAGTCGAGTAGTGCAGGGATGAGAAGGGAGGAAGAAGGAAGCTCCAGGTGGGTTAACAAGACTGACTCTTTCTTGGCTAGTAATTCTGAGAATTCTCCTAGCTTGACCTCTCCGGCACAAGCTAAGAGCGGGCGTTTCCCGGACGTTGGCTACAAGATTTAACAAAATGATCAGATGCACCACAGTACAGGCATAAGTTCCCTTGTCGCCGTCTCTGACGTTCCTCGTTGGAAAGACGGGAACGATTTATCTGCATGGGTTCCTCAGTAGTTGGAGTTGATGGTGTTGGTGGAGGAACGACTCGAGGCCTGGGACGATCTGACCGTGATTTCTCCATACAGCGTTCTCTGTATCTTAAGTCTAATTTATTGCATAGGGAAATTAACTTATCCAACTTATCAGGTACGTCCTGAGTCGCGAGGTCATCTTTGATCTTCTCGGAGAGACCGCTCCAAAA